>NC_137980.1:48188147-48788147 GCF_963924665.1 Micromys minutus | reverse complement strand
GACACAACTGTAGTACAATGATTAGACCTAACCAACACTAATAAAACATTTCTATCAAATATTCAATGCTTAAGTACAGCATAATTTCTTTTCCTCATGGATGACTCGAGTTAGGGCTCCATTTAGTTTTTAGACCCAATCTACAGGATCGACATCCTCTCATAAAATAAAGCATCCATTGAGATGGCTACCCCACCTTTATGGCCAGCAGTATGGCTGGAGTGGCTTTTAATGAAGGGATTTTAAGTGGCTAACGAGAATGGCACAGATGACCTGGTGGATAAAGGTGAGTTCTGCCCAGTCTAACTACCGGAGTTCCATTCTAGGAACCCACCAACTCCCACAGTGTGTCCTCTAACATCTGCTGGAATGCCGAGGCACAAATGTGCTTGCCCCCAGTAAATAAAACTAAATTTAAAAGTTAAAACCTAACCTACAGGTTCATGTAACCCAAAAGTTTCTTTCACAAAAGAGTCAAGGTTAGGGGATACAAAACAGTCATGCTTGAAGCTAAGAGTGCATGCTAGGACATGTAAGATTCATGTAGGGAAACATGTAAATTTAAATTTTCCATTAGCCGAGCCACAGGACATAAGGCTTAGATATGCCACTCAGTGTCTCCAAGGTGAAGAAGAACAACTATTCCTGGTATTACGGGAATACACGTATTTCTTACAAGGATCTTCTCCTTAAAATGTTGCCGTGGAGGGAGATGTTCAGTTGGTAGAACATTTGCATAGCACACATGAAAAGCGGGGTTTGATTCTCAACACTAAATCCTGTGTGATGGTGCACACTGCCATTTCAGCACTTGGGAGGTGAGGGAAGGAGAATAGTGAGTTCAAGACCATCCTTGGCTACATGGTGAGTTGGAGGCCAGTCTGAGCTACATGAGATCCTGTCTCAGAATCTAACAAAAAAAGTTAATTCTGAACTCCACAGGGTTCATTCTGTGGAGCTGTGAGGTGAATGTATCCAGAGGGCTTCTGTATGAATGAACTTTATACCGAGTGCATTCAGGTAAACCTGGTTTCACTGGGCTACAAACCTAGATAGGTGTCCCAGTTTGCCTGGCACTGCCTGTTTGCCTCTTATCCCCAGGTCCCATCTCTCTTACACTCCCTTTCAGGGGTGCCCCAGTTTTGAGGCTAGCCAGAAAGTATCTTGCAGGCCTTCCCAACCCATCCAGCTCCCCACAATTACAGACACCTGAAGCCATCATGACTTATGTTTCTATTGCTGTAATGAAACACCATGATGAAAGCAACTTGGGGAGGAGAGGGTTAATTTGGTTTACACTTCCATATTATTCTTCATCACCAAAGGAAATCAGGACAGAAACTAAAGCAGGGCAGGAACCTGGAGGCAGGAGCTGATGCAGAGGCCATGTAGGAGTGCTGCCTACTGGCTTGTTCCTCCTGCCTTGTTCATCCTGCTTTCATATAGAACCCAGAACCACCAGCCCAGGTGTGGCACCACCCACAATGGGCTGGGGCCCTCCCCATCAATCAGTAATTAAGAAAATGCCTTACAGCCAGATCTTATTGAGGCATTTTCCTAACTGAAGCTCCCGCTCCAGCTCGTGTCAAATTGACACAAGACTGTCCAGCACACAGTGCAATACAGTCTCCTGTGGTTAGATGCTGAGCGCCTTCCCTGTGGATCTCTCCACAGCTCTGCACTCAGATCCCTAAAGTAGGTGAACACTTTTGTTTATGGTAAGAGGAATGTGAACGTCATCACTGGTGTACAAAGCCAACAGACCTGGGACATTTGTATATGAGAACACAACTGCAGAAGACCCAGCTTGGATTCTCAACAGGAAATCCTGGCAGAGCATAACTATGTAAAACAATTCTATGAACCATCTCTTTAGGGGACATCTGTCTGGTCTGGTTTGAGAGCTAGCAGCCATAGTACAAGGAAACGTGACTGGGTGTGGTAGGCAGATTATTTTAGCTTCATCCATTAATCCTTAGCTAACCAAGCCAAGATTTCTGAGGAGCCATCCTGTCCCCAGTGCTCTTTGTGGTTCTAGTGAGGCTGGCTGTACTTGACCCTAGGGATGAAACATGTGATCTATTCCTAAGCAAATCAGTCTGTCATATTCTCTGGCCCCACTGATTGATTCTGGGATGATACACAGGCCAGATAGAAATAGACTTGCCAGGGAATTGTCTTTTAAAATGTTTGATTAGAGGATTTTGGACATTGGTTTGGCTATCTCGTCACCTCATTACATCTGAGAGGCAGCAGAACAGAGTTCTGGCCATGTCACATATCCTGAAGTCTTTAGCCTTCCAAGTGCTAGGGTTACAGGCGTAAGCGACCACGCCTGCCACACGAAGCATTTCTACTGACCTGATGTTGGTTTTCCACTACTTGCAAAGGCGTTTTTATGTATAAATGTTATTTTCTACATGATGGGCTTTAAAGAGAATATAAAAAAAAGAAGAATCAGTGTTGGGATTATAGCTCAATGGTGAGGCTGCCTAGTCCGAATGAGGCTTTGGGTTAGACTGCCACCATGGTTAGAATAATTTAGAAACATAGTGTACTTGCTCATTAGTCACTTTCAGCAATTGGCAATGCATAGCAAAACATGACAAGACTCTTTCCTCAAGAAGTTCTCAGCACTGGACTGAAGAGGTGGTTCAGAGGTTCAGAGCACTGACTGCCTTTTCAGAGGATCCAAGTTTGATTCCCAGCACCCACTTGGTGACTCATAACTGCCTCTAACTCCAGTTCCAGGGGATCTAATGCCCTCTTCTGGACTTCATGGGTGCCAGGCACACACATGGTATAGAGACACATACATGTAGTCAAAACCATACACATAAAATTATTTTTTAAAACATTAAAAAAGAAACTCCCAGCATAAAAACAGAGGCATATTAACTTCAGTTCAATTAAACAGGTCTTACAGTAAAATAGGCATGTAAGTCCTACCTCTACAGAGGGAATGTTTGATGGTCAAAGTGGAGAGGTCCTAGAGAGGCTCCTTCAAAGGTTGGAAGGTTTTAAAGCAGGGGTGAAGAATTCTCCACAGAAGAATTAGTATGTGTTGAACTTCATTTAATTATTAAGGAAACAAATCAAATCTAAAAATGAACGTGAGGTAAGCTCAGGTTTTGTTAGCTTGGTGTGTTTGCCCTAGGAGTCGAGCTAATGAGAGCAAATACGTAGCACCTGCCATGTCTTAGGTTCCGTTAGGTATTCTGTATCTCATCGTATTTAACACCCCTTTAAAGCTCAGTTTACAACTGAGATTAAATGTCAGCCAGGTGATGGTCAAGCCAAGGATTCTGAATCAGGGTTACTTGTTTCCAGAGATTTCTATAATCTGCCATTCCCTCAAAGAATGAAACATTTTTTTCAGAGCTCTAAATATGGCATAACCGTGCTCTGAGAGATTCAACCCGGGCAGCAAATAGACAGACACAGAGACGCTCAGCCAAATATTAGATGGAGCTTAGGAAGTCTTGTGGAAGAGTTGGGGAAGGACTGAGGGCCCAGAAGAGGACAGGGACGCCACAGAAAGACCAACAGAGTCAACTAACCTGGACCCTTGGGGCTCTCAGAGACTGAACCAACAACCAAAGAGCGAGCATGGGCTGTATCTGGTGCAGTGTGGTCTTCATTCGGGTCCCCCAACAATTGGAGCAGGGGCTACCCCTGAATCTGTTGCCTGCCTGTAGATCCTGTTCCCCTAACTGGGCTGCCTTGTCTGGCTGCAGTGGGAGAGGATGCACCTAGTCCTGCAATGACTTGAAGCGCGGAGGGTGCAGGGGAGGTAGGAAGAAAGCATTTGATTTATGAACGGTTGACTTGGAGGGAACACTGGGTGAATGCACTGGCCCGATTTGATTTCTAGTCTTATCTTCCAGCCCAATATGCTCCTGCATTCTCCTTTTCTGACATTTCTCTGAAGATCACAAGTTGCCTGTATCATTTTAGTTTTACTTGCTGATAATAAGCGTCATTCTGTTTATCCAGCCCCACCCTCGCCTGGGAAACAAGAAGCTACAGTCCCTGGGAACACAGAAGTATTAACTGAATCATCAGACGCAGGAGGTCGTTACCACTATTATCTTTCAGAATGAAAATAAGGAGACTAAAAGAGACGCAGCCGTGACAGCGTGTAAACAGGGCATCTCTCAGTTCACCAGGGAAGCCTGGCATCGGCGCGCACTCTTACGCTGGTGAGTGACAGCTCCGGAACACTGCAGCGCATTCCTAGAAGTTAGTGGGAACCCAGAGCTTCTGAGCAAGGGTAGAGCAGCCAATCCCCGCTCCAATATGGCCGCGCGGCATCACGTGGGCCAAGGAGAGGACTTCAAAGGCAATCCAAAGCGAGTCATGGGCCACGTGATCCATCGTGGGCTTTGCTAGAGGGCGTGGCTTCACTTTCCCGCATCCTGCCACGGGCTGCCCCGGCCGAGGCCGCTCGCGGGCCACGCCCCCTGAGCCCCGAGGGACTCGCGCGGGTCTAGAGGGGCGGAGTCTTCTTCGTGACCTTTCACCCCAGCATGGCTGCGCCCTTGGGACCAGTGAAATTCTGGAAACCCGGTAAGGCACGGCAGGGAGCCTGGGTAGATGCGGCGACGTGACTTTTGGCCGGGAGACCCGCCCGTGGGTCTGACCCCGGAGGGCTGGGCACCACTTTCTGCGCGCGTGAATGCTGCAGCCCATGGTGGTCCCGTGGAAGTCAAGGCCTCCCTAACCTGGGTGGAAACTCTGGGTGACCTTGTTCGAGTTTCTCAGGCTCCTCTGCACCTCTTGAGATACAGAGTCCTGAAGCACCCGTGTGTGTCTCGCTGATGCCCTGGGGCTGCATTGGGGTTAGAGTTGACAGGCGGTGCATATCAATGGCTTAGAAGCTTGGGTTATGGAGTCAGAGTGCCCGGGTTCAAGTTTGCCTCTTTGCCTTTCAGCTTGCGTCCAGTCCCTCTGAGCATTGCTCCCCTCACCTGGGAAGTGGGCAGAATATGAACATCTGTCCCGTGGGCATTGAGTCAGGAATATGTGGTTGGACTTAATGGTTCCTAAAAGAGAAAATGTGTTCCAGTGTTTTAGGGTAGGTCACTCTGCATGTTTACGACAAAGTAAACGCCCTCCTTCCTGTTGGCTGTCACTCTTTCTGTCTTGTTGGCTAACAGGTCACCATCATAAAATCCTTTGTTTCTGCATTTTCTCAGGTCAGGTTCTTGTTGAATTATACATACCAGACCATGCTCCGTGTAGATGCCTCCTTTTGTCCATGACTTTCTTATAAAACAAACCAAACAAAAACGGAACACTGACATCAGCCTTTGCCCTTACTTTTTCTTACATATTTTCCATTTTCTCTTCTCCCTGCACTCCAGAAGATTTGGATGTATACATCCTATTTTAAAGGATGTTTTAGATGGTTCCTGGAATTCTGACCATGTGCCTAAGTATTAGAGAAATCAACTCCCGAAAGTGACACATAATTCTCTTTTTAAAAAATATGAACTGAATATCATAGTCTATGGCTGTAATGCCAACACTTGGGAGGCAGAGGCAGGAGGATCTTTCAGTTTGAGCCAAGTCTGGTTTACATTCCAGGATAATCAGGGCCACAAAGACATACCCTGTCTCTCTCCTTTGTTTGCCTGGTGACACTTTCATGACTCAGTATTTCCAGGCATCAGCTGACTGTTCACCCCAATAAGTAATGGGTTACCATTTACTTCATCAAGAGTTTATCAGCAGACCAAAGAGTTAAGGCTAATAGAGGGTTGGATAAATTGTCGAAACTCAGACCAGGGTATTATTTTGGTTAAAGAACCTGGAACTACTCTATGAGTCTGTCCTGTTGTTTAGTTCATCTAATATATTGAGAGCACACTTCTGTAGTCAGTTGGGTCTTGAACACATGCTTGGGGCTCAGCTCTCAAGGTGTACTCCCCCAGTTGACTCTGAAGTTACATGCCCATGAGAAGAGATGCTAAGCAAGGCAGAAAGGGTGCTGATAAGGAAGATGGCTGAAAGTACCAGACTGCAATGCCTTTCCTGCCTACCAGTTACTAACTTGGTGACTTGCAGAGGCACATAAGGGCTCCAGGTCTCTGCTCCCTTATTGGTATTTTGTCATAATAGGATTGTTGAGAGGATTAAGCGAAACCATGTGCAAAACACCTGTGACACTAGACACAGCTTTTATAATTATATGAACGTATCAGAGAGGGAGGGAAAGCTCAGCGGGACAAATTGACTGCGTCGTAGAGATGGTAATGGTTTTGGAGTGAACACTGAGGGGGTGAAGAAAGTTTGCTATGGTTTGTTTATGGTGAGGTGGGGAATGGCTCTCAAGGATTTGTATCTTAAGGCTGTCCCCAAGCCCCTAGTAATGGAGTACTGTGATGGCATTATATGTGGGTATATTTTGGGGTGTGGCAGGAGATGATGCTGGAAAGGTAGGTAGGGACTTCATCTTGAAATGTCTTTCAAGAGTTAAAGAATTTGAGCTTCTGGGCCAGTGAGATGGCTCAGAGGCAAAGGTGCTTTCTGTGAGAGCCTTATGACACCAGCTTGATCCTCATAACTCATGACTCATGTAAGGGTGGATGGAGCAACCCTACAAAGTTGACCTTTGACCTCCACGTGTGTGTTCATTCTCTCTCTCAAAAAAAAAAAAAAAAAAAAAAAAAAAAATTGGGCTCTCTGCTTTAACCCCAGCAGTGACATGGTTAAGAGAAGTTCTTCTCTTAAGAGAAGTTGCTACTAAAATCCAGGATGGATGTTGGACCTCAGTTCTAGCCTGGAAGCTGACAGGAGGGGCCATTAGATTCTTTGGTAGTAAAGAGAAGGGAAGGTAAAGGCAGCGGTAATCTTGCATTCTGGATAGGGTGACCGCCTATGAGTGGGGTCTGGATTGGGCGATGGCTTTGTTAAGTAGGTTTCAAATTTTGCTATTGTTGAATCACTTGGAAAATAAAAAGAAAAAAAAAAAAAGAGAGAGAAATGAATCCTCTTGTTATTATTGTCAGGAAATCAGGAACTAGGTAGCAGTGTTTGTGAACATTTGTGGGGCTTCTAGCATGTATCCAAGTTGGGGATCAACTGGCCCAGATGCACGGTTTCCATTCTCTGTGATTTGAGTAGCTTTGAGATTTGAATGTTGAGCCCTGGGCATTCACTTTCACTTGCAGCATCTTATCTTATCATCAGCTAGTAACAACATCTTTCTGAAGAGCTGATAACCCCACTGATGAACAAAAAGTTCCAGATACAAAATAAGTTGTGGGAAGTGCAGGTAGGTCAGGGAGGTGTTTGGAGCTGAGTGTAAGGTCAGATTGTAGAATCACAAGCATGTCCTGTAGGCCCAAAATCAGAGGCTCTGATCATTACAGGAGCCTTTTAAACAAACTACATAAGGGGAGGTACGAGATGGACTAACATGTGGTGGACTGAAGGGGTGTGTGTGAACTGTGGAGATGTGTGAACTGTAGAGATGCACACCAGAACTTGCATATGTGTGCCACACTCTACCTGATTGTTATGGTCTCAAGAATTGCTGGGTTCATCCTTCCTTCCTTCCTTCCTTCCTTCCTTCCTTCCTTCCTTCCTTCCTTCCTTCCTTCCTGTCTGTCTGCCTGCCTCCCTCCCACCCCCCTTTCTGTCTTTCAAGACAGGGATTTCCTCTTAGCCTAGGCTCTCACTCTGTGATCCTCCTGTGGTAGGCTTCTGAGTAGTATAGACCGTTGGCCAAACTTGGCTCTCAGATGGGAAAATTTTGCTTGATGTTTTAAATGAAATATTTTTCTGAGTGCAGTGGTACATTCTTGTATTTCTAACACTTGGGAGGCTGAGGCAGGAGGATTGAAAGCTCAAGGTTAGCCTGGGCTTTGTAGTGAGTTTCAGGTTATCCCGAGGTACACAGCAAGACCCTGTCTAATAAGACCAAACTGACAAGCAACATCTCCCCATCACAAGTCAGCAGTGACAATAACCATTTAAAACTGTTTAGCCAGAACTTAATAGAGAAATTACTAGTTTGTGATCTCTAGCTTAGGTGTGTGGTATACTGCTCTTGTGTGATCTGCGTGAGGTTTCCCCAGAAAAGAACGCTCACTTTATTCTCTGGAACACGTGGGTCAGAAGAACCCATCCATTTTCATTTTCTCACTCAGTAGGTATTTAATGGTGGCTGTCCTGTGCCTTGCAAAAGCTTTATTGAGCTGTTTAAATATTTTTTCCTCACTTGATTCATGGTAAGAATTGTGCTGTAAGGCTGGAGAGATGGTTCATTGTCAGAGCATTTGCTGTTCTTGCAGAGACCCCAAGTTTAGTTCCCAGCATCCATGCTGAGTGGCTCACAACTGCTTATGACTTTAGCTCAAAGGAATCCAGCACCCTAGAAGGGACTCTGAATTGGGTGCTGTTGTCAACCTTGTTTTACAGATAGGGAAACGAAAGCATTAATGGTTTTTGAAAATTGCAAAAATGCTACTTCCTTAAGCATGGCACACACTCCCAATTTAAAAACTGCCATAAACAGAGTGGGCTGTGGGGTGTGAGCAGCCTGCGTTCTGGTCTGGCTGAATGGAGTCTTTTGTAAGGAGAAGAAAAGCTCCTGTATCCCTCCAGCAGCTGTTCTTGTAAAAGTTCCTAGCAGCTGTGGGTTAGAGAGAGAGGGCCCCGGAGGGCGGTGAACCAGTGTGTGGGAGGATGCAGAGCTCACAGGAACAGTGTTCCAACACTCCACACATAATGGCAGGGCTTAAATGTTTTGAGAAGAGGGCTATTCTGAACGAAAACAGGGCAGAAGAGGAAACTGTTCTCTGCCATAGTTTGAGTTGGGAAGTGGGATGGAGCAGTGGAAACAGCACATGAAACCTGCTTTCCAGCCCAGGCTTTGGGCCAGGCCCTGCTCTGTCTTTTCTCTGGTTGAAGGGAGATGAGCATTTGGCAGATGCAGCAGTGCCCCACTTACCTGCTTTTGGGCAGCTGTGTTCCTGGAAGTACCTGAAACAGGGCTGGAGACGAAAGCTGCTAAGCTTTGAACTTGCTTCTAGGAGTCTGCAAACCCAGCATCTTCTGTTCAGATGAATTACGCTCTTGCTTTTTTTCTGGAGGGAAGCCCATGCAGGCCTTCAATTCCAGCAACTGAGAGGCAGAGGCTGGTGGATCTCTGAGTTTGAGGCTAGCCTGGACTACAGAGTGAGCTCCAGGACAGACAGAGAAACCCTGTCTTCAACCAAACAAAACCCAAAACCTTTATTTTTATTTTATATTTTGAGTGTTTGCCTGCATGTGTGTATTATTTTTATTTTATATTTTGAGTGTTTGCCTGCATGTGTGTATTATTTTTATTTTATATTTTGAGTGTTTGCCTGCATGTGTGTATTATTTTTATTTTATATTTTGAGTGTTTGCCTGCATGTGTGTATGTGCATTATGCATGTGCTGAGTCTTCATGGAGCCAGAAGAGGTTGTTAGACCCTCTGGGACTGGATTTAATGGACAAATGGTTGTGAGTCACCTTGTGTGTGCTGGGAACTGAACCTGGGTCCTCTATGAGAGGAGCAAGAGCTCTTTACCACTGAGCCATCTCTCCAGCTCTCTGAGCCTAGTTCTGACCTTGGATCACAGAGACAAGTTGGCATGAGAAGAAAGAAAAGCTGGCCACATGGAACCCATAATTCTCCACAGGATCTGCCTTTTCGGTCTGTCACTGTTGTGAGCAAGATGCTGCAGCTGTTTTACTCTGCCCTGCAGTGTTTCTTGGACTGACATTTCCCATGTAACTGCCCTAGGTGTGGGCAATCGGGTCAGGGTAGGCCTTGCATTTAAAGGGGATGTGAGTCCCCACATGGTCCAGTGTAAAGAGCCTTCTCAGTGCTGTACACTGCACACCCCTGGAGCTCCAAGTCCCTTTCCTTTCACTCCCTGACATTGACCTGTCATTCTTGTTATACCAAGTTACACGCTACTGAGGCAGCACATAAGAGGTGGTGACTCCATGGCGGTCAGTCTGCATCCGTGCTCCCAGGGCTGGTTTCTAGTGTTTAGAGCAGAACTCACCGGGCAGCACTTGCAGCCTTTCTTGTAAGTGGGCGCCTGCATAGCTGGCAGTCTCCTGTGGTCGGAACTTGGGGCCATCAGCAGCCTGTGGGGAAACTACCGCTTGCCCTGAAGGTTCCAAATTTGTCTAGAGAAGCAGAGGTGAGTGAGGGGTGGTGGCAGCCTGAGTTCCTGGTTCCTGTTCTCTCAGAGTCTTGCTGACTGGACCACAGGCTTTGCCTTTGGCAGATTCCCACTGGGTTTCTTCCACTCTGTTCAGAATTTGGTAGGACCGCCTTGTGCTTTGTTCTAGACTCTGCACTGGAGCTTGCAGGGATGCTCTTTTGTGTTCTGTTAGGCACCTCCCTAGGGCTTTTTTTTTTTTTTTTAACTCTTAAAACTTCAAAGTTTTATATATTTGAAATCAAAAGCATGGTTTCCATTATATATCTGTCTTTGAAAACGTATAGCTTTTACACTTTTCTGTGTAACACACTGAATCTAAATTTTTTTTTTCTGCTGCAGGTACAGAAGGGCCAGGCGTCAGCATTTCCGAAGAGAGACAAAGTATCTCTGAGAACTCTGGGACAACCATCATTTACAATCCCTACGCCGCCTTCTCCATAGAGCAGCAGAGGCAGAAGCTGCCTGTGTTCAAGGTACCGCACGTCTGTGGCCCACATCTCGGGCTTGTCACAGAAGGAACAGGACTGTCACTGAATGGTTCTGCAAGTTACAGTGTTACAGGGGCCCTTCCCCATTCTAGTGTGTGTGTGTGTGTGTGTGTGTGTGTGTGTGTGTTTGTGTGTTGGGAGAGGGAGAGAACACACATCCTTTGAGACAGGAAGTCCTGAAGACTTCTTTTTTAGATCTTGCATATTAGGAAATGGGAAAGATCAGGAAGACATTTCTTTTTTCCTTTTCGTTTCTTTCAATTATGAACAATTTCCAATGCAGAAAATGGCACAGTAACACAGTGAACTTCTAGGCCAACATGTTATCAACATATGGCCAGTTTTTGGTTTCTTTTAAAGGATGTATCTAGCGGAGTTAATTGTTAATTTAGGAGTCTGTCTTTGGAAGAGGTTGTTTGGCCCTCTTAATGCTCAGTGAGAAAGTGTTGGGATTTATGGGATTATCAGACACTCAGCTTTATGAACACAGTTGTGACATCGGACACTTAGGTCGCCAGAGGCCAGTGCATAAACCTGAGCACCCAGAGCCTCCTTGTTCTCACCGAAGTCCTTCAGCACCATGAGCACTGTTGATGGATCTTTTGGCAACTTCACATGGGTGAGGCCCCTGGAAGTCAGAAAGTAGGCTCCCAGGTGGCTAAATGTTGGTGAATACGGATTTCAGCCTCTGGAGCATTTGAGGTTGGAATTTCGCCTCCATGCAGTGTCTCTGGACTGACTTGTGTGGGCGTGGCCACATGCACATCTGCTGGACAGAGCTGTGTGGAAGATGACAAGGTGTGTTTGGTTGTTGTTAGTTTGTTTTTCCTTTTTTCTTTTTGTGGTGCTGAGGATTTAATCCAAGAAGTGCCAGCATGTATCCAACTCCTGAGCTGTGTCATATTCCTAGCACTTCTTTCATTTTGAGACAGGGTCTTGCCAAATTGCTTAGGCTGGCCTTGAACTCACTGTGTGGTCCAGGCTGGCTTTGAACTTGTGATCTTCTTGCCTCAGTCTCCTGAGTTGCCATGGCACCAGCTCCACTAAGACTTCCTTGGACTTAGACACTGCTGGTAACTCCCTTCTACTAATGTGTTCTTTCTCCACACAGATGTGGAACAGCAGCCTTTGAATTTAGCTAAGTTGCCTTGGTCAGAGTTTCAGGTGACTTTAAACATGTTTTAGTCCACCTAATTGTGTCTGGGCTTTTTCCTCAGGTGACTGGAGTTATCCTTTGTATGTGACTGGGATATATGGGTGGGGCCCTCAGTACATGAGATGACCATTGCTTCCTCACCACTGAGGGGCACCATTTTTGGGTCATAATGAAGCGTCCAGACTCTGGAGTGGACTTCAGGGTCCCTTCCCGTTCCACCAGCCATGTGCTGGGTGGCCTCGCTTCACCACTGTAAGCTCGAGTTCCTTATCTGTGATACGGGTTAGTGGCACCTGCCTTGTAATTGCTCTGAGGCCTGGATGAGGTCACCTGCGTGGTGTTTATAAGGTGCCTGACCGAACTGCCCAAGTACAAGGAAGTGGTTGTTGACTGAGTATGTAGATGTTGACTTTTCTTCACCGCCCATCGTTTTCTGTCGTATAAGTGAGATGAAACCCATGTAGAAAGTTGAGCCTAAGGAGAAGTGAAGGTCTAAGGTGTGCGTCACTGACGAGTGCTACTGGAGTCCTGAAAGATGTTAGAGGTGGATGTCGACGGGGAGGGCAGTGCTGCGCTCTCCCCTCTCCTCCTGTTCAGAGCAAATGGAAAGGTAGCTTTAGGAAGTTTGTGGCGGAGCCCAG
Source organism: Micromys minutus (assembly GCF_963924665.1). Classification (NCBI taxonomy): domain Eukaryota; kingdom Metazoa; phylum Chordata; class Mammalia; order Rodentia; family Muridae; genus Micromys; species Micromys minutus. Next base: position 48,775,647 of record NC_137980.1, on the reverse strand, counting down.
CCACAGTGGACAGAAGTGGACGGAAGCAGCACCAGTCTTCCCCAGCCGTTTCCAACGCAGCCTCCCCTTGACTTCCCTTGGGGTACGGACACTGCTGGGAAAGGTGTCTTATGCCTGCCAGCCCCCCGTCTGACGTTCACTCCTGTCCTCATGGGCATTCCCAGGTTCACAAGGCCTGGTGACAGCACCTCCTTGTCTCTTCCTGTCTCTGTACCAGCTGTCTCCTTGTCATGTCTGGCAATCTTAGGCTAACGCACATGAAGCTTTCTGCCTAGCATCCCGTGTGTCCTGTCTGGTTTCCTACAAATGTAGCACCGCTGGAGCCTCCTAGGTCCAGTGCAGCCGCTCTCTGAACTCAGTGCCAAACCAAACCTGAACCAATGGCCTCCTGGTCAGCTTCCCTCCATGAGTCCCTCCTGCCTTAGCCTCCAGGTGTTGGGATTGTAGGTGTGTGCGTCCACACCTGGACTCACTAGCTCTTCATAGGTCTTCTCCAAGTTACCTTCTTTCAATTGCCTCTAAACTCAGAAATCCACCTGCCTCTGCCTCCTGGGTGCTGGGATTAAAGGCATGCACTACCACCATCTGGCTTAATTTTCCTCTTCTTCCCTCTCCTTTTTTGAATCGTATTATATTTCTGTGTTCGTTTGTATAAATGCAGGTTCCTGTGTTGTCTCTGGCTCTACTGTTTAGAAACTTGGATGGTAGAGCTAGGAATCTTCATAATTAACAAATGATCCTAGAAGACTTTCCTATTAAGACCTAAGGACTGCATATCTGCACCAGGTGTAACACATTCAGAAGCCCTGAATCACCAGGACCTTATTTGCTAGCTGGAACCTGTCAGCATCCTAGCTCCTATCCCCACCAGATACCTCCACGGTATGACAGTAGAGGAGGAAGCCCCAGGCAGCCTTCCTTCTGAAGAGGCATTGTAGGCTACCTCTGTAATCAGCCGTGCGCTCAGAAATGCTTTCTGGAGCTAGGCAAATGGAACATGGGTTCTCTGAGACTTTTTAGTAGTCAGACCTGCTCCCACTGAATGGACACAGGGGATTCAGTTACCTGTGGATGTTTTATTGTGAACTTTGGCTTTGATATTTTTCCATACTAATTAATAAATCCGGATTTTAAATTAGGTAGTGCATGAATGTTGTATAAAGCCCAAAGCTCTTCACATCCATTTTCCTCACCCTTTCCCCCTTTTTGGATTCAGCACTGTTATCGCTCTTCTTTAAAAAACAAGTCCTGGGGTCCTGGGAGGGGATGCTCAGTGAAGACTTGCTGTACAGGCACGAGGGCCTGAGCTGGATCCCTGCGTCCACGACTGTGTGTGTGGTAATGGAAGTGCCAGTGGGGGCCAGGGCAGGAGGATGACCGAGTACACACCGTTCACACTGCTCTGTATACACCTCGCACACACCGTTCACACTGCTCTGTATACACCTCGCACACACCGTTCACACTGCTCTGGTCCTTGCTTCCTTAGTCTACTTGTAGACATTTGGTTTTTTAAACAATCGTGACTTGATTCATTATCAAGTGTTCATTTAACCACACGCCTATTGTGATGCACATCTAGGCTGTTGGATTTGTGTGTGTGTGTGTGTGTGTGTGTGTTTTGAGCCAGGGTCTCATGTAGCTTAGGCTGGTACTGAATTTGTGATGTAGCTGGAAATGACCTTGAGTTACTGATTCTTCAGTCTCTGCTTTGTAAGTTCTAGGATTACAAGTGTACACACCTGTGCTTGGCTTTTAGTATTTGTGTGTGTGTGTGTGTGTGTGTGTGTGTGTGTGTGTGTAGATGCATGGGTGAGTGCACATATGAATATACCTGCAGCATCACTGCTTTTACTTTGGTGTGTGAGTGCATCAGTATATCTGCAGTGTTACCTCTTATAGGTGGAAATCTGAGAGTTGAGAGCTCAGGTGTTCTACGGGTGTTCCATGCACATCTTGGCTCATGCTGCAGCCATGGCACCCGGGAGTTGGAACCATATTCCGATAGTTTTTCTTTTCTCATTATTCATTTTCTTCTAGAAACAGTTTATTTCACAGTGTAAGTGTATTTTCTTGATCCTTTGAGACAAAATAAGTTGATTATAATGTCATTTTATTCTGTCCCAGCTTAGGAACCACATCTTGTACTTGGTGGAAAACTATCAGACGGTGGTGATTGTTGGGGAAACGGGATGTGGGAAGAGCACCCAGATTCCACAGGTGAGCATGTGCTAATGTCCTGCCACGCAGATTTCCCTTTGGAGGGCTTTGTAACTCAGGGGTGCTCTTTCCTATATTACTGTGGTCAAGGTCTCCTCAAGAACTGTCTGCCTCAGATATTTTTGTTAAACTTTTAAACTTACGATTTTTGACATAATAATAAATTAATAAATGTTTTCAATTTATGATATTTCCAAAATGGGGAGTCTTCACACTGAATCTGTCTCTTGGTTCTTCTGTCAGATTTGGTGTGCATGTAATTTCCTAATATTACCAAGCCTGAGATCTGTCATCTGTCAAAAAGCTTGCCCGGTTATGCCTCAGTATGAGCTGTGTTGTTTCCTTTCTTGGTGACTTAGCGCAGTGTGGGGTCACCTGGAGGGAGGGTTGTTTCGATGGCATCATAGGACTGGCTGTGGGTCTATTGCAGTACCTGGCAGAAGCTGGCTGGACAGCGGAGGGACGAGTGGTCGGAGTGACCCAGCCTCGAAGAGTCGCTGCTGTGACCGTAAGTTTCTCTGTATTGTAGATTCTGCCTCTTCTTTCTGTCTCCTTGATCAGTTCTTTCTTACTTCCCGACATAATACAAACCAGTAGAAGTCACTCCTTAAGAGCTGAGATTAAGAGGAGGTATAATTGGAAAGTTTGCAGAACTGATATCGGTTGTTATGAGCCTTTCAGTAGTAAAGTGCTTAGGGAATAGAAGTAAACATACTTGTTTAAAGCCCAGATCTGCCTACAGAAGCACCTGGAAAACAGAGAAAGTGACAGAAAGCCTTCATCATGTTTTCACAGCCACTTTCCTCTCCAATTTCTTCGTGAGCCGGTCTCACGTAGCTGAGGCTAGCCCCGATCTCGAGCGTCCTTCTGCTTAGCTACCCCGGATACTAGAAGTGGGGGTGCTCAGGACGCAGAGGCAGGTGGATTGCTGTGAGTTTCAGGCCACAGTGGTCTTTTGCTAGTTCCAGACCAGCCAAGGATACATAGTGACACCCTGTGTCAGAAACAAAACACTGCCAGCAGATCACACAGATGCGAGCTTCTGTACCTGTCCTACTTTTCAAGTGGGTGTTTGGGAGGAGGAGGACTCTGCCTCTCCCTTCATCAACACAGCAGCATGATTTTCGTTTTAAGATTTATAACATTTAAGACATGTTGTTATTAAGATTTTGTGTGTTTGGCTATTTTATGTGTATGGGTGTTTTGCCTGAGGGTTTGCCTGTGCACTGTGTTTACACTGTGCTCACAGAGGCCAGGCATCAGATTCCCTGGGAGTCTGAGTCACCATGTGGGTACTGGGAATTGGACCCAGGTCCTCTGGTTGAGGAGTCAGTGCTCTTAACCACTGAGCCACCTCTCCTGTCCCACATTCACTAATTTAAAAAAAAAGAAAAAAAAAAAAAACATGTTTGAAAATATTTGAATATGGTCTTAATATACCATTCTTTTTTTTCTTTCTTTTCCTATTCTCCCCTCCCCTCCCCGCCCCCCTCTTGGTTTCTGAGCTGGAGATGGAGCCCAGGGCCCGCCATGCAAGTGCCTGCTGCTGAGCTACATACCCAGACCCAGTATGAGACTCTTGATCCACACTTTTGGTCCTTAGATTTGCACTTTGCCCCTTTGTCTTCTGGTACTGAGGTTCATGGGCTGCTTCGTCTACCTGAATGGGTTCCTTTTCAAAATGGTGTGGTTTGTTTTCCTCTAGATGTGAATAAACTCCTAAATCTCCAGTTTCAGCCCTCTATGTTCAATTATGGTATACTGTCTTCTAATTGTTTTATTGCTTTTCTAAGTGCACCATGTAAGTGTATATCCTCTGTTTTGAGTGTTGATAGGTATCCTCTGAGTATCTCCTTCTGTAGGATTTTGTGTAAACTTACACTGTGTTGGTGGGTTTTTGTTTGTTTGTTTTAGGGCTATTGGTTAATGCAGAGCCTGGTGCTGCTGGGCCAATGCTATAGCCGGCTCCCAGCCCAAACCTGTTGCTCATTATTTCCAGTCATGTTTATTCCATTTGATTCCTTCTCATTTGAATCTTTTTAGTATAGAAGTGAATATTTAGAGTGAGAGATTATACAATATGTTACAAATGCTAAAAGTGGGTAATGCCATAAACATGAAAAACACCCAGAGAAATAGCATGTTTTTATCAGTTAAGTCTGCTGGACAGGCACATTTGTATAGACTTTTCTGCTTGAGTTTTGGCTGCTTTCCACTGATGGCCTGTGCACACAGCAGTGATCTTCTGTTATTCCTCGTGGGAAAGAGCAGCCTCTCAGTCTTTCTCCTGTGCGTGCACTCAGCACGCTTACGTCTTGTTTTTGATGCTAGCAGGTTTTCTTTGGCTTGTGGCTGGTTATCAGTGGAATGCCATAAACATCGAGATCATTGCTAATTTTGGGAAAACCTCTCATCTTTGCTGTGTATCTGTGGGTCTAGACCAGCTCTGAAGCCTGGCTCCAGCCTGGGCACCCGAGACTGGCTTCTCCCTGGCTTCCCTTCCAGTGCTTGACTTAGTGCTCACTTGATGCTGCTTTCTGTGGCTGAAGGCTGCAGCCCGTCTTCTGGCTGTGTGCGGCATTTAGACCTCCGTTATCTTTTGAGACGAGGTCTTCTCGTAACTCAGGCTGGCCTTATCCCTCTCCATACTCCTGCTTCCATTTCTGGAGTGCTAGCTCACAGGGGAGAGGGGAAGAGGGGAGGGGGAGGACAGAGACTAGACAAAAAAGAGAGTAGATGCTTGGGATCTTGAGTGAGTTCACTTTTTATGTCACTGAAAAATGACTCAGCTAAAATTTGGAGCAGTTTCCCCTGTTTGTGGTTTGAAATCCTAGCTCTTAGTCAGTTTGCATTTTAGCCCCACATCTGTAGCTACAGAGAACATTCCATGTGAGTGCAGGCTTTCTCTTGATAGAACAAAGAATGCTTAAATTAACCCTGACAGTGACATGCTGCAGCATTGCAAAAGCCGAGTCTCTGATGTGCTGTGGACACACTGAGCCAAAATAAACTCCAGAGGTTGTGCCGGGTCTCTGTGATACAGGCAGTAAGGAGGGTCACTGGTCTCTGAGAGACAGTCAGTAAGGAGGGTCACTGGTCTCTGAGAGACAGTCAGTAAGGAGGGTCACTGGTCTCTGAGAGACAGTAAGGAGGGTCACTGGTCTCTGAGAGACAGTAAGGAGGGTCACTGGTCTCTGAGAGACAGTAAGGAGGGTCACTGGTCTCTGTGGTCCAGCCGGGACCACAGAGCCCACGTGTTTGTAGACTGAGAGCCCTGCTGTGTCTCACCTTTGTGCTGCACAGGATCAGGGCCAGCTTGTCAGGTAGCAGTGGTTTGGTGACTGAGACCTGTTGAGGTTGATGGACTTGCGGAGATCACAGTGTGAGCAGTAGAGGTAAAAATGTATCACGCCAACAGGGTCGGCCGGTTGATTCAGCAGAGAAGGTACTTGTTGCCAAGTCTGATTAACTGAGTTTGATTTGGAGGAGGAGGACAGTCTCCCACAGGTTGTCCTCTGACCCTCAGGTACACTGTGGCACAAGTACCTACACATCTACACATACTTACAACAAATCAATATAGATAAATAACCAAACGCAGCGAACAGAATACAACCCTGTGTGATTATGAGTGGACTAAACAAAACGGTTTGAGAATGAATCTTATGTGTATAGGCTAATGTATGTATCTATGTATTTATTTGGAGATGAGACACTTGTGCCCATAGCCTAGCCTGATCTGGAACTGGCAGACTGCTTGCTTCAGCCTCCTGGGTGTTGGTATTATAGACGTGTGCCACTACACTTAGTTAAAATCTCAAGAACAGTTTTTATTGTTTTTGGTTGTTTGCGTGTATGTGTGCGTGCGTGAGTGCTGGTGTCCACGGAGGCCAGACACTTTTATCTCCTTGGAGTTAAAGAGAGGCAGTTGTGAGCTACTGCTGCTGGAACTTGGGTCCTCTGCAGGAGCAGTGCATGCTCTTTAAGACCAAGCCATCTCTCTGGCCCAGACACATAAGCATGCATGCACGCACGTGAGGTTTTTTATGCATATTTACACAAATAGTGAGACAGCAAGAGTGGAAGATTTGGCCTAACCTTTCCACCCACAAACAGTTGTTTTTAATGAGGCACTGGCTCATTTGTTCTCACGCTTTCCAGCCTGTCCCCCGCAGACTCCCAGTATCTACACAGATCCTCTGGGCCATTTTCTGAGATGTGGAGGGTTAGCTCAGAACAACCATGATAGATAAGCCTCCTGGGAAACGCTGGGCATGGAGATACACCCTCCCCAGGGAAAGCTGAGCAGGGTGCGTCTTTGCTTTCATAAGACATTTTGAAACACCGAGTGGAATGGACCAGCTGCTCGATAATTGATTCTGTGTGGATCTTGTCAGATCTATAATTTCAAGTCCCTGGGTGGGGACTTGTGATCGTCACATGCTTGACAGTTTCTCATGAATCCCTGGTAGGTACTGCCAGGCCGCACTTGGTGGGGACGGCTGAGTTCAGGGAGCCTCTGTGCTCCTGAGACTGGGCTGCCTCAGGTCCCTCTGTGGAGTAACTGAATTCCAAACTCAGACTAGAGACTGTGGGGTTTGGGGCTGTGAATGCCTTCTTCCTCTGGCTGTGTGTGCTGGGTCCTGGAGCCTCAGGGCTTAGCTTTGTTCTTTTCAGTCAGGTAGTTTAAATAGCAAATGTGGGACTTCCTTTGGGAATAAGCAACTAGTAAGTGTAATTGCCCCTTTACACTGGTTTGTGCTCAGAGGTTGTACCCTTGAGCCCTCTCATGCCCAAGTAGCTGGGTTTATAGATGAACAAGTGCCTGGCTTTGGTTTCAGACATTTTCTATTAGTTTGTAACCTTTGAGTGGTCTTTTGGAGATAGTTTATGAATCTAGCTAGATTTTAAAAAACTTTTCTACACTCGTGTGTGTGTGTGTGTGTGTGTGTGTGTGTGTGTGTAGGTATACACATGAGGGTGTTGAGGCTAGAAGACAACCCCAGGTGTCATTCCTCAGGTGCCACCTTGTCCTTTGGAGACAGGGTTTCTCCTTGGCCTGGAGCTCACTGGGAGGCCAGCCTTAGGAATCCACTGGCCTCCCAATCTGGGATCTTAATATCGTGTCTCTACTCCAGGCTTTGTATGTGGGAGAACTCAGGTCCTCATGCTTGCAAGGCCAACACCAGGCCGTCTCCTCAGCATCCCCTCTCCCCTTTCAAGATAGTCCTTGCTGTGTTTCCCAGGCTGGCCTTGAACCTTTGATTCTCCTGCCTCTGTTTCCCAGGGTTATGAGCATGGGCCACAGTCCTTCCTAAACCACCCTGTCATTTGTGGTGTGTGTGCCCAGGGTAGTCCTCATGCTCTCTGCTTTGTCGTCTCCTTACTCTGTTTGTCACATGGATCCTCTGTTAGTCTCTAAAGACACTAGTCTGTCCTTTTCAAAACCAAGGTCTTACCTGAATCAGCTTTTAGGAGTGTTGGTAACTGGAACATGTTAGAGAATTGAGTCAGGCATCTGGCTTTGGAATATGTTTGCCTCCAAAGAGAGGATGGCTTAATCCACTTCTGTGTTCAGTCATCCTGGTCTCCTGTCTTCCTAGGTCAGTCGCATTTTAAGGTGTGTGAACTGTTGTGTGTTCTAGGAGTGAGGAATACTCCTTTCCTTTCCGTCCCTTCTTGCTTTGGAACCAGACTTAGAGCTGAATTCTCCTCCTCTTCCCCTTATTCCTGTTCTTCCTCCTCTTCCTCTTCTTTCTCTTTCTTCCTTCTTTGTCCTTCTTTTTCCTCCCCTTTATGAGGATCAGAACTTTGTACAAGTGTGGTACCGCCAAGCTAGCTTTAGATTTGAATCCATGGCTTATCTGCAAAGACAGTAGGTCTGGAATTGTAATTTTTCATATTGGTTTGGATGTTTTGAGGACTCCTGCCCTCCATTTCTCCTCCTTTCCTCTGGTGCTGGTCATTTAATCTGGGGCTTTGCACACGATAGCCGAGCGCTCTGCTCCTGAGCTGTACCCGCAGCTCAGCCTCCTCAGCATCGATCTGTAAAATTATTGTGTGACTTTTGTTTTGTATGCTTTTTGTTTTGCTTTGATTTTGAGACAGGGTCTCACTGTGCTCCTCTGGCTAGCCTCCATCTGCTGTGTAGACCAGTCTGGCTTCAAACTCACAGAGACCCTCCTGCTGGGATTAAAGGCGTTCACCCCTGTGCCTGGCCCTTGTTTACTGTTGTAAGTTGTCCCAAGACCAGGACAGAATGGAGAGATGTATCATCTGATCAGTCAGCATTCATGCTCTCTAATGGCCTGCCCCTCCTTATCATCCACGTGCTATTTAATATTTACATTTTCTGTAGTGCATGCTCTGTGCAGTAACTAGTGTGTCTCCATTTTCAGCATGGTCTCTCTTCCCAAAGGTTGCAGGACGAGTAGCAGATGAACGGGGTGCAGTGCTGGGCCATGAGGTGGGGTACTGTATCCGCTTCGATGACTGCACCGACCCCCAGGCGACGAGAATCAAGGTGAAGTGCTCAGGGGGACTTCTAGGACGGATACCAGAGGGGATTTCATGGGAATAAGGTCCCCTGGGGACATCCGTCTTCTGTGAAGACCAGAGTTATTTGAGTGAGTCCTTGAGTTTTAGCACAGACAAGAATGCGGAATTAAGATTTATCCCTGGTCTACAGCTGATGAGGTGGAAGCTTGGGAGGTCAGTGACTTTTGTGTGTTCACTGGTGATGGTGAGGATGCAGGTTCATTTTTCTTATGCACATTTCACATTTGTCTTTTTCAGCCGACTCTCATGCTGAAAAAACAGAAACAAAGCTGTATAGACAAACACAGGGTGAACTGGTGTAAGCCAGTCCAGCGTGGGCTTCATAGTGGTTGACTAGTTAGAATTGTCCGAGTAATGGATTCTGTCTCAGCCATACTTGTCAAAGTAGCTAATAAAAAAGTAATTAGCATAGTGGTGACTGGTGGTAATCAGTTCAACAGTGTCTCCTGCTCAGCAGCGGCTAGAACCACTGTTGAATACTGCAGTCGAACGGTGAGCAGGTTGCTCTGATGAAGCAGGTCAAGGTCCTTAGACCCACGTGCCCTCCAGACTGAACACGGAATTACAACTGTTGAGATGCTCTAGGTGAACACTGTAGCCATTTGTAAGAAAATGGACCTTGGTCTAGTTAGGGCTTCCATTGCTGGGGTAAAACCATGACTGAAAGCAGCTTCACCTTACTGCTCCTGGTCCACCATCCATGGAAGTTGGGAGTATCATAAGGCAGGAGCTAAAGCAGAGGCCATGGAAGCCCACTTTCTTACACACCCAGGACAGTGTGTTCAGGGGTGCTACCACCCACAGTGAGCTGGGCCCTTCCCTACCAGTCTTCAGTCAAGAAAATGCCCACACACTTGCCCATTGGCCAACCTGGTGAGGGAGTTTTCCCAGTCAAGTTTCCTCTCCTAGATGACTCTAGTGTGTGTCAGGCTGATATAAAACTAACCAACACAGACCTTGTTTTCCAGATTTTTGTTGCCCATGTTGTCAGGTAAAGGGACCATACATTTATGCCTTATTTGAATGTAACCAGTTAACATTGGGTGGGTGACTAGTCAGGTGACTCTTTTTGGGTCCATGAGAAGCTCTGTCTGCTAAAACTCGCTGTAGAACTTTTTACTTTTGCTTTTGTGGGTGACATTTGGTACCAGGGCCAAGCCAACTATCTTAGAAACACATCTCATTCTTAGAGTCAAAACATGATCACACTGAGGGACAGGCTTGTTAATGCACTGTCTTCGTTTTCTGGTAAGAGTAACATCACCCACTTGCTCATTGCTGAAGCGTTTTATTAGTTCAGCCCTACTTAGTTTTCACTGAAGTCGGTGTATCGCATCATTTATGGGGAGGACGGAGGGTTGGAGATGGCAGGCCCTCGGGCTGGGTCCCACAGCAGGCAGAAGTAGACACAGCAGCTGTGGCAGGGTGGCTCTGGAGCCCACACTCTCCACAGCTCTATTGGTGGAGGCTGAGGTTGAGACGATGCTGAGGAGTTATCCCAGACTCACAGCCCATTAACATAGGAAGTAAAGGTAAACAGAGACTCACTGTTGGCCATGCACTGATTGCTCAGGAACCTTAGCACAGGTCACACCGAGAAGGTGTTGAAAGGTCTGCATCTCAGTGTGGGATCATTTTGTCTGTTTGTCTGTTTGTTTTTGTCAGTAGTTCCATTACACTTGAGTAGAGTTGCTGGGATGTGTCCCCACTGCTGTCTGGGATTGTTTTTTTTTTTTTTTTTTTTTGCATGTGAACAGAGATTACACTTGACTTTGAATCCTCAATGTAAATACATTTCTCTATCTTTGTCTCTATTTTTTTAGTTCCTTACAGATGGCATGCTGGTCAGAGAAATGATGGTTGATCCATTGTTAACAAAATATAGGTAAACATGAGTTCCTGTGAGTCACTAATGTTTCCTCCACACTGGGAGGGAATCGGTTGGGTTAGTGGCTGAGGTTCGGGTCTGCTCAGATGCCCTCAACTGTCTTCTTTGCCAGTGGTGGCGCTCTCTGCCCTTGCTGGACTCGATCGTGGTGCCTCTTGTTGGCAGCAACGGGGAATGCACTAAGTAGACAGACAGACAGACAGACAAACAGAGGCCCATGTGCGTCTGTCACTAGAGCACCTGCTGCCTTCTCTTTGTTCATCTTGCCTTTGACATTTTCCAGGAATTGTAACTACACAACCACAGCCCACAGAGATCTGACTAGCCAGTGTTGGGACTCCTGACCCCCTTTTTCATTTTGCAAAGCTGGGGATAGAACTTGGGGTCTCACACATGTTAGGCAAGGGTCCCACTTCTGCCCTCTGGACAGTGTTCCGTTGAATGCCATATGCAAAATCCAGATGAGGGCTTAGCTCTTCCTCCCTCCTAGTGTCTTTGCCCATCACCGGGGGCACTAGGGTCACCCCACAGCTTTGGTATTTGAGAGACGATGTCCTGTTCCTCTCCCTGCCTGGCACATGTGTTTCACGGCTGTCGTCCTCATGTCTTTACATCGTTGAGGTGGCTGAGCTTTGTTACTCAGTGTGTTCTGTGGGGTTGTAGATCATACATACCAGTTAGAACCAGCTGTTCAATTCTGCTGGAGTCCTGGGCACGAAATGAAGCTCTTTGTAAATAGTGTAAAGTCATTATTCTCACTAGGGTTGTTGAATTCACGGTTCTAGTGTAGGCGTGGCATCATCGGTGGGGAACAACTTGGGGTTTCTCTTAATTCGATGTCATTCCACGAGGGCTGAGTATGCAGAGGTCTCTTTGGAGGTCAGGGTGGAATTGTGTGGGGTGTGGTTCCCTGATCACTGAGCGCATCCCTCTGGTTCTTAGTGTCATCATGCTGGACGAAGCCCATGAGAGGACCTTGTACACGGACATTGCTATTGGCTTGCTGAAGAAGGTAAGACTCCCGCACCAGCATTCAGTTTTATGTTCTGTGTTCTTGTCTCATTAGGAAAGTAATTACAGCAATTTAGAGAATCCAGCAAATACAAAGTGAGAGAAATTATTCCACCATCCTACTCATTCATGTGTGTGTGTGTGTGTGTGTGTGTGTTTCTGTTCTGTGTCTGTCTCTGTATATGTTTTAACAGTGGGATTGGATGATAAATGCTCATTTGTATCTTGCGTATTTAATATTATATCAAGATCAATTCTCTTCACCATGAAGCAGTCTTTGAAAACATTGTCTGTGAAAATTATTTTAAAGGTTTTATATTTATGTTGAGAACATGTGTGTGCCTAAGTGTGTGTCTGTGTACCACGTGTATGCAGCTGCCTGCAGAGGCCAGAAGAGGGTATCAGGTCCCCAAGAGCTGGACTGACACGTGGCTGTGAGTTGCCTGATGTGGGCACCTGGAGCAGAAACGCTGTAGGAGCAGCCAGTGCTGACGGCTGAGCCACTGCCCAGCCCCTGAAGACACAAAGGGCTGGTGTCTACCACGTCCTTCTTGTACTGTTACGCATATGTGCACCTAAGTGTGTGTCGGGCCTGTGGCAGTGAGCACCTGCTAATTACATGTGCTGCATTTCTTTTCTCTTTTTAACTCTTCAGTATTTAAAAAATAATTTCAAACATACTCAAGAGTAGATGCATTTATAATGACCTTTTCTGTTCATTGTCTGGTTTTGGCTGTTACCTCCACTCTCATTCCTACCCTTCACATTATTATTGTTGCTTTTTTCTTTTGTTTTGTTTTTTTAATTTGTTGTTTTCTCTGCACAAATCCTCAATGACAAGAGCCTAAAACGAAATGGTAGATTGGGATGACCAAGAACTGTGGCCCTGGGAACACTGGCTGGGTACAAACCCGACTGCCAGATATATGCATCTCCAAACCAGTGTCTGTGTCTTTGTGTCCGTGTGGGTGCACGCCTACATTGTAGCCATTAGCCTGTGGGAGCTTAGATTGGAATTGAAAGGGGATAAAGTAACAGTTTGACCTTTCACCGTGCTAGCGATTTATTTCAAAGGCTCTTCATAGCCTCGTGGCTAGTGGCTGCTGCTGGAGAGGGCAGACCAGGAACTGCTTTCTGGGGGGGTCTGCTGGGCTGACCTGTTGATGTCATAGTTTGTCATAAGGCTTAAGTAAGGCAACACAGATCTTAGGATGACATCATACATGTCATCTTTGTACAAACAGGAAAAGCATGTCCTTCTAACTGTCAGTCCACAGTGAGGTGAGGGAAGGTGGGTTAGGTTCAGATGCTCACCACCTCCTCAGCGTTGCATCTCTGTGTAGTGTGCACACCGATTGGCTCTCACACATCTCTGTGTAGTGTGCACGCCGATTGGCTCTGTGTGTCTCTTGAAGTGGCACAGAGCTAGGAATTTATAAGCTGTCTTTGTTATCTTTTGGCTGATGATCAGACTTTTGGAGGCACGAGGAATTTTCTCAGCAGGCGACCCTGCTAAGGACAGAGAAGAGGACAGTTCTGCCCAGGCTTCGCCAGGGCTGCGCATCCTCACAGCCGCTCCTGAGTGTGGCACAGGTGCTGTGCCCGGTGACCACACTTCTTTGAATAACTGTGAGCACACAAATTGCTATCTTGGTGCTACCATTTGTTATTTATGGATCTTAACTTATTTTTTCACATTTCTGCCTGTGAATACATTTATTCACACTACCTTAAAACCCGTATGAGAAAAAAAAGTGTTTATTTTTAACAATTTCAAATTCGGCCCTTAAAATTAGGGTTAGAGTTAGGTAGTGGTTTATGGCTAGAATTGAAGTTTTTAATTCTCTTTATATTTCGCACACAAAATTTTTGTTGGGTTACAATTTAGCACGTTCTGACATTTCAAACTCAAGTATCTATTCACACTGACTCTGACATCATGATTTGTAGCATCCCTGTCTCACGAATGAGCCTCTTTGCCTTGAGACAGGGTTTCTGTCTAGACCTGGCTGGTCTTGAACTCGTGACCCTCCCGCCTCCTGCCTGCTGGAATTTACAGGCCTTGTCATCATACCTGGCTAGGATTGTAGGATTGTACATTGTTCCGTCATCACCATTATTTCTCGGTGCCTTCTTTTTCAGATTCAGAAAAAGCGAGGGGATCTTCGCTTGATAGTGGCCTCAGCTACTCTGGACGCAGAGGTAAGGGTATCTCTCTCCTCTGTGACACTGAATTGTCACATACTTGGGAGTACACCTCTGGCCAGAGCATGTCTTCCGCGGAACAACCTGCCTTCCATGGGGCCTTGTGGTGCTCTAGATGTCACATGATGCTCCTCAGCTGTGATGGAAATGAGCCTGTAATTAGCCCAGGAGTTAAAGATCACCAGCTCGCCTGTCTCTGTCCCTGCCGTCCTCCTGACAGGGCAGCTTCTTAATTACTTGTCATCGTGAAGTTACATTTCACAAATTTATTTATGCAAATTACACACTTATTTTAATTTTTTGGTGTAATTGAAGTTTTTTTCTCTAACATGTAGTAATTTCCATGTTAAATGTTTTCTTTTTAATTGTTTTTACCTTTTTTGTGTGGTAGGGGGCACACATGCCATGGTGGAGGTTAGAGGTCAGCTTGGAGGAGTTATTTCTATCCTTCCTCTATGTGGGTTTCTGTGACAAAGGTCTCAGACTCTGCAGTGGGCATCTTTACCCGCGGAGCTATCTCTCTTGTCCCTGCATTTTTATATGGCTGATTTGCTCTCTTGGTGACTAATATTTTATTTAAAAAAAAAACAGTTCAACTCATCTCATTGTTTTGGCCACTTGCTGTTTGTATATTCTAAATGGTAAGCCGCCTGCTAGCTACCTGTGGTCCATAGATCCCCTGAGCCCAGGGAAGGCGCATAAATAGGTATTTGGTAGGTTAAGGTGCTGAGGAAACAAACCTAGAAGGCTGCTCTTAACTCCAGCCAGCTGGGAGGGTCAAGAACTTGTCACCAAAGAGATGGCATTTTAGCAGGGTTTGAAATAAAAATGGCCATTTCTTCACAGGAGAAAGGCAAAGGGAGAGCTGAGCTCCCTGACTGTGTGGGAGCCACAAGGGACCATGAGTACTACCAACTAACAGAGCTCTTCCTGCCAGGCCCTGGGGTACGACGTCATTCCCAGGGGTGCTCCATCCCCAGGTGCCCCATCCCTAGGGGTTCTCTATCCTCAGCGGCTGCTCTGTCTCATGTTTTCTGTATGTCAGCTCCATCGGTCCACTTCTGTTCTTCTGAGAAAACCAGGCTTCTCCTTGGGATGAGGTGGGTTTTTTTCTCCAGTCTGTTTTTCTTCCAGACATGCCCGTGACTCTTCTGGCTTTTTCCTCTGGTCCTCGAGAACCTCCATGTCTCGGAGGCCTTCCTGTAAGGCTCACCTGCTGCTCCCGCCATCTTGTGCAGCTTTGTGTGTTTCAGTCACACTGATTCCAGATTCATGTTCAGGAGTTGCCTGAGTTCTTGAAGACTGGGACTCTGTCTTACTCAGGATTTTGTCCCTCTTGCCTTACATGGTGTAAGGGCTAGGGCAGTGACTGACTTGCCATGTTTGGGACTCAGGAAGCTGATTCTTGTGTTATGTAGAGACCCAGGAGTAGTTATGGTGATGCCAGTCAGGAGGCCAGCTCTCTATGCCAGGGGAGATGGGAGGGTCTGGCCCTGGCTTGTTCTTCTGCCTCCCTATGGTGGCGAGAGGCACCTCCCCTGTGCCGGGGCTGGCCTGCCTGCTTTCCCCAGGCTGAGGGAGCTCTTAGCTTCAGCTGCCCACAGACATCTCTGCTCATTGTCCTCATCATCTCCATCACCGTGATGTATGCTGGAACATTCTCTGGAGGTGTTTTAATTCTGTCTCCGATGCTGATGACATATTCTGCCAAAAGCAGTCTGGGAACAAAAGTGTTTGTTTTAGTTCTCAGAGAGAAATAAAGGATACATGCCTACGTTAGCTTACCTTCTCATGCTCCTTTTAAACATTCATTAATAAAAAAGCACTTTACTTTCATGTGTATAGGTGTTTTGCCTGCATGTCTGTGCACTACGTGTGCTCACTGCCCATGAAGCCAGAAGAGTGCCGGATTACAGTTGGTTGTGAGCTGTGTGGGTGCTGGCAGTTCAACCCTGGTTCTCTTAACCCACTTAAGCCAGTGCCATTAGCCCAGGAGCCAGCTCTCCCCCTAATGCAGTGCACTGGTGCTTCTCACAGCATTTAATGTAATCAAGACAGTCCTCCGCTCCCGACAGACACGCCCACAGCCGACTCTTTCTCCCTGGTGATGGTAGAGTGTGTCAAGACCACCATTGCAGGGCCACTGCCTCGCCTCTGCCTCTCTCCTCTGTGCTCCCGTTCTCTCTCAAACATTAGAAACCGTTTTTATAAGTAGGTTTAGTTGTGGTGAAAGTGTAAGGCCGAGTTCACCCCTCCCCACTGGGCTCACTGCTAATGACAAGTATGAACTGTTCATTGCTGTCTTTCTTGTCTTTATTTTATATATATATTTTTGAAATAATACACTGACACCATGTCCCCCTTCTCTTTTCTTTTTCTTAACCCCCATATACCACCCTTGGTCTTTTTTCTTCATTTATTGCTGTTCACGTATCTCTGTATATACACAGACATTCCTAAGTGTAACCTGTTTATGTTTCTTGTAAGTGTGTTTTCAGGGCTGAGCCTTTGTATTAAAACAGAACCAGAGGCGGTGTGCGTACTTTTCCCGGGAGACCATTTCTCCCACTCCCAGCACTCCTTGCATGTCTGTAATTCCTTGTGTAGGGTTGAGGACTCGTGGGCTTTCCCTGTCCATGTTACATGCCCGTTGCTGTCTTTGCTCAGTTCATGTTGGCGGGCATGTTGGTGAGACTTTATGGATATAGCTTTTTCTTTTTTAAACATTATTTTATGTATATGAGTACACTGTGGCTGTCTTCAGACACACCAGAAGAGGCCATCAGATCCCATTACAGATGGTTGTGAGCCACCATGTGGTTGCTGGGAATTGAACTCAGGACCTCTGGAAGAGCAGTCAGTGCTCTTAACCACTGAGCCATCTCTCCAGCCCATGGATATAGCTTCTGATATTACCAGGAGACACAGTCTCACGGAAAACTCCCTGGCCCTCTCTCTCTTCCACAGTGTTCCCTGAGCCTTAAGTGTGGAGCATCTTTTAGTGTGACTAATGTAGAGTGGAGACCATTGTCTCATTTGGTTCATATGTAGTAGCAGATGTAGTTGATCTCCTGACACCTTTGTGAACGGGAAGGCAGAGCCTAGAAGTGCCATTCCGTGGTGTGCTTTGATGTAGGGCTTGCTGGAGCATTAGCAGTACTCACCCGGGCTCAGGCTGAGCGATAGGCCTGCTCTCCTTTCCTTGCCTGGGGAAATGTTGAAGAGAGACAGTCAGATGTGGGGTCTCCTGGCTTAGGATGTGGGATGGGTTGGTGTGAGTCCGTGTGCACGTTGGTATCTGTAGTCTTAAGTGAGAGGAAGAGGATGTGGGCCAAAGAGGCCTGGGTGAGGAGCACTTCATGGGAGTGAGCAGGGGCAGGATATGGCTTACCTATCGCTGTATATGCAAGCCCAAGGGTGGCCCGGATCCATCTTCTCACCTCAGTTGCTGTGTCTAAAGGTGACAAACAAACTGTCTAGATGTGTAGCGCTGCTGACAGGCCACTTGCTCTGGTGGATGGCCAGCCTGTGATGAGCAGTCAGTGTCCACAGCAGGGAAGTGCCAGAGAATGCTGCAGGCAGATCAGATGGTTGCCCTGGCTGGTTTAGCCGCCCTGTTTGTAGAAGCTTGGTTAGGTGAGCAGTTACATACATAGTGGGTGTGACTGCAAGTGTCACTTCACCCTGTACCACATTCTTCCTGAGCCTGTCCACATGGCGGAGGCTAGGTTTGCAGAGGCTCTCACTGGTCTGTTGTTTTGTCAGCGGTCTGGTTACTTGTAGAGAGATTAATTTCCCTCTTCTGAGTCTGGGTCAGGTCCTCACTGACGTGTTTGCATGTCGCTGACGTGTTGGCTTGGGTAGGAGCTGGAGAAGGCAAAGATATGGCTGCTCAGAGCTCCTCATGTGGACCAGGGGGAGCAGCTCCCAGGACAGGAAGCTGGAATGGGCCGAATCATAGACTGTCCCTTCCTCTCCATCTTGATCCATTTCTTATCTGGTGTTCATGTCATTGTGACCCTAGTACCTGAAGCTGTCTTAGATTCTTCCAGACGAGGGTCTTGCTTCTCTGTCTATCTTGATTCTGTCTCAGGCCATACACTTGAGAAATAGTTGTTGGCCTTTTAAGAAAAAAATATAACTGTTTGTTTTATGCGTATGGGTATTTTGTCTGCATATACATCTGTGTACCACTTGCATGCTTAGTGCCCATGGAGGCCAGAAAAGGGCATCAGATCACTTGGCACTGGAGTTAAGAGAGTTGTGGGCCACCGTGTAGATGCTGGGAATTGAACCTGGGTCCTCTGGAAGAGCAGAGGTGCTCTTAACCACTGGGATATCTCTTCAGCCTGAGTTTTTGGCTTTTATCTATATATTCCAAATGTTAAAAACCTTAAGAATACAGACCGTGTGTCTCAGTTCATCCAGAGTGTTCTTTAGGAGAGTAGCTCCTGGTCCTTCCTCCTCAGCTCTTCAGCAGCTGGGGCTCATGCACTCCATCCAGGAAAGCAGTGTGGCCTTACCTCATTCACTGTAGCTGTGTTCAGCAAGTCCTTTGGTCCTCTTCCTTCAGCCCTGGACCTGCTGTCCCCACTGACCTCCTCCTCTGACACTCTGTCTTTGAGGCTGCCCACTCCTTCCATGGCCCCTGGCTCAGCTGACACTGGGTGTTGCTGACAGTCTTGACTGTGTTACTTGTGCCCTGTCTCTGAGTTGTCTGGAATGTTTAACACTGGCTCTGGCTGGGTCTGTTCAGTTCTGTCCCAGCCTCTTTCTCATAGTCAGGATCTCCATTGCTGAGGACATTGCTTTATTGATTAAGAAGTGGTTCTGTCCTGTCTCAACATGTATGTGCACATGATCGGAGAAGACACTGTATATGCCCTCAGACAGCTTGAGATCTGTTGGAAAGTCACAGTAAATGTGCATCAGAGACACACCTAGTGCACAGGAAGGAAACCTTCGTGAACTGACAACCTCGTGTGATTAGATATGTGCTGTCTACATTAGCTTTCCCCAGCCTGATTTAACCTGTACCACACTTGAGCCACACCTAATTTCCAGATAAATAAATAGAGAGGATTGGGATAATCAGCTGAGGGTCATGGAATTCTAACCTTTTTTTATAGTCAGACATTTAGAATCTGTCATTGAAATTTCCTCTGCAATTCCAATAAGAGAAAAGTAAATTTAACTGGATGTGGGGATGTATATCTGCAATCCTAGCATTCAGGATGCAGAGGCAGGAGGATACTGAGTTTGGGTCCAGCCTGGGCCACTTAGAGTTTCAGGTCGGCTTGAGCTGAGTGTCAAGACCCTGTCTTCAACAGACAAAAGTTGGTCCATGTGGGGAGATGGACTGGTGGAGCCATTAAAAAAAGGAGAAGAAGAAGAATTTTTCGAATGTAGAAAATCATTCTGTGTGATGTGATAGTGCACACCTGTAATCCCTGCACTCAAGAAGTGGAAGCAGGAGGATCAGGGGTGCAGGGCTAGCCTCAGCTAATTGGTAAGTTAGAGCCTAGCTGGCCCACACCAGAGCCTGACTCTAAAATAAAGCAAGCTATTCTGCAGTGTCTAATTCCTGTGATGCTACTTACCTTTGCCAGTTTTATGTTTTCTTTCTTTCTATGGATTATTGTGAACCATCCTGTCCCCCCTTTTAGCTAATGTGAATAATATTCACATATTTATTTATTTGTAGAGATTTCGAGATTTCTTTAACCAGAATGAGACCAGTGACCCAGCCAGGGATACCTGTGTGACACTCACAGTGGAAGGACGGACATTTCCCGTGGACATCTTTTACCTACAAAGGTCTGGTGATGTTTGATTCCTGGTGATAGTGATTTGGGACCTCACCTGGCATGTAGGATAATGCCTCCATCATGGAGGGCAGTGAGGGGGTGTGGTAAGAATTCTGGTAGAATTCTGGAAGCTGGACCAGCATCATTGTTGAATTAAGAGTTTGATACTCCTGTTCAAATTTACATGCATCTGTGGCCATCAGTTCAGGAGGAGATGGGAGGTGGTTTGGCAGTTTTCTGAACTGCAGTTTCCAGAGCGCCCTCAGTAAGGGAAGCAGTGCTGAGTCCCATCTTTCAGCTCCTTATGTCCTTAGCAAGAAGACCTAGCTTGCACTTTTGGGAGGAGTCCCTTTGAATAAGAAAGGGGGATCCTAATTTGCTATACCTAGTTACTGGGCCTAGTTTAGTGTCTGACAAATCCAGAGCTATAAACTCTGTCTTTGAGTCCTTCGAATGTCTGCCGTAGTGCTGGCTGGAAGATGACGGCTGTGCTCTGATGGCTGGTTTTTTATCAGCATGACACAATCTAGAGTCATCCGAGAGGAGGAAGCTTCAGTTGAGAAAATGCCTCCCTAAGCGAGGGCTTTAGGCAAGCCCATTATGCATTTTCTTAATTGGTGACTGATGGGGGTGGGCCCAGCCCTCTGAGGGTGGTCCTGGGTTCGATATGAAAGCAGTGTGAGCAAGCCATAGGAGCAAGTCAGTAAGCAGCACTCCTCCATGGCTTCTGCATCAGCTCCTGACTCTGGGTCCCTGTCCTGTGAGTTCCTGTCCTGACTTCTTCAGTGATGGGGTGTGACTTGGGGTATATGAGCCAAGAAACCCTTTCCTCCCAGCTTGCCTTCTTCATGGTTCTTCATCACAGCGCAGAAACGCTCACTGGGGCAGTGGGCTTCTGCACGGAAGCTGATATGGTTTCCTGTGACTTGGCATCTTTGTGTGCTGAGATAAATAATTTTTATGCATCTCCCATCAGCCTCTTACTGCTTTACGCTCTCCAGCTGAGCTAATGGCCACAGATGCATGTAAATTTGCACAGGAGTATCAAGACTAAATCCAGCAGTGATGCTGGTCCAGCTTCTAGAACATTCTATCTTTCAGAATGTTATTTATTTTTTTAGAAAATATAGCCCAGATCCACTGTTTACATGTAATTATGTACAGAAGCGCTACATTTAATGTTCTTTCTTGTGCTGGGGATTGAACCTGGGACCTTACATGTGTTAGGCAAGTGCTTTATCATTAGATACACCCTCAGTTATTGGTTGCCTCACTTGAAAAAAAAAAAGTAGTATGTATTTATTTTGCTTGTCTATAGGTTAATTACCTGCCGGACTGGCCCAGATCCACTCTGAGGAGGTTTGGCTGCCAGTTTCTTAGGATGATTGACCCGTGACTAATGAGCATGTTCCAGTGATGATCTTTTTCCTCTTTCATTTTCCCCAGTCCTGTTCCAGATTATATCAAGGCAACTGTGGACACTGTGGTGAAAATTCACCAGACAGAGGGAGATGGAGACATACTAGCCTTTCTTACTGGCCAGGTAACTCCACCCAGTCCCTCTGCACAGACATGTTAAGACAGCACCAGAGTTAGCATAAAGCCTTGGTCTTAGCCATTTGTTTCTTTTCTTTTTTCCTTTAAAAAATGTCTATAGGTGTTTTGCCTGCATGCGTGGTTCCCGAGGAGCTCAGAAAATAGTGTCAGGTCTCCTGGAACTGGAGTTAATGGATGAATCTGAGCTGCTGTGTAGGTGCTGGGAACTGAACCCAGGTCCTCTGGAAGAGCAGCTAGTGTCTTACCTCTGACCCATCGCTCCTGCTCTGAGATTTCAAATGTACTAGCTGATTCCAGAGTAAATTGGGTTCCGTGTCAATGGGCTGCTTCATTTGCCGTATTGGACAATTAGGTATTGGACATTAGGTACATTGTGCTTCGAGCATATGGCAATCTCATCCTGTGACCACAAGGTTGGGCGCCCTTTCCCAAGTGGCCTAAGGTGAGGACTTTGATTTCCTCCCAGCTCATTCTGCAGGGAGCCAGTGACTACACAGCAGAAAAACAGCTGAATAAGCCTGTCTTAAGGTTGTAGTGCTGCAATCTTTCCACTGCCACACATTTCCCACAGTTAGTACCTCTCCTCAGGAGTGCTTTTAATGATTCCATAGGCAACAGCCTCCCCATGTGCTCAGAGTGCTCAGCCTGTTCATACACAGGGAATGCTGTTTACACCAGTCCATAAAAGCTGTGCAAGAACAGTCATTACAAACTGATGTGCATGTCTGTGTGCAGTGGGCGCCTGTGTGCAGGCCTGAAGAGGGCGTCGGATTCCCCGGAGCTGGAGGTGCAGGCAGAGTGAGCTGGACTCTGGTCCTCTCAGAGCAGCCCAGCCCCTTTGCCGCGGAGCCATCCTACCGGTTCCTCGTTTTTTATTCATGGGAACTCTTCTGTTAACTACGGATGGTTTAGGTTTACTAATTAATTGTACAGTTACAGAGCTTCAGTCCTTTGACACTGTTGTTTAGTGACATTTGATAAAGTGTCATTCCGAGAGAGACACGGCAGCTCCTGAAGGTGACCACAGCTAAAGCCCCTATTCCAGCATTTGCTCCCTCAGTGGGAGAGCTTGACCAGCTTCTTTGCTTTCCGGTTCCGTGTTTAGGAAGAAGTAGAAACTGTTGTGTCCATGCTGATCGAGCAGGCTCGGGCGCTGGCTCGCACTGGGATGAAGAAACACCTCCGGGTTCTCCCCATGTATGCAGGACTGCCTTCTTTTGAGCAGATGAAGGTGTTTGAAAGGGTGTCGCACAGTGTCAGGAAGGTGAGCCTCAGTGGTCCTTGCAGCCATTGGTCATCACATTGGCTCCCTTTGTACTGCAGAATGTTGTCTTTGGTATGTACATGTATTAGTCTGTGTGTAATTAGCATTCATGTGTGTAAGCGTAGGCATATGCCACAGTGCATATATGGAGGTCGGAGGAAAACCTTTTCCAGGCAGGTTGTTGCTGTGTGTGCAAAGCTGGCCCACAGATGCTGGGGCTCCTTTCTCTGCCTCCTCTCACTGTGGGGATCCTGGGGTTAAAGACACCTGCTACCCCTGCCTGGCTTTATGTGGGTTCTGGAGATTCAGATACACACAGTCAGCACTTTACCTACTGAGCCATCTCCCTAGACCTGTTTTATTGTTTTAATTGAAGTGAACTTTGCTAAACAGGGCCTTTCTTTCAAGTCTTAGGTTCATGTTTCTGTGCAGTAGATCTAAAAGTCCGTAGTAGGTAATGTGCTGTGAGGATTCCCAGCCCTGCCCAGAAGGGTCACCCGACAGTAGTTATCAGGGCAGGTCATAGCTTTTCTTTGTATTTTTCACAGCACATTATTACCTTAGCCTCAGAGACTGTCATGGTAGATTATGTTCAGTCAGAACTAGATAAAGTTACTAACATGGTTCCTAATGCATTTGCTAGTATCCGTTTGCCCTCAGAGCCAGTTTTAAGTCAGGTAAATCTTTAGCCTTGAAATTAGGTTGAGGATGGGTGTGGTGGCAAGAAGCAGTGGATGGGAGGAACCAGGTGCCTGATTTCTGCCTCCCCTTCCTCCGCCCTTTCCCCTGGATGAGGAACACATGGCGGGTGGCTCAGAGTGCAGTAGACGAGGGGTGGTCTGAGTCTGAGGACCCATTCCCAACTTAAGGCCACTGTGGAACAATCCAGATCTGCCCAGTCACACATGGCTGCTGTCAGTCAGTCTGCAGGCCTGGGCTCCGCTTGTGGCTGCTGAGTGCCTTGCCCTAAGTTATTTAGGTTCAGATTTCCTAGCTGCAAAACATTCGTAATTAAACATTTTTATTACATTTGTTTATGTGGGAGTGGGGGCAGGGCACACGTGGAGGTCAGAGTACACAGACAGGAGTCAGTTCTTTCCTTCTGTCATGTGGGTCTTAGGGATGCAACTCAGATCCTCAGGCGTGGCAGCCAGTGTCCTTACCCACTGAGCTATCTCACCTGCCTCCAAAATAGCTTTTAGATAGGGGTCTACTATATAAAAGGGAGATTTTCAAAAATTGAAAAACATTGTGTGCGTTTTATATACATGTCTCTAGCTGCATTAAACCCAGTGGGGGACAGCTGGCAGGTAGCCAGAGACTGGTGCACACTAGCCGGCCCCTCCTCTGTCTCCAAGATCCTTGTACAGTGGTTGTGTTGGTAACATCTTCTTCCTCTATGGCTCTTATCTCTGGTTTGAAGGGTTGGCCCTTTCCTGTCAGTCTGTCTGAATTTATGTTCATGTTTTAGTGATGTTGTCTGGGCAGCCAGTGTGAAGAGGAAACTTGGTTATAATATATAACGCATGGCATATAGCGACACAGCATATACTATCACTCAAAGCTCGGGTTGTGCTTTTTCCCTGGCACCTGTTGCTCTGAAGTCATCGGCTCCTTAGAAAACAGACATTATTGAACTTACCATGTGCTTAGTGTTGGCTTCTAATCTCTCTGTGTTTGGATCCCCTTGACAACCCTGGGGAAGCACGAGAGAGCAGTGCTCAGGAGCTTGGGAAGCTGTGCACGGTCATAGAACTCTGGAACATGCCTGGCAGCATGATGTTTGGAATGGCGGTGTGCCTCTAGGTTAAACTTAAAGCGGAGAGAACCAACTAGTTTTCTTTCTCTTTTCGGTAGGTGATTGTGGCCACCAATGTGGCAGAGACGTCCATCACCATCAGTGGCATTGTGTACGTCATCGACTGTGGCTTTATGAAGCTTCGGGCCTATAACCCCAGGACAGCTATTGAATGCCTGGTGGTGGTGCCAGTGTCTCAGGCATCAGCCAATCAGCGGGCAGGACGTGGTGGGCGCAACCGCTCGGGAAAGTGTTACCGCCTTTATACAGGTATGTGCGATGTTTCTTAACAACTTTGGATTCTCTTAGAGTGACCTGGCTTTGGATCCCAAGGCCGACATTTGTCCTTCGTGGTAGAACTCACCCTCAAATCCAGCTCTCCCTCCCAGGTCCCCCACCACTTCCTTCTTTGCTAGGACCCTCCAGCTGGCTCAGTGAACCACCACCTGCCTGGCCAGACCCCTGAGCACAGACTCATACATCTGTGTGTCCGTCTGTCTGTCCATCCATCCGTCCTCCCTTCTGCTCAATGTGCTATGTTCTTATGACTCCTGAACCCAGTGGCACCTCCCGTCAGATTCCTGTTTGCCTATGCTGAGTTCTGAGACTCATTCACAGACAGCAAATAGTTGGCTCAGTTCTATATCACAAGACATGCTAGGCTCTGAGGGCACAGAGTGAAATCCTGGTAGACATCTGGCCTTTCCTCAGCCTGCTGACACTGGTGGGCACAGGTCCCATGCCATTCTAGAGCTGCTGTTTCTCTGTCTCTTTCACTGGGCGTGGTCCTGAGACATGCACCACCCCCGCTGTCCACCTTCCTGCCTTCCTAGCGTGCAGACGAAATTTCCAAGTTATTAATTCCTTCCTGTGTCCAGTATCCACTTATGCTGTCTTTTCATTTCTCGTTTCCGCCGTTTCTCATTGGCCGTAGGGATTAGTGGTGCTGGATGAAAGTGTGTGGGTAGACTTAGACATGCAGGGGGAACCTTTAATTCTCTGAGAAATTGCAGAGTTGTAGGTATAGTAATTTGCTTAGCTTTTTAAGGAATTATTTATTTTTGAGGCAGGACTTCTCTGTGGAGCCCAGGGTGGCCGGAGCCTCAGAGATCTCCTTCCTTTGTTTCACAAGATCTGGGATTTAAAGACAAGCATCACCATTCTCAACAATGTTTTTAGTTTTAGGTAATTTTATTTTGTGTGTTTTGCCTGCATGTATGTCTGTGCACCATATGAGTGCCTGGTGCTGAGGTGGTCAGAGGAGGGTTACAAGTCCTGGAATAGGTTTACAGATGGTTCTTGCCTTGCCCATGGGTGCTGGGAACTGAACCTGGCTCCTCTGCATATGCCCTTAACCACTGAGCTAACTCTCTAGCTCCAGTAGCAATGGACACCAGCATTTCTTGTCAAGGAAGTCATGTGACAGGATGTGGACTGAAGCTGGGCAGGTGCATTTGGGTGGGAGGTCACGGAGCCCTTAATCCTACCTGCTTTAGTATGGGTGTCGTGCCCACCCTTCAGGTTCCCAGCTGAGTTTTCAGATCATGCAGCTGTTTCTTAGTTTCATTTTCCAGAACTTTCCAAGACTTTTTCTTAGCTCCCTTGCTCTCACTTTACTTGATTCTCAGCTGTACTTCATTCTTAGACGCGTGATCAGCTTCCCACTTCACCATTCATACTTCTGATGCCTTGGACTTGTCTGTCTTTGCATCTGCTCAGTGCGGCCAGCCCTTAGCTGATGACTTGTTTCTGCCTTGGCCAGTGGTATGCTTGAGGAATGTGGTTGTCCTGGTAACAATACAAAGCTCCTCCTGATACTCTTGCCAGCTCCTGTATAGCTTTTCCCCAGTTTTCGCTCTCCTTCCAGAGCCTCCCATGGTCCATGGCAGGGTCATATATCCTTGTTGGATCTGTTTTCTGGTCTTGATTCAGGTTCTTCCTACCTCTGAAGGTCCCCAGGGGCATTACCTGTGGCTTCTGCCCCTCCTGACCTATTCCTGGGCTCTGGGGACCTTCGCAGCTTCCTTGGATCATATCTTTGTCTCTGAGCATCAACACCTGCTTCGCTCAGGATCTTCTCAGTGTGGCCAGCCTCTCCACTGACTTGTGCCTTGGTCAGTGGTCTGCCTGGGGAAGGTGGTTGTCCTGGTAACAGTACTCTAACCACCATGTTCTTAAAGCTAAAGAACTCCCTTTCCTGCTGTTGTGTGCCATCTAGAACCTTCCAGCTAGACTGATGCATTTGGCAATTTATGTTACACATTCCAGAATATAGGCTGTCTGTTTTCTCAGGAAAACCTTCCTAAAGTTTGCACTGATAGTCGTTTTTCTCAGGAGACTTTGCCGTAGTTTGTTTTCCTCTCTAATTAACTGAAGCCTTCTGATCTAAATGGAGGCTGCGTGATGCTCGTGTTTAAGGAGGGTGTGCATCTGTGCTGTGTTGACTTATGTGGAACGGCTTGGAGTGTGTGACCCATAGGCTTTCTGAATATACACAGAAAGTGATTTCAGAAAGGCCTTCCTTTCTCCCCACCCTTTGATCTGGTTTTCATAAAGTCAGCCCCGACTCTCTCTCCTTTCCCCTCCTCCCCCATCGCTGTGCCTTGGGGTGCTTCTCCTATTTGAGGTCATCTTTTGTTCCTATGGGACATGCAAGTACAGGATTCTGGGTGTGACTCTGCATCTGGCTCCTTGATTTAAGAACTAGGTTTGTATGAATTTTGCTCTTTGTGATTAGATCGGTCCTCAGTTCTAGGGCAGCTTTGGTGATTTGTTTTTACATTGTTCTTTGCTCATTTGTACTGCCCTGGCTTCCTTGGGGCACTCTGCCCTCCTGCCCCAAGAGTGAACAGCAGCTGGGCCTGAGAGTGATCACCCAAAGCATTTGAAAAGCAGCATTTGGAAGTAAAGGATTTCATAAAGGTTCATAATATGTTCTGCTCTATGTGTAAAAATCACGTTGTATCCTAATGCTCTGCACCTGGTTGTTCAAGGTAGAGAAGGTGGACTCTCCTGATGCACAGGTGCATTTGAGTGTCACATTTGATCGGTTTCTAATTTCCTATCCTTAGAGGAAGCCTTTGACCAGTTACCTCAGTCCACTGTCCCTGAGATGCAGCGCAGCAATTTGGCCCCTGTCATCCTGCAGCTGAAAGCACTAGGGATCGACAATGTCCTCAGGTTCCACTTCATGTCTGTAAGTCTTGCTTCTGGCTGAGGGGCTCATGTGGGTAGGTGGAAGGACACTGGTCAGGCTGTCATCTTCCTTCCTCACGAAGCTAAAACACTATATGCCATTTGGTCCTATCCAGGGTGTGGGGCAAACTGGCATCCACGTGAGCCAGAATTCTTCTTCTGTGGCTCCTGTTCTTTCTCCGTTGGGAAGACAAGTCAGTGGGTAGCTACAGGGCCACTTGACCGGTGCTCAGAGAGACAGGGAAGGTGGGGAGTCAGGGTGTAGTCTGTGACTGGGCCTGGTTGTAGAGTTCCAAGGCTGCCCAGCTCTCCTAGGCTCCCCTCAGCAGAGAGCAAGGCCTGGCTTGGGTGCTCCTGTTACACCCATCGTGCTCTCTCAGATGCTCAGATGAAGTGGAGAAGGTGCTACAGCCATTGTTTACTGGTCACTTTATAGTCCATATACAATTTTAAGCTTATTTATTGTTAGTAATTTCCATGAGCCTGCTGTTAAAAAGTGTGACTTCACTCTAAGGTCCTGATTTTGGCACATGTACAGAGTTTTGTATATGTCATCTGCCTGCTTACAGAAAAGCCGACTTCTCTGTAGTCTGACAGCAGTGTGGGATTGTGTAGTGATCCCAAGTACCCTGGAGCTCCTGTGAGAACGAGACACAGAACAGACGCACTAGTGTGAGCTGCTTAGCTGTCCTCACAGCACATCTCCAGGTCCCACAGTGTAAAGTCTACATAGTCACCAAACCTTTTAAAGATTTGACTTTGTTCTTTGGTAAACAACAACTAAAGGCAAGGACTGGGTTTAGCCTCTGACCCTGCCATCAAGTCCTCCGAAACCTTCTTCCGATCTTCATCTGCTGACGAGGCAGAGCCCCTCGAAGGGTCTCCTGGTGCCCGAACCATCACAGCTGCTGCCCTTTGCAGCATCAGCGTTGTCTGGTTTTAGTCATCTCAACACTGCAAGGCCCAGACGGTAGATGAGCTGTAGGGGAGGCTGAGGGCAGCTCGGGACGTGAAGGGTAGTTTGAAGTGGGGGCTGTCCCTGCTGTGGAGGAGAGGAGTGGGGGTGGCACATGGGCAGCTGGAGTGTGATAGAGCAAGAGTGAGCTAGTGTGGTCACCGTTCTGTTCCTTGCCAAAGAAACTAACCTGGGAGGCCTTTGTGTTCCGCAGCCCCCGCCAGCGCAGTCGATGGTTCAAGCCTTGGAGCTGCTCTATGCTCTCGGAGGTAAGCCCAGGTCTCCTGTGTTCACCTATTTGATGACCTAACTTAGCATTCTAGACTTTAGGGATGGGATTGGTTCCCCCGCCCCCATGTATATAATAAACTCTTTGGTGACATTTACTTTGTTGAAATAGAGATTAGACAAAAGTAACTATCTTAGGGTTTTATTGCTGTGAAGAAACACCATCACCATAGCAACGCTTGTAAAGGAAAACATTTAACTGGGTCTGGCTTATAGTTCAGAGGTTTTGCCCATTATCATGGTGGGAAGTGTGGTGCTGGCCAGGCAGCTGAGAGTTCTCCATCTGGATCCACAGGCAGCAGGAAGAGGTGACTCACTGGGCCTGGCTGGAGTGTCTGAAACCTCAAAGTCTACCCCACAGTGACCCACTAACAAAGTAACACCTACTCAACAAGGCCACCCCTCCTAGCAATGCCACTGTCTATAGGCCTATGGGGCCATTTTCATTCACCAGCACATGGCCAATATGATCCTTTACAAAGCGTGGCAGACGCTGTGGATGGCTGTCACTAGGGCCACACTTCTCAGAGACACCCAGAGACTGGCAGATCTCTATACACCCTAGTTCTTGTCCCCAGACCGCTTTCCTCTTCCAGCCTACCCTGAAATGCTCTTCATTTCCTCCTTGAGTTCCCCATGGGAACTGAGCAGGTAGCAGCAGTGCTGTTTGGGGGAGAGCACGCAGTGCTGTGCGAGAAGCCCTGTTGGCTCATTTGAAAACAGTCTGTTTCTTAAGTTAGAGAAACGGTGTCGGCTCAGCAGGTGCCATGTCTTTTAGGAGTGGTGGCCTCATGGGATGTTCTGTGAGTCTGAGTTTGTCAATAAGTCTTAGTGGAGGTTTTTCCCTGAGATTTTGTCTTGAGTAAAAATAGCTTTATTCAGGCATACATCATACACCATACAGTTCACTCCTTTTCAGCTTTCTGTTCAAGGGCTTCTGTGGTTCTGTCTTTATATAATCCAGTTTTATGTATATTCGTCATTCTGAAAAGAAACGTGTCTAAGTGCTCACGCTCAGTCCTGTCCTCCTTGGTCCCAGGCAACCATAACGTGCTGGCTGTGGCTTTGCCTTGTGTACTGTTGCTTAGAGTGGAATCTTAGGTTGTCTCTGGCGGATGGCTTCTTTCACTTACTCTTTCTGAGGTTACCCATGTGTCCCTGTGGCAGTGGAGCATTTTTTTTTTCCTGCGGAGTAGTATCCCAGAGTGTGGACATACTGCAGAAGGATTTTTTCCTTCTATTTGTTACATAGTGGGTGTTGCGAATTGCTTCCTTTTGGCTAGTATAAATAATGCTGCTGTGAACATCAACATGTGGGGTTTGGTGGATATCCCTACCCCCAACTTTCTCTACATTTCGTATTGTCTGTCTTTTAAGCACAGCTGACCTAGTGGATAGGAAATGGTGTCTGGTGGTTTTTATTTGCATGTCTTTGATGACTTATGATATCGAGAACCTTTCTGCTTGTTTGCAAGTTAGTTTGCAAGACTAATTACTGTCTCTGGTCTCTCTGTATCTGTGGATGGGAATTTCCTTCGAGGACTCCCCTCAGATACCAGAAATGCAGGGATGCTCACGCATGTGTAAAGTGGCATAGCATTTGCACATAACTCACACGTCTCCCATGCACTTTAAACTATCTTTAGGTTTACGTGGAGATATGTGCAGGCCACAGTTCCTACTTTGCTGCTTTTCTTCTGCCTCTTATGCTGGTGTCTTCATGTCTTCAGGACACACTGATGTGGGAGAGTGTGTGCTTGGTGTGTGAGACCTTGAGTACAGCCCCTGCCATCAGCACCAGCACCAGCCAGACAAGCAAAGGAAACCGCATTGCTGACTCTTCTTACATCTGACTCGCAGGCTTTATTCCGAGTTTTAACTCTTGAACTTAGGTCTGTGATTTGTTCTGGCGCATGCACGCGCGTGCGCGCGTGCGTGTGTGTGTGTGTGTGTGTGTGTGTGTGTAAGGGATAGAGAGGGAGGGAGGGAACCATTTTCATTTATTACACTTCTTTCTCTGTGAAGGAATCATCAGTTGTGACTGTAAAAGCTCCCCACCGATGAGAAGTCTTAAGCTTGGGACATAACATCAGCCTGTAGTGTGTGTCTTGTTAGGGTTTTGCCCCCAGTTCTTAGTGTATGATAGGGCTGTGTGAACTGAGGGCAGGGAATATTGGTTCTCTGTCATCTGTCCTCTGCAATGGCTCTGAAAGTCACAGAGTGGACTGACTCTGTCCTCACTGATACAAACATTCCGGAGTGCTGGGGAAGCCCTGGTTTAAAGAAAGACGGTTGTATTGGAAAAGAAAGGACATAGCTTTTCTGGCTCATCCCAAGCTTTTGGAGCATTTAATCAGTGAAACTATGGTCTGTATCTTGGGGTTCTTGGGAATCTCGTGCCTGATGGTGTTTGGTAGAGAGGCCTGCAGAAAAGGTGGAGATGGTGGGGAAGTGCTGGAAAGATGGAGTAGTCTGTCTACTTCAAGGGGGAGAGGGTCAGGGTCAGAGTTCAGATTCTTTGTGTCCAGCCCTGTGATTGCTCATGTGAGGATGCTGCATTTTTGAGGCACTGTTTGAGGAGAGAGGGAGCAGGAGGAAGTGCGGGCTGCTGCCTGTACCGAAGTCCTTGACTAGAGCTCCTTAAAAGCAGCATCGTTTACAACTGGTGTTGAGCTCAGCTCCGGCTTCCTCTTTTCACGTGCGGCCCTCGTGTCAGGCTGTGCTTAGGAACAGCGAGTCCTCTTTTTTCTCCCAGCTTCTGCTCAGTGCTGCACAGGGTGCCTGCCTCCTGATTTCTTCTGTTCTGCTGGCAGGTCTGGACAAAGACTGTCGCCTAACCGAGCCGCTTGGCATGAGAATTGCAGAGTTTCCTCTGAACCCCATGTTTGCCAAGATGCTGCTGGAGTCAGGTGGGTGGAGCCTGACGGCTCCTCTTCTCTTTATGTTGGGCTCTCTGAAATCTGTGCACTCGGGGAAGAGGGACCAGTCATGGTGTAAACGTGGCAATAGCGACGAAGTGCTTGTTTGTGACTAATGGTGAGACGTGTGTAAGACAGTGTGGACACTTGTCCGGTGGAGAGCTTCAGTCAAGGTAGTCAGCACATCCAGCACTGTGGGCGTTGTCATGGCAGTTGGAACTGTACGCCATGATGTGCTTGTCACTGAGTTAGATCACTGCAACATCTTCCATCTTTATTGCTCATCCTAGCAGCCTCCACCAGCTCCTTTCTACTCCGGACCCATATGTTATTAAAGTGCACAGTGTGTGCTAACCCTGCGCCTGGCGTACTCTAGGCCTGACACACTCCACTGCCATCCATGTTGTCTTAGGCGGCAGGATTTACTTTCTTAAAGCTTGTGTGATACATCACACGTATCATGTTGTCTTTATCCATCCCTCCTCGGATGCACATGAGACTGCTTCCACACGTGTGTTCACTGCAGTGGACACCAGAATGTGGTCCCCTCGACGCACCAAATCCAGTCCTTTTGGGTGTACCCCGAAGTAAGGTTTATGGATCAACAACTGTGTATTTTCCAAAATGGCTGTGCTAACTCTAGCTGCCAAGACACCATCACACCCTGTGCCACAGTGGCTGTGTGACAGCATTGTCAAGCAGTGTACAGGGTTCCAGTTTCTCTGCCGACTTTTGTGAGGATGAGAGTTAGGGCATGGCTTGTTTCTTTACGTACAAGCATCTTGATGATACAGGATCTACTCCCCTTCCTGGGAAAGGTGCTGTTCATATTTTATGTTTTTGTGTATCTGTTACATCAAGTGGCAGTTCATGAAAGCAGATTTCAGAGCCAATGTGGTGAAAGTTAGCTGTGAGGGGCTCACCTTCCCTGAGAAACAGATTCTAAGTGCAGCAAGAGCAGAATCCGCTGTGCCTCGGGTAGGGAGCTGTGGAGAGCCTGGTAGGAGTGCAGTTTGCTTGGTCTGCTGTCCTCGTTGGTGAGCTGTTACAGAGACTGTTCTCAAGAGGCAGCAGCACTCAGGATGCTGTCCCGCTGCAGACTTCCCACAGTAGAGCAGTACTTGGGGAGGCAGGCTACCCCACAGATGGGCTAGGAGTGGGAGGCAGGCTACCCCACAGATGGGCTAGGAGTGGGAGGCAGGCTACCCCACAGATGGGCTAGGAGTGGGAGGCCAGCTGGAGCGACAGCCCTACACTTCCTCCCCTTCCCCTCTGTGCTCTTACCTGGACTCCAGCTGTCCACACAGATGACAGGGAGCGGGCATACCATTGATCTGTCCTTAGTGACAGGCCAGCGTGGCCTCGCCCTGGCTGGCATCAAGAGCCTCAGTTGAGACACCTGTGGTCCTCCATGGCACTGTACTTGTGTATGAGAGACTTGAAAATAGAACTATATAACATTTGACCTTATTTTATAGCACACCACAAGGAAGGCGTTGGGAGATGTCCTTCTCTCCTGTTGGTGCTTTGTCTGTTTGCAAACATGCCTTTCACATTCTAGGGAACTTCGGCTGTTCTCAGGAGGTCCTGAGTATTGCCGCCATGATGCAGATCCAGAATGTCTTCGTGTTCCCCTCAAACCAGAAGTCTCAGGCGGTAAGTCCAGCTTCTCCCCGAGCTCTTCACACTGTCCTCGTACACATTCTTGTCAGAACTCGGTTAGAAACTGCTGACAGCAGCTGTATAAAGGAGCCCAGCTTGCACTTGAGTGTGCCGTGTGTCATGGGAAGTGTTCACATGCGTGGTTCTGTATCTTCCTGTACACTGTGGAGATAGAGCCTGTCACCCACACGCAAATGTGGGTGTGGTTCTGAAGTTAACGGGTCTGTGTCTTTCCGTATGCTTGTGTCTGTACCTCCTCAACCCCAGGGACTTCTCCACAGAAAGAAGAGTTCAGGGCGGGGTCTGAAGGGAGGTGATGAGCAGCAAATGGCTGTAGGACATGGGAGGCCAAGCTGTCAGCCGTCCTCGGCACAAGAGGGTCGTGGTTGTCGCTTCTGAATGGAGCTTTATTTTTCACAGACTCGAATGCACCGGAAATTTGCCGTGGAGGAGGGTGACCATCTCACCATGCTCAATGTGTACGAAGCATTTATCAAAGTAAGCACAGCCGCGCTCAGGGACCCTCCACACACCCACTCTGATGACCTAGGAGCAAGGTCAGAGGGTAGTGTACACACACTTGGCCAAGAGGCCCCTCTGCTTTCCGGTTAGGTAGACCACCAGCCTCCCACTGAGACTCCAGTCTTGAATTGCTGGAGAGGCTAAGGGATGTGTCCTTTCTCAGGGGGCCGGCAGCCCGCCCCCCAGTGCCCCACTCACTGAGCTTGGAGGAAGGGCAGCGTTTGAACGGGAAGTTCTGCCAGAATGGGAGCCACTGCTGTGAGGGCTCTTCAGAGCCATCCCAGGTTCATATTTCATAGTCAGTGATCTTTTCAGTAATTAACACATTTTTAAAGAGAATAGCGGGTTTTGTTCTACCAGAGATTTGAGGATGATCAGTAAATGAGATACAGACCGAGTCAGTTAAAATCTGGGATACAGGCGCCTTGTGAAAAAGTCCTGTGGGAATTACGTTTTTAAAATGTTATTTAAACATTCAATTCAATTTAAAACATTTAACTAATTAATAAAAATTTTATTTGAAAGTTCTTCCTCCATGGCTTAAAATGTGATTTTAGAAGTACATTGCTCCGCAGAAAGTTAAAGGAGACACAATCATCGGACTCAGGAAAATAGAAAGTTAAGCATTGTTGGTAGAAAAAACCCTGGTTTGAGTGCAGATCGGGGTTTGAATGTGACTCTGCACATGTTGTTCCCAGTTAATAAGATGAGAGGGAAAGTTAACAGACTGACCCTGCTGTGGGGCATTCACGTTGGCCTCTGTTCTTACTGCTTGGTACCGTGGAGAGTGGTGTCTCGGAGCACCAGGCGGATTGCTTGTTCTGTCTGCTCTAGAGGTAGGGGTAGGGCAGGTCCCCTCAGACCAGAATGTGGGGGAGGGGAGGGGTTTGTGTCACTGCTGTGCTGTGGCTGTGTCTGTGTCTGACATGCAAACGTCTCGTCTGTGGCCTCTCTGCAGCACAACAAGAGCTCGCAGTGGTGTCAGGAGCACTTCCTGAATTACAAGGGTCTTGTCAGAGCTGCCACTGTGAGGGACCAGCTGAAGAAGCTCCTTGTCAAGTTCCAGGTGCCCAAGGTGTCCAGCGAAGGTGGGTGTGGCTGGCCCCTGCCTGTGGCTTCTCCGCCCTGTGTTGTCCAGTTGCATTCTCAGGTTCCTGTGCTGGGCTGCTAAGGGGTCATGTGCCTGTGACATTCTGAGCGGCACACACCCATTGTCTTTCTGGACAGATCATTGTTATTTCTCTGGCTGTTATTCCTTCCTCCGGATTTCTAACGCTCACAAAAAGGCTTAAAAGTCGTTAGCGTCCAGGTCATTGCAGACTTTACTAACACTATGACGGATGTTGCAGTACATCTACTTCTTTTTTCTGGGACAGTGGCTCATGTCACAGACCTCAAACTTGTTATGTAGCTGAGGATGAACTTGAACTTCTGATCCGCCTGCTGTGTGTGTGTGTGTGTGTGTGTAGTGGAGACGCAGAGTTGGGTCTTTTCTTTTGCCGTGTACTGAACTCAGGTCTTAAGGCTTTCCTGTAATTACTTGCTGAACCATCTTGACAGCCTGAACAATTACTTTTAGGTGGATTGTATTCATATTCATAGGTATTACATGAAAATTGCATTTTCTTCTCAGATGCAAGTGTTATTAAAGCAGGCACTGCCACATGTTTAGCTAAGGCATTCACCAAGGGTAGGACACCTCTGTGCCAGATGGTCTAGCCTGCAGCAGTGGCTGGGGTAGCCATTTGTGGAGTCCACAGCAGGTTGTTCCGTGTCAGCGTCTCTGCATCCCCTCTTTATCTTCTTTTGTTTAAAGTGGGGTTGATGTTGTCCTTAGTATATTGAGGAACCAGGAAGTCCTGGGAGGGGTCACATGACCTTCGGGATGTTACAGCTTTAGCTAGAGTGGCCAGAGACCAGGAGCCTTCCAGGAAGTGGCACACAGGTTCATTCCACACTCCTGAAGCCTGCTGTGCCACAGCACCTGTTGACACTTGCTGACAGCATCTGCCAGGCCAGGCAGTGTTCTCAGTGCGTCGTGTGTCCATTTGCATCCTGCTCAGCCTTCTGAGAGATATGTGCTATGTTTATCTCATGTGTAGAAGGAAAACAGTGAGTAGGCTAAAGGTAGGCCTGTGAGGGCCAGGGTCCAGGAGGTTGTGTTTCGTTTGCTTTTATACTAAGAACAAGGGATTGAGGAGTGACAACGGGTTCTCTCGGGCTTCATGGAGACCATACTGTGAAGTTAGGCTGGAGGGCCTTTCAGAAGTGATTTGTAGACCTTTGGTAACCAGGGACGACAGTGGCAAGTACAGAGATAAATGCAGGGAAGGAGGGATCAGCAGGGCTTGCCCAGGGTGCCATGGGCAGAAACAGGGCACTTAGAAGGGCTGCCCCCTGGAGAGCATCTGCCTAGAGCCCCGTGACCTGCCAGAGAAGTGACAGTGCCACATCTGCATCTGTGTGCCTGCACCTTCCTCACTGCCCGGGAAGGACATGGTTGGATTAAAAATCTTCCTAATACGAGGAATGGAGTGCTAAGGAATGAGATGTTACGAAGCTGAGTTTTGAGGGTCACACACTATTATAATAAAGAGTAGAAGTGCCCCCTGAGAAGAAAGTGTGTTCTTTATGGGATTCTGGTCAGAATCCCATAAAGAACACACTTTCTTTATGGGATGGACATCCACAGTCATTTTAT
This sequence comes from Micromys minutus, assembly GCF_963924665.1. Classification (NCBI taxonomy): domain Eukaryota; kingdom Metazoa; phylum Chordata; class Mammalia; order Rodentia; family Muridae; genus Micromys; species Micromys minutus. The sequence continues at coordinate 48,739,098 of NC_137980.1, read as the reverse complement.
GTGTCACTGAGAAGAGAATGACGTCACTGTGACTGTGCCTTGACTTGAGTTAAAATGCCTCAGAATTGGTGAAGTAGGGGTATTTCCAGCCATCAAAGGCTAATTATTCCTGCTGATAATTTGCAATCACCTCATGGCTGTGAGCTAGTGAATGGAGATGCTTTTCTCATAAAAGATGTGCCTGCTCTAATAGAGATGTCACTTAGGAAGGAACAGAGTGTTTGGAAGTGGTGGGGAACTGCACACTGGCTGACAACCAGAGACAGGGGAAGAGGCATTTCTTCAGTGCTCTGAACTCACCAGCCAGTGCTGGGGCAGCTTCTTGGGTCCAGTCCTCTGTGGCCTGGGGTTGAAGAGGCTCTAGTTACAGGGCAGACCTGCCTTGTGGCTGCTGCTGGGGGAGGACGCCCCCTCAGATGCTGGGCAGCCATGGGCATGGGAGGCACAGCTGAGTGTGTTCAGAGATGGTTTCAGGAGGGGGGGGAGGGGGAGGGGAGGGGGGGCTGGGCAGTGCTGGGTCTCACCAGGCGTCTGTTGCTGCCTTGTGTAGGTGATCCGGATCCGGTCCTGAGGTGCATCGTGTCGGGGTTCTTTGCAAATGCGGCACGGTTCCACTCCACCGGAGCATATCGGTAAGGAGACAGTGAAGGGGACAGAGAGCTTCTGTGCAGAGATGAAAGCCAGGCAACCTTTAACCATCATCCTCCTTCCCGAACTCAGCTGGCTGTCCAGCTTGCAGCAGTTCCTTTGTCCTCTGGGGTCTTACTACTCAGGCCATCTGTACACAGTGACAGTGTTTGGATGGCAGTGACAGATCTGTGGGAGTATCCATTAACAGATGTTTCTGGAGAAGCCACTTTTCCCAGTGGGTCATTCTTCGTCCTGTCCTCCATTTCTGCAGGGTGCCAGCAGTAGTTTTTACTGTAAAACTACAGCATACTTTAGTCTGCTTTCCTCCAGGCTAAATATTCCGGTTCTTGGAACTGTTGCTTTGAGTTTTTCTCTTCTGTCCCTCTGGCTCATTGTGGTCTTGTGACCTCTGCACCTGTTTAAGGTGTAGATGTCCTCACATCCAGTTCTCAGGGTGGAGCCCAGACCACCTAGCTGTGCTGAGTTTACTTTTCTTCCTGAGGTCTTCCTTCTCACCGTGACTGGCCTGGAACTTGTGATCCCCCTGCCTCAGTCCCTTCACCCTCAGGAGCTGATATTACAGGATTGTGCCACAAAGATGAGCCACCTTTTTGTCTGTAGCAAGGGAACAATTTAAAGGCTTTCTTCTATCTCTCTTTCAGATTTCTTCCATATATTATTATCCACTGAACATTAAGGAAAAATGTGTGTGTGTGTGTGTGTGTGTGTGTGTTTATGTATGGATGTTTTGCCTACATGTATGTCAGTGTATCACATGTGTGCTTGGTGACCAAAGAGGCCAGAGTGTGTCAAATCCCCTGAGACAGAGTTACATGTGAGCCACCGTTTGGCTGCTAGGAGTTAAACTCTGGTCTCTTGGAAGATAAGCCAGTGCTCCTAACTCTGAGCCATCTCTCTGTCCCTCACTGAGCGTTTGTAATTTTGGCTGCCATTTCCATCTCATCTTCCGGTTGCGGGACTTTGAACTTAGCAGCAGAACCATTGGCCTCTCTGTTCTTGTACTGTTGGTCCAGACCACATGCTCCAATCATGGCTCCCATGATGCTCTTGCCCATTTCACAAGCCCCGCTCCCACAGTCAGGTCTTCAGGTGAGGGTCCCCCTGGAAAGGTTGAGCTCCTCCCCAGTGGTTCTCCATTATCATTTTGATTGCTCCTCTTTCCTGACAAGTGTCAACTATTTCTGTGTGGCTGACTACAGTTATTCATGGGCATCCTCACAGAAGGTGATTCCAGGTCGGCCATTCCTCTGAATTTCCAGCCCACTACCATTTGACAGATGGTGGGACCCCAAGTGCTGTCTTAGGGTGCTGGTGATGAGCCTGTACTACTGCTTCAAGCTCTTGCCTGGCACACAGAGCCCCATGTGAAATGCCCACGTGTACTCAGAAAGTGACATTCTAGTCTGCCAACATTTATGATCTGTTTGTATAAGAAGCTGGCTGTTTACTTTGTCGCTTTTGAATCAGATTGAACCAAATCTAATTTGGAATTAGAAATCAGTACTCTACAGGAACTGGCCAGTGTGGGCCTGCTAGGCTCAGTCTTAGCTCCTTAGGGTCCTTAGTGTTGAGTGTCTAACTTTGGGTGGTAGGGAAATCTATTAAAACTCACAGTTTCTGTTGTTAAGGGATTGTTTTGAAAGGGGATCTATAGCAGACAGACACAAACATAAATGTGGATGGAGCGTTCTCTTCCTGTGGGGTCTGAGTGTCCACATTTGCAACCCTCCCACACTGAGGATTAAGTCCAGGGCCTTGCACATGCAAGGCAAGCCCTGTGCGGCTGAGCTGAACTCACACTTTCCTACTTTAGCAGGAGACAGGTCGTGTACATTGCCCAAGTTGCCCCCAACCTGAACCTGAAATAGCTGACAGGACTTCTGTGTCCCTCTGTGCTGACCCTTGCTTACTTTGCATGATTTATTCTTGGCTTCTCAGGTGGTAGTGGTGGTAGGGTGTGTTTGGACAGTGGTTCTCAGCCTGTGGATTGTGAACCCTTAGGGGTCAAACAGCTCTTTCACAGGACTCACATAGAGATATTTACACTGTCTTAACAGTGGCAAAGTACAGTGAGAAGTAGCAACAAAAGTAATTTTATGTTGGGGGGGTCACCACACCATGAACAACTATGTTAAAGGTTGCAGGGTTTGGAAGGTTGAGGACCACTGCTTTAGAAAGTAGTGTCTTGTCTATGTAAAACTGAGTCTACAAACATTTGGGGGAGCACGTTGTATTGAGACATGTGTGAGAAATTTTAAATGTGTACAGCACTTGAAGTTCTTACAGTAAGTGCATACAATGTGCTTCACACAGAATTCTTGTGTCTCACAAGGACTATCCGTGATGACCACGAACTGCACATCCACCCGGCCTCAGTCCTCTACGCAGAGAAGCCACCCCGCTGGTAAGCTCCTCCCCCACTGGTAAGCTCCTCCCCCACGGGCAAGCCCCTCCCCCGCTGGTAAGCTCCTCCCCCACTGGCAAGCTCCTCCCCCGCTGGTAAGCCCCTCCCCCGCTGGCAAGCCCCTCCCCCTCACTGAGCTTGGTTCTGCTTGTCTCTGGGTCCCCAAGCCCAGCCTAGGCCTGCAGCACAGGTGTCCCCTCTGCTGTGTTGACTTTGGTGTGCTGGGTTGCCAGGGTCGGCACTCTTGTCAGGGTTCCCCTAAAGGTAGACAGTCCTCCAGTTACTGCCCAGCTGCCTTGGGCAGGTACTCAGAAAAGCAGCCTTTTAAGAAATCACCCTAATCCAATGGTGGTCACCTCCTCACTCACCCTCCCAACAAAGTGCTCGGGGCGACAGAGGGACTGTGGGTTGGGGGCAACTTGGGCAAAGTTTGTCTCCTGCTAAAATCAAAGGTGTGGTAAGGAGCAACAAAGGTGCTCACTGTCACCACAGACTGAAGGCCTGCTGTAGCAGGCACAGCATACAGAGGTGACTTAGAAGCCAGCTGTAGTCTTAACAGGCAAACAGACTGAAGCCCATAGGAAGCTTTTCTATAGGGCAGTGTGTGCGCGCTGTGGGTTGGTACTGTAGGTGCTGGGAAGCCAGGCTGGCTTCATGGAGAAGCTAACCCTGGTGACTGGCATATTTTAGGCAGGACTGAAAGACATCCACACCTAGGAACTAGGGTGACGTAGCTGTGGCAACAGGAAGGAGGCACCTGTCTTGGGGGACTGGGAATGAGCTGTCGGTGGGTGACTGGTGGGTTCCGTCTGCAGTGCTGGCTGGGAAGGCAGGACAGGGCAGCAGCAGGTGTTTTCACAGGTCACGTACTGTTCTGCCTTCCCAGGCGATGCTAATCTCAGCTTGTAGTTTGTGTTTGTTTCCGACTTCTAATTTATATTGTATTTTACAAAAATATGGATTGGCAAAGGATTAGAAAATTTAAGGACAGCTACACTTGGCTGTTGAGGAGCTGAAAGGACAGCGTCCTGGGGAAGGACGAGAGTTAGTGGTGAGCCATGGGAGGGCAGCCTGGGAACACCGTGTTGGGACCTTTTACCCTGCAGAGGCAGCAGCATCACCTGGACCCGTGGTGGAAATGCAGGTTCTTGGGTCCCACCAGCCTCCTCAGTCAGAACCGGGGTGAGGCAGGGGACACGTCCGGGCAGGGTTTCTGATGTATAACAGCTGACCAAGATGTAGCCAGTCAGATCTAGAAGTTTCTTAGGTGGTGTGACAGTGGTGCTGGCTTTATAATGGGCTCTCTGCTGCCTGGAGAGGGTAGAAGTCCAGGAGGGGACCAGAATTCAGTGTGTGTCCTTTGCCTCTCTCCAGCTCCCTTCCCTCCATTCCACTCCCATCTCCTCTCTTCACACTCTTCCTTCCTCCCCTCTTCCCTCTCTCCTTCTCTCCCTTCCTGTGTTGGGGTTGAACCCCCAAGCCTTAGATTCCCCACTCGCCTCTTCCTTCCACCAGCTCAGATTCCTTTTCTGCTGTTTGAGAGGCAAATGGTGTGGCTTTTGTATTTATAGTTAATTTTGTATTTATAGTTAATTCTTCCCATAGTTCAGAAACCATAGTGTTTACTCTATGGATTCCTGAGTCCAGGGCTTCAAAAACACAGTCCTTGCTCTTGCTCTTTGGTTTGTTACTTGGCCCTAGATGAGTCTTTATCCTCTGTATAATGTGTAATCATGTGGAGTGAAAGGTGGGTTTTGACAGACAGCCAAGCTGTATCTAAATTACTTTCGTCCGCTGGATGGTTCTGGTCTGTGTCTTTATAGTCGTTTTCTAGTAACTTTCAGAACAATCAAGCCTTTGAGTGCTACTTCTGCACTTTCTAATTAAGTCTTTTAAGTTCTGGTCAGAGTTCTGTAAGTGCAGGCCAGAATCTAGGAAGCTTCTTTGTGGGTAACCGGAGAGCCTTGGAGATCATATAGGATGTAGAGTCGCGTCTGAGATGCACTGACCTGCTGCCTGGGTCAGCCCGGTGAGTGAGCAGCCACCGTGCCTGTGTGTAGAGGCCACATACACGGATGGAACACTCCTGCTGTGCTGAGGGCAGGGACACCTTGTGTCCTTGTCATTGTGTGTCTCATGTTTATTCTCTGTTTCAGGGTTATCTACAATGAAGTTATACAGACCTCCAAGTATTACATGCGGGATGTGACCGCCATAGAATCTGCTTGGCTGCTGGAGCTGGCTCCCCACTTTTATCAGCAAGGAACGGTAGGGATGGATGAAACATGACTCCAGACAAACAGCAGCCTCCTCATAGTCTTAAGGCTCCCTAAATCATTCCCAGCTTCCTCCAGCCCCCCCCCCCCCCCAGAACCTCTTGGTGAAACCACTGTTATTGCCTTCACAGGGAAGTGCAGTTAAAAACAAATCCTGCATCCCCATAAGGAAAGGCCCAAGGTGGTCAGAACTCACGGTGTAGTCCGCTACATGCTCCCCTGCAGGCCACTTGCGCTTTGGATAATAGATTTAAGGTTTCTGTTTCTCATTTTTGCAAAAATGATTCACTCATTGTCCCCAAAGTCTATGCATCCTAATATGACTGAATTCAAAGATGGCCGATTCTGCTTGAAACTTTGGTAGGTAAACTGGGTGTGTGCCATTGTTCAGTCTCTACTGGGCTCCAATTAATTCATTCAATCAACGAATTAACTTAGTACATTGGGTGAGCTGCAGTGGTAAGTGATTTAGTGTAATTATTAGTGTGTGAGTGTGGTGCTGGAAGTTGCCCAGTGATTACTGATGCCTGTAAGCTGCCTTGGAATTAGTTTCTGTTCATTCATTTTAATCTTTGTTCCTTTTAAAAAATTATTTTACTGCCTTTCAAATTAGAGAATTTGAATTTTTTCTTTTAGTCCTCTATTTTCTTTCTTAATGGCCTTTTATACCCTAGACTCCTTATGGTTGATTTTGAGTTAGTATCACACTGCTGAGCGGGACTGTAAGAAACCCACCAGGTAGTTGGTTTTTGTGCTTTGCTGGTCAGCATCTTATTCCTGTGCATGTTTTATGCTGCGCTTGGCAGTTTGCGGTTATTGCTTTTGAACAGTTAGTTGTGTCTTCCACAGATTGCAGAGTAGAGTGTTTCTTTTGCCCTGTGGCTGTGTGGATCCCTCAAGACCTCCTTTAGTGTACCTTCAGCGCTGCCCGGTGGTGGAACACCCCCTTTTTGTTTATGAAAACAGGAGTACTGTTTCGTTATTTCTGAAGAATAGTTTTCCTCCGTGGAATTCTTCCTTGAATGAGTTTTGTTGCTGGTTTTCATCTCTTGCATCTGGTGTGTACACTCTGCGAGGCCAGCGGCCATCTTCAGGCCGTTGTGTGTTTGCAGTGGGCCTTGTTTAACCCCTGTAGCTGCTCTTGAGTTTTTTCTCCCCTCTTTTCCAGCCATTTGATCTGAGATACTTTCTTCATGTGTATCTTTCTCAGAGTTATCTGAACTTTCTAGATCTGTGAGTGGTTGTTTACAGTCATATTAGGGGTGTGCTTTCCTTTAAATCCACGTTTTTCCTGCTCCAGTCTTGACCCGCTGAAGCTCCAGTCGCACACGTTCTGTCCAGCACTTGTTTGTGTCTCAGTCATCACAAAGGCTCTGGTCTTTTTCCTCAGCTTCACTTCGGACAGTTTCTCAGGATTACTGTCTGTTCTGCAGGGCCCGGCTGGCTGTTAAACTGAGGAATCCTGGGCACTTCACTTTCTGTCCTTGTATTTGATTCCTCTCTGCCTCATAGTCTCTGTGTTCACTCATTACACCTACCTTTTTCTTTTCTTTATTTGCTCTAGGGCCCTACTTTGTGCATTTCTCAGCAACCCTAAACCCTCTTCTCTCCTGTGCTGTTTTCTATTTAGAATTTACTTCTCTGTGCGAGAGTGTGGAGAGTTAGCCAGACCTGGGACGTATGTAACAGTGTGTTAGTCAGGGTTCTCTCAAGGGACAGGGCTGACTGAGTGAACGATAGAGAATTAGTGTCTGTCTGTCTGTCTGTCTGTCTATCTATCTATCTATCTATCTATCTATCTATCTATCTAAAAGGAATTTATTAGAATGGCTTGCAGAGTATGTTCCAGCTAGTCCAGCAGAAGGTCCGAGAATCCAGTAGTTGCTCAGTCCACGAGGCTGGATGTCTCAGCCCAGTATCTGCCAGAGTCCTGAAGAAGTGGCTCTGATGCCAGTGAAGGAATGGACTTCCAACAAGAGCAGGCAGGCAGGGAGAGCAAGCTTCCCCTTCCGTGTCCTTTCCACAGGCTGTGGTCCAGATTGAAGGTGGATCCTCCCACCTCAGAAGATCAAAGTGGGTCTTCCCACTTCCAATTAAGAAAACCCTTCACTACTGTGTTTAGTTAGTTCCAGATGTAGTCAAGTTGAGGACAGAGAGTACTCATAACAGACACTCCCCTGTGTTGTCCTTTTAAAGGATTCTGCCCGTGGGTTAGGTGCCAGTATGTGTCAGAGCAGATGCTTAGCCCTGTGTTCAGACCCTGGCACCCAGAGAAAAGACAGATGGTGAGTCCTGCCATCTTTGTTTTCCAGTGGTTTGCTAAAAGTTGCTTCCAATGCTTTAGTCTGGATTTGCTGCTGTTTATGGCACAGGGGATCTGAGTTCCATTTCTCCATCAGGGCACCTGGGCTGCACAGTGAATTCAAGCTGAGATTGGTTTGATTGATTTGTGTAAAATTTGGAAGAATTAAGCTGGTCCTGCTGCTGTGCTCCTTTAGGTCTAACTACTAGGGAAACTGAGGCAGGAGGTTTGTTTGAGCCCATAAGTTGGAGACTACCCCGGAGGCCAAAGAAAATTAGAAAGGCAGGCTCTGAGTGGAGAGCAGGGCATGCTGCAGTAGCAGGGGCCTGCAGTTAGGCACAGCCCAGCATTGTCTTGGCTTCCTTGAGGCTCTTGGAGAGTAGAAATGGCTGACAAACTGAGTTACTTTTTCTTCTCAGCTCCAAATTAGTTTATTTAGGTCAGACCCACAAAATTAAGGGGCAAATTGTTTCAGAACATGGAAGAAATGACAGGGTCAGCGATCTGTCTCTTCTCTCAGACTTCTGCCTTTAGCCTGTCACCTATGCTGTGATGAGAGCGTTGGGAAGAACTGGGGTCTTTAGAAACCACCCAGAACGGCAGCCTTGCATGATGGGGTCCCTGAAGCTCCTTTGGGACAGCTTGGTATCTTTTCCAATTGAGGCCCGCAGGTAGAGCTGTTTCCTCGGGGACTCTCCAGGTCCCCTGGGGCTGCCCATGCGGAGCAGGTCTGCTGTGCTGGGTGCTAAGCCTCAGGCGCCTCAGTGACTTTCCACCGCTTGTTTTTCAAGAGGCCTGGAAAGACTCAAAGTCAACTGTTTATGCTCGGCGATCAGTGAGGAATGAAAACTGGCTCCCAGGCAGAGGGTGTCATCGTCCCTCCTGGGTGCACATGTCCAGGACTAGTGTAGGGTTGTGCCTGCTGAAGACCAGAGATGAGAGAATACGGAGAAGCAGCAAACTCAGTCTTGCCGCAGAGAGACGGCTGTGATGGGGAGAGTGATGCCTGGCTCACTGAGGACCTGTGCTTTCCTCTCCCAGGCCTGAGTCCACCATTAGAACCGGGCCTGCCACTCTGTCCCCACACTGGTAGTGTGCTGTTTTCTTTCAGGGCTGGCCGTCCTCTGGGGACCTGTGAGGTTGTGTTGGGTGTGGTAGGACATGGGGACTGGGCACTAGCAGTTGGGGGTGCAGCATCCTCTTGGGAAAAATTCCTTGGCTCAGCTTTGGGTCTGTGCCCTGCTAGACCACGCTGTCGATGGGATGTCAGGGTCCCCTCATTTGGTGAGGAGAGCTCCCTGATTAGAAGCTATGTTCATACCTTCTGCCTCTAACACTTACTGAGAACTTGTAGTAATTTGGCTTTATGATAAAAAATTTTTATCCCTCAGTCCTGCCAACTGATGCCCACGGTGATGTACGGAAGCTTCGTGTGCATTTTTACTTGTCTCTCCTGCAGTTTGGGGCCCAGTCTTCCTCCGGGTGGAAGCTTCCTTCCTTGTGGGAGCTCGGCTGGAGGCTGCTTTTCAGTCTCACCACCCCAGTGATGCTTCTTTCTCTTGCAGCACCTGTCCCTGAAAGCCAAAAGAGCCAAGGTCCAGGACCAATGAGGAGCTCAGCAGGTGGCTGCGGGGATGCACTTGTGGCGTCCTTCCTTCCTGTTGTCTCTGGCACCAGCTCAGGTGGAACAGGCTGACACTCTGCTGTGGGCTGCACCCTGCTCATTAGCCCCCCTCGCTGCTCCCCTCAGCATTTGCCATCCTCACTGGGCCCTAGAGGGATCTGAGCCCAGCCAGCGTTCTGCTGCACTTTAGGCGGAGCGGGAGTTGGCTGGGTCACGCTCTGGGCTCCATCTCACTCAGCAGCCGGCACGCTACTCCAGCAGGCACAGCCCTGGTCCAGCTCTGTGGTGAGGAACATGAGCTGCCGAAGGCTGAAGACCTGCGCAGACAGGGCTCTCTTGGCCTCCTGTGTGGATTGACTGCTGGGGTCGACTGCTGGGGTCGACTGCTGCTGTGTGCATTAAGTAAAAAAGGAAATGCTGGGCATTTCGTCAGGATCACCTAAGGTGTGTCAGGCACGGGGCTTCCAAACGAAGCAGAGTCACCTTCCCTCTGCCGTGTCCCTGCTTATCTGCAGTGGGAGACTTAGTATTGTGATGCTGGGCCACTCGGGACTCACAGCCCCTGTTTTTGTCAGCCGCTTGCTTTGCAAGTGGGCTTAGCTTTCTCTCGGAGCACGATGCCATCCATACCCTGGTGCCAGTGGCTGGGCGCCAGGGACGATCATCAGCCTCAACCCCATGGGGCTTCTGTTTAGCAGGAACTCACCACAGTTTAGATGCCCTAAACTCGTGTAGCTCAGGAACATAACTCTTGCATATCTGTCTTTGTTCGTTTGCTTGCATCCTTGCAAGAACACAGGCAGCTCCCCGGGCACTGTTGCCACTGCACCAGGGTTGCCTTGTGGTGACAGCAATGACACTTCAGCACACAGCCAGACACACTTCTCCCGTACTGTTTCAACGATATTTATTTTAAAATTGTAGCTTGAAAGTTTATTTTTGTACCGGTCTTAGTTTGGATGTGTCACTTTTGGCACCAAACCTATGTCATTTTTATTTCCATTTTATAATAACGTGTAAACAGCTGTGGTAAGTTGTTAAACGCAATAAATATTTCTACCCGAGGGGACATGTTTCTCCGTCTGTGGCTCTTGCGGTCTGTATTTGAAGACGGTCCAGTTAATTCTTCCAGGTGAGGCCTGACAGTGGCTACGGTGGTGCAGCAGCTGGGAGTGGGGTGCCCATGGGCACAGAGCCCCGTAATCTATGACTCTGTGTCTGAATGCTCTCAGACCGTATTAGAGCAAAGTGTGGGGCATCGTTTAAAGGAAGAATGGAAGAGGTTCGAATTCTCACCAGCTGGAATCTGCCTGCTCTTACTACAGTTTTTCACTGGTGTGTGCCGGCAAACCGTAGGTGCATACACGGAGACAGTTTTGGAGCCAGAGGTTAACCTCGGGTCATTTCTCAGGAACAGCCCACCTTATTTTTGAGACAAAGTCTCTCACTGGCGCCTGGGGTTCACCCATTCAGTGAGCTCAGGGTGCCCCTCGTTTTGCCCTGTCAGTACTAGGATTGCAAGTATGCACCGCCATACCTAGCTTTTTACGTGGCTTTGTGCAACAAACTCAGGCTGTCTGGCTTGTGTGCCAAGCACTTTACCAACAGAGCCACCTCGCAGCCTTTCTCTTATTTTTTATTTTGAAAACTTACTTTTTTTTCTTATGCGTTGGGTTGTTTTACTTCCGTGTTTATCTGCACGCCTGGCCACCACAGGGCTCAGAAGAGGGCGCCAGGTGAAACCGATGGCTGTGAATTACCCTGTGGGTGCTAGGAACCGGATGTGGGTCCTCTGCGGGAGAAACAAGAATTCCTAAAGCCTGATCTTTTTTAGACGTTGTAGTGGACGGGAGAAAGGCTAGGGGAACCAGACCCTCAAAATTGAGGCCATGCACTTCATAGGTCAGAAGATGGAAGGAAGCCACCTTCTCCTGTCTTTTCTATTTTGTCACATATGGTCCCAAGTGTCCTGTCCGCTCCACACTGCTCATCTGGACAGCGGAGGGCTGCCTTCCCTCCTGTGTCTACGCGGCACTGGTTACTAGCCCTTTCTGGAGGTGCACCCTCGAGATCTGCAGGTACAGCATCTGGGGACAGTGGCCCTACAGCCACCTTCCTGCACTTCCATCTGTGCTGCATGGGCCTGTGACCTGTTCCATGCATGCTTTTTCTGTGGATTGGAACCCATCCTTCTGTCTGTTTCGTGGGGCATTCAGCACATATTGCTCGAGCCCTTGGACTGCATCCACGGTGTGGGCTGTGAGAACGGAGACGCTTGTCAACAAAGAGCTGGGGAGTGGACCAGGAGGGAGCTGGGACAGCGGTGATGCTGGGTGTGGTTTATTTACGTATTTCGTTATTATTTTGTAAGGTTCTTGGGGAAGAGTAAATGCCAACAGTCTTACATCAGCCAACCAATTAAAAACCAATGCAAAATGCAAACAAAACCAGGGTGAGATCCCAGAGCCTGGAAACTTCGGGGTGTGGGCTGTGTGGACCGTGGGCCAGCTGGCATCCACGCTGAGTGTCAGCCTCCTGGGACGCAGTCCCAGGGCCGAGCAACTGCGTTTTTGTGGACTCAGAGCAGTGGGGGAATGTTGGTTCCTCGATAGAGAGGTTCATGTTGCCCGGTCTCGGGTCAGATTGAAGATTCCCTCTTTTCAGTACCATAACTGGACTTTTCTCGGCCTCTGACTCATGGTGAAGCAGATGGTGGGACTCAGCTGCCCATGGAAGTTTCTTAAGTCATGGGAACTGTAGGAAGCCAGTCATACTCAATAGAGTAGCCAGAATTTGCTGACAGGTGTCCTGGAGAGGACATGTGGCCCCCCAGGTCCTCAGTCACTGCCATTTCCAGTGAGCTGGTCTAATGTGGACTGAGTCACGGGGCCATACCTGATCCTCTTGGGTGGTGTCCAATGTGCTCAGGTCAGCTTTCCTTGTGGCTCCCAGCACCACTGGTCCTCTAAGCCTTCTGCTTCTGCATGTACATTGTTTACTGCTTGGGCTCTCCACTGAGGGAGTAGGGATGTGGTTAATCCCACAGCCAGGTGAAGGAAGACCCTGTATTGGCTACTGCTTCAGGCTGCTGAGGCCACATGATGCCCTAGTCACTGGCTTTGAATACAAAAGTGCCCGCTCTTTGTTAGTCTCATTTGCTGGGTAAATCAGTGCCTGATCCAAAGGTATAGCCAGAGCTCCTGTCTGCATCCTGCCCACCGCTGTGGCCCCTGCCTTTGGGCACCTGAGACCCTAAGGGAGGTATTGGCTGCGAGGAACTTAACTGCCAACCTCTGCATTCTTAAAGGCTGTTTTTCTTGATTGCTCCGCCACTCTATTCTAGTTTGGTTCTTCAGTTATTTTTTACCGTGTGTGTGTGTGTGTGTGTGTGTGTGTGTGTGTGTGTGTGTGCGCGCGCGCACCAAGGCACACATGTGGAGGTCAGAGGACAACTCTTGTTGGTCCTTACCTTACCTTGCTTGCCAAGCTAGCTGGCCCGAAAGCCTCCAGGGAATCTCCTATCCCCACATTCTTCAGGTTCACCTCCCCGTGGGATGCTGGGATTCCTGATGCACAGTACCCTGGCGGCTTTATGTGGGTTCTAAGGAGCTGAACAGTCCTCACACTTCAAGGATAAACATGCTTACCCCTGAGCTGTCTCCCAGTCCTCATTACTCTACTTTTGAGGTCCAGTCTCAGGCACATGTAGAATGTTTGCTCCACCCCTCGGCTGATGTCTTTATACCCCGCCCCCCAACTTCTGTGTCATTTCCCCGTAGCATGAGGTTTTCAATAAAAGAACATGGTTATTAGATTTATTTTATACTGTTTTAGCAAAAATTCTTTTGTAATATTTATTTTAGCTGGTAGGTCTTTTGTACACTCATCTGTTTCTTTTCTTGGCACCCTGAAGTACCGAAAGGGTCTGTAAGTTCTTTTCATGGCCCTGTAAATATTTCGTTCCACTTAGTATGTAGGATTTGAACTAGAGGTTCACTTCCCATTTTCTCTTTACCCTCTTTCTTCTGTCGTAGCTGCGTTGGCTTTAGGAGTTGGCAGGGGCCTGCATGGAGGTCCAAGAGGTGGGAGATGGTATCTGCAGTGGGGTGACACCAGCCAAGGGTTAGGTGTCAGGAGCACACAAAGCACTCCTGCATGTCACTGAAAGGTGACCTCAGTAGGAAACAGGGCAAAAAAGTCTGAGCAAGTAGTTCAGAGACAGAAAACCAAGAGAATCAGGCCACCACCAGAGGAACGTGCTGAAACAGCCATTACTGGTCCCTGGGCATGGTCGGTGAGCAGACCGTCGTAGCCTGTGTGTGGGCAGAGCAGAGGCCACTATGCTGGTGCTAATCACAACAAGCGCATGCCCTATGACCCAGGACACCACTTCCGGTGCATTTTTAACAACCTTCCGGAGTTCACAGCAGGTGTGTAGCAGGGTGCTCCCTCCAGTGACCGGGTGGTTGGGGGGAGGGTGTGCAAAGGCAGTATGAAGCATGGCACAGAAGTGTGCGGTGAAGTAAGGCACTTTCAGCAGCATACAGTAAGAGCCTGGAAACAGTTGAGTGGGGAAAGTGGGAGCCACACACAGAGAACACAGACCCATCAAGGGCGGTCCTGAGATTGTAGAAGGGATAAAGCAAAGAGAACCAAGATGCTAAGACCAAACAAATGTGTGGAAAGGGGAGCTTCTTAGGGCTGATGGGATGGCTCACTGGGTGGGCCATCTGGATCTACCTTCTCTGGTGTGTGTGTAGACAGCTGTACACGTGGGCACACATGCACTTGCCCACAAGCACAGGTATAACCCCCCACTCCTACCCCCCACTCAACTGGAAGGTGACTGGCATTTGAGACACACATTCCTTCTGACCCGAGGGCTAAGAGATCAAGGTCTTCGGTGATCTGTCTGCCTGAGTCACGGTTCAATTTGGCAGGTGTTGTATCTACAATGGATGGAAGACCCCGCAGTGTTTATAGGCACAGAGCAGTGTTACAATGTTACTCAGATCTCTCTCTCTCTCTCTCTCTCTCTCTCTCTCTCTCTCTCTCTCTCCACCTGTAACTCTCCAAGCTCTCAACAGCGGCAGGGCTAGCACTAACCTCTGGGTAGGAGTGAACTCCAGGGAAAAGCCAGTGTGCTCACAAATCAGCAGACTGCTGGCACAGAGGGGAGCTTATGGGGTTTCCGGGGACCCGGTTTCTCTCGATATGTTTCCAAAACAGGAGGCAATCAAGTGGATGGTAGCTTCAAGATGGAAGTGATGTTTTAAACCCGCTTTAAACACACCCAGCCCCATGCTTTGCTGGCCCCAAGCCCTAACTTTTAATGAGGGATACATTCCATATAAGAAACACTTGTTTTGTTGGGTAGCCACTGGATTTTGACAGCGCCCTGCCAATGGTCATAAGAATCAGGTACCTAAAACGTTCCCCAGTGATCTTTTTAGTCACCCCTCCCCCATTCCCATCTCTGGGCCCTATTTCTGGTGCTGTGGTACTTTCTGCTTTTGGTCCTGTAGATTAGGTTTTTCCAGAATTTCACAGTAAATTGAGTACTGTCTGTTCCATGCCTGGGTGGGTTATCTTCATGGTCAGCTTGACAAGACTGAGAATCGTGGTATGCTTTACTATGGCTGTGTGAGTGTTTCTAGAAGGCTTTAACTGAGGAAGAAAGGCCCACCCTGAATGACAGTGGGACCATCCTGTGGGCCAGAGCTTCAGACCGAATAAGGAGAAAGGGGCTAAGCGCAGATGCTCATCTCTCTACTTTCCGACAGATTGCAGCTTGTTCCCACTGGCATGCGGTTGTTCTAGGGGCTGAGTCAAGCTTTCCTCAGTTGCTTTTCGGTATCTTATCCCAGCAAGGAGAGCAACAGTGTTCCGAAGTCCGGCCAGACAGTTACCTTGTAAATGTTGGTTCCACACTGTTTATCCCCTCCAAGGAGGACTTTAACTAATGGAGATACCGAGGAAAGAATCAAATGCAGTGATGGGCTGTCCAGATGGGCAGAAGCTAGAGGTAACTGGGACTGAGTAGAGAGAGGAACATGTCTGGGAGCCCCCTTGGTCCATGCCGTTATGACAGAAAATTTTTCAGGTGAGGCTGCTGGTCATCCCAGGCAAGTGGTAACTTCAGGACTTACTCACCCAGACACATTACTCTAAGTTCCTAGGAACAAGCCTGGTATGTAGATACCCTTAAACCCTATCTGATCAGACACATGGATGCTTAGCATACTAAGTGCTATGTATGGGATATAACACACACACACACACACACACACACACACACACACACACACACACACACTGCACTCACCCATCCCACCATTCAGATACAATGTTCCTGTGTAGTAAGCCCAAGAAATACAGCCCCTGTGCTGCTCCTCCCGCCACAGGCCTGTCATCCTTCCCAGGGATGTGGAGGTTCTGATCCCAGCTGCAGAGCAGCGCTGTGCTGCCCTCTGCTGGCCAGTAGAAGTCACTACTAGCATCAAGTTTTGGTCCCTTTTCTGGCTGTCTGGCCGAGCCAACATGAAGGGACAGAGGCAGCTAAGGGACTATTTCTCCTTTATTGCTCATGTTTGTCCCTCCCTCAGTTGTAAGTACTCAGATTTATAAATAGCATTGTCAGCGTGAGGACCTGAGTTCACCCTCAGAATAAATTGTGTGTGTGTGTGTGTGTGTGTGTGTGAAAATGCTAGGTGTAGTGGTGGGAATACCTACCAAGGCCAGCCAATCTATCCTAATTGCTTAGCTCCAGGCTCACAAGAGGCAGACTCTAAGGCAGTAGAGAGCATTCTGGGGACAAACACTTGAGCTTGCCCTCTGACCTTCCTGCACACCCACCGACACGTGCACACGTGCACACACATCCGAGAAGCTGGGGCCGGTAAGTCACACCGAGTCACTCGAGCACTTGAGGCATCTCCCAGCTCCTTTCTGTGGCACCACCCCCACAGCCATTCACTGCTGCATCTGGTCCAGGGCAGTTCTTCACCGTTTCCTCCGAAGGCAGAGGGACTAGTTCTGAGCTCCAGGAGGGGGCAGCAGGGCGTAGAGGGAACTGGGCACAAGTTTCAGGAACCATCTTGTTCAGGCCACAAGGAACCGCTGCAGACTCCCTAGTGGTCGTCCCACGAGGAGGCAGAGTCAGACCATTGCTGTCCTCTGGGTCGGCACAGGCTTGTGACTGTTTTGATTCATGGAAGGATGCGAAGGGATGCTGTCATGTGACTGGGCCACATTGCCGGGGTACCAAGCCACCTCTGAGCCGGCCAGTAGTATAATACCACAGTGTTGGCATGGCTCGTCTCAGAAGATTTTAACTGCAACCATGCTGTGCTGCCTAGGAGCTAGAACGCCACTGTGTAAGCGTGTTCCACCCGTCCTTTCAAACTCAGCCCGATTGGCCCCCAGCAGGCAGGAGCACACTATTGACACCAGCTCCTGACCATCTATGACGATGACAAAATGTTTTGTGCCTCCGCGTTTTGGGGTGCAGTGTAAGACAGCCGGTGTAGGACACAGGGTCTGGAACCATAGGCTACCTGGAGAACTCTGCTGTTCTGGGAGAGGTGTTACCCGGCCAAGCATCCCAGAGCCGAGGTACAGCCTCCTTTGGGATGTCAGGCTGCAGCACAAGCCAAGCATAAGCTGGTGTGGAAGCACAATTTTGTGGAACAGCCATGACCTCTGGAGGCTCTTTCAGGTCCAAGCAGCACACTGGCATCCGGGAATGTAGAAAACGTCCGCAGGCAACTCAGTACAGGTCCAGCTCTGGTCAAAGTTTCCTGCATCGATGGGTAGGCCTGCGTAGCTCCATTTCCTGTGCAAGGTCCTCTAGAGTTGCACAACCTCGGAGTCCGTCCCATCAGCAGCATGGATGCCCTGCGCATGCACTGCACCCAGTAGCCAGCAGGGGTCGCTGGCACTCTGTGTTTGTGCATCTGAACGCCTCCTCTACTGAGGATTTGTAGCACATGACGCTGCCAGGAATATTACCAACCAGGCCTTTAATCTTCAGCAGCTCCTAGAGGAATGCGTGCATCCTCTCACCGTGATAACCACAGCGGAAATCTAAGACCGCCAGCGTCTGCATTTACTGCCTGGCCTGCCACAGAGCAAAGAGCAGCGGGTGGAGTGAAGGTATCCCGGTGGGGCATCCAGACCACTCCAGGTCTGGCCAATGTCTGTCCATCAAAGACACCTCTCCGGTAGCCTGGAGGAGGAGGGAATTTGGGGAGTGGCCCCAGCAACAGGAGGCTGGACACCTGCCCAGGAGTCCTGCTTAAAGTCGAGATTGGAGGTGGGAGAAGTGGTTCCGTGGTTAACTGTATGTACTGTGTGCTCATTCAGAGGACCCAAGTTAAATTCCCAGCACCCATTTTAAGTAACTGTAGGTGTAGCTCTAGGCCAGAGCCTCTGAGGTACCTGCAACCTCCCCCACGAAAGAGAAAAGAAAAATGCAGAGTCTGTCGTATGTCCCTTGTCCGCACATCTTTACTTGCAAATGTTCATTGCAATGAATCATTGCAGAGCCATTGGCCAGGTTCAAGGCCTCTGGCTTCTGCTACACTACCAGTACTGGCTGGCACCTCACGGGGACTCCTCTCAAGTGGTGGGGCCAGTTCTCCCTTGCTCATGCCCTCGGGGCTGCACCCTTGTCACCAGGGTTGGCTCTACTGTGCCGCTCAGGTGAGGTGCAGGCCTGCTCTCCCAAGCACTGTAGCCAGTGAGGGGCAGGGCCTGCTCTCCCAAGCACTGTAGCCAGTGAGGAGCAGGCCAGCTCTTCCACTCTCGAGACCTCAGAGCCAGCTCTCCTGCCTGTGGCAAGGGGTGAGGGTGTTGAGGGCACCTCTCCCTTGCCCATTCCAACACACAGCAGATGAATGGCAAGGCCAGCTCTCTTGTGCTCATACCCTTGGGATGGCTCACCTGAAACCCTCCCCCAACCAGGTCCAGCTCTACTGAGTGAGGGTGGGGCCCCCATTCTCCGTACTGCTGTACCTGGCAAGGGGGAGGTGCCAGCTTTCTCATGCCTTCGGGGCCAGCCCTTCCACCATGCCCAGGGAAGAGGTAGGGACAGCTCTGCACAGTCCTCAGATACATAAGAGCAGACTAGGAAGTCCTCCCAGCCTTTGGTGGTAACATACCCTCTTTGCTGCAGGGTGATGGAGACAGTCATGGCTCTTGGTGACTAGCTGTCCTAGTCAGGGTTTTCTATTCCTACACAAACATCATGACTAAGAAGCAGGCTGGGGAGGAAAGGGTTTATTCAGCTCACACTTCCACATTGCTGTTCATCACCAGAGGAAGTCAGGACTGGAACTCACATAGGGCAGGGAATTAGAGGCAGGAGCTGATACAGAAGCCATGGAGGGATGTTACTTACTGGCTTGCTCCCCCTGGCTTGCTCAGCTTTCTTATAGAAAACCCAGGTCTGCCAGCCCAGGGATGGCTCCACCCACAATGGGCTGGGCCAGGAATGGCTCCACCCACAATGGGCTGGGCCAGGGATGGCTCCACCCACAATGGGCTGGGCCCTCCCCCTTGATCACTAGTTGAGAAAATGCCTTACAGCTGGATCTCATGGAGGCATTTCCCCAACTGAGGCTCCTTTCTCTGTGATAATTCCCGCTTGTGTCACGTTGACACAAAACCAGCCAGGACACCAGGCCAGGACCCCACCGTGGTCCCAGGTGGCATCACCAACCACTCACACCTGGCTGTTCCTCACTACCCCCCAGTCTCCAGTTCTGCCTCTCTTCATGCGCCCACATCCTTCTGTTTCTCTCTCTTCCATTTCTCCACCACTTACTCCTCTTAGTGGTACCCAGAATCTCTGAGTGTCTGAAGTGCCATGTTTCATGTGGCACGGGGCTGGGGTCATTTTAGGCCTGGTCTCAAGTTTAAAATAATAATAATAATAATAATAATAATAATAATAATAATAATAATAAAAAGCTGATATCAGAGCTGTAGTCGGATCCAGGGTCCCCTGTGGGAAGGAAGGCCACAGCCACAGCCACAGCCACAGCCACAGCTTTTGCTCCAGTTGTCAACATGCCTTGTCCTACCTGTTACAACATCCTGGTGCAGTTTTAAAATGTGACTTTTGAAGTGACCGGTGGGATGAAGTGGCCAAACCAAAGGGCTTTTCACCGTGCCTGATGGCGGTTCATGCAAACCAAGGAGAAGCAGAGGCCCCAGTTGCTCCCCCAGCCCATCTGCAGCAAGAGGTACAGCTAGGGCCACTGCCTCCTCCCTTGGAAAGAGTCCTGACCTCAAGCTGAGGAAAGCCGGATGTGAAGGGTAGCTAAGGATGTCACAGGAATGATGCTCAGACCCAGCGGGGCCTTGCCTTCGTGCTGTTGGCTGTGGGGAACAGCGCCTTGATCAGGGACAATGTCTCCCAAACCTCTGACATCCCCCAGTTCAAGTTGGGCAGTGGTGGCAATGCCCACTATCAGTCGCAACTGGGGCTGCCGCTAGTACTATATACTGTGAGCTGAGCCCTCTGCGGGCACCTTGTACACAACTCTTAACTCCTTTTATGCTCCTAAAATTAATGAGGGGGCATATTAGTCAGGGTTCTCTAGAAGAACTGATCATATACATGTACATATACATATACATTACATAAATATAAATATACATTATATACATATACATGGGATTTATTAGAATGGCTTGCAGACTATGTTCCAGCTAGTCCAGCAGAAGGTCCGAGAATCCAGTAGTTGCTCAGTCCACGAGGCTGGATGTCTCAGCCCAGTATCTGCCAGAGTCCTGAAGAAGTGGCTCTGATGCCAGTGAAGGAATGGACTTCCAACAAGAGCAGGCAGGCAGGGAGAGCAAGCTTCCCCTTCCGTGTCCTTTCCACAGGCTGTGGTCCAGATTGAAGGTGGATTCTCCCACCTCAGAAGATCAAAGTGGGTCTTCCCACTGCAAATTATCTGATTAAGAAAAAAACCATCCTTCACAGGTATACCTAGCTGCTTGGGTTTAAGCTAGTTCCAGATGTAGTCGAGGTGGCAACCAGGAATAGCTGTCACAGGGGGCTGAGGAAACAGTTCAGACAATGTGCTGGCTAGCTTTATGTCCGTGTGACATAGCTGGAGTCATTTGGAAAGAGGGAACCTTGGCTGAGAAAATGACTCTACTAGATAGACCTATGGGCAAACCTGTGCTACATTTTCATGTCTGAGGATGAAAAGGGGAGGGATCAGTTCACTGTGGGAAGTCCCATCCACCCCTGGGCTGGTGGTCCTGGGTGTTCTACAAAACAGGCTGAACAAGCAACAGGAAGTGATAAAGTAGACAGCCCCCCCCACCCCCCCGCCTCTGCATCAGCTCCTTTCTCCCTCCAGACTTCCCTCAGCAACCAACTATGGTGTGGAACTGTAAGCTAAAGCGAACTCCTTCCTCACCAAATTGCTTTTTGTCATGATCTTTTTTCACAGCGACAGAAACCCTATCTGAGACTGGAGCATGACCCGAGTTCAGGTCCCAACACCTACACAAAAATCTGGGTGTGGTGCATACGCCTGAAATCCCGCACTGAGGACACAGAGCTCCCTGAAATCCACGGCCAGACAGCGCTGCTCCATTGACAACCCCCAGGTCCTAAGAATCTCAAAAAACAAGGTGGATGGTTCTCGTGGAATGACAGACAAGTTTGATTCCCGGCCTCCTCACTGGAGTGCACACATGTGCCAAGGCACACAGGAGTGTCTGCATGGGTCCACGCACACCCTCACACATTTAGGAGGACCTCAGGGGGCTTCTGTGAGTGCCGTTTTTCTCTCTCACCATTTACTGTTTTAAGAATTAAGACAGAAAGATTAATGATCCTTGTTTACAATTTATTTAATAAATGCACACCAAATATTGTTTTTATGACTCACTCACCTGTACTTCCCAACACACAAAATGCCGGGGGCGGAAGCGTGGCTGCCCACGGTTGCAGGAGACAACTGGGCTTCCATTTTCTGCAGCCCAAGTTCTTCACTGTGACACGCTCCTGGAACAGTACACTGAGAGTTCAGATATTTTGTTGTCAGAGAGGGAAAGAGAGAGACAGACAGACAGACAGAGACAGAGAAACAAACAGAGAGGGGGCTGGGATTTGTGGGAAAGTCTGTGGTGTGGGTTTCCGGGGCTTCTGCCTTGTGTACAAGCTGGGTAGACTCTTATTTAATATGTTCTCAGTTCCCTTTGCCTCTTTTTGTCTTATTGTCCTGCAACTCTGGCTGGCCTGGAACTCAGAGACCTGCCTCTCCCTCCCAAGTGCTGGGATTAAAGGTGTGTGCTACCATGCCTGACTTTTACTGGATGCTTATTTATTTCACAGATGGTGGTGACGTGTAATGTTGTCCCTGGGGAGGTCTAAGGACCACTTGTGGGGGTCAGTTCTCAATTCTCACCACAGGCTTCCTGGGGATTGAACTCAGGTCATTAGACTTGGAAGAAGTGACCTTTGCCCATGATGGATGGATTCTGATATTGTTCAGGTTTGCAAGTGAGGAACTAAAGTAGTAGTTAAGTATCTTGTCCAGGGTCACAAAACCGAGTGTCTGAGGCAAAATGGGAAGAGCCACCGAGAAAGGCCTCGATTTGGAATCCACAGCCCATCCCAGAGCCCTGGAGAGAGGTCAGAATTGTACTTAGCCTGAAGCCCAGGCCTGGGCAGTGCTATGGAATCTGGGTCTGGAGTGAGGGGCGGGGGACTTAGGAGGGACCCAGGGATCAGTTAGTCACCAAGTGGTCCCTGTGACAGGGCTGGAGATGGCAGCTGGCGGTGGAGGCAGCCTCGGGCTGGAAAAATCAATAGGTGATCAGCGGTCCAGGGGCATGCTGTTCATCAGGTGTGGAGGGGAGGCAGGGCAGGACGGGAAGGGGGGGCTGGGAGGAAATATCACTGACCCCCAGCAGGATTGATCAAATAGCCAGACACCCAAGGCCAAACTCACTAATAAAGTGAGACATTCAGCTCAGCGAAGCGGCTGCTGGCTGAAGGTCTTAAAAAAACCGCTTAGCTGGGGAGTTCCGTGCTAAACTGTCTTTGTTTCTGGAGGCAGTTGGGAGGGAGGGTGTGTGTATTGCAGGGGGGAGGGAGGGCTGGCCTCTCAGTGTGACACAGGCTTGGAAAGCAAGGCACGGAGCACATGTGGCATGGGCGCGTGAGGGTCCCCAAATTAAAGCACGAGGATTTACATGTGTGCTTTCATGTATACACGCATGATACCACGTGTGCAGATGTGTCTGTGTGTCTGCACCTGTGCTGATAGAGCAGACGGCGTTTGCACGAGGCACAAGTGCACAGCCGAAGTACACTCCTGTGCACAACTGTGCCCAGGCATGTGTGTGCCTGTTTAACTGTCACCATGCCACACGTGCCTCTGAGAGAGGAGCATTGGCTTCTGGGGCGTTCTTCATGCTTTCAAGCTGACCTCCCTACTTCCTCTGCTCCTGGTCCCAGGGATGCAACGTGGATTCGAGAGTCTGGATAATTACAGCTTGGGGGATGGGTGGAGGGGTGGGGTCCTGGGAGGTTCATCTAAAAGGCCATGCTGTTCCATAGAGAGACATGGGGTGCACTTGGGAAGGAGGGAGGAAAGGACATGAGAGGCCCACGTGGTGAGGTGAGAGAATGCTTTTGTGAATACGTGTGCATCACACACGAGTGTGCACACGGTGAGAGAGAGACAGAGAAAGAGAGAACTATTATCTGCTTTAAAAAAATAGATTTATTTATATTATATGAGCACACTGTAGCTGTTTTCAGACACACCAGAAGAGGGCATCGGATCCCATTACAGATGGTTGTGAGCCACCATGTGGTTGCTGGGATTTGAACTCAGGACCTCTGGAGGAGCAGTCAGTGCTCTAACCACTGAGCCACCTCTCCAGCCCAACAGTCCAGTTCTTATAAAAGCATGGAGCAGACTCATGGAGAACACTGGAGGATCTGAATCATGAACAAAATGTAAAACTATATTTTCTTCCCATGTGGCCCATAGACCACCCAGGCCAGTATTACCAGGAGCCCACAGACATGCAGAACTCTGGCCTAGTCTACTGAGACTTTCTGGCCAGTCTTTGAGGCTGGGCCTAAGGACTCTGCATCTAATAATGTCTGGAGTAATTCTTTCCCACATTCTAACTGGTGCCTTTGCACCTGCTGTTTTATAGGCCTGGTGTGCATGCCCTACCTCTTTATATAGTTCCCATTTCTCTCCCGTCAGGTCTGTGTTCTCATGTCACTCCCTGCCACCTTGCCTAAAACAGAGCCTCTTTTACTTCCACCCCCCTCACCCTGATTTATGCCTTACTTTTCCTCCATGGATACTAGCCAGACGCACGTGAGTACTGTTACATAATATCGGATACTGCATTATAGTTGATAAATGGAATACGGTTTACACCGTGTGACTTAACCAGCACCACAGGCCACACAGTCCATCCGTGCCATTACGCTTTTGTTAGCAGAGCTTAGCTTTGAGGGCAGGGCTTGCCTGTCTCGGCCATTGCTCTACCTCAGTGGCCACAGGTTGGCCTGGAGAGGCTGCCGTGGGGCAGGGGGATAGTGGTTATTAAGTGCCCAGTGCACTGTGTGTGTGCCACAGGTGTGGCAGCCCCTCCCCACCCCGAGAACCAGCCAGGCCTCTGAGACACAGCAGGTGGACCAGCGGCTGCACCACTGTGGGCACGTTTGGGGCTTCTTAGATGCCAGACATTGACGAAGGCTGGAAGGCTCACCCGGAAGCCAGCCGCTCCCTGGTCTATCCTCACTCCTCGGTCAGTCAGCTTCAAGTCTGGACAACTCATTGTCTGGCCAGCAAGCCATCAGCCCCTCCCTCTGGAGAGTTCAGTGAGAGACCCAGAGGCCAGCAGGTAGATGGCCCTTGTAGAGAAAGTGGACTGCCAACAGGCTTTGGAGGACCTGGGATGTAGATCTTTTCTGCCCTTGGAGAAGCCAGGGGAGCTCATGGGTGCCAAAGATCCAGGGTCCTCTTGTGCTCCGTTAGCTGGCTTTAACACCACCACTGATACGTGAGCTTGCCCAGGTCTCTCTCCTCAACTGCTAACAACTTAGTCAAAATGTGAGAGGGGCTGTGACCCAGAAAAGAGAAAGGACCGGAAAGGGGAACGAGGCGTTAGGTGAGAGTCTGTGTGTAAGACCCTAAGCCGGAGAGAAGAGGAGTGACCAGTTCACAGCTCGGATGCTCAAGTTGGGTGTGGTGATCCCCCTTTAGACAGGGAAACTGGTCCATGGAATGACTCTAAGCCTTGATGAAAGGAAGAGCTAAAGAGAGGCTGGACTGTTCTCTGAGTTCGGTCCCCTCCTGGTCCTGCTCCTAGGAGCTCAGGACGATTCAGGGGAGAGTCTTACCCCGTCAGCTGACATTTAGCAAATGTCCAAATGCCACTTTGGTAGGAAAGCTGAAGCATCACCCACTGGCATGGGGGCATCAGGCAGGCCAGGCCAACACCTGACAGAAGGGACTTGACATTCTGTGTGGAATGGAGGCAGGCCTGAGGCCATTCTGAATGACAGTGTCCCCAATGACATGTCCACTTAGCACATGTGATTATAGGGCCCGGAAGAAGGCTCGGTTGGTAAAGTGCTTGCTTTGCCAGTGTGAAAACCTGAACGTAGATCCCCAGAACCCACATTTAAAACATGTCGGGCATGATGCCAAGGGGTTGTGGGAATGCAGGAAGGCAGTGACTGGTAAATCCCTATG
The DNA here is from genome assembly GCF_963924665.1 of Micromys minutus. Classification (NCBI taxonomy): domain Eukaryota; kingdom Metazoa; phylum Chordata; class Mammalia; order Rodentia; family Muridae; genus Micromys; species Micromys minutus. Next base: position 48,714,083 of record NC_137980.1, on the reverse strand, counting down.
ATTTACTGGCCCACTAATCTAGCCTGCTTAGTGAGTTTCAGGCCAAGGGGAAACTTTGTGTCCAAAAACGTAGGTGGGTGGCTCCTGAGGAAGTTTGAAGTTGACCTCTCACCTCTACACACAAAAGCACATACCTGTACCTGCACATACATGAACATGTGAACACACACACACACACACACAGAGAGAGAGAGAGAGAGAGAGAGAGAGAGAGAGAGAGAGAGAGCAGAACATGTGGCTATAACCCCTATTTGGAAAAAGGGTCTTTGAGATGTCATTAAACCGAGGAGATCAAACGGAGCCGTGCGGTGAACAGAATGGTCCTTGATCCAGTATGGCTTCTGTAGGAAGGGGGTGAAGATAGAGGGGCGGGGCACAGAGGAGCAGTGTGTGCAGTTACCAGCCTGGGCACCACGAGGACCAGAAGCTCAGAGAGGGCGGAGAGTTTATCTCTCCTTAGGCGTTTCAGAAGAGCCCCAGCCTGCTGGCGCCTCATTTTGGGACATGGTTGTGTGGGAAGATATGTCACTTTCCCTAAGATTTACTTATTCGTTATATATAACTGGGCTATATGGGTAGGAACAAACAAGCCTCACTGATATAGGTATAGGGGAGTTTAGGCAGCTTACCTACAAATGGCCTCTGACTGACAACGAGCCGGCCTCAGAGGGCACACATCTGTACCCAGTCGGCTGAAACTGCTCATTAAAGTTCGAATCTGGTTACTCCCTTGGGGATACCTCAGCTCCCAGGCAGGATCAGGAGGAGAGGATCTGAGCTTTTCCAGTGCTGTGCTAAGCTCCAGTGTTCAGTGACTTAGATGCGATGCTGGGTTTATTGGGATGTAACACTGCGGTAAGATGAACATCTACAGTTGAACTTTAGGACCTTATGAACCCTTTTTCAGCTCTGAAAAGTCCCCCCTGGATGCCAAGAAGAGTCAGAGGAGGGGCTGGAGAGAGGGCACTCAGCAGTGAAAACACTCGCTACCCTTCTGGAAGACCTGGTTCTAAGCACCCAAATTGGATGGCTCAAAGTACCTGTAGTGCCAGCCTCGGAAGATCTGATACTCTCTCTGACTTCTGAGGACATTCTTACACATGTGTGCACCACACACACACACAGACACACACACGTACAGACACAGAGACACACACAGATACACAGACATACATATGCACACAGTCACAGAGACACACACAGACACAGAGACACTCACAAATACACACACACACACACACACAAATACAAGATAACATTTCAAAAGAGGCAAAGGTTCAGAAAGACAAAGGCCCTAGGGTGATTACCTTCAGTGGTATCTGGAGCCTGACAGGAATTGGCAGTCACTGGGAGGAAGAGACTCTGGAGGAAAGGGATGATGAGGTACTGGGGATGACAGAGGGGCAGAGGCATCTCCTGGGCTCTGGGGAGCCTGGCATCAGGATTTCTGTCTTGGACGAACCTTGAGGACCACCCCACATCTCCCTGCTCCTGCCTTCTGCTGATTCAGTCTTTTCTGTTATGTTGCCTTGGACCTGACACTCACCACCCACCAAGGCACGACATCCCTCAGCAAGCGAGGGTACTTCCTCAACCAAGAACCCACTATTCCAGACTTGTTAAAATCAGTTTCATATTCTCTTCCCATTTCTATGCCAAGAGCTGGTGTGGACAGAATCCATCACACAACCGTGTGGTGACCGTAACCGATTATCCAGTTGGAACGAATCGAACCGAGGGTTTTTGTTTTTGTTTTTTTTTTTTGTTTTTGTTTTTGTATCTTTCATATTGGCAATGAATCTCAGTGTGGGTTGGGGAAATGGCACGCTTACGTGTTTATTAAGGAAGCACAAATTGGTTCAGCCCTCCAGGAGAGCAATTTGGAAGGGACACAGGACACACAATGTGTGTGGTCATTTAGGGCTTTTTACAGCTCAGGTGGACAAGACATTTATGGTTTTATTTCCCTGTAATTGAATTTGATTTCTGTCTCAGTATTTCTTCCCCTGCCCCCCAAAGACACACAGCTTCCAACAGAAGGCAGAATTCACCTAACCCAAGACTTACTTGGCCTGCGAGGGGGTCCTCAGTCATGTAAGCTATCCCCCCGCCCCTTTATCTTCTTGCTGAAAGTGCTGTGTTTGGGAGTGCTGCCTGCATTGCACTTGCTTGATGGTACCGATGGTACCGGTGCAGGCATCCATCTGTGGGTCAGCGCTGAATTTGCCAGGATGCTTGCTCAGCAAAACCCTTTTCTATGCTGTTTCTCGGATTGTTTTCTGATGCCCAGACCCAGTCAGCCTCTGCCTAGTGTTACTCTGCAGCTGTCCCAGGCTATCCCTTTTTCCTCCTCATGCCCATCTGGGTCAAAGATAGGAGAGGAGACCCAGGTGCCCCTGCTGTTAGATACCCCAAATGATCCTGAATAAACTGGAACACAGAGGGAGATGCTGGTCGATTCATTGCTTTCCCGACTCTTCCCCCTCTGCCTTAGAGAGGTTTCTGTGCTCTAATTCCTGTGACAGCTTGAATATTGCAGTCGTTTTTGGTCAACTTGATGGTAGGTAACTAGAGTCACCTGGGAAAAGGGAGTCTCAGGCTGGCCTGCGGACATGTCTGTGAGGAACTGGTTTGATTGACAATATGGAAAGGCCAAGAAGTAACGTTTTCCCATGGTTCCCAATTCAGTTCCTTTCTCTAGCTTTCTGCCTTGAGTTCCTGCCCCGGCTTTCCTAGACAATGGACCATGACTTAGAAGCTAAACCAAGCTCTTTCCTCTTCGAGTGGCTTGTAGTCCTATGATCACAGCAGGTGTCACTAAGACCGTGACAGCAGGTGTACTCACATGGCCCAAGGACATCTCACTAGGCCCCAAGTCTCACCACCTCCCAAAGTCCCTCACTGGGGACTTTAACACATGGGCTTCTTGTGGGACACTCGCCAAAACTCCACAGCACAGGGCCCCTAACCCTTTGCACTATTATGTGGAGGTATTTGCTGTTCATCGCTGTGATGAGACAGCGCAGAAACAACGGTAGAACCGTGAGGATGTATTTTCACTGCGGTTCTAGAAGGTTGACCAAGTGGCTGGTTGGTCCTGTGAGCTTAGGAAGGGCATCACGGCTGTGGGATTGTGTGTGCAAGGTAGTGCCTACCCCGTGGCAGATGGGAAGAAGAGAGAGGGGAACAGAAGGGGGCCAGGAATTAATCCCAATGACTTACTTCCACTGACAGAACCTCACCTTCCCCCTTTTACCACTTCACACTGTCAAATGAAGAATCCATCGAGGTGTTAGCCCATCGATAAGGCCAGAAGCCTGAGGATCCGGTCACCTTCCTGAAGCAAGCCTGCAATACACTAAGCTATGAGGGACATTTCGTATTAACTAATTAATTATCACAAGTTTAAATGAGGTAATGGGCATGCATTCTGTGAGCCGTGCCTGACACCAAGTTCTGTGTGAGTCAGGCATACCCTTACATAGAAGTGTGCCAATACTTGCATGCATTATAGAAAGTTCTAGAAATCATTAGCAGTACTAGCTTATGGGAGTAAAGTTAGGTGTACAGGAGAGAATTGCACATTTCATTTTATATATATTCACTTTTTTTTGTGGCAGAAATACAAATAAGCACTTGTATTTGGAAATTAAACTCCTTGTTGTTTTACGAATACCGCCCCTTTAGAAGAAAATAGTTTCTTGGGTGGGGGTGATAGGAAAGCTTTGCAACATTTAGTGTAGAATAGAAGATCTGACGGGTTAGATGCTCATCTGTCTCCTGTTCGCTGCATGTGTGTCTGAGGCACAGTTAATGGGCAAGCCCAGGGTTCAAGTCTCCAGTCTCTTAAACTCCCGCTGGACCCAGTAGAGGACAAGTCCCTGTTGTGGTCCTCCAAGTCCCCCTGCCCCCAGCACCTGCCCCGGTTGCCTGGGAAACAGCTGTTTATTGAGTGGAGCCATCCCTGACCCGGCTCAGTGATTTGTCCTTGTCTAATTATTATTACTCTTTGCATTTCCTTTCAGATGAGTAATGGGGAGGGTCGGGGGTGGGAGGCTGGGGGGCTGAGGAGCAGTGATTTGTGGGATGGGCAGCTCATCTTTGAAAGGACAACATTCATCTTTCTAGGAGCCCCAAACACCTCAGTGGAGACAAATTTGGCAGTTGCTGTGTGGGTCTGTTGGCACACTCACACACAGATCGGAAGCTCACTGACCTGGAATGTGTGTTCACGTGGGGCTCAGGGAGTAAGCGTGTGCACAGTGCACCGAAAGAGTGAGCAGGACCCTTTGAGAGTCTGGGTCCAGAGTCACAAGCCTGTGAGCATCTGTGGTTATGTGTGTGACTTCTAAACTGCACACATTTCTGTCTGACGGGATTTTAGCTTAGGTGTATCTGCTTGTGCCTGTGACATGCGCATGGCAGACAAACAAGAAAACGCTATGTGTGTGTTTAGGATGGACACACAGCTGTGGTGGTGTGTCTCCCTGTGAGACAACATGTCTCTTCGCAGTGAGCCCTGGTACTGGGGTTTTGTTTGCAAGCCTGGGAGCCCATGAATTTGTAAAGCTGACCTTTGAGCCCATTGATTGGCATGTGGACACATTAGGGAATAAAAAAAACCTGATCCTAAAATTGAGGGGCTGCCTAAGCCAAAGACCACTGGGTAAAAGGCATACCGAGTGGATATCACATGGGGTGTTTATACACCATGTGACTTGGGTAGCCTACAATGATATTGTCCCCCTATGTCCCTGGAACTTCCATGCCTCTTGAACATGGCTTTGTCTTTTTTTCCTAATGGAAGGAGAGATCCACTTCTGCCTTATCAGAAGAGCCAAGACTGGTGAGCAGCCCTACTTGACCTTCCTTCACCAGATAGGAGCCAGTGCCCCAAAGACTGTGAATAGGAACTGCTGTTCTGAGTCTCTGGGTTGATTGTGTGTGTGTGTATGTGTCTGAGTATATGTGTGTGTATATGTATGTATGTATGTGTGTCTGAGTGTATATGTGTGATATGTATGTATGTGTGTATATATGTGTATGTGTGTATGTGTTTGTATCTCTCTCTCTCTCTCTCTTTCTCTCTCTCTCTCTCTCTCTCTCTGTGTGTGTGTGTGTGTGTGTGTGTGTGTGTGTTTATTGTTCCTTGGGTCATTTCTCAGGAACTACCGGCTTTATTTTTTAAGACAGGGTCTCTCTTCGGATATGAGGCTCACTGATTCAATTAGGATGGTTGGCCAGTGACCAACAGGGTCTGTCTGACTACCTCCCCAGCTACCATGCTCCCATGACCATCTTATCTGTTTGTTTGTTTATGTACCTCTTCCTAACCAAAAAATTGCCATATAGTCCAGGTCGGCTTTGAACACCCAGAGGTCTACATGCTTCTGTCTTCCAAGTATGGGGTCACAGGCACGCATGCACCACCATATCTGCTTAGCTTTTTATGTGGGTGCTGGGATCAAACATGGGTCCTCTTGTGTGACCAGCACTTTCCTGGCTGAGCTGACTCCCAGCCCGCTAGGCCAGTTTTCATGTGTTGTTGTCATGGCAATGTGTGGAGGATAATAACCAAATCTAGAAGATGGTTCAGCCCACACTTGGGAGAGAGTATGCGAGGCATGAGTCTGGTCACCAGGGCTCTCTTGGAGGGCACTTAAGACACACACACTCTCTCTCCTTCAGATAGGCTGTATAATGTCGGCTTTGTTCATGGCTATGGTGGTTAGTCTTGGTCAGCAACTTGATCACATCTCGAACAAACTAAAACCCTGGCAGTTGGCCAAACCTATGAGGGTTTTTTTTTTTTTTTTGGATTGGATCCTTTTGAGGTGGGAAAACACACCCTAAATCTGGGCCATACCTCCTGGTGGCAGCTTCCATAAAGGACATGGAAGAAGAGAGCTTTTGCTTTTTGCCTGCTTGACCTCACCTTTGCTGGCGAGTTCATCTCTGCTGTGGCTGAAGTATTTCATTTGGTGTTATTAGAACCTATTTCTTTGGGATTCTAACCAGACTGTCTCTACAAATCCTCCTGGACTCCAGCACCAGATTTGGACAGTTGAGACATCTAGCTTCATAGACTGAACAATCTCTCTCTCTCTCTCTCTCTCTCTCTCTCTCTCTCTCTCTCTCTCTCTCTCTCTCCATATATATATATATATCCTATCAGTTCTGTTTCTTTAGAGAACCCTAGCTAGTCTGAAAGAGCAACTTCTTGAAGGCTCTGAAGACTCAGGAGGCTCTATTCTCTGGTCCTGATGCTGGAGCCAAGACTCTTTTCCTTATGCAGGGTGTTCTCTGTGCTGTCGGATGCAGAGCCCTTCATCCTGGTCTCCCTACTGAAGTTCTGGGAGCACACCCTGAAACTTGAAGAGGAAGAGAGGGAGGGGTCCTTGGTGTCCTGGTATGCTTTCTGTTGCTATGTTAACACATTCACCAAAAGCAACCTGGGGAGGAATGGGTCGACTTGGCTTATATCACAGTCCATCACAGAGGGAAGCCAAGGCAGGAACCCGGAGGCAGGAACTGAAGGAGGGTGCACAGACAAATGCTGCTTACTGGCTTGCTCTCCCTGCCCATGCCCAGCTGCCTAGGACTGGTACTATTCACAGTGGACTGGGCTCACCCACATCAATTAATGTTTCCTCTTCTCAGGCACATTAAATTGACCACCAGGATTAGCCATCACACCTGCTATGTCATGTGGAGTGGATGCTGAGCCCTCTGAGACCCCATAGGGAGGTAGGTTCTGAGAGCCCTTTTTTAGGTACAGTAGTTGGAGAAACTCGCCCTTTTTCAGAGCTCTGGTTCTCCAACATGGGTTCTTTCTTCACTGGAGAAAACCTAGCTTTCTCCTCTCTACTTCCAGGCCAAAATTTCACTCTTTTTTCCATTGTCCACGCCCAGAGTCCTGTGAACATGACACGGGGTTCTGTGCACTGTAAAAGTAATGAGAAATACACAGAGGTGTGTGTGTGTGTGTGTGTGCATGTGTGTGTGTGTGTGTGTGTGTGTGTGTGTGTGTGTTGGGCAGTTAGCCTGGGGCATGGGCAAATTTCAGTGTGACATCTCCTGCAGACTAGCTTCATAGTGACACCTTCTATTAGGCAAGTAGAGACCATGGATCCTCTCGGGGGTTTGGGGGCTCCAGACATGGCGTTCACTGCTGCCCATGAAAACTCTCTCCTCTATGTTGCTGAGAGCTATGCCTAGAGATGCTCAGAGGTCCCTGGTGGTTAGCCCCAAGGCAAACTCAGGCCAAGGCTAGAGTCAGGTTTTCCAGTATAGAGAGCAAGAATGGGTGACACACACATGTGTCTTCATGGACACATACACATACATACACATAAAATAAGTTTTTGTTTTTGTTCATTTTTAGATAGTCTCATACAAACGCACTATTGTAGACCAGGGTGGCCTCAAATTTCTAGAGTTCTACTGCCTCAGTAGATCTTCTATTGCTGAGACGAAGAAGCACCGGAACTAAGACAACTCGGGGAGGGGTTTATTTCAGCTCACGCTTCCAGGTGACAGTCCATCGCTGAGGGAAGTCAGGAAAGGAACCGGAAGGAGCAGCTTGCTGGCTGGCTCAGCCAGCCTGCTTTCTGATAGAACCCAGGACCACCAGCCAAGGGAGAGCAGCACCCACAATGGGCTGTCCCTCCCCATCAATTAAGAAAATGTTGTGCAGACTCACCTACAGCCTGATCTTCTGGAGGCATTGTCTCATGTGACTTGAGTTTGTGTCAAGCTGACATAAAACTGCCCAGCATGTCTACCTACTGCTACCTCCTGAGTGCTAGAATTTAAAACCCACGCCACTCTGCTGGGTTAAATAAATAAATCTTAAAGCGATTATTGTAAGTCCCGGATAGGACATCTGGCCTTGGGGAAAGCCAGGTCAGAGGACTAGGCTGAAAGAGTGTTGATGTACAACGACCCTCATGTCCACTTCTGGACACGTGTGTGACCCCTCTGTCTGTACCTTGTCCTCCTTTGTCTTTACAGGGGAACCCAGAAAACCCTTTTCCAAACCCTCTCGTGGGCTGACATCATCAGAGCTGTGACATTCCTGAGGCTCACAAGCTGACCCTGCTGGCTGTATGTGCTGAGTTCCCCCTGTGCCTTTGTTTCCAGGGGCGTGGTGACTAGAGCCACATAGTGCTGAGGTAGGAGAGCCGTAGTGGGGTCACCCCATTCCAGACTGTTCCTGGTCTCAGACCCTAGTGTCATCCTCCTTCCTTACCTCACCCCTTACCAAGACATAAGGCTCTTACCCCATGGTGCCTCCCCTCCGGCTGGTGTACTCTGGGGGTGATAAGAGTTATGCACTTGCTCATTTGTTCGTTCATTCATTCATTCATTCATTCATTATTCATTCATTCATTCATCAAGCACCCTCTTGTCACACAGTGTTTTAGAGTCTGGGTCTGACACTCATCTCCGGTCAGTGGCCATTTTCTGCCCCCTTCCTGCCTCCAATCTAAGGGTTTTAGGGAAAACAAAACAGAACAAAACTTTACTGAGATATACCTTACATTAACTAAAGCTCAGACATTTTAGGTTAATGGGATAATGACCGGGTAAATGTATGTCCAAGTGTCACAGCCCCCCAGTGAGATCCAGGAAAATTCCCTAGGTCCTTTCACTCTCATTGGCCACCCCTGACTCAGTTTCTCTGTTTAAGTTGCATTTATTTTTAATCCTGTGTCCTTTTCAGTATCCAAATAAAACATTTTTCTGCCATCTATATCTTTCAAGAATCGCTGACAGTGGCCAGATTCAACACACACACACATACACACACATATACGTACATACACATATGTACATGCACACATGTACATACACACACGTACATACACATATGCATACACATATGCATACACATATGTACACACATGTATATACACAGATACACAAAACATATGTATAGACAAACATGTGCATATGTGTGCGTGCACATACACACCAACCAACACACAGACACACACAGACACACAGACACACACACACACACACACACACACACACATTTTGGCTCCTTCTGTTCTTCGGTCAGAGTGAGAGCCAGAAGACAAAAATCAGAATTCTCGCCCTGTCTCAAAAGTAAAAGGGACAGATTAGCTTCTTGCCAGCACACTGCAATAAATACATTGTCGTTTTTATCCCCCGGTGAATCATGGTCTCCATTTCTCCCGTAACTATTATACAGTCTGCTGGCATTACATCATTTTTTGGTAATTTTATTTTCACCAATTGTTTTATGAAATTTTTGAGTTTTATGGACACTAAAACAAATCTAGTCTGTGAGTGTTATAGCCCCTTAAATCACCAACAGGAAATCTCAAGGTTCCTTCGGACTCCGGTGGAAGGAAGCGTTCGGGAAGAAAGATTGCCCCCAGCTTATAAACTGAGCAAAGCCCAGAGATAAGTTTGTAAAAGGGACATAGATCACCATGGGTGACGACTCCCGTGTAAAACATCTCCCTGCTCAGCTCCTGTGAGAATAAAAGTGGACTTTTATTTAGCAGAAGCACTACAGTAGTTGGGGACAGGACACACAGTTCTCTCCATCTTTGCCACCATTCCTGTTTCCCCAAGTGCGCTGCGCTGTGCAGAAGCTACCAGGCTGACCACATTAGGGATGGCTCTTGGAAGCCCTGCATCCCCCAGATGTCTTCACAAAACTCCCACTTGTGGTCACAAGTCAAAGGTATTACAGAGATTCTGAGACACATGTTAAAAATTATCCAGACAACAGCAACGGCAGTCCAAGGTGAGGACAGCAAAGAGGACTCCGAGAAAGGCTTGCTTCACCAGGCATTCAAGTGCTCAATAAAGCTACGATCATAAAACCGGTACGTCTGAGGCGTGAGGCTGGATGGACAAATCAATGCAATGAGATGGATCGTCCCGAATGGGAACTCTGTCCATGGAAAATGGAGGCTCGCACATCACGGGAAGAGGGATAGATTATTCAGTAAATGCCACCTGTAAATCTGGTTATTTGGAAAACAGTTAATTCAGATCTGTATTTTATTCTAAAGTCTAAAAAAAAAAAAACCTACATGGGTGGAAGTAAAAGATAAACAAATAAAAGGCTAGAAGAAAATATGAAAAGAGGAGGTTAGCTCTCTGGATAAAGAGGCTCATCTCCAGCTGTGGGTAGAATGGCCACAGTTAAAAGATAGACATATTTCGTCTTTAAAAACGATGACGCTTCAGGACACTGCCGAGGATAAAGGTGCTCACTGCTGAGCTCGTTGACATGTGTTGGGTCTCTAGGTTCTGCACCGTGGAAGGAGAGAACAGACTCCTACAGGACTTTTGTGTGGCTCCCATGCCATGCCCAGGCCCATGTGTGGACAGACACAGAATAAATAAATAAATGTAAAAATATTTTAAACTACCTGATCTCAGTTTCCCCAAGGAAAGACTCAGAATCAAGGGTCAAATTCTTTTGGACACATACGACAGCAAAAAACTTACCTAATAGCTGACTAAGAATACCATTAGTGCTGTTAGAATGGACAAAAGGGTAACCCTTTAAATCAGAGCGATTTTGTGTGTGTGCATGGTTTGCTTGTATGTATGCATGTGGGCAATGTGCGTGCCTTGTTTTTGCAGAGAAGAGAAGGATTCCCCGGAACGGGAGTTATGGATGGTAGAGTCACCATGTGTGCGCTGAGAATCGAACCCGGGTCCTCTGGGAGAACAGTCAGTGCTTTAAACTGCCGAGCCATCTCTCTGGCCCCAGGAAAATTTCACTCAATAACTGCAAACATCTCCATTGGCAACCATCCTAGTTGTGGTGGTGAATTTTACACATCAGTGTGACGGGGGCACACAATGTGTGTTGCGATCAATACCATACTCTTGGTGTGTAAGGGTTTTTCTGGCAGACACTAACATTTGAATGTGGGGACTGAGCAGGGCAGATGGTCTTCTCAGTGTGGATGACCTCACCCAGCAGAAAGGATAACGAGACCAAATGACCTCCTGTGAGTAAGGGGCTCTTGTCTGCCTGGGTGTCACTTATTTTTGTCCTGCTTTTGGGCTTGAACTAAACAGAGCCAGTGGCTCCCTGAGTCCTGAGTCTGCTGGCATTGGAGTCTGACCCCCTCATCTGTAGCTTGCGACTGCAGATGTTGGGGCTTGGTGAACTCCATATAGTGTAGTGAGACAGTTCCTCATGCCAAACCTCCCCCTCCCTCCCTCTCCTTCCCGCTCCCGCTCCCTCCGTTCTTCCTTCCCTCTCCCCAGCTCCTTCTTTCTCTATGTGTTTCTCCAGAAACACTAGTTACAAAAGAGAGACAAACTCAAATCCCATGACATGTGACTTTCCCCAACACCTCTAGATCTACCAAGGATACTTTTGGACCTATCCATCAACACCCTGGCGGACTTTCCTAACGGGGACAACCCCTTTGTTCCTGCAACTCCCTCACACACCAGCCTCTCTTGTCCCTCTCACAGCAGGGCCTTGAAATTGTCCCTGGATGTGTCTTTCCCTCCCTGGCCACCATCTGGCTTCCCTGCCAGCTTCCTTTGCCCACTGACTCCCACCCCTTGCCAGGGCGGTTGTTGTAGTTGCTTTCTTCACTGCTGTGTTGAAATACTCCCGGTGACGCATTTTAAGGAAGGGGATGTACTTTGTTCACGACTGAGGGTCCAGTATATCATGCACAATGGTGAGGGCAGCACCAGCTGCGGATGTAGGATGGAGAGACTTGAGGAAGCTGAGAGGGATGAATGATAGGGTGCCACCTGCTTCCATTTTTATCCAATTCAGAGTTCTTACTCTGACTGCATACCAGGCAGATCTCCCATGCTCAGTTCAACCTCTATAGAAACTCCTTCACAGACATGCTTAGAAATGTGTCTCCTAGGCGACTCCCTATCCAATCAAGTGCCTCTCTTCCTGTCCACCCTCTGGGGGGCGCCACTCCCAAAACTTTGCATAAATGTGATCCTAGAATGGCAGTACTGCCCCCTGCTGGACGTCTACGAGCCATGCAGGATTGTCTTTAGTAACAAGTGTGCCTGACTGAAAAACAGGGTGCAGATGACTCCCCAGAGAAAGATGTCCTGAGACAAAGACCTCCTGGCAAGGGTTACGCCCAGCATTCCTGCCCCACCATTGGAAGGTAAAGGAACACAGGCCCATTTAGTTCCTAGATGACTGCCTCGGGCAGGGAAATCCAGTCCTACAGCAGGTTTTCAACCTTCCTGATGCTGTGGCTCTTTAATACAGTTCCTCTTGTCGTGGTGACCCCGACCACAAAATTATTTTGTTGCCGCTTCAAAACCGTAATTTTTCTACATCTGATATGTGGGATAATCTGATATGTGACCCCTAAGGGGGTCGCGGCCCACAGGTTGAGAACTGGTGCTCTAGCGACTCAGGTTTCTGCTAAGTTGTATCTTTCGCTTTTTATTGGTTCTTTGTGAATTTCACATCACACACCCCGATTCCACCCATCTCCCTGTCCCTTCATATCCGTCCTTTGCCCTGCAGCTTCCTCCCCTGCAAAATCCCCCAAACAAATGAAAGGAATGAAGGAAGGAAGGAAGGAAGGAAGGACAGACATCTGGCTTGAAAGCTGTGGGGTGTCCCACAGGATACTCTTTTGTTCAAACATCTTTACTTGCAAATATTCATTGCAATTAATCGTTGGTCTAGTTCAAGGCCTCTGGGCTTCTGCTACACTCTCTATAATGAGTCTTCACGGCGGTGCCTCTGTGATTTCCTCTTGTTGCTCTGTGTCATGGAGGTCCTGCAGTTTGCAAGAGCAACCTCCAGCAGCTCATAGATGGAGTAGATCTGGGGGTGGGTCAACTCAAAGCCCTGAATCCGGGTCGGGGTGGTAGCTGAGTTGGTCAGCCCTCCAGTTCTCCCACTCCCACACCACCAGGGCCAGCTCTCCAGTACTGTCCCAGCTAGCTCACCCAATGCCGAGGCCAGCCAGGGTTGGGGACAGCTCTCCCACTCTCACAGCCTTGGGGTCAGCTCACCAGTGCCCATGCCATAGGGCCAGCTCTACTGTGCTGCCCAGGTGAGGTACATGGCGGCTCTCCTGAGTTACGCTCCTGGCAAGGGGTCGGACCAGCTCTCCGGAGTGCTGCTGTCAGTGAGGAGTGGGGCCAGCTCTTTGCGAGGGGTGGGGCCCGCTCTTTGCGAGGGGTGGGGCCCGCTCTTTGCGAGGGGTGGGGTCAGCTCTTTGCGAGGGGTGGGGCCCGCTCTTTGCGAGGGGTGGGGTCAGCTCTTTGTGAGGGGTGGGGCCAGCTCTTTGCGAGGGGTGGGGCCCGCTCTTTGTGAGGGGTGGGGTCAGCTCTTGTGCAGCTCTGCATAAAACTCTGTATAGTCCCGTGAAATCCCGGTGCCTGACAATTCCACATGGCCTTTGGTGGTAACATGGGCCACAGACATCCATATAGACCCCCTGCTGCTGCATGGCCACAGACCCAGACAGGGGCTGGGACTTCTCCCTGGCCTCAGACGGCAGTGCAGGCTGCTCACACAAGCCGTTTTCTCACCGCCTTTATGTCTCCAGTTCTGCTCCTCCTCACAGAGCTCAAACTGTTCGGCTTCTCTTTCTCCCCCATCTCTCTCCCGCATACTCGAACACTGCAGTGACGCCGATGATGGGTAGCTGGCCCTTTCGGGTTTATTCTTTTGGTTTAATATTCTGCATTAAGCATGTGGTGCTGTCCAGCACACATCTTGCAAGGCTGGGTAAGACAACTTGTTCTCTTCTTCCAGCCCACCTTATGGCTAACGTGCAAATCCCATCGCCGGCCGCACAGAGCTGGGACAGGGCCTACCCTATTTCACCCTAACCCCAATCCTACTGCCTGATCACCTGGCTTCAAAGTCTGACCTTTGTGCAGCAGACATGGGTTGTTTCTAACCTCTTCCCTTCTCAGCGTCCAGAAAGACTATTCAGAGACTAAAACTCCTGGCTTAGGACCCTCCATATGCTCCCGTGTATACTCAGTGAGCAAGCTGTGGTTGCTTTGCCAGGCCTTGCCTGGACCCATCTGTCTCTCTGTCCTGCTCACAGCTCTCCAGCCCAGCCAGCCGCGCTGGTATCACTTGTATTTCTGGAGCAGTCAACCTTTGGCTCAGCGCTAGGAGTTTTGCTTCAGCCATGTGTCCTGGCTTGCTGTCACTGTAACAAAATGCTAGAGGCTGGGAAATTGGAAAGGGAAATAGGTTTATGTAGAATCACAGTTTTGGAAGCTGGCAAGTTTAAGCTTGGGGCTGTCACATTTGTACCGTAACATGACGATGACGTCACGTGGCAGGAGCATGAGTGACTCTTGGGAGGGGGGGTGCAAAAGAGGACACACTTGAAAATGATCAAGAGCGGGTAAGCAGTCCTGACCCTTGAGAGCTAAGGTCACACACTCTGATTAACCCTACATAGGCTCCATCTCTTAAAGTTACATAATTAGCAAGCTTCTGAGGGTTTTTACATTTTGTGATTTTCCACCTCTCAAAATCGTTACACTGGGGACTCAGCTTCTAACGCAAGAGCCTCTGGGACAAAGCGTGCATCATAGCTATGTGGCTTCCGTCATGGTGGCTCATCCCTGGACAGCAAGCTCCTTCTATGGGTAGACTGTATGTCTTTCATCCCTCAACCTTGTCTTCTGTGGGTGTTGTTTCTATTACCCACCACACCTTACAGTTTCTCGAGCGTTGGCCTGGGTGCTCGGTGTCTTGCCTACCAGCAGCTAAGCTGTGGGAGGCCACACTTGCCCTGTGCATGGTGCCTGTTCATCCCAGCACATGGCAGAAGACACTCTCAGAATGGACGAGAAGGCACTCTGGGATAGAAATCACCGCAAACTGCTGTTGTGAATGAAAGGTTCCCATCACTCCGTTCTGTTTCTTCTTCTTCTTCTTCTTCTTCTTCTTCTTCTTCTTCTTCTTCTTCTTCTTCTTCTTCTTCTTCTTCTTCTTCTTCTTCTCCTCCTCCTCCTCCTCCTCCTCCTCCTCCTCCTCCTCCTTCTTCTTCTTCTTTTCTCTGACATGATGTTTCTAGCAGAAGCCATGGCTGGGACAGCAGGAGGGAAACTTGGTCTGGCGGGGATCAGCAGTAGCTGGATATCCGGGGAGAAGGAGGGTCTGCAGAGACTATTTTGGTTCTTAGGTGATGCTTCTGAGTGCCAGCTTCTACTGGGATCACCTGGGGATCCTGCTGAGATAAGATTCTGAAGCTGCCACCAAGACAGGGTCCCCTGGGATGGGGAGGTCTCGGTTGTCAGGGATGCTGTTAGCGCTGGGAGTCTTTAGGGCAAACTTCACTGCATGTTGGGATCATGTGGATTCAAGGGTGCTACCTACAAATTCTATTGTAATTGCACACACATAGACACACACACACAGACACACACAGGCACAAACACACACACAGACACATTCAGACACACAGAGACACAAACACACACATAGACACACAGACACACACAGACAAAAACACAAACACACACACAGACACATACAGACACACACACAAACACAAACACACACACAGACACACACAGACACAGACACACAGACACACACAGACATAGACATACAGATACAAACACACACACAGACACATATACATAGACACACAGATACAAACACACACAGAGAAACATACACACAGACACAGACATATAGACACAAACACACAAACACACACAGACACACACACAGACACAAACACACAGAGACACACACAGACACACAGACAGACATAGACACAAACACACAGACACACAGACACAAACACAGACACACAGACACACACAGACACAAACATACACACAGACCCACACACAGACACAGACACAAACACACAGACACAGACACACACAGACACACACACAGACACAAACACACACAGAGACACACACAGACACACAGACAGACATAGACACAAACACACAGACACAAACACAGACACACAGACACACAGACACACACAGACACAAACATACACACAGACACACACACAGACACAGACACAAACACACAGATACAGACACACACAGACATACAGACACACACAGACACACACACAGACACAAACATACACACAGACACACACAGACACAGACACAAACACACACAGACACACACAGACACAGAGAAACATACAGACACAAACACACACAGACACACACACACACACACACACACACACACACACACACACGGATGAGTACCCTGATGACACACATCTGACTTCATACATAATTGGCACAAAGCAGAGGTTTGACTGTTGCTTGTCAATTTCCTTTTTAAGAAGAACATACCATTTTTTACTTCAGAATAAAGTTCTGTCACAAACTTGGCTGAGTCATGGTGGCCTAGAAAAGGGTCAAACCTTTCTTTGGGGACAAGGCAGGTGAGGGCCCATCTCCTGCCCACATCAGAGAGAAGAGGGGGCTTGGAACAGTGATGAGCTCACGGCTCCCCAGCATGGAGGTAGGCAGGTCCCTTGCCTTCCCTTTGTATGGGGAATTGCTTGAAAAGACATTTATTTTAAAGGATACTAAGGGACAAATAGTTCTCTGGTTCTGCCTTTCCACCATTAGGGCTCTATAAAAGATTCCAAATTTAGCTGAGTGGAATGGTTTGCACCTATAAGCAGCTGGGAGGCTAATAGAGTTGCTGAGACCAGCCTGGGCTACAAAGTGAGTTTCTTTGTTTCCAGTCTTGAGTTAGAGTGAGCCCCTGTCTGAAACAAAAACCCGAACAAAACACAAAAGAACTGAAACCAAAAGAGGCAGTGTTTCTTTCCTAAGACTCAACATCCACCCAAGACACGTCATTACAGTATGTAGGGCAGGCCAGTCTCAAACCCACTGACATCTGCCTGTTTCTGCCTCCCAAGTGCTGGTATTGAAGATGTTTGGCCGCCAACGCCCGGCTACCCTCTACAGTTTTAAAGTCAGAGTCTGCATGGGTCTCACGGGATGTAGCCAAGATGTAGTGAATCTTTATTCCTGCCAGAGGCTCTAAGGAAGAACCTTTGCTGTCTTTTCTAGTATCCAGAACATCCTTCGTCATCTGTTTTAGAGAGTCCGTCTTTTAACCCATGTCTCTGTTGTATTGCATTTGCTTTGGCCTATGCGGTGGTTTGAATGTAAATGTCTCCCATGGGCAGTGCTGCGTAAGGAAGCAGTGCAACTTTAGTACCGGGGTGTGTGTGGGCTTTGAGGTTCTTAGCCTCATCTTAGCCTCCTTCCAGTTTCATCTCTTTCCTTTGTGTTTGTGGTTAAAGATGTGATTTCTCCACTTCCTATTTTCACTGCCAGGTCTGCTGTCTGCTGCTATACCTCCCTGTCATGCCAACCCTATCCCTCAGCAAAGTCTTTCTCCTGTTAGTTGCTGTGTGTGTGTGTGTGTGTGTGTGTGTGTGTGTGTGTGTGTGTGTGTGTGGTGTTTTGAGATAGGTTTCTTTGTTTAACAGCCCTGGCAATCCTGGACTTGCTTTGTAGACCAGGCTGGCTTCAAACTCACAGAGACCAACCTGCCTTTGCCTTCCCGGAGCAGGAATTAGAGGCATGTGTCACCATGCCTAGCTCCATATGTTGGTTTTGGTCCTGGTGTTTTATCGCAGCATCAGAAACGTAGCTCGTGCAGTCCACAGGGGCTACTGTCTAAGGGAGCCCCGGAGAGCTCAGGGAAGAGTGATTTGAAGGCTTCCGAGGTTGACTGGTCCCTACTGACAACCTTCTAGGTCTCCCACTGGGGAGAAGGATGGTGAGAGGAAGGTAAGAACCTGGACCAGTCAGGTTAGGGGAACCATGCTGAGCCTGTGTGGGCCCTGGTGATATGAGCCCCCTGGAGTCTGTGGGTCTTTTACAGTTTGGTGGGGATCTATTCCTTCCTCCCATAATCCTTTTCTGCCCAGGTTGAACTGGTTGGTTGTGGAGGGCCCTTGGGAACTGGGAACTTTTGTGGGTCTGTCCCTTGGGACCTGAATCCCAGCTCACATCTCTGAGATTGCTATGGCTAGCCTTGAAGAGTCGTGTAGAGGAAACTTCCCCTCTCCCTTGGCCTGGGCCAGCAACAGCTCTGTCTCCCGCTGTCAGGGCCGCCAGGATGTGACAAGCGGCAGATGGGCCTCTGATCAATGGACCCCCGTCCCTCTGCAAGGACGTGGGGCCAGGGCAGGATGGGGGAGTGTTGGCTAATGGATGGGCCTGGGAGCCATGATGGATGGGCAGGAAGGAGCTGCCATTTATCTTGAGAAGTGAGTGAGTTTAGGAGTGGGAGAAGGGAGGGCATGGATGGCTTGGAGGGGGGAGGGGGAGGAGAGATAGCAGCAGCGCAGCAGGGCTCGGGAAGTGAGGGTGAGGGTGAGGGTGCTTCAGCTGGGGAGGGGCAAGAGGAAGTCTTCCTGATTGAGTTGGAGCTCCCAGTCCTGGGCCAAAGGCTGCTGATGATCAGGAGACAGACTCAGCAGGGTCCAGGGGAAATAAAACCTAGATCATACCCTGCCCCCGCTGTCATTCAGGGTGGTGTCAAGTCTTGATGTTCCTAAGTTTCTCTTCCATCAGCCTCACCTCCTCCTGGGCACCCCTGACCTCACTCATGCTCAGTGTTGCATAGCAACTCCAGCTTGGTGGCTTATTCTCCCTCTAATGACCTTTGCTGCAGTAGTGTGGTCCACGGCCAGGTCATCTACCTGCTCCCCAGGGTCACACGTCCACCTGCTCTGCTCTGTCTCCTACAGTGTGTCCTCACCTGATTTTTGACATTTGTGTTGAGGAGGCTGCCATCTTGGGTGTCATTTGTCTGATGTCTGAACAAGATGAAGTGAGGACATTGAGCAATGAACCCTTCTGTCTGGTGGCACACTCCCAGGTAAGACTACTGACGGGTCCCCAGTACTCGCTGTGAGGGTAGATGAAAAGATTCAAGTTCAGGCTCTGACCTATCCAGGGTCACAGTGTCAGACCACACTCATGGGGTGAGGGGACTGTCTTTTCCAGAGCCTCCTCTGAGGACGTCCCAGGGCAGTGTGCACCAGCACAGAGGCCAGCTGCTGAATTACGGAGAGACAGAATTTGTGAGGCTTTTGGTTGGAAGATGAACTGTCTTTTATTGAAATCATCTATCAAGAAACATGAGCTGGGGTTCAAGACAAGTCAAGGTGTTACCTTAAGACCTTCTTAAAGCTTTGACAGTGAGCCACCAAGCCCGAGGACCCAAGCTGACCCCTGGGACAACATAGTAGATGAACAGAAAGGACTCTGGCAAGTTGTCCTCTGACTTCCATATGCATAACTACATAACACACAAAACACACACACACACACACACACACACTAATTATATGTAATAAAAATAAAACAACTCTGAGATGTTCAGGATGAGGATAGCAACCTTCTAAAAGGGCTCAGCTAGCTTCCTCTACTCAAACAGTTCAGGGCATTGTGCCTAGGGATTGGCGCCACCCACAATGGGCTGAGTCTTCCCACATCAGCTAACAATCAAGAAAATGCCCCACAGACATACCCACAGGCTAACCTGAGCTAGACAAACCCTCACTGAGACTCACTTCCCAGGTGATTTCAGGTTGTGTCAAGCTGACAAAAGTAACCATCACAGACAAGATCATCTTCAAAGACTCCCCTCTGGTGACCTACTTCTTCCAGCACGTTAAGGTTCCATTCTCTTCCTCTGGCTGAGGGGCAAGCCTTAAGAGGGCATTTCAGATTCAAACTAGAGTACTGACTAAGTTAAGATCCTGGGAGCAAGCCCCAGTGTGACACCACCATGATTAAATCTCTCTCTCTCTCTCTCTCTCTCTCTCTCTCTCTCTCTCTCTCTCTCTCTCTATTGGTCACTGTGACACACTCCAGGCTAGCTGGCCCATGATATTACAGGAACTCTTGTGTTTCAGTGCAGGGCTTGGGGGTGGGGTGTTGTGTTGCAAATACATGCTTCCACATCTGGATTTTACGTGAATTCTAAGTTTGTGCAGCTAACACTTTACCCACTGAGCCATCTCCTCCATCCTCATTAGAGTGGGATGAGATGTGGTGGTGTTGGCTGGGTGGGGAAAATGGACTTTGGATGAGGCAGGAATGGAGGAGATTGTAGCCAAAAAGACACCATGATCGGCTAGAAGCCAGGACTGTGATTTCTGCAGTCCATCCTCTGAAGAAATAGTCCTGTTTTCTCTTGCTTTCAGTCTGAGCCATGATTTGGGATGCTGGCAAGCTCTATGGGGGACTGAGAGGTTAGGAACCACCCACATGGCTGTTGGGGGATGGTAACTTAGCAGTCATGGATCAGCTATGGAGGTTGGGACTGGTGTTGTGAACACAAGTTGGGCCTGGCTTATCTGACAGACACAGTGCCATGAAGTTGAGTTTTGGAAACAAGTCGATAATGGAACCTTTAAGTAAGATTTCATTGTGTTAAACTGTAAGTGTGTGAAACAGCACTATGTATTTTTCTCCGTGTTTACAGGTGTGGGTGCTCACCTGTGGTTGTTGGTGTTAGGTCGCATACATGGTGTGTGAGATGAGACTAGTAGAAGAGAAAGATATGGTGAGAAACTTGCTGACTTGGAAACAGGGTGATGTCTTAGGCAAGGCAGGGGAATCAGGGAAGGTGGAGAGAGTAACTCCACCCCCCAGCCTTCTTTTTTTCTCTTTGTGAGAGAGGTTGTCCTTATGTAGGCCAGGTTAGTCTTGAGCTCACAATCCTCCTACCTCTGCCTCCTAGAATTACTGACATGCGGCTTATTTGTCTCTATTTATTTAATGGTGAGTGTCTCAGTCAGGGTTTCTATCCTGCACAAACATCAGGACCAAGAAGCAAGTTGGGGAGGAAAGGGTTTATTCAGCTTACACTTCCACATCGCTGTTCATCACCAAAGAAAGTCAGGACTGGAACTCAAGCAGGTCAGGAAGCAGGAGCTGATGCAGAGGCCAAGGAGGATGTTACTTACTGGCTTGCTTCCCCTGGCTTGCTCAGCCTGCTTTCTTATAGAACCCAGGTCTACCAGCCTAGGGATGGCACCACCCACAATGGGCTGGGCCAGGGATGGCTCCACCCACAATGGGCTGGGCCAGGGATGGCTCCACCCACAATGGGCTGGGCCAGGGATGGCTCCACCCACAATGGGCTGGGCCCTCCCCCCTGGATCACTAGTTGAGAAAATGCCTTACAGCTGGATCTCACTGAGGCATTTCCTCAACTGAGGCTCCTTTCTCTGTGATAACTCCAGCTTGTGTCAAGTTGACACAAAACCAGCCAGTACAGTGGACTACATATAATAATTAGTGTGTATATTGAAAAACAAGCCTCTGGCCTCTGAGAGATGGGAAAAGGACTGTTCACACTGAAGCCCTTGAGTCTCTCAGATTGATATGTGGGTCTTGCTTCCTCACCAAGTCTTCTGGGGTCTCCTTTCCCATGGAACTTGCTCAGAACCCTGGTGGTTTTACCCTGTTCTTGTGACCTGCATTTGAGTGAGGTGACACTTTACCTTATGCCCTCAACCCCCCCCCCCCCAAGGATTCTAGCTGCAAGGCTTAGACTGTGGTCCAGGGTGTGTGTGATCGCTCACTGCCAACTGTCTGCTAGTCCCCACATCTCCTGGGGCCATCTTGGTGACCTAATACGCCCCCCTTCCCAAGAACTCCTCCTGCTGCCACTGCCTGAGTCAGGAAGGGACAGATACATTAGTCTGGCATTTATGATCTCCCTCAAAGAGGTCTCCATTTAAAATGCAAGAGCATCTAGGCAGGAGAGTGCCCCCCTTCTCTGCATCCCCCTCCCTCCCCCTGCTTGTCACTGGGGCCATTTCTACCCACAGTGGTGATGGTTTATTACAGCTTACTTCCTGCTGTGAGTAAATAAGTTTGTCTCCCTTTAAATTCCCCGGGCAATTAGGGGGAGGAGGACCAGTTCTAGATTAACATTTATTTCCTCAGACCGTTTATATGAGGCCATTTTCCTGCTGACAAATCGTGGGCCAAATTGTTCTCCAGAAAGTCTGTCTGAGGCAAAGGCATGATTAAGCAGCCCGTGTAAATTTGGGGCTGTAAATCCTTTTCCTCAGTGGCTGGGATTTATTCCTAGCACCTGCCATCAGAGGCTCAAAGAGATACTAATAAAAGGGCCCGGTATGTGCACCTGTTCCTGGGTTGTTAATGCTGCGGCTACAGAGGGAAGAGGGGAGGAGGTGGCTTTTACAAACTGCCTGGTCCTTGGTTTTGGAGCCAGTCTGCTTGTCAGGTCAGGGCCAGCCAGTATCAGCACCCAGAGCTGGCAGCTGGTCCCAAGGGTCTGAATGGGGGGACAGGGTTCTGGGACCTGGCCCCAAGCTCAGCAGTTGTAGGAAAGAGAATCCCCTTTGAATAGTGACGAGAGCTTGGCTAAGGGCCAGGGGTGAGCAGGGCTCAGGAATCTCAGGTGTGACCTGCTGGACAGGTGTCACGGGTGACAAGAGACAGATGTGAGACAGCAGGCTGAGAGCAGTGAATACTGAAAGAGTGTAGCCAGAGCTCTGGGCTCAGGATGGAGTCCTTGGTCATTGCCACCTCTCCTCATCTTCATCCCAGCACTGTCTTCATCCTCTTCCCTCTTGCCCCCTCCTCCCCCTTGTTCCCCTCATCCTCCTCTTCCCCTTCTCCTCCCCCTCCTCCTCCATCCTTTTCATTCACTAAAGGAAGTTGAAGTTCTCCTAAATAGGTCAAAGGGTAAACTCAATTGCTCTGTCTTCAGACATCTCCAGCAAGGGACAGAGAAGGTGACAATTCTCCTGAGGCATTGTGGAGGGGTTCAACCTTTTTAGACACGCTCGAGCTCAACCTAGTCAGAGGAGGTCTGCATGGATTTGGGGAAACCAAAATGGTCCATCAACCATTTTTGTCCCCCCCCCCCGTCCCGTGCACGGATGACCTGCCCCTTTCCCTAGTCCCAGCACACAAATGTGAAGTTCTGGCTCAGTCCTCAGAGATCCTATCTTGAGGGCCTACCCTATGTTTTCAGTCTCATGACTGCTCACAGGGGACACTCGCTAGAACTTCTGCCCTAAGCCACATTCAGATGGAAGCCTCCTCTCAGATGGAAGAGTGACATTACCTGTCCTTTGGTACTTTTCGGGTTCCCATCTCTCATCTCTTCTCCAGCCCAGCAGGCAGGCCCTGGGAACAGAGTCTCAGGGCACCCCTGTCCCCTGTATATGAAAGCACGGTGTCCAGACAAGAGCCTCTCAGCACAACTTGAAATCTGGAAGGACTGCGGTTACATAATCAGGTGCTTGGGCCTTGGGCCAAAATGCCTCTGTTAGACCCTAGGTTGCTTCTTCCTAGCCATGTGGCCTTGGCCAAATCCTTGCTCTTGTGTTCCTGTTCTGGAAGGAGAGAGGGGGACCCCCACTGTTGGGATGTTGTAAACCCCATCCCTCAATTACCCGGCAGTAGCCAGGTATGCTCTGCCCCAGTGACCTGACACTATAAAAGGGGCTGCTTGCCTCCTCCTTTCTCTCTTGCCTCTCTAGGCCCCTTGGCCTCTTGCAGCCTTGCCCTCCCTTTACCCCTCCTCTTTCCCTCCCCTTCCCCTTCTCCCTCCACGTGCTCATGGCTGGCCTCTTCTCTACTCCTCTACCTCTCAATTCCCCCCCACTCTGTCTCTACCACCCTCTTAATTCTCCCATGACTTGAATAAACTCTATTCTGTACTATGCCATCATGTGGCTGGTCCCTCAGAGGGAAGAGATTCCCAACATGCCCCCCCCCTCCCGGCATCCCCCTAACCTCCAGGTCTCACCCCACCTCCATGGGCCACATCTCCCCCCAACTCTCTTCATCCTTCCCTTAACACCCGCTACCTGTTTTCTGGTTGCCTTGTCCCAGCAGGAATGAATGGGCTTTATGTAGAAGAAAAGTAGAAAAAGATCTCTGACTGTTAACACCTTACTGGTGGGTCTTAACCCAGGGATGGAAACAGTATTAGAGAAAAGAAAAGACAGGAGAAGGTCCCAAGAGAGACATTTCAGTCTCTGAGAGTCTGATTCTTGGGGAAAGACAAAGCGGGGTGTTTTGGTCAAAGCTCTTGGACCTAAGTCCTATGGGCAGTCCTGAGTCTCTGGGGTGGGGAGGGAACTGTGGATAATATCCTCCTACCATGTGCTTCTGTCTAGGGCTCTTGTTGCCAGGGTTGCTCTCACAGAAGCAACTGGAATTTAGTCTCTCAGTTGAGGTGTTACTTGAGTTAGTAGGGAATGAAGGTTCATCCACCTTCCCTCCTTAGCTGGTGGATGGTCACCTTCTCTCTTTCCCACGACGTCTTCCCTAGCGCATAGCTCTGTCTACATTTCTTCTCCCATAAAGACAGAGACTTTGGTAGGCAGAGGGGCAGACTAATGGCTGCCTTTAAGTGCAACACCTCTGTAAAGAGTCTGTCAGTGAATAAGGTCATGCTTGGAGATGGCCAAGGCTACAGCTTTAACACGTGAAGGTTTGGGTACGAAGTCAGCCCCTAAGACCTCCTGACAGGCTGACAAGGGACAGGCGGAACTGCCATCCTCCAGGTGAAGACACAAGGCTGCCTGAGGTTGAACTGGGGGTGGGGAGTGGAAAACAGGCAGGAACAAATAGTTCACTGAGTTGCTGAGCCAGGCTCCAGCCAGTCCCTCCCTGGTCTTGTGGAGGTCATCCCTGTATGGCTTCTTCCCTGAGTCTGCTTCAGCGTCAGGGTGGAGGGCTGAGGGGACAGGGGAGACTCTGGAGCTTCACTGTCTGGGGCCTTTGTCTTTCTGTATGTACACTGGCCGCCATGAGTCCCCATCTTATAATTCAGTCTAGGTAGATTTTTGCTTGGCTGAGCTGAGATCAAAAAGTAATTTTTCTTTTTGAAACAGCCAATTAGAAATTCATTTATTTTCACATTACGGACATTTGGCAAAAATTTCCCTGGCAATTTAGATCCATTTATAGAGTCTGCATAAAGAGAGACGGTAAGGCTGAGGAAAAAAAAAAAAAAAAACCAAAAAAAACAAAAAAACCCGTAAGGGCCCCAGGCAAAAATTAAATGCAGAATCATGTATTAGAAATGAGATGTATTTACTATTGTTTTTGAAAATTAATGGTGCATTTTTAGCTTTTATAATGTAATTTAATGATGCAATTCATCTAATAATAATAATAAAAAGAACACATTTGCACTCAGTTACAGAGACCTTCTGGGACACAGCGCGGAACACCTTGTCCGTGGATGAGGGTTAGAATGAAGTGCTCGGGGCCTCTCTTTGTTAGACAGAACAGAAAAATAGTCTGCTCAAGGATATGCGTGTGTGCTATGCGTGAGTTCTCTTCAGGCGGATCAGTGAAAATCTAATAAAAAGGACATTTCCTTTTCCCATATGTATATCACTCGTTAGGAGCAGCTGTTGCTTCTAGAATATTCCAGAGTGTTGACTGTCCCAGTCTGCCGAGATGGGATTCTAAGACCCTGGGGGTGGGAATCAGAAATGGGTTTAGAGCTGTATGTGGGTGGGTTCCTCCTGGGCTCTGGTGGTGTGTGCAGGAGTTGAGGTGATAGTGTCTGGCAGGGCGAGTCTAACGTTGATTTGGAGACAGCCATACTTACTGAGTCCAGGGCCCCATTGGCCTCCCGGCTCCAAACACCTTTCATATTCATGTCAAAGTGGTTAATTCCCACATGCTGTTGGTCGCATTGGCAGGTTGTGGTTAGACAGTGTCCGGCAGGAGGATCAGGGAAGGAAGACACCAAGAGGCAGCGGTGTGTAGGCAGGCCCTAACCCAACCCCTGGGTTGGGACAGATTTTGGGGGTGGCTTGTTTGTGCTGTCAGCACTAGAACCTAAGCTGCCAAGGTGGGGTACATTCTTTGTCTTCTTTGTGGTGTGTTTCCAGCCCTACTGTGTGTCATAGGCATTCACTAGATGATTAAAAATACATGGTTTTGTAGTTCTGGGATAAAATCCCAGGCCTTGTATATCCTGGGTAAGCCCCTCTCCCTGAGTTGTATACCACTGACATTTTTTGGGTTGGTGGATTGATTCACCCCGAATTAACGCATTGCTCCGGAGTTGGTCTCACCCTCTCTCCAGTTTACTGAGGAGATAGTTACTGTAGTTGTCATTCTGCTCCCTAGGGGGCTTTGCTGGCTCACGCTCATTAATGAAAACTGGCACCTATGAGTTCTTGCTCTTGACCATAGCAGAACATTCGATGAATGAATAGATGAATATGGGTGGAAGAATGAGTGGGTGAGTGGATGCGTGGGCTAATAAAATAATGAATAGACTGATAGGAGAATGAATGATGGATAGAAGAGTGAATGAATGGAGTAATGAAATAATAAATAGGCTGATGGGAGAGTGGATGGATGAAAACGTGACTGTTAGGAAGGATGGCCTTTCTTAGGGTTGCCCAACAAGGAGTCAAGACCTTCTGTGGACAGAAGCTTAATTGTGATTGTGGGGTGAGGGGGTGAGGGTCATCAGGGTGGAGGAGGCCGATCGACAGACCCAGTTGTCCTCTGGACGCTAGGATTCTAGGGGAGGTGAAGAGAGTTGGGTGCAGAGTTGTCCCAGAGGCTCAGGGCCTTTGGTGTAAACATCTACCATGTGCTTCAGGGAGCCCAGCTCCTCATCTGTGAACTGAGGCTGATGCCTCCATTGTGACTCAGCAGATGAGCTGGCGGGGGGAGCCCTCCATTCCTTCTCCTAGCAGGTACTCCCCCACCTCTATGCCTTGGTGTTTTCCACTTACAGTGAGGTCCCCAGATGCTCTGAGGAATCTCCATCAGCTGAGACAGTCTGTGTATCCGGATGCCGGAAGCTAAACTAGGATGCTCCTTGCCAGAGTGCTTTCAACAGAGGTGAGAAGATGCCAGGCACGATTTAAGCCATGCCCGTGGCTCAAGCTGGCACCAAGTAGAATCAGAAATTTTCTGTTTTCAGGGCTGGGCCATAACCTTTGACACACGCACCTGGGAACTCACACAGTGGGCGCCATGATGCAGGTTTGAATCCATTGTACCGTTCCGGCACCCTCGTTCAGCAAGGCTACCCACCCTCACTCTGCAGAGGCCAGAGAGATTGCTCAGGGTCACACCTCTGACAGGAAGCAAAGCTAATAGTGTTTCCCGAGGTTAGAACTCAGCGGTTCAACACCATGGCCCTTCTGCCTCTATGAACACATATGTAAAGACGCATATCATGAAGACACAAAGATACTTAGACTTACATATGAGTATGCTCCTAAAATCAGAGGTTCGTGCAGTGAAGCAGAGATGTATCATGTTCACGAGGCTCCTCGGACATGCATGTGTCCACACACGCTCATGTGCTTTTATACCCATGCATACACTTGATACACATATACAGGCGTATTTACAGGTATGCCCACATATACCTCCACACTACACTCACCCCTTCTTCCCACTCACTTCCATAACACGCTCACCTCCACATTCATTGCCACCCCCACCCACCTCTACACATGCCACAGTAACCACACAGATACCACAACACATGGGCATATAGTGATTGACAGATACAGAAGGAAGCAGAGGTGAGCATCCCCCCCCCAATTAAACACCAGGGTGCCTGCATGCTCAGGTGTACACTCATGATACACGTCTAAGACACCCCCACATATATAGAGGACCCCCACTTCCACAGCTCCACACCCCCAGGCATTCATTCAAACACCATGATCCAATTTAAACAGAAAAAGAAAAGCCAAGTTGAAAATTGGAAGGGGGAAAAAAAAAAAAAAAAAAAGAAAAGGCTTCAGAAAGTCTGAAGCTAATAAGCTGGAAGTGGTGCCCGTGCCTCACGATATCAATAACTCAGTATTGGGTTTCCAAAAAGACATCACATAATTTTTCAATGAGAAATCCATGAGTCCGGAGATGCTGTTATGGTGTGAATTACAATGCACGCGGCTTGTCAGCCGTCTCTGTCAGCACTTTCTGGACGCCTTTGAGGGTGGGAAGTGCGGCTGTGACAGGCAGATGGTTCCTGTTGTTATTATTTCTTCTCTTTGGAGCCTCAAATTAAGAGCATAAAGCGGCTGGCCCTGGCCGCCTCCTGCCCACCCCCTCAGGTGTACCCAAATCCAGGCCTGTTCAGCCTGATGTCTTCCTGAGCCTGGCTCTTGGCTCCCCGCTGCAATCTTGAGGCCTATTCTGAGACATGATGACTTTTGGGGGGGTGGACTAGGGGTGTGGGTGTGGCTGCTGTCTGGGAATGAGAAGGCTCTGCACATCTGTCACCTGAGGGGTCACAGAGCAGAGCCTGTGGCTCTCTTCCCAGGCCACCTGAGATCAGATTTTAGTTCAGGAATGAATGGGTCAGAAGCCCTCTGAGCACAGAACTCTTTACTAAACTTAGAGTTTACTAAACTTAGAAGGTTTGGGAGACCCAGAGGAGGGAGGAGCCTTGACGACTAGATATGGTGCTGGAATGGATTGTGGGGAATTGTATGTGTATCTGTATCTGATGTATGTGTGTATGATGTATTTGCATATGTATACCATATACATAGTAAATGGCACATTTTCCATTTACTATGGAAGCAGGATTCTCCAAGTGGTTACTGGTACCTGCATGTGAGCCACAGGGGACAGAAGAAAGTGGCCTGTATTCAGCTACAGAGGCAGCCCGGCTGACTGAACACTTCTGAGCTATTGGGGCTGCTTGGTACATAGCATTATTGATGTAGAAATTTGACAAATGCAGGATCCTGTTTCTATACTCCCACAACTCCCTGGGCTCAGCCTATTATTGAATGTGAGGAGGCGAACACACTTAGCTCCAGGTGTGGAACTTCCTTGGCCAGTGTGAGACATACAGGCTTAGAGTGAGGCTCTCCGTGTCTGAGTTCAGACCCTGGCTCTTCTTTTGCTGGCTGTAGTTCCAGGTAGGTTAAATACAACAGCTTAGCACCAATAGTTACCTGAAAGCATGGAGAAGGTGTATGCTAGAGTTCTTATTTAGCTTTTGGCTGGAAAAAAAATGGTTCTGACTAATGTAAGCATCAGGTGATTTATTATGAGCCTGTGACACAAAGATGCAGGCTCAGAAGACAGTCTCCCTCTGCAGCCACTGTGCTAGACTGCCTCCTGCTTCCTCTTCAGATGGATGGAGCATGCTCAGAAGACAGTCTCCCTCTGCAGCCACTGTGCTAGACTGCCTCCTGCTTCCTCTTCAGATGGATGGAGCATGCTCCCGTAGAGCGCCTGGACCTCCTCTTTGGCAGGCATCACTAACACATCCTTGGGAAAGTCCTGTGGGCCCCAGAAGGTGCTCACTGGGCCCTTAGAGCCCCTGACCCAAGCAGTCACCACACAAAGGTCAGAGGTGACATGAGGACCTAACTTCTGCTACAGGGTCAATGGAAATGGAATAAATGTGGTTACTACCATCTTCCTCCACAGCAGTGGGTGTCTTGTACCCTAGGGATGGAGGAGTGATCTTGTTGACACTTAGGGGCTACCCTTTCTCTGTGAGGTGCTGAAGTCTTGGAGAGAAGGGTTGTGGTCACTGTCTCCTCACTGGGCCACTGGAGAGTGGCTAAGATGGGTCCCGATAGTACTGCTTTTCTCCTGATGCTGAGGACAGGATAGACCCTCACCCCAGTCTGAGGGCTCATCTTTGCCTTTGAGGGTCTGTTCTCCCAGGTCCTAAAGGCAAGTGAGCACTGCCCACCCCCCTGCTTTCAATCAGGCTGTGGCAGAGAATTATGGGGTCTGCAGACTCAGCCAGCCTACATGGAGACATCAGATACACCTACAGTCGGAGTAGAGCCCAGTGGGCTATTGCTTTGATTGTCCAGCTAAGGTGTTAGCTGTCCCCCACTTCCCCTGCTTCCCCCACCCTACCTCCCCTACCCTGCCTCCCCGCAATGTTCCTAATTACTGCTAAGCTGCTTTCCCTAGACTTCTCTTTGGCAGTCCCCACAGAGTGCTCTTTTCTCAGAGCAAAAGGAAATGGAGGGTAAGAACCATTCAGAATGAGCGCTAGGCTTGGGTCTCGGTCTTGACTCATTCCTTCCTCACAGGATGAGTTTGGGCAAATGATAGACTTCCTTGAATTGTCCTTTATAAAGGGAGGATATCACTCCCTGAAGGGATTAGCAACTGGAGCCTGTGCTGTCCTCCCTCCCACCTTTTGTCATCTTGACACAAAATCTTGAGTCACCTGGGAAGAGGAAACTCAACTGAGAAAGACTTCTATTAGATTGGCCTGTGAGCATGTGTGTGAACCATTCTCTTAATTAATGATTGAAATTCGAAGGCCTAGTCCACTGTGGTGGTGCCGTCTTTGGGTAGGTGGTCTGGGGTTGTATATGAAAGCAGGTTGAGCAAGCCATGGAAAGCAAGCCAGAAGTCACCTCTCTGTGGTTCCTACTTCGAGTTCCTGCCCTGACTTCCCTTCATGATGAACCGTAGGCTTTAAGTCACATAACCTTTAGGTTACAGTGTTCCTCACTGCAGCAGAAACATAGCAGTGTAGAACTCTGTAGAGGGGCTGGGATGCAGCTCCTCCCCAAGGGAAGATGTCTTACTTGGCACTGTCCTTGCTGCTGCCTTCTGAGTTGTGCCACAGTGTGTGTGTGTGTGTGTGTGTGTGTGTGTGTGTGTGTGTGTGTGTGTGTGTGTGTGTTGAAGGGAGACTCCCTACTGGGGGCTGCCTCAACCCAGCTCTCCATCAACTGTTCCAGGAGGGTAGGCCACCAACTTTCTTTCAGCAGATTCAAATCCCACACAAATCAGGAGCTGAGATGGGCACCCGAAGGCTAAGGGGATGGTGCTCCGAGGGCTGTTTTATTTGCCAGAGTGTTCAGAGGCTGGGGATTGACTTGTAGTTTCTTGGTAGTGTTTCAGGAGGGTTTGCAGTGGAAGGGAAACAGGGTTGCTCAGACCTTCTGGATAACACAGGGTGGGGACAAGGGTTACCGTCCTGGGCGCCTTTGCCCAGCCAGCACCCACGCCCACAGGTAGCATTCCCTCTTATCCAGTGTGAGAGAAGCAGCTGCAGGTGAGGGGCAGGTGGGTGAGGGGCAGTGGCAATAGCTCTCACATCTTCAGTGGAGACCCTAGAAATCACCCTCACCAGCTGGGGGGACTCCATTCCCTCTTCCTCCCTCTGCCCCTCCCCCGGCACCATTTGGGCTCCTGTTTCCGGTCTTGTTTCTGTGTGCGTGGCAGGTGTACTAACTCCAGAGACAGAGCTGCGCCTGTTATAGCTCTAGAAAGATGGTGTCTCCAGGAAGAGTCAGGAGTTAGGTAAGCACAGAGAGCTGAGAAGAACGTACTGGGGGAGAGCAGGTGGGAGGCACAGGGGTGCAGCCATGATTGGTGTAACCCAGTGGGGCTGGCTCCATGCTGTGGTGGGATAGAGGGGGAAGATTGCTAAAGTCACTGAGCATCAGGGTGGGGGTTGAGGGAGTGAGGGGCTTGCTTCCCTCCCTCCCAACCCCTCCCGCATTCCTACTTTCTTTTTGCTTCCCTTCTTCTTTCCCTCTCTTTTTCTTTTACCCCTCTCCCTTCCCACCCTTACAAAGGACTCAGGTTCTGCAGGGACTCAGACAGGACCCTGCTTTCTGACAACTGTGTATCAGTTGTCATGTGGATGGGAAGTCCGAGTCGGGGCTCGCCGAGAGCCTGGCTATGCCTACAGTGGGCAGAAAGCTCTGGAAGAGCAGAGGACTGCCTGGGCCAAGGTGGAGGGGGCACCCTGGGTAGGAGGCCAGTGGAGGAAGGAGGACAGGTGTGAAGGGAGCACATCTTTGGGATTCACTCACCCAACCCCCCCCCCCATAGGAATGGTGTCTCGGTGTACTTGGGGACTCCAGATTGACCTGATTTATCAATCAACAGATGCTCATTAAGTCCTAGGGTTGTGTAGCCATTTCCTCTGTATTCAGCCTTTCCAGAGTGGGGGAGGGGTTCCCAAGACTCAAGAAACAGAGCAATGTTTCCAAGGCTTAGGAAGCTCAGGAAATCATGAGATTCACAGGGCTCCTCACAGGGGTAGAAAAGCAGTAAGTGCCTGTTGGAGGAGGAGACTGGGGCGGGGCCATAGGCAAATTGGCCTGAGCTTGAGGGGTGCAGCTTGCATGAGCTGTCACTCATGTGAAGTGGGCTTTCCTCGAGGCTGCTTCCTGAGAGTCACTTACGTTCCTTCTTTTTTTTTTTTTTTTTTTTTTTTTTTTTTTTTTTTTTTTTTTTTTTTTTTTTTACAGATTTAACAGATTATATATTTATGAATATACACAATAAAAGCCAGAAACTATGAACTTGAGAACGCAAGGAAGAGGCTGAAGGTAAAGGGGAAATTATGCAACTACAGCTTAATTTCAAAAATAAAAGCAGTTGATTTTTCACAAGTGGAAAACCCCAGAATACATGTAAGGAACCTCAGGATTACACAGCGAAGGCTCAACAAGAAGTTTTAAGTCGCTAGATACATGCAGGTCTACTCCAAGCTATTGTAAAACCTTGCACTGGCAACTAAACATTAAATTCATGTGGCCAATATTTGATGCCAAGTATTTGAAAATAGTCAAGCCACGTGTGGCCACGAAAACTCCTAGAACTGTTTAAAAAATTCCTTATTACAGAGGAATAAAACAATCTATCAGATATGTACACTTAAGGTTTAAGGTTTTTTTTTTTTTTTTTTTTTTTTTTTAAATCATAGTGATAAATGGCTGTTCATCTGAAGAACCATTCATCAAACCACTTACACTTTACTGAAGGAATGTACACCAAAAAGAGAAAACATTTTGGAAAAAAAAAGGGCAAGTGAGATTGGGAAGGCTTTCCATCAATAACATTTTATTCACCTTGATATCAGATGTATAAATTAAGACAGCAACCGAGGCAGCATTTTTTTTTTTTTCCAGTTAGAGTTACAAAACAAGAGGAAGAAAGTGGCCCCTGGCATGGTGCCAGCCGCACTCATCTGGCTGTCAGAACTGAAAGCACACCCCCTGCCTGGGAGAGCCACTGTGCAGGAAGCCAAGCAAGACATTAAACTGCATTTAAGAAGCATTGTGTGGAGGGGCAACGAGAGAAAGCACTTGAATATCACTAAGGGAATGATTGAACATATTACAGTTTATTCATACTAGGAAATGCAATACAGGCACTGAAAGGAATACTGTTGATAAATGAACCCACACAAAAACATCTCCTTGACAACATATGTGTGATTGTATCTGTACAGGATGTACAAGAATTCACCCTTAACTGTTGGTATTGAGACTTGGGGGCAAATTATTTTAAAAGACACACCATTAATTTTGAACATCCTATTTTCCAATTAAGAACAAACAAATAATTACATAACAAAGACACTTAGTTTCAGATCTGAAAGCTGACACTCAGGAGACAGTGGTTAAAGGTGGCAATCACCTATAGAAAATGGAACAGATGACTAGCTGTCAAACCAGAGCTAGGCAGAAGACTTTGCATGATGATAAGGACACACAAAGCCTATAAACATATACACTCCAAATATATACATTAGTTGGAGCCACTAAAAACTAGGAGCAGTTTTTATTATATTCCTAAATTCTTAGACAACTTCTCTTATCCTAAAGTCAGAGGCAACCACATTCAGATGAGTTAAGCTACACAAAGTAAAAAGTCACAACCTTTATTGAAAAGCAAGTAAGCACGGTGTCCTACATACACATGGTGCCAACTGCATTTGCAGATATTGTCCATTCGAGTTATGCCTTCGTCATGGCCTTAGACTATATAAGGGACAAACCTGGGGCCACAGCTCTGCTCCTTGCTGGGTCATGTGACCTGTAACCATCCAGCATTCTTGGCTCCTGGAGTTGACAGTGTTTGGGGTACCTGTTTTGGGAACAGAACTGGGAAGTATCTAGCCTAGAGGTGTGATCTGGGAAGGATGGCGTGGAGATGCTGAGCTGCTCTCTAAAGTCACAGCCATTGAAGGAGCACAGTGAGCCTACAGGTCTCAGACCCAGGCAGTCTCAGTGTTCCACAGCAGCATTCTGGAAGTCCACACCTTGGAGTAAGAGATGTGCGGGTGGCTCTCCATCAAAAATGGGGTTGTACAAATCTGGCCACTTACTTGTGGGGTTCAGTGCAGTAGAGAAGTCTTCAGAGAGGTGAAGTCATATAGGATGCTCTTGGGAGCTCCCTTGGCCTGTCTGGTTAAGGGAGAACAGAACAGTGTAGAAGGTGGGGGGGGAGGGGCAGAGAGGGAGTGTTTGGAAGAGGAAGGAGAAGAAGGGAGGATGAAAGGAAGGGGAGGGGAGAAAGAGGGAGATATATGCATAGGTGGTAGAGAGAAAGGAGAAGGAAGGGGAGGAGGAGATAGGGAGGAGAGACAGGAAGAGGAGAAGGAAGAGGAGAAGGAGGAGAAGGAAAAGAAGGAGGAGAAGAAAAGAAGAAAAAGGAGGAGGAGGAAGAAGAGAAGAGAAAAAACAGAAGGAGCAGAAGCAGGGAAGAGGGGAGAACTCAGGAGTAGGGGAATTCTCTCACTGCATCCTCCCTGACAAATCTGGACACTGGCTCCTCTCCCCTGAATCCCCAGTACCAAGGCTCTGGGACTCCTGTGTGAGCCTCCTGAGCTGCGGCTTCTCTGCACTGGGGACTGACCTCTTGATGTTCTTTCTCCCAGGAACTCTGGGTGTTTCAGTCCCAAGTCTGCAAGACTCTGCGGGCTCCTCCCCTTGCATCTCTCTTTCCTTCCACTGCCTCAATTCATTAGGATGGTGAACTGAGGCCTATGGCGCCTGGGTACAACTTTATTACCTATGTAAGGATAAGGACCCTAGGAGCCAAGAATAGTTTATCAATGGAGATGGCACCTTCAGTCATTACACAGGCTGGCCACACGATGGCGCCATGGGACCATCAAGCCCACGTTGAGCCTCTCCAAGGCATCCTGCGTACTCTGGTGTCTAGTAAATGGTCCATTGGCACCAAGAGTTTTCTGCTTTGTTTGGCCACTGTTACCCTCTCATTACCATCCATGGGTGAACACCCTCATACCCAACCACATATACACGCATACAACCCACCACACACAGAACACCCAGATACAATAGTCACATACCACATGCAGATCACACACTGTATACCGAATACACACAGTCCACATACAGACCACACACACATAGCCACAAACACATGCACTGCATACATCAGACTGCATGCATAGACACATACATAATGCACCATACAGATCACACGTAGACAGTTGCACGTGCTACACAGCACATTATCCATACCATTCCAACACCCCAGAGGAACTTGGGGGAGGAAGTTAGAGAGCTCCCCCGTTTTCTCAACCTCCTTCTCTACCTGCCCCACTCCCTCCATTCCTTCCTCATTTCACGTACCTGGGCAGGTGACTTGCACCCTGATTTGCCTGGGCAGATGGACCTTGGTTGCCTACATGAGATGCCCACAGATAGGTCTCTCCTCCTGGAAGCTCTCAGCCAGAGGCGATACAGGAAATGCACCTGAGAAGAAACAAGAGCTCAGAGCTCTACCCAAACATGCTGCTGACCACTGACCAGCATGGCTAGTGGCACCCCTGTCACCGACATGATTTGGAAGCTCAGGAGGCCACCAGCCCAGTCAGAAGAGAATGGCTCACTGTGGCACTGATTGGGAGAGGTGGCTAGAGTGACCCTCTGCATAGTTCCATATGTTACTTCAATTACCTGGTAGAGAAGGTAGGGGGCAGAGTTCACAGTAAACGAAGCCAGGATTGGAGGCAGACTTTGTGTTAAGGCAACAAAGCCCAGCTAGGCACATTTTGTTTTAGGGCTGGAAAGGAAACTTCACCAGTTAACTCACCATTACACCGGGGCCATTGCTGCCTGCCCTTTCATTTCCCAGCCATTGTTTTCCTGTTGGAAGGATTGTTCCGCAGCTGACTTCGGATCCTGATTTAATGAGGCAATAACCAGGGAAATGACTTCCAATTGATTATTAAGCATTTGTTTATTAGCGTGCCATATCTCTGACCCCGATAGCTGTTAAGTAGTCATTAAATATCAAGGAGGATGTTTATGTTTATATATTTTGTTTATTTACCGTCATGAAAACATCATTGCGTCAATTAAATGTCGATTAGAGGGCCTGCAATCTGAATTAGCTTATATACACAGCGTCAAATCATTTTCATATTTCTGAGACATAATCTATTTTTGTTTTGATATTCAGTAAGACTCCTTCTGAGCGTTAGGAGCTGAGGCTGGCTGGAGGCAGGGGGATGCCTGGCTTCACGCCCTTCCCCATTGCTTGCTTTTCTGACTTTGCAGCCCGGGATAGCGTGAAGGTGGATCTGTTCAGAGTGGTCGTTTGTGAAGGGGCTGGCTAGTTTGCTGCTGTCATTTTTGGTTTTAAAAGTTTTTTTTCTCCTTCCTGCCTCCCTTCCTCCTTCCCTCTCTCCCGTCTCTCTTTCTTTATGTGTTTGTGTGGTCATGCATATGTTACTGCATGTTTGCCTGTGTGTGTCTGTGTGTCTGTGCTTGAAGTAAGCCCCGAGTTGATGATAGTATCATCCTCGATGGTTTTCTACTTTATTTATTGAGACAAGGTCCCTGGAGAAACCTGGTGCTGGCTGAGCTATGTGGCTTGCCCCAGGGATCCCATCTCTTCCTTTTAAGGGCTGGGATGCAGGAGTCTGCCCTGTCAGTGTTAAACATGGGTGAAATCCAAACCCAGGTCCTCACGCTTGCAGGGGCAAACATTCAGCCACGGAACTACAGTCTCTCTAGCCCTAAGATAATTTCTTAAACACAAACAACAACAAATACAAACCCTAGCAGTCACCACAAAGCCTCCGATGTTTCTCACCAAGGTTGTAGAACAGAGCTGCAGACACGGAACTAAACCAGAGACAGTGGAACTGGGAATGCTGTCTTTTTCTGCCATGGCTGAGAAATGACACACAGATTCAAAATGCCTTAAGACAGTGGTTCACAAGGAAGTTCAGAGAGTACCAATTTTGAGCAAACAAACAAAAGTACTTACGAGAAATACTTATACATATTTCAAAACTTAGTTTTGAAGCGATGAACACAAATTATTCATTATTTATCTTACACATGACTTTTTACAATGTGTGTATAGGGTGAGCTGTTCAATGAGCTTCCTGGCTTATTGCGTCTTTTCTTTGAAGCACAGGAGGGTCAAACCCAATGCCTTGTTCATGCAGGGCAAGCTGGTACCTCTGAGCCAAGTGCCTAGCTCTTCCTTCTTGCCTTTCATGGCAGAGGAGAAGGAACCACCATGAGGGATCTTGCCTGAGTTTGGCCTATCAGACTGAGAAGGGAATATCCTGTCTCCAGATTTGTATATATGAGGGTAGGGGGGCCAGGATCTCCCCTGGGAATAGGGAGACCTGGTGTTTTGGGGGTGGGTGAAGCAAACTTAGTCTTTCTCCCTCTTCCTTCCCCACTGGTGCCAGGCCATTCCAGAGGGAGGCTGAGGAGACCCCCTGCGGATGCTGGGTGGGTTCAGTTCTTTAGGGATCACACACAGGATAGAGGGGAGTGGAGACTGAGCAGAGGCAAGCCAGGGTCTGCTTCTCTCCACTCACCAGTCAGTGTGGGATGGGGACAGCCCTCTGATGCAGGCCAGGGCTCATGTGGAAGAGAGAGGAAGCAAAGGGCGACTGGAGAAGAGGGTAGTGAGGTGAGCCAGCTACTGGTTTAGGTCAGTCATTTGCTCGTTGAAACATTCCCTGGCATCAATCCCCTCTTCCTGGGCTGCTGTTTATTGGATGAGCAACTGAACTTTTCTCTCCAGTGGCATCTTTATGAGTGAATCCAACATGGACAAAGACTGGAATATTTGGTGGCAAAGGCACCATGCTTGTACCTTGTCCCTTGCCCATCCACCAGGTGTTTCCACTGGAGGAATCATCTTGCTCCATGTACACACTTGAAACCTACTCCATTTGTGTCCAACCAACCCCACCCAAAGGCCAGTCCCTAGCTGGCCAGGGCAGACACTGGGAATAGAATTGTCTCAATAACCACAAGCCTGGATTTCACCCAAGAATGTGTTTTACACAAGACCACTATGTAATTCTGTGCTGTAGACAAGCTAGGATTAGGTTAAGCCGCTGAGAAGCCCAGGGGCTGACAGCTAAGGAAGTGGTCTCGACTGGTTATGTTGGTGTTCCTGTGACACAGTACCAACATGAAGAACTTAAGGGAGGAATGGTTTTTCTTGGCTCATGGTTTTAGAAGGATCCATCCAAGGCTGCTTGGTTCCATGTTCTTGGGGAGAACATTATAGCAGCAGGTATGTGCTGCAGAAAAGGCTGCTTACTTCATGATGTACATGAGAGAGAGAGAGAGAGAGAGAGAGAGAGAGAGAGAGAGAGAGAGAGAGAGAGAGAGAGAGAGAGGGAGGGAGGGAGAGGGGAGGAGGGAGGGAGGGAGGGGGGGGGAGGGAGGGAGGGAGGGAGGGAGGGAGGGAGGGAGAGAGAGAGAGAGAGAGAGAGAGAGAGAGAGAGAGAGAGAGAGAGAGAGAGAAGAGAAGAGAAGAGAGAAATGGCCCAATCACTAGTCAATTTCTTTCCTCAGTTAGGTCTCAAGTCCTAATAGTCCAGAACAGTCCTATCAGCTGGAGACCAGGTATTCAACACATGAGCCTGGGTGGATGTTTCTTACTGAAATCCTATCCACTTGCTCTCAGAGCTGGTCCAGTACCTGTGTAAGATGGAGAAAGATGCTTCCTGGGCTCTCACTGCCCCCACCCCAACCCTGTTCTGCCCTCAGCAATAACCACTGGCCATGTTCTGGGTGTGAGTGCATCTTGTAAGGGACTCAGTGATGCCCATTCACCTCTCTGGACACACACCACACATCTCTAGAACGTTTTGTCTTCTACCAACCACCATTCGATTTCCTCTCCCTGTGAACTTGACCTCTGTATGCATCTCTTATGAGTGGAGTCCCATGGCGTTCACACCGCAGTGTCTCAGCACAATGGGCTAAGGGCTCGTCCATGTTGTAGTATGTGGCGGTTTCCTTTACAGGCCGTGTGATGTTTAATGGCATGCACAAGGATATTTCATGGCTTGCCCATTCATTTGTCTGTTAATGGGCATCTAGCTTGCTTCCAGATTTTGGCTATTGGGAATGATGATATAATGAACGTGTGTTCTCTGAGTTCCTGCTCTCTGTTCTTTTGGGTGTATGCCTAGATGTAGAATGGCTGGATTGTATGATGATTCTATTTTTAATTTTTTTTTTTGAGGAGTTTGTTTTCCACAGGGCTGCACCAACATCCTTGCCAATACACATTTAGTTGTTGATAGTACCCATGAATGCGAGG
The DNA here is from genome assembly GCF_963924665.1 of Micromys minutus. Lineage (NCBI taxonomy): Eukaryota > Metazoa > Chordata > Mammalia > Rodentia > Muridae > Micromys > Micromys minutus. Next base: position 48,674,720 of record NC_137980.1, on the reverse strand, counting down.
TGATGTTGATACATTTTAAATAAAGACACTATCAGTTTCGCTGCATAAAAACGATTCCAAAAGCTTTGGGTCAAAACAATTACCATCTGCTTAGCTTACCAATTCTCTGGGTTGGCAATGTGGGCTGAGCTCAGCTGGGTGGTTCTTCTGGCCTTGGCCAGACTCTGGTGTCTAAGGCTGCCCTTATCTGGGGTTCCTCCAGCCTGGATGTCTTATTGATATCTTCTGTCACCCACCTCTCATCCCACACGCTGTCCCAGCTTGTTCCCGGGAGGGCTGGGCAGAGTTCCAGAAGGATGACCCGAAGCTTGCTGAGAGGCAGAACATCACGACTTCCTCTCGATTTATTGAAGTGTACTGGGAGGACAATCCAGACTCAGGGAAAGCGGGGGAAATCTTAGCATGTCATAGGCAGGTGTGTACAGGATTGTAAATGTGGGGTGGTCGTTAGCAATGACAACCACCACAACACCTACTACTTACTATTATGATTATTTTGAAAACCCTCTACAATAATGTTTCATCAAGTTTGCAAAGAAGACGGCCTGAAGAATTTCACCTGCGGTTTGCTCCGATGGGCTCCTCCCACTTGTGAGTCTCAGAGGTGGTGGTTCACACCTGCAAAATGAGACTATTCTGAGAATTGTAGAATCAAGGCCATCGGCATGACTTCACCTTGGAACTCTCCTCACCCCCAGAAATTCATGAATTACTTTCAAAGAAGTGAATCTTTCATGCATAAGCCACAGAGGTTCAGGCTTTAAGTCCCCATTCATGTGCCCGACACAGGGGACTCAATGCTAGCTCTGTTCATGGAATCCTATCCCCTTGTCAGGAGCCATCATGCATGTTGTTACCTGTCACTTGAAAAAAAAAAAAGCCATTCTTGAATCTTCCCTCAAACCACTGTGGCCAAGGAGCCTCCCACAGAGCTCCCCAGCCTGTCAACCACCTAGGGAGCAAAAGCCAAGCTCAGCATTTTGAATCTGGATAGAGAGAGACTTCGCTTAGATCTTAACAGGCAGAGCTACTGTTGGAAGAGCATGGGGGATTAGGCATGCAAGCAGTTTTCAGTGGTCCAGCTTGGAGAAAGTCTACTACTCTATTATTTTGAGTCAAGTAAAAATAATACTACATGGCAAAGCACATCGAAGCTGTGGTCAATGGCCAGAAGCATTGTGTTTCCCTCTGTGTCTAGGGGCAGCTGGAGCCTCAGCTTGACTGGGCCATTGTGTGATTGCAGATAAATGGACTAAGTCTATGCCTTAGTCAGCTTTAACTGCTAACTCAACGAAACTTAGAGTCACCTGAGAAAGGGGGTCTCCACTGAGGGTTTGTTCAGATCAGACTGGTTATAAGCATATCTGCAGGGGGTTGTTTTGATTGGTAACTGATGTAGGAGGGCTCAGTCCACTTTGGGTGTCACCATCCCTAGGCAAGTGGCCTACATGGGAAAGCCAGCTGAGCATGAGCCCGAGAGTGAACCAGCAAGCAGAATTCCTTCATACTTTCTGCTTTAAGCTTCTGCTTGAATTCTTGGCCTGGTCTTAATGATGAACCGTGACCTGTGAACTAAAACAAACTCTTCCCTCTCCTAAGTTGCTTTTGGTCCCCCCCCCCTTTTTTTTAATCACAGTAACAAAGAAAACTAGAATATCCCAGCTCTGCTCCATAAAACTGGTGATGCCTAAACTATTTACCATTGGCTCTTCACTGAGAAAAGGTGCTGGTGTGTTGTGTATCATGATTTTAGGACAGAAGTAGGAGTGGGGTAAGAGAACCAAGGTTTCAGAAGCATGCCTTTGGGGTGCAGTGGAAGAAGCAGTCTCTCACCCAGATCTAATCTAAGGGAAGAAACTGAGGAGTGAGGTGAAGGCAAAGGGGAGAGATGACTGGTAGAGAAACATGGGCAGAGATGGCTTGAGGCTTCTGGCCTGGTCTGCCTGGAATCTTGGGTGAGGTGGAAGCTAAGGGAAGAGGCTTTGGGATAGTGCTGGCTGCATGCTGGGGTTGCTGCCTCTCAGGAAGTTGATACTTATGGCAGCGTGTGTGCTGTGCTGGTTGTTAAGGGCATGCAAGCCTCTCCTTCTCGATTCCTCTTAGGCTGAGACTGTATTTGCACTTTACAGGTTCGAAGCTGCACGCAGCCACAAGGAACTGGCATGAACAGAGGTGGAGATGTTCTAGGAGATTCCAGTGTGTCTGCCACCCACTGTAGGTGCTGGGAGTGGGTGTGGGAGTGGGTGCTAGGAGTGGGTGCTGGGAGTGGGTACTGGGAGTGGGTACTGGGAGTGGGTGCTGGAGTGGGTGCTGGGAGTGGGTGCTGGAGTGGGTGCTGGGAGTGGGTACTGGGAGTGGGTGCTGGGAGTGGGTGCTGGGAGTGGGTGTGGAAGTGGGTGTGGGAGTGGGAGTGGGTACTGGAGTGGGTGTGGGAGTGGGTGTGGGAGTGGGTGCTGAGAGTGGGTGTGGGAGTGGGTGCTGGGAGTGGGTACTGGAGTGGGTGTGGGAGTGGGTGTGGGAGTGGGTGTGGGAGTGGGTGTGGGAGTGGGTGCTGGGAGTGGGTGTGGGAGTGGGTGTGGGAGTGGGTGCTGGAGTGGGTGCTGGGAGTGGGTGTGGCAGTGGGTGTGGGAGTGGGTGTGGGAGTGGGTGTGGGAGTCAGTACTGGGAGTGGGTGTGGGAGTGGGTGCTGGAGTGGGTGCTGGAGTGGGTGTGGGAGTGGGTGCTGGAGTTGGTGCTCGGAGTGGGTGCTGGAGTGGGTGTGGGAGTGGGTGTGGGAGTGGGTGTGGGAGTGGGTACTGGGAGTGGGTGCTGGAGTGGGTGTGGGAGTGGGTGTGGGAGTGGGTGCTGGTTAGATAGAACACTGGAGTGTACCCGGACTAACCTCAGTTCTCTACAGTATGTGTTTTGGACACGTCTCAGCCCCAGGTGGTCCTGTGGTCACACTCAGCTGTCACCTGCTCACAGCCCCAGGTTCTTCCTCTTCACTGCCTGGCTGTCTCCACTGGTATAAAGTCAGTGAGCTCTGAAAAGCCACTCTTAAAAGTCTCCACAACACACAGTAGGGCAGCTACGCTCCCATGTTTACCGTGAGGCAGGAACATCATTTATCCCTTTAGCACATGCCACAGACTCTCTAAGGGATCACCGGTTTAGACACAGCCTCGGGATCCCCCTCAGCACAAGATTAGGCATCACTTTTTCTTTTCCTTCCTCCAGGGAAGAGGGTTCAGCTTGTCTACTACTTTCTACACAAACCTAGCTACAGTTTTCTGCCAGCCAGAGTTTTCCCAGATCTGCCTTTGACTTGGGACTCAACACAGTTCAACACATGTTCATTGGGAGTGCACAAAGTTTCAAAACACATGAATCAACAGTCTGGGTGCCCTGAGAAACTCACATGGTGATGAGCGAAGTTACTGACTTCAGCATCCCCCGATAGGCAGTGCAGCTCTGCCAATGCTCAGGGATGAGTGGGCAGACTCTGGGTGGGCTGGACTAGGCCTTTCCTGCTTGAGATGAGGCCATACCTGGGTGTGGCTATGTAGCTAAGACCTTAGCATCTCACACTAGTGGAATGGCTACAGCTTGAAGCAAGAATGAAGCCAGGTTTTTGTCAGGCTGGGATCAGAGAACATGGTTTGAGAAATGGGTAGTATCAGGTCTTTGAAATATTCTAGTAGGGCAGCACATTCTGAAATATTCTAGTAGGGCAGTGCATTTTGGGACTCTGGCCACCCATGGTCTCTAGGCACAGTTGAACAAAAAAGTTGTCTATCAAAAAATTAAACTCTCAGAGTCTCAGTCCTCAAAGCAAGAACAGATGAGGGAAACTGAGGCAGAAGTTTTTACTCTGGCAAAATGGTATGGGTATATTGGGACTTCTGGGATTCACCAGGTTTTGAGAAGACATCAAACTGTAGGAAACTTGTGGTGAAGTAGTTCTCCCTTCTCTTCCTTCCTTTCTTCCTTAGATTTATTTACTTTATGTATGAGTGCCCCTATCTGAATGTATGCCTGCATGCCGGAAGAGGGCATCAGATCCCATTACAGATGGCTGTGAGCCACCATGTGGTTGCTGGGAATTGAACTCAGGAACCCTGGAAGAACAGTCAGTGCTCTTAACAACACAGCTACCTCTCTAGCACTATGAGTTTTCTGAGCTGTCTTACACCAGCTGGTTCCTGGTCAGGACTAGGCATGGGAGTCACTTAGTATGACAGGTTTGTCCTTTTGGAAAAGTTCCTAGTCCTGCAGCTCAGCCACAGAGCTGTCTCTCTGCAAGGGCTGGCAGTCACACACTATTCCCAAAAGGGGCACCTCATGCCTGAGTGAGCTTGCCCTTCCGTGGAGATTTCTAGAACATACTAAATAGGGGGAGGAGAGGGAGAGGAGAGGAGAAAGGGAGGGTGGGAGGTAGGGAGAGAGGGAGAGAGAGAGAGAAAGGCAGGGAAGGAGGGAGAGAGGGAGAGAAAGGCAGGGAGGGAGGGAGGGAGAGAGAAAGGCAGGGAGGGAAGGGGGAGAGAGGGAGGGAGGGAGAGTGAGTGAGTGAGAGAGAGAGTGAGAGTGAGAGAGAGAGACAGACAGACAGACAGACAGAGAGAGAGAGAGAGAGAGAGAGAGAGAGAGAGAGAGAGAGAGCACGCATTCCAGCTGCCACAACTCTGTGAACAGCACACACTGTGAACAGCACACACATAACACTGCTTCACTGGGATCAGTTTGCAAACTTATTTCTTTAGGATGAAGAGAAAAGAAAATTATTATTAACATATCTATGGCTCTTCCATGCTGAGAACAAGATTACCCTGAGTACACAGGCACCCAGGGAGGGACAAACTGTATCTTAGCCGTGCCTGTCCCGGGTCTGTGTGTCTCTTTCTTCCTCGCCCCACCCCCACTCCCCTTTTATTTTGTTTTATTTTATTTTTTTTTCATTCCTCTAAGCTTATTTCTCTTGAAATTTCCACCTTGTGGCTATGTACTGCTGACTTCACATTTGCGGCTGCAGTGTGAACTCCACATCTGTGAACGGATGACAGGAAAGATTAATGGCCCTGCTCCCTTCTCCTTGACTGTGGGCCCAGCTAATGAATAAATAAATAAATAAACAAACACAGCTCCAATCCCCTAAATAGAGACCCAGAGCCGGGGAGAAAACAGCGTTTTGCTGAATCCATTCTTTGAGGGAAAAAACCCAACCTCTAATGATCTTTGATTTACATAGTCGGCAGTTTTTCACTAAACATTCTACAAAGACACAAAAGTTTGGGGTGGAGGGATTACCCCCAAGCTTGTGCCAGACAGAGGCAGGGGGCTCTGACAGGGCCTGGCAGGTACTGGTACAGATTTCCCACCCACACTGTCTTAGGCCAGGGACCCTTGTGTCGTTTGTCGGTGAGAGGGACTCGTCTGTGGTCTGAGTGATCTTTCTTGGGAGCAAGGGTTGATGATCATCTTCCAGCCAGTTTTAAAGGTCTGCAGCTATGAACAGAGGGAGATAATTCCTTCCTGTTGTCCCTCTTGTCCCAGTTCCTGTGTAAGGAGGATCTCAGAAGAGCATCTTAAACTTGAGCGAGGGTTCAGGTGAGCGGGAGATCTCACTAGGGTCAGGATTCTCTGTCAGTAGGTTCAGGATGGGGCTGCGTTCATCCATGGCGACAAGTTCCCAGGTAAAGTGAGTGGTCCGGGGACCATGCTTAGAACTGGGAGCTGGGGCGGCTGCTGTAGCTTCAGTTCCAAACCCTCCTCTGGGGCTCTTGTGTGACACTCCCTTCTGGCCCCAGCCAATGACATGATATGGATTTGCTTATCCCTGGCCCCTCAGCCTAACACAACGCGAGCATGCTTTCCAGATCAGGCTTGGAGAGGGTGTATGCTGAATGCTTTCAGAAGTTACCTGTACTGGCTGGTTTTGTGTCAACTTGACACAAGCTGGAGTTATCACAGAGAAAGGAGCCTTCCTTGAGGAAATGCCTCCATGAGATCCAGCTGGAAGGCATTTTCTCAACTAGTGATCAAGGGGGGAGGGCCCAGCCCATTGTGGGTGGTGCCAATCCTGGGCTGGTAGACCTGGGTTCTATAAGAAAGCAGGCTGAGCAAGCCAGGGGAAGCAAGCCAGTAAGTGACATCCCTCCATGGTCTCTGTATCAGCTCCTACTTCTTGACCTGCTTGAGTTCCAGCCCTGACTTTTTTTGGTGATGAACAGCAATATGGAAGTGTGAGCTGAATAAACCCTTTCCTCCCCAACTTGCTTCTTGGTCATGATGTTTGTGCAGAAATAGAAACCCTGACTAAGACATTACCTTTCACCTACTTACCTCATCTTTAACAAAGCCCGCATGGCCTGGTAGAGGAACTGCAAATTCAGAGTCAGCCAAGTGTCTTCAGGCCCAAGGTAGGCTGTCAAAATCGGGGGTCCAAGGAAGTATCTTCTGGAGGCACCCCACAATTTGCACTTCTGTAGAACTAGGACGTTGAAGGCACAGATACCACTTGTCAATCTGAGCCCTCCTGTCCCTGGTACTTATCTCAGCCCACTCTCACTGACAAGGAAACAGGTGAAGTCAGTCCAGCAGAAACCATGACAGGGAGCTGTCTGGACATCTTCCTGTAATGGTAAACCCTCTGGCTCAGGCAGATTCAGCCCAAGGAAGCCAAACAATGCAGGTGGGCATACTTGAACTTGGCCATTTGGTGGTGAAGCAGCATTTGCATCAGGAACCAGAGCCCTGGCTGTCTTCCCTTTTCTCATCACCCAGGCAAGATGGCAGACTCAGTTTTATGTTCGCTTCCTAGGTGTAAGTCAGCCCTTGAAACCCAGAGCTGGCTGATTGGGTGCAGCTTGCCTTATTCCTTGGGTCATCCTCAAATGCTCCTTGGTGACCTAATCTCTAGCGTGTCTGCCCTAACCCCACACACTTGCCAGAGCCTCTGGATCCTCATTTATGAAATAGGGACCGACCATAACACCTCCCTCACGGAGTGGGGGAGGGGTGATGAGCAGCTAGGTCCACCACCATCATAAACACTTTATACCCTGGCCTGTGGTTGCCCTGGATGTTCCAACCCTGAGATCCGTGGGGCTGTAACGTTTACTGTCTCTACACTTTAAGTTGACCTTTTTTAAAAAATTCAAGGCCTTGTCCTTGGAGCCACCCAGAGAAGCACCCAGAGGTCCCTGCCTTATACAGCTCTGGAGGTTGGTACAGGGATGGAGCCTAGCTCAGACCATGCTCTCTAAGGCTGATGCTGCCCCTGGCATGCCAAGACCCACAGCATTTTATCTCTATGCAAGAAGATAGCACACCCCCACAGCCAGCACGTGAAAGACTGCCAGAGAGGATTTCTGCAGCCTTTTCTGGGAAGGCAGTAGTAAACACTAGTTACACTCCGGGGAGGGGCCCTTATCAGCATCTGGCAGCTGCTGTAACAAAAGGCCACGGATAAGGTATCCTAGACTATTCTGGATGATTGAAGTCCAAAGCCAGTATCACGCCAGTATCACTGGGGCTCCATCTAGAGACCCCATGGGGCAGTCTGTGGGCTGGTTACCTCTCTTTCAGTCCCCTATAGCTGCCTGTGTCATTTGGCTTGAAGCTGTGTCTCTCTGACCCCTGCCTCCATTGACCATAATGCCATCTTTCTTCCATTTGTATCAAAATTTCTTCTCACATAGATACTGGTGAGAAAGAATTTTAGTGTCTACTTGGATAACTCAGGATGATCGCCATGTAGAAAACTCCTTTATTTGATCATGGCTCCCGTGTCTTTTCAGAGGATGAGGCTCTGGTGGCCTTTTCTGGAGGGAAGTTTTGTCCAGCCTAGAAAAACAGTAACTAGAGGATAATCCAAAGGCTGACTGTAGAAGAAACACTCCCAGTCTCCTTGACCCAGTGGGCAAAATTTATTCCCTGTTGTTTGACCTTTATTCTGGGGGAGAAATTGCCCCACATAGAGAGGTGCCGACACCCCGAGGGAAGGATTCTATTACCGTGTCCAGTGTGGTGAAGCATGTGAGATACATGACCGTGGGTGACTCAAAGGCAGCTGTACCCCTGAATCCCACCTTAGCTCATTGTTCCCTTGTTTATATAACCTGGGGAGGAGAGGCTTGTGGGCCCCTCGAGCCTCCCTCCTCTAAGGAGGGAGTGTTAGTTAGTATGTTCTCAGAGGGTCTCATGTGGGCTATTAGCACTGTTGTATTTCAAGATGGTGAAGGCCGTACAAAACCCCAAGGAGCAGCACCGTTCTCCCGTATGACCTCTAAAGGGCTCTTGTACCACTGGTCTATAGCAGCAAACCCCTTATCAGTCCATTCCGTACCGGCGTCTTCCCATTCTTGCCTAACCTGGCACTCTAACCGCTGATTCCTGGGATCCTATCCTAAGTTAACTACATGGCTTCTCACTCTTCTCCCAGGACCAACCGTCTTCTTCACATCACTATCCTTCAAATTCTGAACTCTAGGTGTGTGCTCTGGACACGTATGTGGCGCTATGGATGCAGTGTGTTGTGTTAGCAACCAGACCGTCAGGAGATATACCTTCCCCTGAACCAGTGAGTACTATGTCTCCTCAAAGCAGATACATACAAACAAATACAGAAGTACAGCCCGCTGGTCTGTTTAGCATTGCGCCTATGCGTATGTGTGTAAGGCTGGGATTGGATAACCGGTTGGGGGGGCTCCTTCCTGGGGAAGACTGATCCTTCCTCCTGCTGCACTCACTGAAGCTTTCCATCTAGGCCTCGTGAGATTTCCCCCACCCACAGTGACGTGCCAACTGGTGCTGTCACTCTGCAGTTCTTGTCTGGGCAGCCATATTGTTGACACGTCACAGACACTGCCTCCTTGTCATATGTAGAAGACATAATCTTGCACCAATGTCCTGGTCCTCTGGCTCTTGGAATCTTCTTACTCCCTCTTCTGTGATGTTTCATGAGCTTTAGACATGGTGGTTTTGTCGTGGTTGAATCAACTGGGGCTGGGCGCCTTACGGCAAGTTGTCGATATTGTTTTGGGAGTCTCTTGGACGCCTCTGACCAACAACTTGAAGGGAGGTTTTGTGTGTCTGGGTTTTTCTTTGCATGCTCTTGGGTTTTTATTAGGGGGGTCTATGCCTCCTGAGGGGAGCAGTATTATCCTAAGTGGTGTAACTTTATTTAAACCATGTGCGCCCAGCGTGCGCGCGCGCGCGCGCGCACACACACACACACACACACACACACACACACACACATGTCTGTATACATATGATTATGTATTATTTTAGGCAAACAGACTAGTTTAAATCCTTATGGCTTTCACAAACATCCTTAGTATCAGTTATCCCTCTTCTCCTCATATTGCCCCTCCTCCACTTCCTCAGTTTAAGCCCTTCTCCCTCTTTTCTTCTACCCCTCCCCCACCATAGCATTTGTGCCTTACCATCCCCCTTCCCCAGAGCTTTTTAAAATTTTATTTATTTTTATTTACGTGTTTATTTACATGTGTGTCTGTCTCTGTGCATGCATGTGTGTGTGCATGTGAGTAGACTAAGAGGATATGAGATCCTCTGAGATAAGCAGTTCTATGAGCTGCCTGATGTGAGTGTTGGGAACCAAATTCAGGTCCTCTATCAGAGCAGAAAAAGCCCTTAAAGTGCCAACCCATCTCTCCAGCTCCCTTTCTCTAGATGATGTATATTAGGGATCCGCCCAAGCCAGACCACCAAGCAAGCCTCTAAGAACTCTGAAGGACTATTCCTCAGCAAGCAGAAGGTAGTTCTGCCCTGGCCTTCCCTCCCTCCTCTACCACTCCACACAGCTCCTCCCTGACTATGTAAGCCTCAACCTTTTGCACCCTCACTTCAGCACCAACCAACTTTCTCCAATATGTCTGCCCGTGACTTTGTGAGATGCTATTTTGTTTGCTTGGGACAAACAGATTTATGTACGTCCAAATTTTCAACCATCTTTGGAGGCCCATTGGCACAGTTGCTGACTCTTCCCCGTGTCTCCATACACTTATTGGCATCTGACCTTTGGCTTCTAGGGAAGATCTACTTAGAACTCCCACTTTATACCTGAAGTCTATCCTAAGCCCTCCCAAGCTTTCTGCCCCCTTCTTTTAGGGATTGTGGTTTAAGTGACACCTCTGCTTGGGCTGTGGAACTTCAGTGTCTGATGAACTCTGTGGGACCAACCGGAAACTCAGCCACTTCTCTAAGCTCCCGATCAACTGTCTTCCCACCACGTGTCAACCTATCGAGAGTCGCAGAATTGAAGAGAGGATCAGGGAAATACCTTCTTCAGTTGCCACCGAGTCCCTCTGTCTCCAGGGCTTCATCCAGGATCATTAGCTTTCTTCCATTTCTCTTCAGCTTTCTTTTTCTTCTCTTCCCCTTTGTCACCTCTCCACTGTCCTTCTCAGCACTAAAGACTGTCGTCCAGGTCATGTATGGAGAATTCCTGTTGTTTCTCCTCTCTGACATCTGCTCACCTGTCACTCCTGACTGTCTGTCCATTACCATCAAGGCCTCAGAAATCACCAGAGGACAGGATGGATGGAGAAACTCCCTTTCAGTGTTTCGGGGACAGCTATGAGGGGACCCCCCCAACTTCTTTACTACATGTTATTCTTGTTCCTTTTCCTTTTCTTCCTTATTGGCCCATCACTCACAGGAGCCCCAGCTACTGAGGACTGGGGAAGTCTTCAGAATATGTGGCTTTTCCTCCTTGAGAACTGGCTATGGGGGGGGGGGAGATCAGAGAGCTAAGGAGAAAGGGTACTTAGGGACAGAATGATGCCCATGGCTCACCGCAATATTGGGTTGGGGAAGTCCTGCCGGATGAAGCCCCTCTGGTAGCTACCAGCCAATAATGCACGGGAGCTCATCTTCTCACCCCCTGACCTAGTTTGAGTCTGTGGCTATGGTAGAACGCCGATCCAAAGCCATTTGGGGAAGGGTTGGTCTGGTGCTGCCGTGTATTCAAATGTACGCCAAATACCGGCTCCCCTGATCTGGTTGCAGTCCCTTTGAAGAACACATTCTCACGTGCACCAAATGATGTCATGTAAACTTTGCCCAACAATCTTCTCTTGGCTGACAGCCAGTTACTGGGGAGAATGGAAGTAGGCAGGGTTTCTGTTTTGGGGCTGGGGGGGTGGTCACAGGAGGGACCACGAGGATAGAGAGAAGGAGAAGGAAGATGGGGAGAGCTGGAGGTTGCCATCAGATGGGATGGACTAGGAGCACATGGCAGAGGGAAGTGGCCCCCTGAGGGCAGTCAGAAGAACAAAAGCAGCCTGGGACAGACTCAAACAGCAAGTAACTTGGGGAATGCAGTTGGGAAACAGCCAGTATAGCATAGAAAATAGTCTTCAGGAGTAATTTCAGCCTGGTAATTGTGCCAAAGCTGATTAAATAAACAGATAGGCCTCTGTCTTGATTATTGGGGGCTGGCTGGGTCGTATTAAGAACTAATAGAGTTATTAAAAACCTTAAACTACAGCTTTCATGTCCCAATAATAGTCACCACAGAGGGAAGCCCGGGCAGGAACTCAGGCAGGGGCAAGGGAGGAACACTGCTTTCTGGCTTGCCTTCTCCCTGGCTTACCTTTTCCCTGGCTTGCCTTCTCTCTGGCTTGCCTTCTCCCTGGCTTGCCTTCTCCCTGGCTTGCCTTCTCCCTGACTTGCTCAGCTAGTTTTCTTAAACATATTCAAAGCTCACCTGCTCTGGGGTAGTACTGCCCACAGTGGGCCGGGCCCTCCCGCATCAACCATCAATCAGGATAACATCCCACGGGCCAACCTGATGGAGACCATTCACAACTGAGATCCTCTCTTCTCAGAGATGTATAGGTTTGTATCAAGCTGACGAAAACTAACCGGCACACCCCCTCTGCCTGTCACATGTGACTTTCCTTCAGTGTCACACTTTAAATCTTCCTCTCCAGCACCTCTGCCCTAGGTCAGATGTCTGATGTCTAGGCTTCCATTTTGGAGATGGAGATGCTGAAGTGTAATTATCTCAAGACTGGGATGAAAATGCTGGTGGCTCGGCGCCATGCGTTTTATAAAAGCTACAATAAAGCACAATGCAGTGGCTGGTCCTGGTACCCGAGAGAAAGACGGTGGGCCATGCTTACCACTGCTGCGGATGGTGTGTGAGTCAATGCCTATGTATCCGAGGTGTCATTTCAGCAGAGGCAGGGGCAGCACTCGAACTCAGCTCTTTCTATTCCTGTGGTCTTTCCAGGACACCACACAGCTCACTTGATGTCTGGCCATAGTAGAGGAAGGTTGAGGGAGTTGTCTCAGGTGAGGTTAGAGGGGGACTCCCTGTTTTCTTACCTAAAACTCCCTCATCACAAAAACAGTCCTCCCCCATTACTTTTATAGACTATACCTCACGAATCCCAGGCTGCCTTGCGCTCATGGGGTAGCTGAGGCTGACCGTGAACTCCTGATCCTCCATCTACCTCTTGGATGCTGAGATTCCAAGAGGGCTTTAACATCTTTCCCTCCTTCTGTTTCCGCTGTGAGGGGCCGGGGGAAGACATACTTCATTCCTTCCAGTGGCCATTGTGACTGGTGATACGTATCTGCAGAGCTGCTTTTCTGTGTGGCAGGGATGTAGTGTAGGTCCTTTGGAGGGGCTTGTGGAGGACACCAATGGTGGACCAAGGGTGCAGGTTGGATGGTTCTGTGGGTTCACTTGTTCTTTGTGTCATCTTGAAACTGTGTCAAGTGACAGGCAAGCTGACTGTTTGTTAAGACCCACTTGCTGCAGTTCCTGCCCTGGCTTTCCTCATCGGTGACTGGGACAGAGACGTGAAAGCTCCATTTTCTACTTTAACAGATATGCACACACCCATACCTTCACCTACACACTAATGCTCATTTCTAGGTACCAAGTACATGTAGGCTTTGGGGACAGACCAACCCTTAGTTCTAGGCCTTTATTCAGGATCTGGGGTTTTGGGGGCAGGTGGGTGGGTGGGTGGGTGGGAGCTGTCACTTTGAATTGCAAAGCCTCTATCCATAATGCATAAAGAGGCCTCTGTGAGTGGCCACAGCCTCCTGTCGTCCTGAGGCTCAGGGAAATTAGACAGCTTCAGAGACCCTTATGAAAATGCAGTGTATTACGGCTGCTTTTTTGACTAGTGAATTATGCATTCGAGAGCGACAAATTCCTAGATGCGGCCTTTATTAGGCGCCCAGAGTCAGGTGGGTGACTGTGAGGCCTGCCAAGCTCTGACAGCATACTTGATAACTTTCCCGACTGTGCTTCCCGGAGGTGGTGTTGATATTACGTATTTCTCCCCTCTTTCATTTTATCAAACAACGGATGCTGGAGATTATTGCTCTATTTATGCATTTGGAACCTCTTCCTGGGTCAAAGGGCAACATCATTTGAAATGACAAAGGCAACCATGGGGATTTTTTTAAACGTCTATCTATCTGTCTCATGTGTCTGCAACTCTTTTTTTTTTTTTTAAGACCCATGTGTTTGGACTAGCCTGCTCCTTCCTGAACTTCAGGCCTTTAGGTACAAAGCAGTGTGGGCCAGCTCCTGCCACTCTGTCTGAAAGGAGGGACCTGTGACAGTGCCCAGGATAGAAAACTCATCCTCCCTGGGATGAGAGTTGGGGACTCATGGAAAACCCTTTCCTGATACACCAAGCACCTCACTTCTTAGGTAGGCAAAGGGCACAGGCTATATGGTCTAATTCTGGGTGAGCTTTCTTTGACCACTTCTAAGGATTGACAACCCCCACCCCCACCCTTGTAGGGGGGCGCTGTGTCCCAGGGCACAGACTTTCTTTCCCAAGACATTTCTTGCTCAGCTACCTGGGTGGGTGGGGGGCTTTCTAAGGAGTCCTCTGACCATATCACGTTCCTGGTTAAAAGCCTTCTATGGCTCCCCACTGCTTACTGGCAGAATTTACATTTCTGAACCTGACCTGGAAGGTGCTTGAGGATCTTGACCTACTGACCTTTCCAGCATCCCCATCGGATAGCCCTGGCTGCATCCCCACTGGTCTACTCAGACTTTGGAGGAGTACTTTTGTAACTCCCAGAGCATGCTGGGAATTTCTGACTTTGCATATGCCGCCCCCTCTGCACAAAAGCCTTCTCCTTGTCTCCTTCAAAACTCCAGTCTGTCTTTTAATGGCTCAGCTTTACCGGGCACTTTACGCTCTTCCTCGACTCCCCAGGAAGATTTATGCCAGCGTGTGTTAGTGTTCTATGATACTGTAATAAAGCAACAGAGAGAAACACGTCAGAAGGAGGAAAGGTAGGTTTTGGCTCATGGTTTTAGTTCACAACTTTGCCTGTGGCTTAGGTTTGGGTGGAGGCCAAGTATTACATCAGGGACCATGTAGTACATCAAGGCTGCTCACTTCTGGGGCCAGGAAGCAGAGAATGAGAGACAGGAAGGGACCAGGGGCAAGGCCCTGTATAGTGCCTTAACTTCCTCCAACTAGGCCCTGTCTCCTAATAGTTGATTAGGCTATGAATTCATTAACGCATTGATGGAGTTATCACCTGGTGAGCCAATCTTCTCCCAGTCCCACCAGCTAGGGGCCAAGCTTTCAGTACACATGTGCGCCTTTGTGTGAATGGGACGTTTCACACTGATGCCCAAATCCACTGCGCTTGTGCATTTAAAAGGCCGAAACTGCAGTGTATCTATATGTGTGTGTGCGCCGGAGCATCAGGTGTGCATGTGCCACAGTGCCTGTGGAAGGACAGAGGACGGCCCTCAGGAGTTGGTTCTCTCCTGCTTTTTTGTAGGGTCCAGGGATCGAACTCAGATCATCAGGTACCTCTCCCCGCCAAACCATCTTGCTGGCCCTCATCACTGCAGGCTGATTGTCCGTACTACCAGCTGGCGATGAGTGTTCGAGTGTTGTTTGTGCGCCGTACTGTACTGCCTCATGTTGGGTTGTCACGCGCTGAATGTCTGTTCCAGCCAGGCACCGGTGGAGCCTGACACTTGTCAGCAGCGCCACTTTGGACGAGCTACTTAACCTCACGGCTTTCAGCTTTCCATTTGTAAAATCGGCATCATGGCGGCGCTGACTTTATGGATAGTTAATGACAACTAAATGGGATGATACCTGTCTAGTGTGTCAGGGACTGCTCCTATGACCGGGGGTGGGGGGGTGGGATGGAACACAGAAAGCGTGTAGCAAGCAATAACTGTGATGACGATGACGACCACGATGATGATGATGATGATAGTAACACACGGTAATCTTGGTTACATTACATTGTCATATGTTGACACTATGTAAATATTCTTATAATCATAATAATAATATTATAAGTATTTTTAGGATCATTGACGTTACTTGCTCTCCTTGAACTGCCTGGGCCTCTAACTTTCTCTGGCTGTTCTGCCCTACACTTGGCAGATGGGATGTGGATCATTTTAATTAGGTTTTATTGGGCTGTTATATGGGTCATAATTGTGGCCATTATTCACTTTCATGGGGCTGCTGACACAGTCTCAGTTTAGACATGCTGATGTCTTGATGAGATGAGTCCCCATGTCAAAGAGGTTTTTGTTTGAGAGGCAGGGGCTGTGACAGTAAGGTCCTTCTGAGACCCCCACATGTTCTAGAGAAATAATGCCAGGGTGTCCAGAGAGAAAGGTGCATCAGGGGTTCTTCTGTGTGGGCACATCCCTTTGAAGGTAGAAGCATTTGTCCATTTGGCCATGGGCTCTGTGTTTTCCACGGAACCCTCAGCATCCCAGGGCCCTTCGCACATCTGGCATTGGAAAAATATTGTCTGGATGAGGCCACCCTTCTATGTGCTCAGGAAGCCCTTGAAAGTAAGTGCGGCTGAGCATGCAGGGTGGATACTGGCTCATGAGCCCGGCTAATAATTCAAAAGATAGGGCCTTTAGGAGTGATTAATGTCTTCCCTGAGAGATTGGCTTACTTCCCCAGGAAATGCATTAGTTACTAAGGCTAGGTGCTGAGAGCTGTAGAGTTGGCTCACTTGATAAGGTGCCTGCTATGCAAGCGTGAAGTCTCGAGTTTCAGTCCCCAGCTCCCATGTAAAGCTGGGCATGGTTGCATGCATCTGTAATTATGGTGCTCTGGGGAGTGAGACAGGCCCCTTGGAACTTGTGAGCCAGCCAGTAGCTCTCTAGAGAATCGATAAGCTCCAGGTTCGATGACAGCCAGTAGCTCTCTAGAGAATCGATAAGCTCCAGGTTCGATGACAGATAAGGTAAGATAGGGAGATGGTCCGGTAGGTAAAGTGCTTGATGTGCAAAGTGTGAAGACGTAGGTTTGGATACCCAGGATCCTTGTGAGTCTGGACATTGTTGTATTCATAACAATTACCTGAGATTACCTACAAGCCGGCAAGAGAAGCAGAGATAAGAGAATCCATGGATGGTCCATCTAGCATGGTGTCCACAACTGGGAACAAAGGACTGCCTCAAATGAAGTAGAAAGCAAAGGCAGACAGCTGAGCTTGACCTTTGACCTCCACATATGTGCCTGGGCATTAGTACACTCACATGTTCAAACACTCATGTATGTTCATGCACACACACATGCACGGGCACACAAAAATAAAAAGAATGAGACGATAAGGTAGAAAGCTGTAGTGGAAGACATTCAACATGAACCTCTGGCATTTGCACATGTGTGCACACATGTTCACAGTCATCTGCACTCCATATGCACACACACACAAAACACAGAGGGTTGTTATAAAGACATTATATACCTTCCTTATATCTTCCTGGCCCAAATTCTTCTGGACTTTTTCCGTTACCTCCTTTTCACTTCTTCACTCTGATCCTCACTGTAAGCCGAGCAGATGCTGGTATCTTTCAAAATCAAACCTCTTTATAAGATAAGCCAGTCTCAGGTATTCTGTTATAGCAACAGGAAGTAGACTCATTCATGGAAAGACTTGTATACAGACTCAAAGCTCACATTTCCCCAGCTATCTGAATCAGCATGCCTTTAGGGTCAGCCCGGATACATTATAGTTTAGTAGCAGCACACACACACACACACACACCTGCACACACACACATGCACATACACATGTACACACACACATGAACACACACACGCACACCTTTTTCTCCAACCTCTTGATTTTAGGCTTGCTCCCAGGACTCTCCCTGGACAATAGAATTAGCCAACTTGCATTGAGAAGCAGCTGTACAGAGCCTATGAGATCTTCACACTTCCCTTCATGCTCACTGGTCACTCACTCGCAGGCTGAGTTGGTCCACACCGGCCTCAGTGAGTAGACATGAACCCAGCTGATGGCTGAAGCCACATTCATCAACCCTCTCAGTTTGAAGCAGAATCCCCAGTCGGCTAGATCTTCATCTTACGGAGCTGAGCCTGGTCCACCTGCAGAACCAGGAGTGTGAGACTCAGGGCTCGTTACTGGGAGTCTTCAAGCATTGAAGGTGTGTCCTGCTGCATACATGTAGCATCGCTGACAGACAGAGCTCGGGGCAGCTCCACTGTTGTGGGTTTCATACACGGAGTCCTCTGCATGGAATGGTTGGGCTAAAGATTTCACTGCTGCAAAGAGATTGAACAAAGCCTCTAAGTTGGGGGCTTTTGAATAGAGGTGAAAAACCTTCAGATTAGTGTTTCTCAATTGGAGGCGATTTTGATTCCAGAGTGGGGTATTGGAGACATTGTTTTGGTTGCCATGACGAGAGGAGAGGGTGCTGACATGTAGGGAGTAGAGAGCAGGCATTCTGCTCAACACTGTAGCCTGAACTGGACAGTCCCCACAAAGATGTGGTCCAGAATGTCAGTCTTGCTGAGGTTGGGGAATCCTGGCCTAGACCACACGCATCTCTGTCATCCCTTCATTTCTCCTCCTCTTTTCCCCGTCCCATCCTTTCTCCTTCTCTTCCTTCCTCCTAAACAAGATAGATATGTGGCTAGCCCTCAAAGGATTTATATTGAGTGGTGGCAGCATAGGTGTGACCCGTGAGATAGTGGTGACAAATGCTTGAAGCCTGGGCAGGGGAGATCATGAGGGCCACTTTTAGGTGGGGAAGGCAAGAGTGAACGCCCGAAGCAGGAGGAACCAGCCAGCCTGTGGAGGAGAGTTTCTGACTTTAGGAATTGTAAGTGCAGAGGCACCAGGATGGGGAACAGACCAACGTGTCCTAAGAAGCAGAGGGAGGGCCTGTCTGATGCAGTGTAGATGAGGCGGAAGGTACTGGGAGATTTCTGTCATGCCCAGTTGCTTGGGGGAAGTCCTTGGCAATGCCTGTGAGTCCAGGTCTTAGGGTCATGAGGCTGAACTTAAAGCCATGAAGTCACCTTCAAAGTGCCAAGCTTTGGGAGGTGTTCATGTAAACACATGGGCCCATGGAAGATTTCAGTTAGAATGTCCCCTAGGAAAAATGGAGTGTGACTTCATCTTATCACATCCCCTGCTCAGGTGTCCACAGTGAAGCAAGGCGGTCTCCCTTCTCCCTTCCCCTTCATCCCCATTGCTTTCACATCAGCATCCTTTGCAAGTCCTGATTTTCTTCCTCAGGTTCCTGTCCCGACGATATAAAATGTGGCAGTGTAAGCCAGCTAAGCCCTTTATCTCCCCAACTTGCTTTTTTGGTCATGGTGTTTTATCACAGAAATAGATCCCCTAACTAAGACAAGTTGGTGCCAGGAGAGTGGGGTATTGCTATGACAGACCTGACCATGTTGTTTTTGGGAGAACCGTGGAAGGATTTTGGAACTTTGGGTGGAAGAGCCATTGAGTGTTATGAGCTTAGTGTGGTTCTCTGCAGGAGCTTGGAAGATAAAGTTGAGAGCCCTCAGCTAGGGCTGAGGAATCAGCTGAGATTTAGAAGAGACTGAAATTTTCTGGGAAATGTTTCCCCAGGGTCAACACAAAGAAACTACGTTCCAAGGTTGGACCTCCTAGTGGCAGTCAAACTTGGAAAGAGTCATCCTGGTGGTAATGGTTCTAAAGGTATGAAGGGGTCATGGAGAGCAGCTGAGGCTTTGCCCTGTGTGGCTGTGGCAGGGCTTGAGTCCCTGAAGAGAACTCAGGAGAGGCTATTGGTGAAAGTACAGCCCATTTGCAGCAGAAGACCCATTCCAGTATCATGGGAAAACCACAAGAACAGCATCAGTTATAAAATGGAACCAGACTGAGACAATCTGTGTGTATGGAGCCAGAGAAGTGACCCGTGGCTTTGGAGGAAAGCCCAGAAGATTGCGAGTGAATCCCAGATAATTAGACATTGAGTTATTTATTCTTTTGGAGTTTGGTTTTTGTTTTTGATTGGATCAGATCATGACTGTGCACTGGTTCTTTCCTCTTTAATTAAAATGTATTTAATTTATTTTTGATTCGTACAGGATTCCACAGTTGAGAGACTTTGGATTTTAAAGGGACTGAACTTTTATAGTCTGTAGAACTTTAAATATTTGGAATATTTTATAGTGTGAGATCTTGGGGAATGAATAAGAAAGAAAATACTGTGGCTTAATAGTGATTTGTTTGTGCATCAAGCTGACAAGGAGGCCATTTGTGCTAGCTAGTTTTATGTCAACTTGACACAAGCTAGCGTCACTGGAGAGGAAGGAGCCTCAGTTGAGAAAATGCTCCCATAAGACCCAGCTGTAAGCCATTTTCTTAACTAGTGATTGATGGGGGGAGGGCCCAGCTCATTGTGGATGGCTCCATCCCCAGGATGGTTGTTTTGAGGTCTGTAAAAGAGCAGGCTGAACAAGCCATGAGGAGCAGGCCAGTAAGCAACACTCCTCTGTGGCTTCTGCATCAGCATGAAGCCCTGCCTTCAGTTTCTTCTCTGTTTGAGTTCCTGTCCTGACTTCCTTCAGTGATGACCTAAGATGTGGAAGTGTGAGCAAAGTAAACCCTTTTCTCCCCAACTTGCTTTTTGGTCATGTATTTCGTCACAGCATTTGAAACTCTACGACAGAAACTACCCTTGCAGACAACTTGATTGTGAACTGGGCTGGAGGAAAGTGAGTTTCTATTATTCGGGCAACGATGTTTGTCAGCATTAGGGCAATTCAGATAGGTGGAAACACTGAGCCTGTTTTGGGGGCTTGTGGAGGAACTTGTGCAGGGCCCGCATTTGATAGGTAGTGGACTGGGCTGGGCCTGGGGAGGGGAGGGTTGGACTAAAGCCCATATGCTAATTCACATTCCCCTTCCCCTTCCAGCAAGGCTATGGTAAAAACCAGTGCTGTGTTGGCCTGGGGCCCTCACCTCCATCCTTTCATGGTGTGTGTGTGTGTGTGTGTGTGTGTGTGTGTGTGTGTGTGTGTGTATGTGTGTGTAATGAGGCTATGAAGCAGCAGAGCCTGGGGTCTAGCAAGACCTACTCCCTTGGAAGAGACAGTCAAGTAGCAGGTTGGCTACTCTTCTTCAGCTGAGCCTCTATCCCTAATTACTGCCCAGACCAAGCCCCTGGGCAGTTCTGGCCCAGCCCATCTGCAGCTTCTGAGAGGCCCAGGATCCAAGCCAAGTGTTGGCATGCAGGTCCTGTGGCCAGTGAGCAGAAAGAGGACTTTAATTAAAGCACTAATTATGCTGGCTCTCTACTGGAACGTTCATAGCCCAGCCGGTACGGAGCAGGATTCCCTCTTCATGTGGATCTTTAGAGCATTCTGTGTCCTTGGGATGTGTCTCCATGGGCTTGTAGGCATGGACTGTATGAATGTGTGTGCAGCCCTGTGCACATGAGTGGGTGAGTTTCTACATGTATGCTTTGCCTTTCTTTCTAGGTTATGTGGGAGGATGCACACGTATGCCACTACAGTCATGCTTATATGATGACAAAGGGATTAAATAAAGTGTTTACCTCAGGGGCACATTTGTGTGCAATCTTTTTGTCTATCCCTGGAGCCCTGGTGGCACATGGGTGTGCGTGTTGTGTGTGTGAGTGGTGTGTATCAATAGCATTGGTCTTCTGGAAGATCTTACCAAAGATGGGGAGAATGTGGAGACTCTGGGGGGAGGGTGGAGAGAGCTCAATCTTTGGGGAGGATGCCGTCAGTGAGGGGTTTGGCCCTTCTCCAAAGTCTCTCTTCCTTATGTTGAGTCGATGAAGGAGCTTTCTGTAGCAAGGTCATTCAGCG
Source organism: Micromys minutus (assembly GCF_963924665.1). Lineage (NCBI taxonomy): Eukaryota > Metazoa > Chordata > Mammalia > Rodentia > Muridae > Micromys > Micromys minutus. The sequence continues at coordinate 48,653,607 of NC_137980.1, read as the reverse complement.
ATGGAACAGGATGTTCAGTCTGGAGCAGGAGGAGATGGCTCCATGGGGACAGATGAGTGTCCTAAAGACAAGCACAGAGCTTTCCTCTGTGCACTCTGGGCTTCTGGAGGATGCAGGGTCAGAGCTGGGCGTTGGGTGTGGAGGAATGCGCATCTTTACATTTATTCAGAGAGAGGAACTCCAAGCAGGGTTTCTTGGAGTTGGGCCAGATTGTATGGGGAAGGAGCAGGACAATGAAATAAAGTTTCTTTCAGCTGCAAAACAGAATTCTTAGGTTGTCAATTCCAGGTGTATTCAGGGCTCTGGGCTGGTGAACTGTGTGATGTCTGTTGCAATCCTGGAGTGATGAATAGAGGGGCTTTTGAGAAGGCTTAGTATGGACATACTGAAGGGGCTGGGATGTGTCTCTGCGGCTGTAGAGGAAGGATTGTGAGCTCTTCATGTGTAAGGAGAGGAAAGAGTCTGTGTTGAGTTAGGTCATCCTTAGAAAGTGCTTATGGACAGCTCTCTGAGGGGCCAGCTGGAGCAGGATAGAGTGACATAGGGAACCTCAACAATCTGTGTCACCACTCAGAACACCTAACAGAAGTAACTTAAAAGAGGAAGGATTTGCTTTAGAGTATGGTTTTTGTGACTATATCATGGCAGACATTGTGGTGGCAGAAGTTTTTGGCTTGTTCTCATGATGTCTGACTAGAATGTAAGAGTGCTCAGATCAGAGCTGGAAGTACGGTGGTTACAACCTTCAAGGCTTGCTCTCAGTGACCACCTCTGCCAGCTGGGACATGGGCTCAAAGGTTCCACAGTCGTCCCAAACAGTTGGAGAAAGGCATTTTAAATCAGGATCATAATACCAGGGTCTACGTTACTGTCCTGTTTCTGTGAAGAGGCACCCTGACCAAGGCAGATCTTATTAGATGAAATGTTTAATAGGGAGCTTGCATACAGCTTCAGAAGGTCAGTCCATTATTTTAATGGGGAGTGTGGAGGCAGGCAGGCATGGTGCAGAAGAAGTAGCTCAGACCTTTGCATCCTGATCATTAGGCAACATTCAGAAGGAGGAAGACAACAATGAGAGAGAGAGGTGGGGGGATGGGAGAATGAGAGAGTGTGAGAGGGAGAGAGACAAAGAGACAGAGACTGGTTCTGGTTTTGGTTCTGGCATGGGCATTCAAACATCAAAACTCACACCCAGTGACACACTTCCTCTAACAAGGCCACACCCCCTAATCCTTCTCAAACAGTTCCACTAACTGGGGACCAAGCATTCAAGCATGAACTTATAGGAGTCATTCTCATCAAACCACCACAATAAGCTTAATCTTGCATTGTTCTTTCTCTCACCTTCATTTAAATAATTCTTAAGGCACATGGGCTGGAAGAAGCAGTGTTTCCTTAACACTGTTGGCTGAGATTCTTTCTTGGGAGTTCCTGAAAAGCCAGTTTTGTTTGTTTGTTTAGCCATCAGGCAGTGGTAAGAATTATGGCTGATAAACAGATTGCATCCCTCAAATGCTCCTGGAGACGCCAATCCCTCAGCTGCTTTGATTGTGAAGCAGGTATGGTGTTTCATGATTTTTGCCACATGGAGGACTAGAGGTCTTTGGCCAAAATGACTTCTTGAGTTACCTTGACCTACAAGAGAAACTCTTAGTCAGGAGCTTGAAATGTGCGTTGACATTTTCTCCTCTTTAAAGGGCACCTTCCATGAATTCATTAGTTTATAAAAACACCAGGAATTCTAATGATGGTAGTAATATTCTGGGATAGTGGTATTCCAGATGGCAATGTCTGAGACCTAAAACCAGAGAGCATCTCAAGGTGAATAGGCGATAAAAGGTGGTCCCCTTTGGTGGCCAGAGAATACAAGGCATACTTTCCTTAATGTGGTGCATGGCCAACAATGGGGTGTGTACCCAGTACTGCTGTGTGACAGGAGCACTACTTTATGTGCTCATTATACTTTGGTTTCTGTTGCTGTAATAAAGCATTGACCAAAAGCAACTTTGGGATGAAGGGTTCGACTTAGGGTTTTATTGCTGTGAAGAGACACCATGACCAAGGCAACTCTTATACAGGAAATCATTCAACTGCGACTGGCTTATAGTTTCAGAGGTTTAGCCCATTATCCTATGGCAGGAAGCATGGCAGTGTGCAGGCAGACATGCTGGAGAAAAAACTGAGTTTTACATTTTGATCCAAAGCCAGCTAGGAGGAGACTTGGAGTCAACACTGAGTAGAGTTTAGGAAATGAGACTTCAAAGCCCACCCCCACAGTGACATACATCCTCCAACAAGGCCACGCCTACTTGAACAAGGCCATGCCTTCTTAGAGTGTTGTTCCCTGTGGACCAAGCATTCAAATATGAGTCTATGGGGGTTAAACCTATTCAAACCACATCAGGGTTTAATCAGCTTATATGTTGCTCAGGGCTCTCTAGAAGTCACAGAACTTACAGAATGTCTCTCTATATTAAGGGAATTTATTGTAATGACTTAGTCTCTTCAACTAACCTAACAATGGACAGCTATGAATCTATCAGTTGCTCAGTCCCATGAGACTAGTTGTTTCAGCTGGTCTTCTGTGTGATCTAGAGTCCTGAAGAAGTAGGTTCCAAAAGATGTGCTGGCAATTAAGTGGAAACAGGCAAAGAAGAGTGAATCTTCTTTCAATGCTGACCTCCAGTGGAAGGCATGGCCCAGATCAAAGGTGTGCACCACTACTCCAGTATTTGGAACTTGCTTTGTTCCAGGTTGGCCTTGAACTAGAGATCCTGCTTGCTTCAGCCTCCTGGGATTAAAAGTATAGTTGTGGAACCCCAGGACAGGCATTCCACAACTATCTTTTATTTACAGGAATCAGCTAACAGAGCTTGTAAGAAGGAAGTGGTTATGGGAAGCCCGTGGCTGGAACAGTGTGGTGGTACTTACAGTGTGGTGGTACTTACAGTGTGGTGGCACTTACAGTGTGGTGGTATTTACAGTGTGGTGGTATTTACAGTGTGGTGGTACTTACAGTGGGTCATTTCAGTGGCGGTTCTGGGGGTTCAGCCCCTGGAGTATACACATATAGTCACAGACACACACACAGACACAGACACATGCACATACATACATACCATGTACACATACCATGTACACAAACACATGTACACCCTCACACCCCATATGCACACACATATACACCACACACAGATACATACCACACACAGATATATACACACATATGGACACATATTATAAACATGCATATCATATTGCATATACCTATTGCACACACTATACAGCATGCAAGCACACATACACCATGCACATACATACACATTACATATGTAGACAAATACATACCACATATACACATGAACACATCCATATGCACACACATATTCACCACATATATCATGTGACACACATCTTGCACATACCCATCACATGTTCACACACATCATTTGCATATCATGCACACACATACACTCATTGAGAAAAATACAAACTGTATACAGACATGCACACACATGCATATGCATGCACACACACATACCATACACAGGGATACATATTTCTCACACAGTACATGCACATAATCACACATATACATATACACACCATATAGAGACCTATCACATACAAACATACATACATACACACACACACACACACACACACACACACACACACTCATGCACCATGCATATAATCTATACAGCTACTGGGCCCTGAGCTGTGTGCAGAATCCATAATTCCTTCCTAGGCACAGGAATAGGTGACTCCCCAGGTGTAAGTCTGGAACCAGGTGGACGGTAGGAGTGTCAGGTAGACTAAGGACACAGCAGGTAGAATGTATGTAAAGCAGAGTACCAGGGTCAGGAACGCCTGTGTTGGAATCCTAGCTCTGCCCCAAGTGTTGTGTGACTTTGGGGAAGCTACGGCTCCTCTCTGAACCTCCTCAGCCTCTGAGACTCTGGTCTCTTTGGGATCTGTGTCTGAAATTGCATGCGACCTCTCTGATGGGAGAGATGAGTTATTGTTACTATGTTTTAGGTGCTGAGGAGAGGGTCACATCTCTCATCTTTGGAGCAAGAACTAGCTTGCATTCTTCCCCTCCACCAGGTGTGGATGTACTAGGCTAGTACAGACTTTAGCTACCTCTGGAAAAAGCACTGGCTTCCATTCTAGCTGGTTCCAGGAAGATACCATTGCATAGGATGAGCTGTTCGTCCCTCCCGACTCACTCCATCAGCCAGCCCCACTACTGACCTTAGGTTTGTGAAGCCACACAGCGTTTAATTGGAGCTGGTTTACAGGTTCCATTATCAAGGTTGGAGTATGGCATGGTACAGGGGCAGCTGAGAGGTCTACATCTTTATCTCTGCAGGCCTCTAGGAGAAGATTGGCTTCCACGAAGCTAGGATGAGGGTATTAAGGTTCACAACCACAGTGACACACCTACTCCAACAAGGCCACACAAGACCACTCCTAATAGTGCCATTTCCTGTGTTGAGAATATACAAACCACCACACTTAACCTTTCGTAGAGACCTGCTGGGCTAAGAGACTGAGCCCACATGGGACACTGGGCTTTGAGTAAACACTGAGGGTTTGGTATCTCCAGATGGTATGAGAAACACTGGAATAAGAACAAAACAAAACAAAACAACTGCAACAAACTCCAGCAACACTCATCTCAGAATAGAGAGAAAAAGCTGGAGAAATTGCTCCTTTTGAGCCATGTGGCCAGCTCCTTACATGCGGGCTCATTCTGACCTCATGAACATTTGCCTATTTTGATTGTCTCAGTAGCAACCTCTTCTCTGAAAACCGGTGTTCCCCTTTCACAGCTGAAAACCAGGACCACAGAGATGTTGCATGTCTGCCTTCCAGAAGAGTTAAAATGCCTTTGTTGCAGATAATGAAAGATCTCATTAAAATTGTCTTAATCAGTGAGGTCATTAGTTAGCTCGGATACTGAGATGTCTGGACATTCAGATACTTCTGAGCCCAGTTGATTCAGGGCCATTCTAGCTTCTGCCCAACACACATCAGTGAACCAAGGCTGCTCTGTCCTCTTTGAGTTCTTTCCCCTTCTAGAAGCTGTACTTGTGAGAAGGTTATTTGTCAAACACTGCCACATGCTTTTACATACTCACGAAGTAGAGACCCAAGGAATGGGCCGGGTCTTCTTAGTCCTACTCAGGGTAAGGGCTCCATCCCCTCCTCTGCCTCCTGACAACAGTGTAGGCTCTGGAGAAAGCACAGCTTCAATTCCAGCTGGTTTCAGAGAGACATCTTTGTCTTATCCTGGGTCCCACTTGTGATTTAATGTTGGCTGTCAACTCAACTGGCCTGACAGATGCCTCCGTTAGAAAAGCACACTTCTGGCTGCATTTGTGGCTCTGGAGAAGGCTGACATTCGGAAGAACCACAGAGAGGAGGAAAGTCTGCCCTGCGTGTGGACAGCACAATGTAGTAGGCTGGGGCCTCCAATAGAACAAAGAAGAACTTGGCAGGACACGTGTGAATGTCCCTCTAAGTGGCTGTCATCTGTCATGGCTGTCATCAGATGTTTACCTCAAACTCTGGCCTCTTCAGTTTTTTGCTATGGATTTTCATAGATGGCTCTGAGGGGGCCTTCCAGGACTCTTTTTTTAGTCTGTCTGTTTTTGGTTTTCTGAGACAGTCTCTCTATGCAGCTGAGGATGTCCTGGGACTCACTATACAGATTAGGCTGGCCTCGAACTCACCAACTGCTGTTTGCCTCTGCCTCTAGAGCGCTGAGAGTAAAGGTGCATGCCAGTCAACTTCCAGATCTCCTGTCTCCATGTGGACAAGGCCTTTCTTGTTCTGAGATTCCATCTTTATGGGTTGAGACTCTGCAGTGTGTGGACAGCCACTGTTTGAGTAGCTTCCAATGGTGTAATCTAAGAAAAAAAATAGAATCCTCTGTGTGGTTTTTCTATTGAGTTTTGTTTGTCTAGAGAAGCCTGAACTAATACACCATCCTTTCCTCTAGTCCAGGGAGGGCCTATCTTGGTTCTGTGAGAGGACTAAGCTTTTGGGACACTTTAGGACTGATTCCCAGCAACATTGTAGCTTGATTGGAAAGTGTGTGGGTGGGACATGGGGCATCTTTACAGCCATCCCATAATTGCACCCGCTGCAGAAGTGTTTTGGGGGAGTACAAGAGAAACTGCCACAGTGTTTTGTTACAGCAAGTTACCTTGACTAATACCTTCTGGTGAGGATGCTGATTCTTTCTCCATCGTGGTACTGTGCTCTACTGACAGTTGTCCACCTGCTGGTCATGCCCTTTGGGAAGGGCATCCTTGTGATGAGCTCCGTCAGAACAGGGTTGTGCAGCTGTTCTGGTATCTGGTAACCAGCCCAGAGCCAGTGCTTACCAGGCATTTGGTGAGTATAGGTAACGAAGTCACTGTGAGTTTATGTCAATGCCTATGTGCTGAGATTTACTCCTTTAAAAATTTTTCCTCAATAAATATCCTCACCTCCACATTCCATCAGGAGGTGGTGGGGGAGGGGAAGGAGGAAGGAAAGGAAGGAGGGAGGGAGGGCAGGCATCTTCCTTCCAACCCTCCTAGAGCCTGGACTATAAATAGTTCCAGTTGGAAACTGACTGCAGATTCCTCCAGCAAAGTCAGCATCCCCAGGACCTCTTCTCCTAGATGGGGACTGGGAGCTCTTCCTCATTAATCACAGCTCTTTAATTAACAGCTCTGAGCCGGGAACAAAAGGTGCTCACTGGGACAACGCCAGTGGGCCCTGAACTCTGGCCGCCTGCTTTTATTTGGTGGACCCTCTGCCTTAGGGAGCATGCCTGGGGGGGGGGAGGCTAGAGTTTGGGGCCAAGCAGCTGGAAGGCTGGCTGTCTGTCTCAGCTTTGGACATCACCTCACAGCGCTGACTGGACTCAGAGCAATGTTTTTTTTGGCAGTTCTGATGTCCTCAGGCCAAAGCTGACTAATTGGTCTGAGGCCAGGAGGTAGTCATAGCTCCCCAGGTGTCTCTATGAGCAGTTTCTAACCATCAGTCTAGGGAGGGAAGGCTCAGTGGAAGGCAACTGGGTTTGAGCAAAAGCCTGGAGAGGGACCCAGAGATTAACACGGATCATACCCGAGGCACAGGGTGTCTCAGAGCCCTTATCTTCTGGAAGCAGTATCTCTAGTGGGAAAGGATCCTGCAGTTTTTGAGTCTTCTCTGGGCATCTAATGCTACTCAAGGAATGAAGGATCGATCATAAGAGCAGAACCCAAGCCAGAAACTGGGGAGATAGCCTGACAAACAGGAGTTGGGGCAGAGTCTGACCCAGGGCAGTGGGTTTCTGAATCCTGCTAAGTTCCCAGAGTAACAATTATCTCTGATTTTCTCTAAACTCTTCTTCTTCCACCCCATTCTCTTCCTTTCTTTTGTTTCAAGCACAGAGGAAAACCTTGAAACAGTAGAACCAGTCTTTGCAGAGTCTCTTAGCATGGTGTTCTCTTGACTTGAGTCACTTCTCTTCTGACAGGGGACACTCCATAGTTACCCATAAACCCTTAAAATTCAAATTTGGGATGGTTTAGTTTTCACTCTACATCCTATGCGTACCTGTTTGGAGCCAGCCTCTTGAAAAGACCAAACTTGGGATCAGTAGAAAGAATGCTGAGATTGATTAGTGACGTCTGTCAAGAGTTCAAGAGGGGTAAATAAAACAGTATCCATAAGTTTGGTGAAGTAGAAAACTGTCCTTTAAAATGTCACCCTTGTGTCCCCAGTTTAGGAAGAATCTATTATTCATTAAATGATCAAATTCTGCCTTTTCTCTGGCCATAATTCTATTAGTTCTGTCTAGCTCACCATTCACTGGCCCCTTACTCCTTAGAGCTATTTTGTTGATGGATATTTTTGTCTCCTTTTTGGGAGTGATGATGTCAGGTGCTCTAAGTTTTCTGTGGAAGTATCACTAGGACCCAGGGAGTGATGAGCTTTGTTCATGCAGATTGCAGCAAGTGCCTGTTCTCTGGGAGCCATTGTGTCCTAACAGTATGGTGGCCAGCTGACTCTCTCCTTTCTGAGCCTTGGTTGTATTTTATAGAGCACAGCAATAATTCTAATTTCATCTTGTAGAGTCCTGAGGATCATATGAGCAAATGGATTTAAAATGCTCAGAAAATATGAGTGCTGAGAACGTTCACTTCTGATTTGTAAGGATCAATGCCCATGCGTTTTCATCCCCTTTGTCAGACAGCCCTGTTGGGGCCAGTGCATATGCTCTTACACCTTCCTTCCTTGACCCCACTTCTTCACTCCGAAGTTTTACTTCTTCCAGCCCCAAATTCTTAATTTTCCATCTTTGCCACCCACCACCAATTAACAACCAGATTCCTAGCATCTTCTGAATCCAACCAAGGTTCATGCACTTGTAATCTAAAATGCTTAGGGGCCAGGACGTGAGGACTTGAGGTTGCCTCTGTCCATGGTGCTGATTCACCTCTTATGCACAGGTTGCAGGGTCAGAGGTTATTCCTAAGTGTAATCTGGATAATTAGCACTTTATTTCCAAACAGTGTTTTTCCTCAATCCACTCGAATCTGTGAAGGTTCCTATGGCATCTAGACATAGGGATAGAGGTACCTGGGTAGAGGGCCTGGGACTCTTAGAGCACAGAGCTAGAGACAGCCACTACTGCCTGGGATGAAAGATGGCCTGCCTGTGGGCCCAGGGAGATGCCTCACACATGCTTCCCACCGATCGGTGCCAGCAAGTGTTCCAGGGCCACTGCTAAATGCTGGCTGTAAATCTCGCTTAAAGGGCCATGAGGAGCGGCTTCTGGCTGTGAGCATCTCTGCCATTATTCTTTACTGGGCCCTTTTAACCGAGTTGGGAACAGGGCAATATTTTGTCCAACTGTAGCCATCTAAAAGAATCTCAGCACAGTTTAATGGCTGTGTACGGGCAGCATGCCTCTTCTGGGGGATATAGGGCCATCTGAGGCCAGATCTGGGGCCATTTGGGTGCATGGAGTCTGGGGCACTTTCAGTAGGGTCTCAACCCAAGTCCATCAGATCCTTGCCTGGGTTTTCTACCAATGACCTCACTGACACACACTTACACACATACCACACACAACTTTTAAATGAAAAAAAGTAAAGTAAAACTGAGCATATTGACCTAAATAAAATGTATTATTTAAGTTAATTTTACCATTTAAAAACCTTTTAAAACACAACTACCGTAACACCCTAGAGTAAGTGAATGACTCACACTTGCAATACCGAAGATCTGGTGATGAAATTCTCGAAGCCACGAGAAAGCCAGCAATCTGGTCCCTGGCAGATATGCTGAACTTCAGGCAGAGAAACTGAGGCAGAGCCCACCCCCCTGTCAGTGTGTACAGACACTTCTCTCTGGGGCAGCGTGGGAAAGGGAAGAGGCTGTTGTATGAAGCTCCTGCAGAGACAATGAGTGTCTCATTGCATAGCTTGTGCGAGGTGGCAGCTGAAGGCTTTGCCTCTGATTCTCTCTACCTTCTTAATCTACATCCTGACTTTGTTCTGGCCTATGAGTTGTGGGGTTATTTTGATGGGGAAGTTTTTCAGCTCTGTCCAGCTAGGCCCTATGGGTGTGGCTTAACTTCACTACCCCTCAGAAAGAACACCTTTGCTTATTAACTAGACAGCAGAAGGCTGAAGACTTATCATAAGCCTGGCACCATGTGATGTGTTTTATTTACATTCTATTTAACCTTCATGTTCTTGTCTCATTCTGTTGCTGTGACAAATTCTATGACCAAAGGTAACTTAGGGGAGGAAAGAGTTTACTTGGCTTACGCTTCCAGGTCATAGTTCATCACTAAGGGAAGCCAAGGCAGGAACCTGAGCAGGAACTTGAAGCAGAAACCATGAGAAGAAGAATGCTGCTTGCTGTATTTTCCTCTGGATTACTTTAAGACCCATTCTTAGGTAGCTTTTAAAAACAGCTCAAGTCCATTTATCAAGGGAATAGTGACACCCACAGTGGGCTGGGTTCTCCACATCAGTAAGCAATCAAGACAGTCCTTCACAGAAATGCCCACACACAAACCTGGTCTGAGAAATTCCTTATCTGAGACTCCCTTTTCAGATGACCCTAGGCCGTATCAAATTGATAGTTAAAGCTGACTAGGATACCTCATAAAGAGCCTATTAGATATCTGGTAGCTACACAGACCACAGAAATAGGTTTTTCTTTTTCTCCATTAAGCACTTGGGTTTCTGCTTCTATTAGTCACTTTCCAAATCTAAGGCACACCTAGCACAGAATAGTCAATAGGTTGTTTTATTTGACACCACTAACAGATTGGTAGTGAGGGCCTAAAGAACTGTTGAGAAGGACTCAGAGTTGTAGCAGGAATGAGCAGTCATATCAATTAATAATGTCTGCTGTGGAACTGTACGTGCTTGGTGTTCACCAGCCGTGACAGTTCAGGTACTGCTTTCAGTGGCAAGACCGAGACCAAGTACAAAAGCACATGTGTTATGGAGCTCAATTTATGCTATACATACAGTAGCCCAAGTGCTTATATGTAGAAGTTTTATCTCACAGGAAGGAGACAGTGTGGTATGTTCCCAATATGAAGTTTGGGGTCTCAGACTGTACTAAGAGAGGTTGTATGGAGAATGCTGTTGATCTGTGCAGACAGACACCATCTGAACTCCACACTTTAAAGGGGCAGTGCTAGCAAAAGGCAGCCAGAGGAAGAGAGGTCACAACTCTGAGTTAGGTAGAAGTTAATAGAATGAAGTGGGGCTGACCTTGCACATGAACTTGCCCATAAATTTTCAATATCATCCTTCTTGATAATTAATTGGATCTCAGTAATTTTGGAAATGTTAAGTAAGTAACAGTGAATGTGGACACCTCTAGCAAACTCTCCAGATCCTTATTGGTCTGTCTTCACTCTGCTCTGCATTTCAAGAGGATGACCCTGATAGAACAAACCTGTGGTCTCTCTGGCCTCTTGATCCTGGCTAACAGTAGAAAGTCTGAGGGAAGATATGGTATTCGTTGCCACCCAGAGCTTACCATGTAGATAGAAGCTAGACATTTCCATACACGTATATAATAGATCTTGTTATATTTCCCTTATTGGCACTAATCCTCTTTGTTGCTTCCTTTATTTCTTGGTGGAGCAATAAGTTAAATTTAGGTTTCTTACAGAACATATTTGAAGGATTATTTGCAAGAGCATAGGTAACTAACCAGTGGCTACACCACTGAAGAAAATGTCTTTGTCAGCAACCATTGTTGCCTTAGATCCTTAGGAAAGGGTGAGGCTTCGTGACAACCTCTCTTTTTCTATTGGTAGATCCAATATCTCTCTCTCTCTCTCTCTCTCTCTCTCTCTCTCTCTCTCTCTCTCTGTCTGTCTCTGTCTCTCTGTGTGTATGAATTTGTGTGTGTTTTAAGGTTTACTTTTATTTTTAAAGAGTTTAAAAAGAATTTTATGCTCATAAGATCTTTTTTTTTCATTTTTTTGAAACTTTTTATTGGTTCTTTGTGATTTCACATCTCGCACCCAAAATGCACTAATTTCCCCCCCTTCCCTCATAACCACCCTCCACCCTTGCAATAACCCCTCCCCCCAGGTGACAGGGCCCTGTCCTTAGAAGTGCGGCAGCTGGTTACTTTCATAGGTAGTAAAATGGGAGCATCTCTTCTTTAAGCATGTCACCACAGGGCAGACAAGTGGGGGGACCAGCTCCCATGCCCTCAGGATCATCTCTACTGTGCTCCATGTCTCACTTCATCACTGAGGCTGCATTTCCCTTCCCCACTGAGCCCAGCACCCGGCAGTGGCACAGGTCAATGCAGTCTAGCTTCTAGGCATTCTGCCCAAGCAGCCATTCCCACACCCTAGAGGCGGGGTGGAATGTAGAGCTATGGTGGCCATGCCTAGGAAACAGCGCTCTTCAGTGCTCACCCATCTGTCTGAACCTTGGAGGGAATAATAGTGATGTCCCATTTAGGGATGAGTATTTAATAATATGTTTTCTCAGATCTTTGACCAGTTGTGGATCTCTGCAGTAACCCAGACTCACTATGGGACGGTCCCCACACATCTCTTTGTTACGTGCTATAGAGCAAGAACAAATACAGTGATTATGGTAGGGAGAACATATGAAAAATCTGTCCATAGTGAAGACGTGTTCTTCCTAACCTACATAAATCTCCTTTAAATTAATAAGAAAAGGACACTCTAATACAAAAATGTCTAAAGACGGAGGAAAGATTAAAAAAAAAAAACAGTGTGAATGTCCTACAAACAAAAAAATGAATTTCACAAATAATATAAGAAATGCAAATAAAACAAATCATTTGTTAGGGTTGATAGTGATTTAAAAAAACTAATTAATTTGAGGTAGGAGGGACGTGAACTCTCAGCACAAGAGAGCTTCCTGGACATTTGTGAGCCTTTTCACAGCGAGAGAGAGCTTATTTATGTTTGAAATTCACATGTCAGTTAAATTGGTGCCTTCTGGCTTCTCTGCCTTTCTCAAGCATAAATTGCTGCTTCTCCCTCTAGCATGCATCTTAGGGTCCTAACTAGACAAATGCGCACAGATACAGACAGGTACAGGACTATTTGCCACAGTGTTGTGTGTATGTGCACGTGCGTGTGTGCTTGTGTGTGTGTGTGTGTGTGTGTGTGTGTGTGTGTAAACCAAACCAAACCAGAAATAAATGTCCTTGTTTCTGCAGTATACCGGTGTCTCAGAGAGTGCCCCAGATGATGTGAGAAACAGGCTAGGCTATGGCAATACAAGTTAAACTCAACACAGTCTCGTGGTAGTGTGGGGACCACAAAATGTCCTTATGCAACTGAGTGGCTATCTTGGCCTGATGCGACAGCGAGGGGCTGTGGTTTCTATAATAAGCATTCTTCATCTTGGTCATAGGAAAGAGTGGAGACTGCCTAACCTAATAGCAGCCTGCTTGCTGTGGTTCGCTCATCATGCAATCTAGAGTGAGGACATACTCAAGACAAGTAGATCCTGGAGTGTTTCACTCTGTCCAGTGTGGACCACCTGCCAAGTTTCAAGGTATTGAAAGAGGTCATCAGTGGGTCCCTTGAGACTGAGATAGTCATCACCATGGCAAGAGAGGAATGTTGGTCATCTTGGAGAAAGCAATTGCCATGTTCTCTCTCTTTGCGTTGGGTGGTCTGTGCTACTCCTGACTTTACATCAACAGGTCTTTGAATTCAAGGAACCCAGCTTAAGGATCTATAGCCAAACAACACTCAGTGAAACTTTCCATCATTTGAGCCCTCAGGGGGAGGAGCTAAAGAGCAGGGAATGGCAGTCCTACATGCAAAATCTTTTCTCAGGCAGACTGATTCTGTCAGACATCATTGCTTAGCGTGAGACCAAAGGAGAGACAGGAACATGACCATTGAGGAGGATTGGTACACTGTCCTTGTTAACCCCTTCATGCCCTTGCTGTCTTCCCAAACCTTACATCAACAGTTATTGACTAGGCTGATGAAGCTCTTTACCTACATTAACCGTGCCCAATCCCATTTTCAAGCATTTTATTCCATTAACAGACACCTGTCCTGGTTTTTGGTTTGGGAAATGTGACTGTTGCACCTTTGAATGCTTCCTCTCCCGTGGGCCACAGTGTAGGAAGAGAGAGAAAGTTGGTATTCAGGTGTGAGTGTGGGGGAGGAAGGGTGAGAGGGTGGGGTGGATGTTGGGGGACCCCGAGATATTTTCTTTCTTGTCTGTTTTTTCCACCCTATTCCTTTTCCCTCCATGTCAACACCAAACAAGACAGGACTAAAATTAATGGGGAAAGCAGCAATTAGCAAATTAGGTTAGCGGCGTGTTGCCGAGTGGCGCGGCTGCCAGGTGCGGGGTCTCTGGCAGGATATTTATTAGGGCCTGTCAGAGAAGTGACACTTTGATAAATGGAGTTGGGTAATCAGCCCTCTCCGACAGCAAGCATTGTGAGGCCTCAGCATGCACCACCGCAGAAGCGAGCCTTTGTTAGGATTAAAACAAAAAAAAAAAAAAATCTTCACATGCAGAAAATGGCACAACAGCAGCCCACTGTCACAGAGAGTAGCCTTGAACTTAAGTCCTGGTGTCCAGGGTACGTTCTGAGGGGTCTTGGGATATCCTTTTGGAATGCACAGCTGGGAAAGCGCGGTCAAAAGCCTATGTGGAAAAGTCTCCCCGAGCTTTAGAAATGCCCTAGAGTTGAAATGAAAGAACAGGAGTGGATTTTAAAGAATAATTGGGTGGGTGGGGGGCAGCTTCCTCTGGGCTACTTTGTGATGGTGACCACTTGCTGAGGTGCCAGAGTGGCTGGACTGGGGTGGGAATGGGAGGTAGGGTGGCTCTGTAGGTTGTGATTTTTCACCTTTGGAATGGCATGTATTATAAGAACCCTCCCCATGGCAAACATATGTAGTGTGTGTTTCCTCTCAAGTGATGGGCTTCTCAGGTCGATGCAGTTTAATCTTGACTGTCAGCTTGACAGGGTCTGACATCTAGGAGGCAAACCTCTAGGCACATCCTGAGAGAGTTTCTAAATTGAGTTAATTGAGGTAGGAAACTCGACTTAAACTGTGGATGGCATCATCCCATGGGCTGGGGTCCCAAACTGAATAAAGAGAATTAGACCAAGTACTCATGGGTTTTTCTCTCTTTGGTTCCAGTTGGTGGGCTAGATATCCCGCATCTAGAATGGAGTAAACATCTTACAGCCATGCCTTCCCATCACGATGGACTACTACCACAATGGACTATCTCCAACTGTGAGGCCACTTCCATGTATTCTCTGTCATGATTGACTACGTCTCTTTAGACCACAAGTTCCTTTCTGTCAAGTATTTGGCCACAGCAATGAGATAAGCTACTAAGACAGAAGGTAGTGTCAACCCTGTCATCAATGAATGTAGCCTAGCAATTTACAGATGCTCGGCCAAACCTAGTTGTCACGGGAGTAATCCCTGTTGTGGTGAGGACCAGAAGTGCAGGAGTCTGTCAGGAAAGGACATCAACATACCCACAGTGGTTTTTGCTGATGGAACTCTGACGAGGGAGTGATGGAGAACGAACAAACCTCTTCAGGTGGCCATAGGCTGTGCTTTTGCCATCTTCTCATAACTGTATATCTGGGTGGGGAGTCCTTGTTAGTCAGAAGTTAAGAACTAGTGCATATGAAACAGTCAAACTGACCTCAACGAAGTTGAATTTCAGGTAATGGTGAAGAAGACACACTTGAGAGATTGGGGAGTGCGTGGAATGACAATACTGCTCAGGAAGGACGTCAGAGTCCTGTTGGCTCTCTTGTAAAACCCAGGACGCTTTTCTGCAGAAATGGAGACATGAGTCATGCTGGGTCACAGCTCTTCAGTCACTTACACTACGGAGTACGCTTGCAAACATATCTACTTTAGGGATGTATCCTGACTTGTCCCAAACCAATGGAACTGTATTTGGTACACAATTTCCAAGATGCTATGAAGTTCACTTCATATGAAATCCCCCTCTGCCTTAGCATTTAACAGAATAGATTAATCTTGTCCATTTTCAAACTTTACATAAATGCGACCATATACTATAAAATTCTTGTTTCTGGCCTCTTCTCATTCATTACTTGTGAGGGCCATAAATATGGGGCAAATATCATCCATCTTCTTTGCTGTCTAGTATTCCACGCCTTGGACCATTAGCGTTTATTTACCCATTCTTTTATGGGTTGGCTCTTTGGAAGTTGTGAGCAGCACTATGTGATTGAGGCTCTTCTTGCACTGTCTCCTCCTTCCTCATGTCCTCCTTCTTCCCCATCACTCTCTCCACATCAGTCACAAGGGCCTGCTGTTCCTTCAGCAGCCAGCAGGCAGGTACACACCTTTGCTCCTCATACACATCACTTCCTTAGCCTGGTGGTCTCTAGCAATCTGGTGGTTGTCTTCTTAAACCTCTGAAGCCCCTTTCAAGACGTCCCCTTCTGGATTCCTTCTCCAGCTAGCTGCTTACTGTTCAAATTTTGTGATTTGTTCTCTTCTACCACCCTCTTTTTCCTCAGTGCAGTCACCACTGTGGGTCGTGCCAGACATGTCACTTAGCTGTGGGCCGTCCGTGCTAATTGCCCATGTCACATCCACTGTGCAAGCAGAGCCTGCAGAAGGTGACCCGCCTAGAAATATCTATAGAATGAACACTTGTCTAAAATATAAACAATATCAGTTCTGAGCAGAGGGGTCTCATCAAAAAAGGAACTTAGAGTAAATTCACCTGACACCTTCTGGGGACACACACTAGATCTCGCTAAGTGTCTCATTCTTTTATAATTAGTTGCCCACTGACTGGTTAATAAGAGCTTGAATTTTTCTTGGGATTGAATTTGAGCCTTTCCTGTTCTTAGAAAATCAATACATTATTTATCTCCTGTACTCCCCAACATTCCCCTTGATTTATCAACGATCTTTCCTGTGACTTTGAGATGAATTTGGCTGGATTCCGCTGGGTCCCACCCACCTTGCTTGTGACAAAACTTCCAAGTGGAGTTTTGCATGGTCATCAGCCTTGTCTGTGCACCTGCCAGGTGCAGAGCTCTGTCCTGTACCCAAGGACATGGGGCACAGTGAACACTTTCTTTGCTTTGGAGCTCAGGAGTTAGGTGTGGGGGGTGTGATAAAGTGTCAGTGGCCTGGTGAGGCTGTGTGAGATGGGATTGTGGGGTTCAGTGGACAATGGATATGATGATGTGAGGTTAGGTGGGGTAGCTATGCAGAGCCTGCAGACTCTGTTGAAAGGTTTCTTTTCTGTGGCTCAGGAAGCCAATAAATATTCACTGAGCTTCCGTTATGTGGGAGGTGCTCTGTCTGCTGAGCCTGTTGGACATAGACAATATCCTCGTGATTATGAAATGTCCCTTTAAACCCATGGACCTAAGGCTTGGTCCTCACTACAACTGTATCCAGAGATGGAGCCGGGTGAGGTGATTGCATTGTGAGGGGTCTGACAGCACTAGATCAATCAACCCAGTGGTAAGTTTGTAACTAAGTGGGCTGTTAGAGAGGGAGTCTAGCTGGAAGACGTAGTTGCTGTGGGGAATGTCCTGGAGGACTTGTTGGAGCTTTGCACGCCATACACCCCACACTCCTCACTTTGAGACAGTGATGGAGACTAAGAAAGGCCACTGTAAGCACCAACAGAAGTTCCAAGGTGATTTCCAGTTTGCCTGGTGTTCTCTCTCTGTCTTCATCTCTCTTTCTCTTCCTCTCCTATCCCAGGCTAGCTCACACTTGTTGCATATGGAAGGCTGGTTTTTAACTTCCAACCCTCCTGCCTCTACCTACCAAGTGTTGGGATGACAGGCATGCCCTACTATGCCCAACTTTTTAAGGCTCCTTAATTACTGATTTGAAGTCTTTTTTTTTTTTTTGGTTAAAGACAGGCTCTGACTCTGTAGCTCTGGCAGTCCTGGAACTCACTCTGTAGACAAGACTGGCCTTGAACTCACAGAGATCTGCCTGCTGTTGCCTCTCAAGTGCGGGGTTTAAAGGTGTGCACCATCATGTTTCTATTCTAGTTTCTTCTTCTTTATGACCCAATCATGGCGCAGTATGCTACTTGCCAGTTTCTTTTGCATTTTCTGGAATTCAGCTCTCCAGAGTTGTCTTTATGTGCCTTTCTGTGTGTGTTGATGGATGACAACTCTTCTTTTACTACTAATTTTATTTGAGTCTTAGTTGCATTTTTCTCTCTCCTTTTTAAAATTACCCTAGTTATGCCCTCAATCTTGCTTCCCTTTGAAAATAATTCTTAGTTTTATTTTTTCTATTTATTTTTTTTCCTGTTGCTTTTCTTATTCATGCTCAAATTATAAAGGTCATATATGACAAAAATCATAATTCACATCACTCATGCTGGACAAGAACTGAAGCATTTCCCTATAAGAACAAGGTGGCTACTCCTAATGTTCGTTCCTCAAGATACCCTTGGAGTCGGTGGCCAGCACAACTGGACGAGAGAAACAAAGAGAAAGCATGGGCGTCAGAAGGAGAGGAGCCAAATGACCTGCATTCAAAGATGGCCTTCTGGGGGAAACCCAAAGGTTGCTCCAAAAGCCTGCAAAATCTAATCAGCAAGCAAATCAGGATACAAAATGAACAGAAATCAATCACATCTCTACATACTAACAACTAACCATGTTAAAAAAATTAAAAATGTAATGCTATTTATGATGATACATCACAAAGAATCAAATACTATGGTATAAATGTAACCAAACAGGTAATTGAAACAGTAAAGAAAGGACGGGGAGGTAACATGAAGACCCAGGAGGACTTTCTATGTCTAAGGACTGGCAGACTCACCGCTGTTTAAATGCAATCTATAGGTTCCATGTAATCCTTAGGAAAATCCTCAAGCTTTAAAAAATGTGTAATGGTGAGACAGTCTCTCTGGGGCAGGGTTTCTGACTGCATTCTGATGGCGTGGTGGGATTGGCAAACACATCCACTCTGTGGATTCCCTGGATTCTAATGCGGGGTTACCACTCACTAAACTCTAGCTGTGTGTAAGTTTCTCATCCTTGTGAGCTTCAGTTTCTTCGTCTGGGAAAACGCAGCCCTTGGTCATCGGATTGTACAGAATCACTTCTGGCACATAAGAGGCTTCCAATAAATATTATTAGTGAATTGCTACAGAATTCCAAGGCTGATCTTAGCTTAATGTGCATACCATTCTTACCAGAATCTGCATGGGATCCACACTCGGATGAGCAAGGCAGCTCTGAGCTTTGTGAGTGGGAAGGGTACAAACACTACCTCTACTACCACAACCCACCCATCACTCCCTTCTGTAGCCACCCCCTCCTCACCTCTACCCCTTCCTAACCTCTGCTTTTATTACCGCCTCCCCTCAGCCTCCTCTCCACCTCCACATCCTTCCTGACCTTCTCTTCTTTCACCTCCTCCTCCACCCCTACCACCTCATCCCTTTCTAAACTGTAGTTCATAGCGTTTTTTTGTTCCCTGCATAATCGCCAATGTCTGCAACAGTGCCTGGTGCATATTTTACATTTATAAACAATTATAGTCATCTCTCTAAAAAGTAGCGGTGAATGCTTAAAATGTTTGTGTTTATCATCTCAATTAAATTTTTTTTTTTTTTTTACAAAAGTTCATAATTTTAGAGGAGGTGTTGAGAAATCCTGTGGATTACTTGTGATGTCTGTGAATGGTTTTCTCACCCCGTCCCCCTCTGTCTTTCTGTCTTTCTTTCTTTTCTGGGGATAAAACCTTGTGTATTCTAGGCATGTTGTGCCCTACCAATGAGCTGTAATCCAAGGCCCCTTTGTCTCCTTTTTAGGAGCTGTTAACCAAACAAAGAAGAATATGAGAACATCTGGCTTACAAGGCCTAGAATAGTAACCTCTCCTATAGAGTGCTAGTCAGGTTAAGCTAGACTGTACTGCAGGGCCCACCTCCCTCTTCCATGGCTCAGCCTAGCAAAGGTTTATGGCAGAATTAATGGCAGCCGTGGGTCTGTGCCACCCGAATGGAATCTGTCTTCGAGTTCTGCAGTTTTGCTACCTTCAGCTTTGTTATCAGGCCTCTTGGCAGTGTCAGAGGCAGAGAGAGGCTGGAGAATGTCACAGAAGCCTTTTCCCAGCCATAGGCAGAGGGGAAATTTAGTATGTGCCCATGAGTTCCATTAATGGGACATTCTCATAAGGCCCTTCCTATTTGCAAAGGGCCAAAAACAAACAAACAAACAAACAAAACAAACAAACAAACCCGAGATGGTGGCATACATGGGAAGAGACAACTAGGAAATAGCTTCTTAGAGGTCAATGCCACATTTGACCTTGATGGTAAGGAAGAGCCAAACAGAAGTCTTCTCGGGCAAGTATGATTTTTCCAAAGCCCATAAGCTTATCTACAATGGCCTTCTTTCCTCTTAAGCTCCTTGTCCCAGCAACAAACCTTATTAAACATCTCGTTACTTTGGAGTGGCTCAGACAGAATGTTCCCGTGGTTGTTGGCGTGTCTCCCAGAAAAGTCTGTTTAGCTCTCCCTGCCTCCCCAGTCTCTGGCTCTGGCCCCATTGGGGGCGGGAGGTGCCACAGTCTGAGTAACTCATGGCTCCTTTGCCTCCCCACCATGATGAATGGCACCCATCCATCCTGGACCCTGCTGATGGCCCAGCTCGTCCATCATGGCTCAGAGCTCCCAGCTGATGTATTAGTGGCTGGAGAATGGATTGCTCAGAGCCCAATCTACTTGGGAAAGAAACTGAGCCAAATAGTGGATTCAATCGAATTACTTGTTCACCCTGGCCAGAGCCGGGAGGCACTCTGGCAGCCCCCTTTTGGGCTCCTGCAGAAATATGACTTGCAGTCCCTGAGCCACCAGGCCATTCCCAACTAACTGGGCAGGGCATCACTTTAAAGGAAAGAAAAGATTCATGGAGAAGAAGCCAGTTGGCTTCAGAATGGGAGACAAGCCAGGTGAGCCCCCTAGTGGGAGAAGGCAAGGGTGGATGAAGCCACACTTGGGTTGTGTGACTAGGCTTGGCTTTGTGTCCTAGTTTGTCTGTTTGTTTATTATTCATTTTACATCTTGCTCACTGACCCTTTCTGGTTACTCGCTCCCTCAACACTTCCTCTCTCCCTCTCTACTCTGAGTAGGAGGGGCACCCTGGATATCCCTTTGAGTCCTATTTCTGATGCTCATTAATTGTGACATCTTGGGCAAACCACTTAAGCACTAGGTACCTCAGCTTCAGTTTTACCCGAGTGACTGTTATTAGGATTAAATGACAGGATAGATGTAAAGTTGAGCTGAGTGTGTAGTAAGCTGAGTGTGTAACTGGAGTGTGTAGTAAGCTGAGCGTGTAGTAAGCTGAACGCGTAGTAAAGGGTGGTGACCCCTAGCGGATCTCTACAAGTTAGAAAACCCGAAACTGCCAGGCACACAGTGGCAGACAATAATGGTTTAAAATTATTTGCTATGTCACCACTGAGGGATGGAAGGACTGGCCTCATGACCGCTTCAACCAACAGGGTCTGGAAGAAGCACGTCATACAGGGGCCTAGACAGTCTGTGAGAACCAGCTCCTTCTACTTATACTTTTAGGAACGTGTACCTGGATTAGGGGAATATATAATTCCTATGCAGCCAATAGGCAAGAAGTATATTTATACCAAGATGACATGCTGAGAGGAAGTCCAAGCCAACAGCCTGGAGAGACCACATGGAGGAGAGATGTGCTGTTGGTCTGACTGATTACAGTCATCCCGACTGAAATACCAAACAAGGCAGTGAGGATGCCGTTTTGGATGTCCAGATTCATCTTCAGCTGACAGTAACCCTTGGTACCATGAAGCTATAAATGCATGAGGGACTCCAAGGGAAAACATTCACCTCACACTAGAGAGAAGTTATTTTAAGCCAAGGTTGAGGGGGTTGGTTATTCAGAAACAGATCATTGACAGAGGAGCCAACATATGGTTTGAAATGTCCCCAACAGGCTCCTGTAGGGGCTGGGTTATAGATGGAGGAAGGAGGTTGTCTTAGTCAGGGCTTCTATTTCTTCACAAAATATCATGACCAAGAAGAAAGTTGGGAAGGAAAGGGTTTATTCAGCTTACACTTCCACATCGCTGTTCATCACCAAAGGAAGTCAGGACTGGAACTCAAGCAGGTCAGGAAGCAGGAGCTGATGCAGAGGCCATGGAGGGATGTCACTTACTGGCTTGCTTCCCCTGGCTTGCTCAGCCTGCTTCCCTATAGAACCCAGGTCTACCAGCCCAGGGATGGCTCCACCCACAATGGGCTGGGCCCTCCCCCCTTGATCACTAGTTGAGAAAATGCCTTATAGCTGGATCTCATGGAGGCATTTCCTCAAGGGAGGCTCCTTTCTCTGTGATAACTCCAGCTTGTGTCAAGTTGACACAAAACCGGACAGTACAGAGGTCATGGTGGGAGGGGTGAGCCTTCGGAAATTATTTTACCCAACCCACGATTCTTGATGTTCTGTTTTCTTTTCCACCATGATGAAAGCAGACCTTGGTGCCATGGGCTATTTTGCTATGTTCTCCTCTTGGTGATCATCTAAAACCCTCTGAAGCCATGACCCAGAGTAAGTATTTCCTCATGTGAGCTGTTTCTTTCAGGTGTTATGGGCACAACGAGGCACCAGATAACATGTTTATCCAACCAACATTTAGTGACGTCCACTGAACGTTAAGACGAATTGTTGGAAGATGAACGTGAGGGTCCAGATCTTGAGGCCTAGCCTAGTTCTTCTCAGACCTTAAGGTTCCAAACTAAGGCTTCAGAGAGTGCGTTAAATAAATCACACATGTTCTTTAGTCTTAGAGAGTGAGTAGTGCACCCACATTCTATCCACTCCTGTTTCTTTCCTTGTCCTTAAGTAACTCACTATGGAATCATTTTTTGTATCGAGTATGTCATAAATTAGGATTCCACAAGACAGTGTTTGTGCAGTCATTAGTGTGAAAGGACGAACTTCCCTCTTCTCTCTGTGTGCACGTGTCATGGCTCGGTTTTCTGAACCTGATACAAACCTGGATTTTCCTAAAGGAAAAGGAATCTCAACTGAGGAGCTGTCTTCAGATTTGACTCTAGGAGAATCTGCGGGGTATTTGCTTGATTGCTGATTGAGGTAGGAGGTCTCAGCTCACTGTGAGTGTGCTGTCCCTCGGCACGAGGCCTGGGTTATCTAGGAAAGGTAACTGAACAAGCCAGAGGAAGCAACCTGGCAAACTGTGTTCCTCTGTGGCTTCTGTTTTAGTTCCTGCCTAGAATTCCTGCTTTCAGTTCCTGCCCTGGCTTCTCTTAATGATGGAGTACAAACTATAAGCTAAAATGAATTTTCCCTTCCCCCTCTTGTGGTTTTTTTTTAAATCCTAGCAGCAGAAAGCAAAGTGAGACAGTATGCATGGTAATTTTTCAGTTTGTTGTAGACCGATTCTTTGATAAACTAGAGTAAAAATCAATTACTCGAAATGTTAATTATCCTGATTAGATTATTACAAATTATATACATGAATCAAATTGTCATACTATACCCTCTCTGTATGTATGTATAACTATTTTATGTCTACTAATTGATATACAAAATGCAGGCCTTCCTTTTGTTACAACCAATGGCTGTTCTACCAGTCCATCAAAATGTTATTAAGGCTTCTCATTTTCTGCCCTTAGCTCTCACAGGCGATAATGAGTCTGTGGCCATACCTGTCTGTAAACTGCATTTTGAAAAGTCTTACAATAGAATCCACTTCAGATACCTAAGGATCACAGACAGGAGAAGATGAGAGCCAGAGGAAGATTGTTTGTTTTGAGAAGAAAGATACTTGAGTCAGTCTCTCTCTCCCTCTCTCTCCCTCCTCCTCTCTCTCTCCCTCCTCCCCCCTCTCTTTCTCCCCCCCCTCTCTCTTTCTCCCCCCCTCTGTGTGTGTGTGTGTTGAGTGAAGGGAGTGGGGACTCTGTGAGGGTAGAGATACAGGAAATGCAGAGAGAGAATTGAGGTTGACCTCAGCCAGGGGGAATCAACGAGAGACTTACGTTGGCCAGAAGAGCCCTGCTTTCCCCCAGGAAGTCATCAGACTTCTTGTGGTCTTAGTTCTACAACTCCAAGAATCCCTAGGAATAAACGTAACCAAAGAGATGGGTGTGTCCTGTTTCTGCCCTCTTGCATCCGTTGTTTCATGGATCCGCCTGCCCCTTGACTATTAGTGTCTTGTTCAGTCCATGTGGATTTGGGGAAGGGACATTACTCTCAACTCCCAAGTGTGAGCAGGTCATCCTGCCTGGAAAGTCAGTGCTTTCTGGGACTTTAGTTAGACATATCTAGATAGGTGACCTTGGTGTCTTTGCAATGTGACCTCTAATGAAGAATAGGGCGGCCATGTACAATCTTTATCACTATGATGAGTAGTAATATTGTCTATCAACTTGATTGGATCTGGAATCAAATAAAGGGCATTTTACTTGGTCTTACAGAAACTTGTGAAGCTGGGTTCCATTGATATTTCTGGGAGGCTTGCTCTGTTCTGAGGGGAAACAGAAGAAGACATGCTTCCGGGTGGGGCTGCAAAGGTATTGCCTACTTTCTGTTCTTGCCTGTGAGTGCATCTACCTCATTGCTGCCACCACAGCTGCCTTTATCCTTCGCTGATATTGGAATCTAGAGTCCCCAGCATCCCAGCAGGGACTGAAGACCCTTCAGCAGTTCTAAGGATCTGAAAGCCAGTCTGAGACTGTGTAGCCTTCCAGCTTTGGAACAAAGCCCACATCATGTTCATAACCTCTCCAGCATGTAGCCAGGCATTACTGGGCATCCCAGCCTGAGTCATATAATCCAATCGAATAAGGCTACCTGGTCACATGTCTTTATTCCGTTTTTGAGCCTATGGGGGGCCATTCTCATTCAAACCATCAAGTGAAATATCTTCACTCTATTCTGTTCCTCTAGAAAGCTGATTAAGAGTCCCCTTTGAGGGGGACCACCTGATGACACAACTGAGGCATGGCAGGCAAGGCTCTGAGGACAATGTCACCCCAGTTCCCTGGTGACTCTCATGAGTTTCTGAGTTATAAGAGCCAATTTGCTCTTTGACTTTAGTTTTTTTGAGTTATGTTTCTGTCTCTGGCAACCGCAGCATTAAGATGAATGCTCTCACAGTTCAGGAATGGCCAGCCACAAGGCAAGAGCCACTAGTTCCCATCTTCCATGTCCTACACGAATGGGCACACCGGTAAGTCACACTCTTCTCCAGTAAGATGATTTGGCTTCCTCCCTACAACTCCTCAGTAGCCTACTGCACGCACCGAGGTCAGCTAGCCTCTTACTACTGCTTTCAGGGCCTTCCATCGGCAGAAACCCATGGTCCTGTGCTAAAATAACCTGCCACGGCACTTGTACCCCGACCATCCGAGTCTCTCCAGTTGCCGGGATGCTTTCTTCCACCACAAGACTTTTGCACATGCGCATACTGCTTTTTCTCTGTAATCCATGCTCATCTGGGGTTTCAACCCTGTTGCCACTTTCCTGTGAAGGCCTTATTAGTTTCTCGTTGGGACTGATTGTGGCAAAAGAGTCAGCAACACACAGCACAAGCGCGTACATTGTCTAAGCTTCACAGTTGAGTTTTCTACCCACACCGCCTCTTTTAAATCTTCTCCGCAGCCACCTGAGGTTGGTGTTGTCGGTCTGCTTTATATGAGGTTTTATTTCCGGCACCAGGCTCCCATCTTCTGTAGAGTTTCTTAGTTCTGGAATCAGGTCTATTAGTGCTTTTTTATGTTGCTTTTCTGAGTCAGAGCCTCACACCGTAGCCTAACTTGCCATGCTCCTGTTTCAGTCTCCTGAAACTGAAAGCACTAAGGTGTTTTGCGTAAGCCACACTCCCAGCTTTTCAGTGGGTCTCTAACCATCTTTCTTGACTCTTCATCCCATTGCTCATCATTAACATGGTGTTGCCTTCTAATTGTTGCTGTTGTTGTAGGTAGTCGCTCTCTTTCTCCCTGCTGCCCATCCCCCATCTCTCTCCTCCTCCTCTCACTATACTCAGCCCCAGGGTCTTTTTTTTTTTTTTTTTTTTTTTTTACATAGCTCAGGCTGTCCTTGAACTCATGGTCCTTCTGCCTCATCCTCCTCTGTATTGAGATTGCAGGCATGCTACACCACCCTGCCCTGCTTATTCGTGCTTTTAAAATAAATGCGCTCTTCCCAGAGTGGGTGAGACTCACTGCTGTGTCTGTATCTGTTCCTTGGTCTCTCTGTAGTATAAATTCAAGACCGGACACAGCGCTATGGTTTGAATACCCTATGAAACCCATATAGAACTTTTTTGTTGTAAGAGGTGGGATCTTTGAGAGAAAAGGCTGTGAGATCTTTGCTTGCTTTAGTGACAAGTGCCCTTGCCATGGGAGGGGACAGTTACCTTGGGGGTGAGCTTCCGAGCCAGCCTGATTCATTCTTGCTCTTTAGATTCCATGTGCCTGTTTGCCCTAGCACAAGGTCCCTGGCACCATGCTGCTGAACTCCCAGAACTGTGAGAAATGACTTTTCCTTTGTTCATAAATTATCCAGTTTCAGGTGTTCCATTACAGCAGCGAGAGTTGGACTAAGACACTCAGAGTTATTGTTCAAGGAATATTTCCAAGGACAGCTTGGTTACTTTGTGTTGCGATGACCTTCTCTATCAGAAGATGATTCCCTGACACTGCCAGCCCTCTGCAGGTATCTTTGGTTTGTGTGGAGTTCCAGGATGGAACTGGGTCTCAGCAGGGGCCATGCCACCCTGTTACAAGCAGTGGGGTATGCAGAAGGATCCAGGTGGGGAGAGGGAGTGAGGCTAAGTAGAAGGCACAGGGTGGGGGTAAAGGATCAGCACATCACAGCTGCCAAAGCTGGAGGCTACAGGGGCTAAGCCCTAGTGGCCGATTTCTTGGATGGTTAGAGCTCAGTTTTAATAGTAACCTTGGCTGTGACAGAGATTGAATTCACTTTGTCGGAGCCCGTGGCCTGGGTCAGGGTTGGTTGGGGAATGAGGATCAGTTAAATGCATCATTCCACATGAGTAAGTGCTGTTTGTGTGTGTGCAAGTACATTTGTGTGTGTGTGCACGTGCGTGTGAGATTGAGGAATAGTTTTATGTAGTTTGAGCATTAGCGTGAGCCACGTGACATCGCCACAAGAAGAGCTACTTCATGTGGCTTAACAGAGTATGAAGATGCAGGTGACTTCAGTTCCTCTTAAGTGCCCCGTGGGTACTGGTGCGCTGGTGCTGCATTTAGCACAGACTCTGCACACGTGTTTATGACATGTGTGCAAGTGGCCACAAGTCATCCCCAAGTAACTGCATGTGTGTTCATGGTGTGTGTATATGATGCGGAAGATTGCCTGGGACACGTCAGGACTTGTCTGCTACACTTGCCTAATGACCCAGAGCTGCCAATACCTGAGTGGGTGGCCATGTGTCTTCCTCTATGTGAGTAGAGGGACGTGAACTCATTAGGGAAGGCCTGGTCTTTACTTTAGCCCAGGCTCCAATGTGTCTGCAGATGACACCGAGTATCCTGCCCTTCAGTTCTGTGAACTCAGGAGACAACTGCTTCTGGCTCCTTCCAGGGATACCTCTGATCAGGAATGATTCTCCCACAACCCTTTCGCCTACCACTGTAAGGACAATGTATGTATGTTGTGCATAGAACCCAACAGGCCGGGTTACTTACTTCTGGAAGACGGGGAGAAGTAAGTTGCTAGAATCTCAGCAGCCTTGGAATGGTCATCCAGGCACAGCATATGGATAAGACACACCCATAATTGTGGCCCTAACTGTGTGGCCTTGCTAAAACTCACTTATTTTTTCTTTTTGTAAATTTATGCAGATGAATGCTTGATCCATGTTAGAGACTTCTCTGCCCTGGAGTGAACGTGGGGCATTTCCTCTTAGTTACAAATATTAACTCCAGAAGTTACTTTGCTGTTTGACAGTATTTGGACTCTTACACATGGGGTATGATCTTTCCCTGGTTTTTGAATTTGTATATTTGTCCTTTGAGAAAATTTAGCTTTAATAAAATAAAATCATGCAGTGTGTGTGGGGGTTCTCCTCCAGTTTGGGACCCTTCATGAGGGAGCAGAGGCCTCAGCTCACCTGTGCCAGTTAAATTGTATCAAGAAATAGGACTTGTTTTGCATTAAACTTGTTACTGCATTACTGTGTTGATTAACATAGTTGATATGGTCTTAAATGCTGGTGTATTCCACTGATTGGATTTTGTTGTCCATCTATGAAGACTGTACCTGTCCTCACTTCCCAAATGATAACATACTGTGGGGAGTTGTGAGATTATTCATAACAAGTGTGATCAGCCCTTTGATCAGAAAAGTGACATTTGGGACTGCTACTGTGAAAACTGGAGTCTCCTCTTAAGCTTTCTAGTCTCGGCAACACAATAATTTAAGAAAGAAATCAAAAAGAAACCCAAGGGCAGTTTTGTTAGAGTTTAAAAGAAAGACCCCAAAGCAGGCAACTGTAAATCTTGGCAGCTTCCCAGAGAGGGGGATAGAGCAGAGAGAGAGAGAGAGAGAGAGAGAGAGAGAGAGAGAGAGAGAGAGAGAGAGAGAGAGAGAGAGAGAGAGAGAGAGCTCTTTAGTTTGCATTAGGACCATATGGAGGTCAACCTCATGATAGTCAAGCAGCCATTTAGTGAGAAGAAAGAGAGAGTCTCAAAGTGCTAAGGAAAGTATGCTTAGAAAACAAACAGAAATAAGAAAAGTGAAAGTTGGGTTTTTGGAGTAGTTTGGAAGAAGTGTCTGACTTAGGCTATAAGGCTGGGAGCTACTCTGTAAGCTGTGTTGGGGGTGGACATTCTGGGAAGGGAAAGCACATTATCTCATTGAAGGGATGATTATTCCTCCTATCTCTGTAGCATGGCTTAAGGCAAACCCACCTTCCTGAGGGATGGTCTCTTAGCCAGGCGATTGACCTTCCCAGATGGATCACCTCTTAAGAGGTGAGACAGTGGCTCGTCTCCATGAGGATAGCATCCAATCTTTTAGCTCAGAGGCAATGGCTTTCTCTGAATGGGCTTTCAGTGCCTCTGTACCAAGACTTTTGCTACGAGGATGGTCTGTGAGAACCGAAACTCACTCTCAGGGACATTTTTTGCAGTACCCGAGTACTCCTTCAGTGAGGAAGAGCAAGTAGAAGCCCGGAAGTTGGTGAGGGTGATCTAAGATATACCCCCCCCATACACACCAGGGAAATTCTCATAAAAGATTATTTTCATGAAGATAGAAATACTTGGGGAGAGAGGATCCAGGTGGGGGTTGGGGGAGATGAGAAGGATCAAACAAAAAGCACCTATGGAAATGCCATAGGAATCTATTATCTTGTATGCTAATTAAAAATATACCAGACAAAAAACTAGAGAAATCAGAGAGACAAAAGACGAAAATAATTAAACTACACTTTGGCCACCCAGGGATAGTCAACATTTGTATTCAGGCTTCTAAATACTCTCTCTCTGTATACTTTAAAAGCGACGCTCACACACTTGAACTGTTTTCATAATCTTTAGGGCCACTTCACACCATACAAATGTTCTTCCCTCGGAACTAAATTACGGGCCACATCATTGTTTTAAACAGCCCAAGAGTGTTCCCTCCCATGATGCTTCTGTTTATTTATGAATATTTCTTGGTAATAATGAGCCCAATATCTCTGGACCTCTAGGCTGTTTGCAAGCTTTCGCTGCTACAAGCAGCGCAGTGAAGAGATTCTGGCGAAGATGCATCTTCTGGCACTGGCCTAATTATTTCCTCAGAATAGTTCTTTGAAGTGGGATTGCTCGTCAGAAGGAATGTACTTTTCAAAGGCCTTTGTTACGCATTGCCAAATTGCTGTCCAGAAGTGAAGCATTAATTTGCAGCCCTAGAGGTGATGCACAGGGATGTCCTCTACTTGAGTTTGACGGCAATACAGGGTATTGTCAATCTCCTAAGTCTTTGCTAATTCTAACAGTGAAAGTGGCCCTTCCTCGTTTCAATGCACATTTTCTATTCCTCTGAATCTAGACCTTTAAAATATACATATTTTACGAAGTATATTGTTAAAATATTTTGATGATCCTGTTGGTATCTCTGGAATGCAGAGATGGTATCTCTGGAATTCACTCATTCATCCATCCATTCATTCATTCATCCAGCTATTTGTCATTCATGCATGCATGCATACATGTAACAAATAAGCCCTACTATGTGTAGAAGCGACAGTAGAGAGCAAGTCAAACAATATCTTCCGGAGCTCACAGGCTGCTGTGTGTGTTTGTGGGGGATTTGGAGCCCCACCTTAGGCACATGAGTTTCCAGCAGCTAGGCAGGTAAGGATTGGAGGCAGTGACCCAGTTGAAGTCAGTACAGGCTGAGCTATATGGCAGTGTAAGGCAGGGAGGGGAAATCGTTAATGTTGATTCTCTTTATGCAAATTTTGATATTTTGTTCACTATGGATTTTTGAATTCATTATGATTTTAAAAACATTGCATCATAATATCCTGCTCTGACTACTTGGGTCTTCTTGATAAACAGCGAAGCTCCACCACTGAGTTGCCCGCCTGGCTTGTTCTGTACCCATCCTTGCCTCTCTTGGTGCATTTCTGATTTCTGAAATTTCTGTGAACACACAGCTGAGACCCCGCAACCTGCTCTCAGGGTCTGCAGATTTATAAATAAATACTGTTCGGGCCTCACAACCAGAAAGATTTCAAGTCATTCCACTGACCATGATCTTGAGAAATTACTTTGTGTCAGGCAGTGGGTCAGACACCAGGGCTATGAGTAAGTACTCAGACACTGTTCTGGGGCTGAGATTCAGAGGCCGGTGCAAACAAAATACCCTGTAATTACCCATCAGCTGGTGCTGTCTGTGCAAGCATGTGGCAGGCCACCGTGTCTCCTTGTGTACCCATCTTGGTCACCGCTTTGGGGAGAAGAATTGCGACATTTTCAAGTCTTGAATTGATGTTGGAAATCTCAACATATGTATAATAATTACACACTGTAAGTTTTCCCTATAAGCCAAGCATGTCACTAGGGTCATGTAAGTGTCAGGGCCAATATGGAGGTCACTTTACATACTTACATCAGAGAGAGGCTACTTACAGAGGAGATAGAAGAACAAAGAAGCTAATTAGAAAAGCTGCAGCAATCTAGGGTTTGGGTCAGCATGGTAGGAGACAACAGTCTCCAGGGTTGGACAGTGACTACAGTCCTTAGGGCTGGACAGCAGCTATAGTCTCTAGGGCTGGAAAGGCTCAAGGGAAGGACTACACTTCTCTGATCTGGGGAGGACGATGGAACCTCAAATGCCCTGGGACATGAGAGGTATCACCCTGGTGGAGAGTCAGCTGTTGCTGGAAATATTGCTCAGGGAGGCAAGAATGGGGTGATACAAGAATCATTTAGAGTTTTCCCTCCTGCTATTTCCAGTCTCCCACCAGAGCCTCCCATTGGTCTACTTTTGCTGGATGTCAGGTTGACCTTGGAGTTGAATCAGAGGTCAGCTCTCTGTATCATAGATATCAGAGCTGGGGGAGAGAAGAGAGCAATAGGTCTGTGTGAGGAATCTAGTAGAGGTGGAGGATTTGTTACCAGGACATACAGTAATTAGCAGCTGAACTAGATTTGAGGTCCAATTTGTTTGGTACCAAGTTAATACTTCTCCCCCATCACAGGCTTTCTCTTTCTCCCGAATCCTACTGCCTCCCCGAGCTCCTCCCTGCTCATGAGCATCTTCCTTCCTATGCCCTAGGCTTCCAGTTGCAGCATGTTCATGGTTCTTACCCTTCCTTAGCCCCAGAGAGGCCATGTTGTACGCTACTGACTTTTTACAAGTAGCATTTCTGGAGCTAGGCAGTTCTGACAGCTACCCAAGTCCATGGTGATAGTCTGACTGTGACTTTACATCTGAACACTTGGCATTTGAGCTTTAGGTGATAAGAGCTCCTGTTTTACTCGTCTCCCTCCTCATCACCACCACTATCACTGGCTTGCCTTTTAAATTTCATTCTGACCTCATTAATATATATATATATATATATATATATATATATATATATATATATATATATATATATATCTGTACTGGCTGGTTTTGTGTCAACTTGAAACAAGCTGGAGTTATCACAAAGGAAGAAGCCTCAGTTGAAGAAATTCCTCCATGAAATCCAGCTATAAGACATTTTCTCAATTAATGATCAAGGGGGGAGAGCCCAGCCCGTTGTGGGTGGTGCCATCCCTGGGCTGGTAGACCTGAGTTCTATAAGAAAGCAAGCTGAGCAAGCCAGGGGAAGCAAACCAGTAACATCCCTCCATGGCTTCTGCATCAGCTCCTGCTTCCTAACTTGCTTGAGTTCCAGTCCCGACTTCCTTTGGTAATGAACAGAGATGTGGAGGTGTAAGCTGAATAAACCCTTTACTCCCCAACTTGCTTCTTGGTCAGGATGTTTTGTGCAGGAATAGAAACCCTGACTAAGACAGCAACTATCGTCAGTCCAGCAGCTCTTCCTAGATCTCCCCCTTCTGTGGCCAAACCAGCTTTCAAGGTCATGTATGACCTCTTAGATTATACAAGAAGTTCTTACGACTTTTCAACAATATGTCCTGGTCATCCCTCTTCATCTTTGAAGTTAGTCAATGCACACAGATGACTCCAGTGTTGGGTAAATGTCTCTAGATGGTGCCGTGCACTCAGTTGAAAACTTCTTTTCCTCTCTAGTGGCTACAGCTATATTCACAATGTCCACTTGCACCCGGAGTGCCATGGTAGACAAAGGTCTTGGTGCATACATTTGGATGAGTTCTAGATTGATTTTCATTGGCTCATAGGTGGGATACCCAGAGACATAGTGAGAATATAGGGGTGAGAAGACAAGGGTCAAGGTCCTTTCATAGAGGTGGTAATGGCAACATGGTTACCCGAGGAGAAAGACTGGATGTCTGGAAGGAGTAAGACCGGAACTTGTCCTTTTCATAGTACTTGTGAAACCTTTATGAGCTTCTCAGTCTTCCGAGGACTCTGGGGCTCAGTTGCTTCTCAAAGGTTGGCCCAGTGGCTTCAGAAGGGCTAACACTCGGTCTGTCTTAGGTCCACTGTTAGTTACTTTGGTTACAGCAGACAGACACTTCACGGAGCTGGATCCTGGTTGCCCCAGCTTCAGAGTGTGTTTTCTGCCAGCTGTGCATTATGAAGGACTAATTGTGAGCCCCTTGCACCTGCTGGTTCCCCTTGTGGCTGGGACTCAGGAAGGAAGGCAGAGTTATTAATAAGCTTGTTGCTCATTAAAACCAAACAGTGAGGACACTGGCAAAGGGACTCGGGGTCCAGGTGTGGTGTCAGAGAAGGCTGGCTAGCATTTCTGGAAGCATTACTTACCATCTTAACACCTGCCTCCCTCCGTGACTTGTGCTGTGACATTCAGTGGTACAAGAGCTGTCACCCCGAGGAACACACACAGTCCTTGTGAGCTCATGAGCAGGCAGAGCCACCTGGACTGAGGAGTTGCTGAATCCACTCTGGGTTCTGACCGGGATGAGCCGAGGAACTGTCTGGCTATACATGTCTATGAGGCCTAGAAAAGAGAGGACAGGCCGGGTTGGACCCCAGGCTACCTGAACTTAGTGGATACATCTGGGAGAGGAAACGGAGGTCAGGGGAAGGTTATAGAACAACAGCCTAGTACAGCTCCGAAGGGTTCTGAGTGGTGTCCCACTTTGGGCTCAGGTGCAGTGATAGGGGTATGGAGAGAAACTGAGGCATGTGGAACACATGGTTTATTTATAGGTATTTGTTTTGTTTTTTGAGACAGAGCCTCGGGTAGTCCCAGCTGGCCTCATATTCACTAGGAAGCCAAATACAGCCTTGACCTCCTTACTTTACTGTCTCTGCTTCCCAGGCACAAGGATGGCTGCATGTGCTACTATACCCAGACTTGGAGTACAGGGTTTTAGGTGGCCTTCACTCTCACACTTGTTCAAGTTCAGGAATAGCACGTAAGGTAGGGCTTCATCTTGGTCCAGGTCCGAAGGGTGGTGGTGGTTCTCCAAGGGCCAGATGGGAATCCCTGACAGCCTTCCTCAGAGTTTAGGGCAGGCCATGTCACTCCTCCTCCTTTGTTGGTTCTTCAGGGCTTGACCTGGGGGCTCATCCTCCTAGGCCACTTGGGGAAGAACAGTGTTGACAGCTGCCACCCACCAGCATGGCGGTTTGTTATTCTCATTTAGGTGTCAAACACACATAGGAGATGACAGAAGCCACCCTTTGGGTGGTGCGTGTGGAAAACGTTGGGTTGGAGCATCTGCTTGGTATCCAAGCTGCTTTATTCTCTGGCACAGTGACCTTAGGTCAGTCACTCAGTTCCAAACATATTGGTTTCCTCTTCTGGAAATGGCTTAGATTCCCTGATTAGTTCTCACCTGCAAAGCTCTTCGAAGTCTGGTCAAATTTCAAATCCTCGGAGAGGCGTTCTTCCCGGGCAAGCTTACTTCAAGGAGCCCTTTACTTTCTTACCATTGTGATACTTCATAGCTCCCACAATGCTCACTGCCTTTATTAACTTCCCTAGCATCTGTCTACATTACTGGAGGGTAAACTCCATAAAAGCAAGAAGATTGCCTATCTTGTTTATTACTGAATCCACAGTGCCTAGAATAGGTAATTGCTGAAGGAAAGCCCCACTGAATGGGTGATTTAACAGTGGTGTTAGAGAGTTAGTGAGACAGCTCAGCAGGTAGGTACTTGCTGCCAAGACTGATGATCTAAGTTTGATTCCTGGAATACACACATGGTGGGCAGAGAGGGGAGGTGACTCTTGCAAGCTGTCCTTTAAGTTTCACACACACACACACACACACACACACACACACACACACACACACACAAAATGCTTGCACTCTGCTCTGTAAGTAAAAATGTAATAAAATAATGTTATTATACTCAACTTACTGTATTGTTAGGACTATTAAGAAGGCAATCCACAAAGAAAAATTGGCACATTTTAAACACCCGTTTCTAAGGCCAGCAGAAAACGATGAAGTAAAAAAAAATCTGGGTCACTTGGGTGATGCTAAATCCAAACTATTTCCTCATAGAGATGGAGGGAGATTGGAGAGGGGGGCATATAGGAAGTGGAAAGAGAGGCTGTAGTTATTTGTCCACAAAGTCAGGTGGTGACAGGGCTGTATATGTAGCAGGTTTTGGAAGGGATCCTCAAAGAGGTCACACTGAGTGTGTAGTGCATTTCAGGCAAAGTGGCTGGAGGTTAGAGGTCAGAGAGAAAGCTAAAAAATAAACTTAGAAGGTGAGGACTGAGGCGAAATCATACTGGGCCTTGCAGACCACAGTAGTAAAGACTGATTTCATTTCAAATATGCAGTAAAGCTATTGGGTATATGTAAAGGAAAGAAGCAATGTATTATTTTTTTTTAATCTTAAAAAAATTATGTGCCTGCTGTAGAGAAAAGGCCAAGAAAAGACCACCTTTCTGAGCACAGGTTAGGGAGGGTGGTATCCTTGGCTGGGTGGTGGGAAGATGCTGGTAAGGGCAGGGTCAGTGACAAAATCCATCCTGAAGCAACAACCTTGAAATCAGCTGAGGGATTACACATGGGGAGTGAATGAAAGAACAATGAAGCCTCTACTGAGATGCCTGTCTGAGGGATGTAAGTAGGTCTGAAAGGAAGCCCAGTTTGGTCCAGAGGGCTGCCTGGCAAAAGACAGAGGTTCTATTGAAGACACTGTTGCTGTACAGATAGCCTTTACTCAAGGTGGAGGAGACCCTTTGGACTCCCAGAGTTTGATTGATAATCCCCACCCCCAGCCACTTGGATCATCAGAGGTCATGAATAGAAATATGTCCTCTGCATATATGGGCTTGGTCTGAGCCCCCTCTTCCCACATAAGTAGCAGAGGACTGCCTTGTCTCACCTCAGTGGGAGAGGATACACTTAATCCTGTAGAGACTTGATGCCCCGGGGAAGGGGGATACCTGAGGAGGGGACCCACCCTCACAGAGGCAAAGGGAATGAGGGATGGGGTGAAGAACTCTGGGAGAGGTGACTGAGGGGGGCAACATTAACATTTGGGGTATAAATAAACCAAATAATTTTAAAAAGAAAAGAAAGATGTGCTCTGGTGGGGGTGCGGTTAAATTTCTGGCCACTCAGTGTGCTAGACAGGAGAGCCCATTGTCTCTTTACAAGAACGGGCATGGCTTTCCTCTCTACTCTGAGAGAGAAGAATTAAGGATACAATGTGGGCAAAACAGAGGGTAGACACATCCTAGAGCTATCCAGGCCCTGTTTAACTGAGCAGTAGTTTCCCTGTAGTCCTGGAGGTCACAGGTTGCCTCGTAACTCCTGTAGATGACCTTCTTGCTTATACTTTATCGGTCTGCACTGCTGTCTTTTGCAGCTACAGAGATCCTGTCTGGGAGAATCAACGTGTTGGGAGCAACAACATGTCCCATTCCACAGCAGCCTTGAGTTGCGTGGAATATGGTGTGAAAGAGCAGTGGCGTGGACCAGTAGGTGAATGCACACAGAACAGTGCAAGGTGGAATATTGCAATATTGCACGATCGGTCTCCTGCCCTTGATCTCCCACCTTTGAGATTTTACGACTCATACTTAACATTTCCTTGGAAAAATCAGTGGCACGTATTCTTGGCATCCAGTAGGTTTGCATGCCACAGCTGCCCATAGACAGAATCACCCGTTTGTGTGTCGGATGCTGCTCTTCATCTGAAGACTGTTGCCAAGCTTGGCTTTTCTGCTTAGTGGGTCACTAAGGATGATTCTATAGGGTGCCTGTAATGCCCAGTAACCCCAGGTCTCCTCTCACCCCAAGTCTGTCTATTGTGGTTGGTCATCAGCCACCTGTGTTGGTTTGTTTTGTGTCAACTTGACACAAGATAAATCTTTTGGGAATAAGGACTTGCTTCCAATAGGTTGGCCTGTGTCTGCAGTTTTCTTGGTGAATGGTCAACATAGAAAGGTTCAGGCCTCAGGTAGTAAGTGATACCACCCCTGGGCAGGTACATCTGCTGCTCTTAGAGAGTAGGTTGAGCAAGCCATGAGGAGTAAGCAGCTTTTCCATGGCTTCTGCTTCAGTTTCCGATTCCAGGTTATTGCCTTGAGTTTCTTCCCTGATTTCCCTCAGCAATGCACCGTGTTGTAGAATCATCAGCCAAATACCACTTAGCCAAGTAGCTTTTGGTTTTGGTATT
Organism: Micromys minutus; assembly: GCF_963924665.1. NCBI lineage: Eukaryota > Metazoa > Chordata > Mammalia > Rodentia > Muridae > Micromys > Micromys minutus. The sequence continues at coordinate 48,616,783 of NC_137980.1, read as the reverse complement.
TTAATCACAGCTCTAGAAATCTTACTTAAAACAGAAATCGGTACTAGGTTCATGGAATATTGCTGAGACAGACTTGATCACGGTTTTGGGAAAAAATTTGGAAGGTCTTTGAAACCATAGGCTAGGGACTCCATTGAGTATTCAGAGCTTGAAGAGGCAGAGAGGGTCAGAGCCTCTCACTGAACATGGAGCTTGCCAATAGACTTGCTGGCTGGAAAGCCCCAGGGCTCCTCCTACAGTTTTGACTACAGGAGCCCAGTTTTTTTATATGGGTATTGGGGTTCCTCATGTTCATGCTGCAGGGACTTCTGTTGTTACATCTCCACATCCTCTCAGATGGCTTTTTAGTGACTGTTATTTCCTGGACTATGGAGCTTAACCTGTGACCGGTATTCATGAGTTGAGTTCCCAGCTGCCCCTAGATATTCCAGGTCTCCAGTTATTACATTATAGGTGGTGACTTTATTCGAGGCAGAGGTATCCCTAAAAATATTCAAAGGGAGAGCAATCTCTTTTTAAACCTCTCAGCTCACTATTTTCAGTACTAGGTGGAGGGTGCAGGAACTCAGTAGAGTGCCACGTGGGGGTTGGTAGGATGCACTGGCCACTTGGAAACTGGTGTGTTCGGGGGGGGGGGATGATGAGTGACATCCATGGTCAAGGGTGAGACTCAGCAGATCTGGAGACGAGATTGGATGCCAGGATGAGACAGTCTCACTTTGCTCTGCTGGCATTTGGGAGTCTCTTGGGTTTAAAGAACAGCATGATAAGGTATTCTAAAAGTCACCTCCTGGGGTGCTAGGGTTTGCCAACTGGACATGAGTGAATCTGGGGACCAGACACCAGCTGCATTAAAAGTCCCTGGGTCAGCTGCTTCTCCTCTTTGTGGCTTCTTTCCTAGTCTGGATGGCCCATGGAAAGATAGCTGCTCCTTTGCATTTTCGTTTGCTTTTAGGACCTGCTCAACTTGAGGGAGATGCTGTGTGCTTGCTTGTTGTTGTATGTGGATTCTTAGAGTGAAGGCTGGTACTTGAGGGTGGAGAGGAGTGAAGTCACTGTCACTGTGTTTCTGCTGTGTTCCTGGCCTTCAATAGGGCCACTTTATTAAGCCCTTATATATATGCTGTAACTCCCTGAGTAGCTGCTGTTGAGTGTGTTTTACATGGGCAATAGATAAATCAGAGGAAGCTCGAGTTCTCACAGCTTTTAGGCGGCAGAGCCTGGATTTGAACCTGCATCTGTTGACTGAGTCTAGTTGGTTTTGCACGTTGGCTTTGACCCTGGACAGACTGTGTCTGGAGAGTTCAGCTGATCTTTTGGTAAAAGGCAGGGACTTTCATCTTGCTGGTAGCCCCCCCCTCTTCTATCATGATCTTGTCTCCCACAAAGATTAATTGCTGGTTGCCCAAGTTGTGATGTTCTATTCCCCTGTTCCGGCCTCCGTGGGAGCAGAGGGAAGTGGTGCAGCCATGCTGATCCAGTCTACACCAGCACAGCTGCTAGCCTACACGGCACCCTCATCAGAAAGCGATCTATCAGCCGGCAGCCACACTGCCACCCTGTCCAGCTGCCGAGTTGGCACCTCTGGGCTTCCTCAGGTATGACAGGATCCCAGCTCAGAGCCCCTAGGCCGATCCTGCTGTCTGTTATTGGAGGATTGGTTGTTGTTTATTTTTTTTAAGGGAAGGCAGGTGGGGGAAGCTGTGCCTTGCTGACCCACTCCTAGGAGGCTTTGGAGAAAAGTAGGTGAGCAGGACATGTCCTGAGGTGGAAAGAAGACTACGTAGCCTTTGTTCTGCACCCTGTCAGTACTCACTGGAAATAGGATTCTTCACAACCCAACCATCTCCAGCCTCCCTTCCATCCCCTGGTAATTTCTCTGAGATTGGAGAATCCCTCACATATTCTCAGTAGAGCTGAGACTAGGAGGGGCCCACAGCTCTGGAGTGTGGCCTTGCCAGACCCCAGTGTGTGGTTTCCTACGGCAGAAGAGAAGCAAGGGAGCCTGCCTCGCTAACCCCAACCGTGCTCAAAAGGCCAGCTCCTCCACAGACCTAAATGGGGGTCAACTGAACTTCTAGACTGGTTCTTTGCCTTGACCATGTTCCAGACCTGTTCCTTCAAATGTGTGTCTCTGGGTCCTGTCTCCAGAGTGTTCAGTTTTCTGGGTTTAGAGCAAAATCTCAAAATGCACACCTCTGACATGTTTCTGGGTGCTGTTTCTGGGTGCTATCCATGCATCTGGCTCAGGGGACTACACTTCAGAAGTTACTAGTTTGAGTCAAGGACAAGGTCCTTCTTAGTACCTTATGGGATTTGCAGAGATATAATATTGTTATCTTTGGCTTGTAACTTCCTACTAATTTTCTGATAGTCTCCTGCGTGGGTAGTCCTAGACTTCCGGTTTCTATGTGAAAGCCATAGATAGACATGTTTGCAGGCCTGCCCTGTTCTAATTGTTCTCTGGCTGCTACCGTGTGTGTGTGTGTGTGTGTGTGTGTGTGTGTGTGTGTGTGTGAAGTTTTCTGTAGGGGTTAGGAGATGAAGTTGAATACTCTAGAGCTGGAGTTGCAGGCAGTTGAAAGCCACCTGGCATGTTGAGTCCTGAACTTCTGGAAGAACAGCAAGTGCTCTTAACTGCCGAGCCTTCTCCCCATCCCCTTAAACACATTTACTTCTCAGGTAAGGCATGGCTAGTTAAGTCCACATTTTTGGTTTCTGTAAGTCTCCAAAGAGGATCCTCTAAGACAAGGTAGAAGTAAGAAGTCCCATTCTGAGACTTGTGACAACAGAAGGTAGAGGATCGGGGCTTTCTAGTGTAGAGCCCCCAGACTTGCCCTGGCCACAGCCTTAAGCGACTGTAGCTTCACCATCACTTTCTGCAAGTCTTGCGGGCTTCTCTTTGCACCTATGCATGATGTCAAACGAGAGGCCCCCACCAAGGCGCCTGCTGCTTGCTGCCAGGCACTCCTGATGACTTCAGCTAATTTCCGAGTCTGGAAACATTGTTGACAATGTGATTTCTGAAACGTGAAAGGCGTTATCTCGTTGTACCATCTGCGGCGTGTCTGTCTGAGCCTGGGCTTCCGCTACCACTCTGCCCCCTTGCAGCAACTCTCGCTGCTCCGTCATCATCTCCCACAGCTAATTGCTCCAAACTGACAGGGAGGCTTTTTCCATTTAAAGATACGGGTAAATGGAACTTTCTTGCTGAGCTTTCCAAGTTAAGCCTGCCTTTCAGACCTGCAATGTGATCTTTTGATTGGGAAGAGGTGGTTTGTCTTCAGCACTGGGTCAGGGACAGCTCCAGGGCAGAAGGAACTGGTCAGTGCAGAGTGTGGGGTAGAAAGACCTCTGCAATTCTGAGGTGCAGGAAGCCTGGTGTTCAACAAAATGGTAGATACTCACTGTCTCCCAGGTAGTAAATCGGGACGTTATTAGAATGTGCAAAATGATGGTTTTTTGATGCTTGGAGACAAATTGGAATCACGCTTTGAAAGAGTGGTCTCTTCTAGCTCTGGGAGTCGCTTCGAAGCAGTTACAACCGTGACAGTGTATTGCAGGGGTGATCAAATGTCTGGGGCTGGGGAAGGAGTTAGCTATTGGTATCTAGCACACCACCACATATTGGAGTGACTTGAAATGGCATCGATTTATTTTAATTAATGGGGTTTCTTGGTCACTAACTCAGGGAGCAGACCTTGTCTTGAGAATTCCAAGTTGAGGTCATCTGAAGGTTTGCCTGCAACTGAGGATCTTTCCAGAAGGCTCATGCAGGTGGTTGGTCTGATGGTTTTGGTATGAGTGGGACTTAATTCTGTTCTACAGGGCTACTCAAGTTCTCATGGTGTAGTGGATAGCCTTTCTGTCTATGGGTGGAGACAGCCTCAAAAAGAGCCTGAAATACCACTTACAATCTTACTCTCTGGGGTGACACACTCTTCCTTTTGTAGTGTTGGTCACAGAGGTCAGATTGATTCAGTGTGGGACGGAATAATATAAGAGTCAGAAAACCATGAGTCAAGGATCCTTGAGGTCGATTTAGAAGCTGGGTGTGACAGTGTGTGTTAATATCATAACGCAAGGCATCTAGCTTCTGTTGGCTGTGACAGGATGTCAGAGAGCAGATTCCAAGCAAACCTTTTGTCTGTGAGACACATTCTCTTATCGTTGCTTACTCCCTAACATGTCCTTTCCACTGGCCTCTACCTCAGCTTTTCACGGTGTGTTTCCTGCCCTGCCTTTCTCCTCAATGGGGAGTGTGTGCATGTGTGTGTGTGTGTGTGTGTGTGTGTGTGTGTGTGTGAGAGAGAGAGAGAGAGAGAGAGAGAGAGAGAGAGAGAGAGGGAGGGAGGGAGGGAGAGTTTCACAGGCAATCGAGTTTCCTGTGATTAGTGCTCTCTGCTAACTTGTTGCTGATGAAACATATCAGCGCTGGCTTTCACCCTCACTGGACAGACAAGGAAGGCTTCTTTCCTTCTTCCTTCATCCTTCACTTCCCTTCCTCACTCATACCCCTTGCTCCAAGCTTTGCTGACTCCAGTGGAAGATGTTTTCCAAAGGTGGTTAGGCCAAAGTTTTTCCCATCCCACATGCTCTCTGCAATGTATTATTGACATCAGTTTAGTAAGAGGTGGGGAAATATTCCTTCATTTAAAAGTTTGGTGAAGCCATGTTACTCTCTCAATAAACAGGTATGATGCCATGTAACTTCTAAAGCTAGGCCATAAAAGGAAGCATGGCAGATATCTAGAGCATCCTTCTCCTGAATTGCAATGCACTGACTACCATTTTTGTAGGAAGCTGAATTAATCTTGCAGAGAGACCACTTGGAAAGGAATTTAGGACCCCAGCTAAAAGCCATTATTTACCATCAACGAGTATCCAAGGTAACTTTAGGCCCCTGGCCTTTGAGTCTTCTGATGAGCCACAGAGCAGAGGCCAGTAATCAACTGAGAACCTTGGTTATTTCTGACTGAAATAAACTGAGATGACCCATTACCATGGGCGTTGGATACCACCCTGTTTTGAAGTTGTCATGTGATTCTATACCTCCAGACCCCACCAAATTTCCCTGTAACATACTGCTGTAGCCTCAGTTTCTTTCACAGCTTTCTTTAAAACTCTGTAATGACTTATTTGTGCATTGAATTAACTCCCATCTTTTCCACCAGGCTGTGCAGTTTATGAAGCTATGAACCGTGTCTACTTTGCTCACCAACATCTTGTCAGTCTGGAGTGTAATATGTGCTCAGAGAATATATCAATTGGTAAATTTGTCAATGATATTTTCCTCAAATGCTCCTAGAGCCTTCAGTCTACAGTAAGAGCAGAAGCTTTCTTAACATCTTGACTTGACCTCCCTCCTTTTCATCTTAGACTAGGTCCTATCACCTATTCCAGTGCTCAAGACACAGATTTGAGATTTTTTTTCCTTGACCCTCTCTACCTTTCCTACTTCTGTAAAAGGATTCTCTGTCCAGTCATTTTTCATTTCAACACTTTCTATTCCACTTTTATGACTGCCGCCACCCAGTGTCCCACCTGGGCTCAGCATCATTTCTTTCCCCATTGACTACTGACGATCATCTTGCATTCATGCCCAAACCAGTAAGTTGGCCTTTCACATGGAATGTCTGAGCCTGTTACACGGGAAGCAAAGTTTTGCTCCTTCTTGTGCCCCAATTCTTAGTCCTCAAACTATTTGTGGAGATAGGTGGAGTATAACAGATTCTTTGATGCAGCTTACAGTTTTTCAGTGACCTAACCTAGGCTAACTTCCCTCCCTCAGTCTCTTACTAATTCTGCCCTCCAAAACATGTCCTCTAAGCACAAGAAGATCCTGGGTTCATCCCAGATCACACATTGTTAGTTAGATGTCAGGTACTGTTTGAGCTGACATAGGCATTAGTAACAGCCCCCGCCTGCTGGCATCTAAGACAATTGGTACATGGAGTAGGGGGGGTGGAAAAGTTTCCAGAAACGATCCCACCATGGACTCAAAGATGAGCTCCCTCTCTCACCCATTTTCAGTCTCTTTATCTTTATAAAAGACTGATCTCCATATTTTTATCACACGGCACATTCAGTGAAGTTATTCAGAATGGGGGGGTCCTTTTTCTAGTTGTTCCAAGGGCCCAATCAATGCCTGGTTCATCCTCAGATCTTCATACATGTTCAGTTCAGCTGACATTGAGTCAGCCAAAGTAATTTTCCTTATTCGCATATCAGACCAACTGTAGATTTTTTTTTTTTTTTTTTTTTTTGGTTTGGCTGGGTTTTCCTGGACGTTTCTTTACCTCTCTGTGAGGATCTCTATGGTGTTTTTCTAGCATAGTAATTCTAAGGCAAGGCTGGGGTCTCAGACAAAAGGTTCTGAAGGCACATGGTCTTTCCCAACAGAACCGTAGGGACACTTTCCTGATCCATCTACCAAGTTAGTTAAAAATCCCCCTATCCCACAGTTCAAGGGCAGGGTCCACTGATCTACCTCTTTGATGGTGACAGGAGCATGCTTGAAAATCACCATGCTACTAAATTTGCTACAAAATCCCATGTCCCTGGTCCCCTGACAGTTTCAGACACCACTTCCTCTCAAGTTACAGTCTCTAGAATCCCCGGGACCGGGGCTCCCTGGGTTCAAGGCACTCAAGTGAGATCTTGGATGCCTCTGGAAGCATGGCAGTCTCCTCAAATAGATAGGTCTGGCAGGCTCTGGGGTGGGAAGAAAGGGGCACCAGACAGACAGTACAATCAGGGATTTGTTCCCATTCCAGAGCCAGCTCAGAGAATCTTCACACTCTCACTCATGCTGGGGCTTCTGCCCTTGGAGCATCTCAGTATTTGCTCTCATCCTGTTCACACTCCCAGCTCTCACCCGTGAATCACCTACCCCAGGGAGCCTTCCCTTCCTTTGACAGCCAGGGTTGGCTTAGGTGTTTCTTCCTGTCATGTTCAAAGGTCTCTGTGCTCACTTTCCTTGTGGCTCTAATGATACTAGTTCATGGTTCATCCATATACTCCTTTTGGCCATACTCACCAAGCTCCGGGGATCTTTAGGATAAAACATCTGCCTCCATTGTCTGGTTTGGGCTCTGGCATTTCTTAGTAGTTCACTGATCACTCTTGGAGGAATGAATTCATCTGAGCACGGACCTGAGCTGCCCCCTATATGAACTGCTCTGTTCCCCGGTGAGAGCAGATGTCCCAGCTGCTATGTGCTGGAGGCAGGATGAGGCTACTCCCTCTACAGCTGCACTGGGGTGGGGATAAAGTGTCTTCATGCTGTGTTGAGAGTCCAAACTAGCCTGCCATATGGATGGATGATGGGTTCAGACCCATAGGTCCTCTTAGACTTCTTGAGCTTTTCTGTTGCTGAGAGGCCCACTGGGGACCATGGTAACATTTGGGAGAGAAGGTCACTTCAAGGGAAAGTGTCCACACCAGATGTTGAGCTTTGTATGTGTGAAATAGTCATTCTTTGTTTGTGAGTTTCTGACATCTGTTCATAGGAGAGCTTCGGGTCAGGGGGCGGTGGTGTGGGGTCCTACAAAGAGTAGTGGGTGTATATTGTGTTTCTAGATTGCTCCAGGAAACAGTTGGGATGTGAGACCCTAGAGGGAAAGACAGTCAATTAAGGATCCAGAGTCAGATTTTCTTCCTCACACGGAGTTCAAACCTGAGACCTTTTGGGAGGTGATAGGACACCTGTTTTATCCTAATGATCATCAGAGCTTGGTGGGGACGGACTTTTGGGGACAGGATATGGAACTTAAAAGACAGCCATCATCATAATGTATTGAAATGTCCTGGCCTCTTACTTCAAGGCACCACCAGCAGATCTCTTCCTTTTTGCCCCTACAGAATGTGATGCAAGCTCACAGGCACAGATGGCCCACGGACCTCCAAATCTCACAGACAGATAAAATCAATCCAGGTACATTTGCTTTGTACTTAAAACGAGAGAAATGAGTTGCAAACAGCATATCTGGGTAAGTCATTAGGTTAGCCTATGCTTCTTACAAAGACCAGTAGTGAGTGCCTATGGTTGATGCCGATCGGGAACCTGCCTTTTACCAGGCTCTGTATTGACTGTTTCATTTCCAGTCCAAGTCAGACAAGCTGTGAGATAAGACTCAAAGAAGAAATCCCAGGAACCACCCAAATAGAAAGGGTGAGGAATGGACCAGCTATTGATCTCAGAGCATTAGGCTTATTTATTTCCTCTTCAAGTACATTTGGGAGTAGTGATGTCAATAAATTAGATATTTCTCTTTAGAATTATTAAAATGTTTTGGATGTCTGTGGGTCAGGTGTGATTAGGTCACTTCCAGCACACCTCTCTGAGTCTTTGCTTTTTTTTAATTTTTTTTTTTTTTTTTTGGTATTAATTGATTTGTGACTGATGCTCTGTCTTCAGAATCCTGTTCTAGGTTATGATGGAAGCATTGCTTATACTCTTCAAAAACTACAGTGTTTGTATTTATTCTTTGAGATTTCACACATGCACATAACTCCTTCCAGGGCCTCTCTTGCCTGCCACCACCATGTGTTTAAACTCTTGATCCTCTTGTTTCAGCCTCAAGCACTGGGATTTCGGGGAGTGTGCCACCGTGCCTGGCTCTGTATGTTCTTAGAAGTTTATGCATCTTTAAGTATGGTGGGATGCTTGGGATCTCTTAGCCCTGGATGGATTCTTCTATTGACCTACTGTACAAAGGTGTTGAGTGCCATAGTTTGTAGTTTTCATTTGGATGGCCATGGTGATTGTAGGCTCATGCCTACCTCAGCTGGATGCTGTGTCTTTCTCAGAGACTGGTTGTGGTAGCAGCTCAAAGCTCCTATTGGCTGGGGACAGAACAGCTTGAGTACATGAGTCTTAGCCATCATGGTCACATGTTCTGTTTTGTCCTTCTGCTGTGAGTCCAGGTATAGCTGCTACTCCTGGGTAAATGATAGAGCTTTGAGACCCCATTTTAAACCACTTTCTTTGTTTGTTTTCTTTCCAGGTACAGAGGATGGTCTGTTTTCATCTTCCTGGGATGCTTGTACCCCTTAATGGCCACTTTTGATTCAACTGCCTGGTAAACACTTAGCTTCAGCCACCTCTCCAAATTGTGAAAATTTCCTTCATTCCTGGTCCAGAGATTTGAACATACCTGTGTATATGTGTGTGTATGATGTATATGTATATGTAGGCATATATGTATGCACATAGGTTTTACTAACTCAAAAACACTTTTGTATGCTGTTCATATGGCTTGGAATGGAAAGGGGGCTAGGACAATCTGAGAGCTGGTCCCCTGGTGTCCATTTTGCAGTAATTCCTTTAACCCTCACCAAACCCCGCAGGGCATTTCCACTCTCTCTCATCCCTTTTTAAATGAGGACACTGCACTCAAATGATTTGTCTAATGCCATTTAATTAATAAACAGTAGTAGATTCAAAATCTAAACCCAGAAAACTTGAAAGTTTATGTCTCAACCACTACCAAACATTACAGAGCCTTCCAGAATCTTCAATGTGCTGATGGTATGAGGAACGGTCATGAGGTGACTGCAGAGTTTCCCGGCTGATCGTAGACTATCCCTGTTACGTTCATGATTTCTTACAGTCATAATTTTGTAAGTATTACTGCAGGAAGTGAGCAGGATCAAAGTTGAGGAGAAACCACTGAAGTGGGCTGTGTCACAGTTTTTTCTGGGTAATTGCGTAGGAACAAACAGCTCCTCAAATGTCAATGCTCTTAACAAAAATAAAACAATGTTTTTCTCCCATGTATATAAGTGGCTACAGTTTGGCTGTGGCTCTCTGAGTATGTCTCTACGCCCAGGCAGAAGTCACCCCAACCCAGGCCATGCTTTACTCTAGATGGAAGGAAGAGCATTGCACGTGACGGGAACGTGAGATATGGATTAACATCTGCATGAACCTGGCACGTGTCACATGTTTCCACTCGCCATTGATCAAAACATGTCACACAGACAAGCCAGAATCAATGGAGTGAAAATGTATGCTCCATCTCAGATATGAAACGAACAATTACCCCAATGTGAATGCAGCTTACCATAGAAAATGGCAGCCACCAGGAATTTTCCAACAGTAATTTTTGGAGTATTGCAAAATTGGAGGTGCAGAGCAAGGGGAGTTGGAAGCTATGGTGGGAAAGAGAAGAGAAAGCTTGTGAGCTGGGGGCTGAATGGCTTGACATGGCTTCTTGGACCAGCAGTGTTCACTCAGCCTAGGATGTGGTGACGGGGGACAGAGCAGGGATGTGACACCCACACCTTCCATGTTAGAAATATATCTCATTCTCAGTTGCCTTGCACATCCGGGGAGCTCACCCGGCAATAACAAATTGGATCTATTTATATGGCTTCATTCAGTTCCCTCCCCCCACTTCCAATAGCTCCCTAATCAACAGCTGATCTCCCACTCTATAGCCTGAATGTGATGTCATCTTTGGTATCTTTCAAGAAATAGCACTTAGCAGTTGTTAAGTAGGAGAGTACATTTTTAGAACACAGCCCTGCTTATCTTCTCCTCCCTTACAAAGGTGATTAAGATTTATTTTTACTTAGATGAAAACAGCCTTCATTGATCTCTGCAACAACAACAACAACAACAACAAAAAAAAAAGGGAACAGAAAAGGACACTTGAGTTAGTGAGAGAGCAGGCTAGCCCTTTCCTTACTGTCAACAAGGCATCCCACATGGTACCTCCAGGGGCATGTTCATGGAAAAATAGAGCTGTCTTTGCTTGATGAAAGCGGCAAACTCTGAAACCAGAGACTCCCCTGCATCAAGCACTCCCAGTTCTCAGATGGAAACTTGGGACTAACTCTAAGCCAGCTCAGAATGAGGCTCCTCAGTTTCGACACCACATTCTGAGCCAACAAACTCGGCTAAGAAGAGTCACCTTCCGACCCCGGTACCAGCATCTGTTGTCTCCATACTCACAGCCCACACACCCAGATCTGTGTCAGTTTCCTGTCACTGCTACAATGGATGCTCATATGCATTGCTTGTTTTCAGTAGCTTCGGTTTATTGTTTTATAGGTCAAGGAGTCAGGAAACTGAAGTGGGTCATGTGAGTTAAACTGAGGTGTTGTCTGGACCCTATTCCTTCTGGATACTCCATCGGGGGCCCCATTTCCATATGAGGGTTGTCTTAGTCAGGGTTTCTATTCCTGCACAAAATATCATGACCAAGAAGCAAGTTGGGGAGGAAAGGGTTTATTCAGCTTACACTTCCATATCACTGTTCATCACCAGAGGAAGTCAGGACTGGAGCTCAAGCAGGTCAGGAAGCAGGAGCTGATGCAGAAGCCATGGAAGGATGTTACTTACTGGCTTGCTCAGCTTGCTTTCTTATAGAACCCAGGTCTACCAGCCCAGGGATGGCACCACCCACAATGGGCTGGGCTCTTCCTCGTTGATCACTAGTTGAGAAAGTGACTTACAGCTGGATCTCATGGAGGCATTTCCTCAAGGGAGGATCCTCTCTCTGTGATAACTCCAGCTTGTGTCAAGTTGACACAAAACCAGCCAGTACAAGGGGATTCTAGGCTTATGACCTCCTGTCTTCAAGTCCAGCAATGATGGCGTGGCCTGTCTGTCATGGTTCTATCTCTCTCTTGTTCTGAGTCCTTTGCCATCCTCATCTCCATTTAGGGATCCCGTGATGGCACTGGGTCTATCCTGATGACCAAGCATGATTGCTTTATATTCAAGGTTAGAATTAGAAATAACTTAAGGTGACTATTCCCATCAGAAATTTTGGTTTTATCTGACCATGTCACCTAATATGGTCACAGATTTCGAGGATTAGGAAATGTGTATCAGGATGCCATTATTCTTGTCAAATATATTAATAGATTGTGTGTGTGCACATGTGTATGTGTGCATGTGTGCATGTGCATGTGTGCACTCGCATGTGATCACATGTATGTGTGTGTGCGCAAGTGCATGTGTGTGTACATGAATGTGTTTGTAAATGTCTGAGCATGTGTATGTTCCTGTTTTCATTTCTCCAGCCCTGGGACTCCTTGCATGAATTATCAAGCCTGTCCATCTTTCTTTCTCTTTTGAAATTTTGTTTTTCTTTATTTTTACTTGTCGAAGTGACACTACTTTGGACATGTTTATTATAATTTTTTTTCTAGAAATTGAACTCAAGTCCTGATGCTTGCAGGGCTTCCTGAATGAGCGATCTCCTTTTCCCACTTTTCTAAATTTCCTAAAAATGCTCAAGCTTTCTGTTCTGCTTTGCAGAATGTTGTTTTTGTTGAATCTCTTACCTGAACACACCTCAGTTCTAGGCCCACCTTATCTGACTTATTCATTTTTAATGGCTCAATAGTAATGTTGGTTTATTTTTAGTTACTGGCCCCCTCCCCCTCCTTGGTACCCTTTTGTGTTTTGTGCCCGAATTGATATTTTTCCTAACACCTGAGCACTGTACACCCTTTAGGGAATGTTGATATGGCAGGATCTGATTTTACAGAAACTAGTTGATTTTTCAAAGTGATGTAGTTTAGAGATACCTTGATTCTAAGAAGTGGCCTTGGGGTCCTTTTAGTCTTTGAGACTTGAATATGGTGACACCTGAAGAGATGCCACTGGTTTGAAAGGACTCCAAGGATTTCCCAGTCTTACGTTCCCTTGGGAAGGCTAGAGAGGACAGAGATCCAGTAAAGGTACGTGCTCTTGTCATAGCTTAGTTAGACTCTAGGGTTTTAGACTCTAATGTCCCTTGCTGGTAGCCTAGAGCCTCTCATGGGAGAACATCAGGTCACATGAAATCAACTTTAATTACTGCCACCACTCAATTTATGTGTCAAGCTGTCTAGGTTACAGGGTGCCCACAAACTTCATGAACGTTATTATAGGAGTGTCTAGGAGGAAGTTTCCAGGAGAGGTTATCATTTGAATTAGTAGACTACATAAAGCAGGTGGGCCTCTCCCATTAGGATGAGGGTTTGATCACTGAGGGTCTGAGAGGAACGAAAAGGCAAAGAAAAGGGCACATCTGCTATTTCTGTCCACAGCACGCCCATACTCTGAGATCTGCAGCATGCTTTCTGAATCCCATAATAGTCTCTCCTGGGTCTCCAGCTCAGGGTCATCAGTTTGTGGGACATCAAAGTCTATCATCATGTGAGCCAATATTTTATGTTACTTCTTCCCATGTCTCTGAGTCTTTGTCTCTCTCTTATACACACTATGTACATATACACACATATACACACACAGGGGTTGTGGGGAGAGACTGCTTCTCTGGAGGGTCCTTGTTGCTTAAGTGTTTCAAAGACCCATTCTTAATAAGGGTTCTTAAACACTTTAGCCTCTTTTCTAGCCCACCACCCATCAAGATAGTGGAGAAGAAAGGTTATTAGGATATGGGGAAAGTGGACCTATCTAGAAATAGTTTCTTGGAGAAAATATTTACTAGCAAACTGGTTCAGTGGTGTCAGGATAGAAAACACAAATCAGCAGTGGTCACATGACTTAGCAGAAACAGCCAGGCCTCAGTCAAATCACTGGGAGCCATTAGGAGTGACCGAGACTATCAGAGACACCAGGAGAAGTTCTCAGCAAAGACACAAGACCAAGAAGAATTACAAAGCTAGCTATGCAGTCTTCCCATCTTCCTGTCACTGTCTTATTTATATTCCTCCCAACATCACATGTTCTCCATGGGTCTTGCCTCACTAGGTGTCTTGTCTTAACACATGAATCTGTATCAGCTGACATCACCCTGACAGCTGGCCCTGAGGACACAGAAGCAACAGGAAGCCACCAGAACCTCACAAGAAGTTCTTTGGTGCATTTCTCTACGGAGTCATTACAAACAGAGCTCAGCTACGCAATGGAAGCCAAACCAATACATGCGTGCTGTTAGAAAAGAATCCTTCATCATGTGTCCTTTTTCCTGTGCTTACTTTAGCAGAACATCCTTTCCTTTGTGTCTGTTTCAGGGAAAACTTTACTCCTTCAGGTTTTTGACTCAACAAGACACCATCCGACCCAACTGATTTTCCAAAGAAACCATAGTTTCTACTTTAGACCCTGACTAATATTAAATATTAATGTCAACATTAAATTAACTATATAGTAAAATAATATTTTAATGTTAACATCAAATTAACTATATAATGAAATAATATAAATATAACAATATTTTTAAATATTAATGACAATAAATACTCTGTTTTCAGAACTTACTTCATTGGACAAAACAAGCAAAGTTTTGTTTTTTGCCCCCTAACTCAGGTAACGATCAGATGGGACCAAACATTGTCCTTTTGAGTATTCTGCTTCTGAGTATATGCTAGGCTGAAAGCAGGCAATAGGTACACCATGACAAGCCAACAGAATCATTTCCTTCTTGCATTCTGCAGGCTCAACTGACAGAGCAATACTGGGTTTCATAAATCAAAGGAGCTCGTGCACAACGAGGAGTAATGGGCAGGGTGTGGTGTAGAAGAGCTACATTAGCATGGGGTGGTGGTTAAGGAATATTTTGTTTACTGTGTGAGGTTTGGATGATTAGAAGTCAGTTGAGTAACAGTGGACACGGGGAAGGCTTCCTACCATAAATGCAAAAGACTTTTTGGTAGGAAGATCCTTGGAGTACTGAGGAAGGATAGTTTGTGTTTGACAGGGGCCAAGTAGACCAAGTTATCTGCAGTTAGAGTAGATGTCCCCCTGCTGGACACAGCATCCAGGGGCAGGCCAGCTCCGAGAAGTGTTTGTGGTTGAAGAGCCCAACACGAGATTGAAATTGACAGAATACTTGGCACCTGCTTTGCTCACTACTAGGAAGTCCCAGGTAATTTGGGGGAGAAGGGCTAAATGGCTTATTTTGCATAGACTCTCAAGGGCTCTTAGTTGGCAAACCAGTAGTTAGGACAGTGAAGCTGGAGGTTCTTAGAGTAGATCTGGGGTGGGAAGGAGAAGAGGGAGGAGAAAAGTGAGGAGAGTGGGGGGAGGGGAATCTGCCATTGGAATACATTGTATAAGAAAAGAATAAATAAACATTAAAAAAAAAAAAGAAACACAGGCTCCTCTTCCAATCGCCCCTAGCAATGTGGGCTCTGTGGGCTCTTGTCCAGCATTTGTGAGGTCTTGGGTTCCATTCTCAACCCCATAAACAAAACAGCAATACATGAGAAAGAAGACTGGGTAAGAGGTTAGCACATGCCTGCTTTTGTACACAGTATTTTCTTGTGGATTATCCCTTTAATCATTTGAAGTATGGTTTCATTGTAGAGTCCAGGCTGAATTTGAACTCTCAACCCCTCTGCCTCAGCTTCTGGAGTGCTGGATTACAGGTGTGTGATACCAAGGCGCCTGGTTTATTCAATTGACCAGCCTATGAGGTGAGTGTTAAGTTCAGAAAGAAGATGATGAAGCTGGGGCTGGCTCAATGGTTTCCTGAAAATTGAACAAGTTACACTGTGGTCACAAACTCCCCCATGGCACTGATTGATATGTCTAAGAGGACTCTGTATGGCTCTTTATAGAGAATGGCTTTAGGTCCTAACTCTGCTCAGCCACTTTCTGCCTGTTTGGACTTTCGAGATGTGTATGTTTCATATTATGTAAACATAAAATAAGTGGCCTTCGTGTCTGGCTTCTTGCCTTTCATCTAAGTTTCCATGCTCACGGTTTGGCAGCAGCACCCTGTCTTTTTCTAGGGCGAAGTAACAGTTCAGTGTCTAGATAGTCCGCATTCTTACTCACTCATCAGCTGGAGACGTATTTTTTGTCTTCCCACTTTGGCTCTTTCATTTGAACCCTTGTTGGATTTTCTCCAATGATTAATGACCTGTAATGCTTTTCATGTCGTTGGTGGCCATTTGTTTTTTAAAACTATGTATGTATGTATGCATGTATGCATGTATGTATGTATGTATGTATGTATGCATGTATGTATGTATAATATCTTTTGAGTTGAAATAGAATTACATCACTCTCTCCCTTTTCCTTCCCTTCTTCCAGCCCCTCCCAAATACCTTTCCCCCAACCTTTCCCATGCCACCAGCTCTCAAGTTGACAGCCATGTCCCCCCCGATTACCATTTCCTTGGTGTCATTATATATACAAATATGTAAATCCGACTTTCTGAGTCTGTTCTTGGGGGTGGTGTGTATATGGTGTCAGGGCTGAGTGCTTTGCATCGGACAGCCAGTAAGGGTGCTTATCCCACGAGAGGAGATTTCTCCTTCTCCCAGGCTGCATCTAGTTCTTTGTCTATGGGCAGGATCCCATGGAATTGTCCCCCCCTGCATGCATGTTCATTTGAAATCTTCTATGGAACAAATGTCTGTTAAAAGCTTTTGCCAATTTCAGATTGAGTTTTGATCTTTCTGTCAAAGGAGTTGTAGATAAATGGCTCTAGATGAATGATTTGAAAATATTTCTTTTTTTGGTTTTGCATTTTCAAAGAAAGAATCCCCAGCTGTTCTCTTTCCTGCCCCTTCCATGCTACACCAGAGGATGCCCATGTAGACTTACCACTGAATGAGCTGGGATAGCATGCTGGCTACTGTGAAACCTGAAATAACAATCTGGAGTCATATGGACAGAGGGAACCTCAGCCGAGAAAGAATCCCTGCCAGACTAGCCTGTGGAAAAATCTGTGGCTCATTTTCTTGATTGATGATTGATGAGCTGGGATTCAGATCATGGTGCCTGGTGGTTCTGGAGTCTCTAAGAAAGCAGACTAAGTGAGCCATGTGGAAGCAAGCCAGTAAGCAGCTCCTTTCTGTGGCCTCTGCATCAGCTTCTGCCTCCAGGTTCCTTCCCTGACTTCTCCTGATGATAGACTATAAGCTGTATAATGAAATAAACCCTTTCCTCCCTAAGTTGCTTTGGGTGTTTTATCATAGCAATAAAAAGCCTAACTAAGACAGGTGGGGAGAAGAGGATATGCAAGGGAAGCAGGACCCATTGAAGGCAGATGGCATTATGAGTGAGTCTAGGGCAGGGATGAGGTTCATTATACTCTTGGCGTTTGTTGGGAGCTGGGAATCGTTCTGGTATTCATCACGGTCCATTGGCCATAGGATTGGGCATTCTTGGACCATCTTCGTAGAGGAAAATCAAAGTTAAAGTGAAGGCACAAGATGGTCATCATGGACCAGAACTCTGAAGACTGTGGACACTCAGCCCTGTCACTCAGCCATACCAGGCTGCCAAGTGAGCTTCCTTGAGATTCATGTTCTCCCAAGACATAGAAGGTGAACAAAACCCAGCGGCAGCCGAATGACACATCCAAACAGGCTAACGTTTACGGTGTTTAAGATATGAATACTCCTTTTCTCCTTAGCAAAACCAGACAACATCAATGGTGCGATGCTCCTTCGACTTTGAGGATATCGGAATCCCAGGGGGCATCTTCTACGGGGAGCTAGCCCCACCCACAGAGCTGCTTGCACAGTAGGTCTATGGCAGAGCCAAGGGATTGTTGACGTTGACAATGTGGGGGGGTACTGTCTTTATAGAGAGTAAAGAATAGTAGATGTTTACATTTATAAAACTTACACCTGGCATAAATATTTGAGACGTATTCTTTACTAAGAACCCAGAGTAAATGTGAGCCTCCCTCAGTTTCCCTCATTTCTTCCACTACTGTCACAGTTACTGGATGCAGCCTCTGCTGCAGGTTCTAGGGTATTAGTAAACCATGCTCCATGTCTATAAATACAGGGGCAGGTAGGGTACAGTTCCTCAGGATTGCGAGCTTCCTCTACAGATTCTGTCCTGCAATCTGTGTTTCCCACCCCACCCCCACTCCCTGTCTCAAACGTTCTCCTATAAAATGAATGATAAATGGATTGATATCACACCTTTCCACGCAACATAGAATGCTTACTTTCTAACAGTTCCCCAGTAGTTTGTAATACAGTTTTATTTTCTCCATAGGCACAGAAGAAGAGAGTGAAAGCAATAGGATATTTGGGAGAGCGGCAAGAAGAGTCATAATGTTTAGTGAGAGGCTGTTAAATGCCAGCAGCTTGTAAATGTTTATGCACCGTTTTACTTAATCCTTTTGGGGATCCCGTGGGATAGACATTATGCTCGTAGCTTATAGATGAGAAGATCAAGGTTGAGACGAAGGAAGGAATCAGACCCAGGGTGTTAATACTCGGCAAGGGGAGTGAAGCAGTCTGAATGCAGTTGGATTGGCTTCCAAGCCAATGCTTCTGATGTCTGCTCCTTGGTGTTTCCACATGTTGACTAGGGAGTTCTCTTCATAAGCCATGGAAGTCAGAATCACATTCTGCTCTGAGTGGGAAGAGCCTGAGCAGTTCGGTGCCGATGTGCTGGTTTGAGGTGAATGCATTGGTTGGTGAAAGTGTTGGTATTGGGAAACCCAGGAATCTATACACTGTTTCTAGGACATGCTTCCTAGCAACCTCAGAATGTCTTATTCTGTACCTGTGTGAGGCATGTAGACTTCTCTTTTGTCCCCCAGCCTGCTGTGGAAGCTTGATATCCCTCATGGGGTGTAACACTTATGATGCATTTGATTAAAAATAATAAGCAATATACATTAGTTTAAAGGACCCATGCAACTGATTAGCTCACAGATAGCATCCATCAGGTGTGGTCTGATCAAGGCATTGCCTGGGTTTCTTATTATGTGTGTTGGTTTTATAACTTGTCTGATTGGCAAAGTTGAACTGCATTTTTTTTTTTTCAGAATTTCCTTTTTGCTTCCTGGATCATAAATGTCACTGTCAGGCAAGACCTATAGGGTAGAAAAGGAACAGCAGCTGTTGGTTTGGACATTGACACTCAGAACAAACAGCTCAATGGTTGGGGCAAGCAGGTGACATTAAGGGAAAAGTAACAGCTGCCCTGTGGTTCAGCTCACTGCCTGTCACCATCTAGGAAGCTGTGTCAGGATGGCTGGGCTCAGAGGAACACCTCAGGAGGATGAGTCCACGGTAAATTAACCCACTGTTTCTCCCTATCACAACACTTATGCATTCCTGGGGGGAAGTTCCCCCTCTTGGGGATGGTCCTTGGTAACACCTTGACTTGGGTTGTTTGGTATCTCCTTCTACCAAGAGTAGAGAGAGCTGTGAGCCTTACACAAGGGAGAGAGTTGTGAGCCTGACACAAGGGAGAGAGCTGTGAGCCTTACACAAGGGAGAGAGCTGTGAGCCTTACACAAGGGAGAGAGAGCTTGTGAGCCTTACACAAGGGAGAGAGCTGTGAGCCTTACACAAGGGAGAGAGTTGTGAGCCTGACACAGGGGAGAGAGCTGTGAGCCTTACACAAGGGAGAGAGCTGTGAGCCTTACACAAGGGAGAGAGAGCTGTGAGCCTTACACAAGGGAGAGAGCTGTGAGCCTTACACAAGGGAGAGAGCTGTGAGCCTTACACAAGGGAGAGAGCTGTGAGCCTTACACAAGGGAGAGAGCTGTGAGCCTTACACAAGGGAGAGAGCTGTGAGCCTTACACAAGGGAGAGAGCTGTGAGCCTTACACAAGGGAGAGAGCTGTGAGCCTTACACAAGGGAGAGAGCTGTGAGCCTTACACAAGGGAGAGAGCTGTGAGCCTTACACAAGGGAGAGAGCTGTGAGCCTTACACAAGGGAGAGAGCTGTGAGCCTTACACAAGGGAGAGAGCTGTGAGCCTTACACAAGGGAGAGAGCTGTGAGCCTTACACAAGGGAGAGAGCTGTGAGCCTTACACAAGGGAGAGAGCTGTGAGCCTTACACAAGGGAGAGAGCTGTGAGCCTTACACAAGGGAGAGAGCTGTGAGCCTTACACAAGGGAGAGAGCTGTGAGCCTTACACAAGGGAGAGAGCTGTGAGCCTTACACAAGGGAGAGAGCTGTGAGCCTTACACAAGGGAGAGAGCTGTGAGCCTTACACAAGGGAGAGAGCTGTGAGCCTTACACAAGGGAGAGAGCTGTGAGCCTTACACAAGGGAGAGAGCTGTGAGCCTTACACAAGGGAGAGAGCTGTGAGCCTTACACAAGGGAGAGAGCTGTGAGCCTTACACAAGGGAGAGAGCTGTGAGCCTTACACAAGGGAGAGAGCTGTGAGCCTTACACAAGGGAGAGAGCTGTGAGCCTTACACAAGGGAGAGAGCTTTGAGTCTTACACAAGGGAGAGAGCTGTGAGCCCTACACAAAGGAGAGAGCTGTGAGCCTTACCCTAGGGAGAGAGCTGTGAGTCTTACACAAGAGCTGTGCTATGCTCTTACCCACATCAGGAAAGGACTTGAGGAAGAATTTGAGTTCTAACTCCTAGCCATCCTCTACCTGAACTGTTATAGGCATCTGTGTGGGAGTGCTCCCTCTGCTCCCTTGTCTCTACACTCATGGAGCTAGCCCTGGATCTTGGACATCACCGGGATTCGATCTCATAGCCACAGAATAAGTAGCACCAAGATTATTGGGTCAACACAGCTTCCAGCGAACCCAGGTGTAAGAGAGGAGTGGTGGCGTCTGAAGTGGGTGGCTTTGGAAAGATGGGCAGAATTTGGGGGTCAGTGACTAAATAGCCCTCCTCAAAGGTACAGTGATCTAAATACAGAACAAGGGCAAGAACAGAGTGTTCTAGTGCTGTGGAAGGTGCATGAACATCAGCTTTGGCCTTGTTACCCCGTGTAGCCTCAGTAGGGGGGACAGTACTGTGTGCCGCCTGGAGCCAAATAGGAAGGGAATATGGGTTTCCAAGTGGAGAGAGAGAGAGACTTCTTGAGGTAATATATTATGAACCAAGGAATGGAATCTGGTGAGTCTTTGGCCTCAGCATGGGTAAACTGAGGCACTGGGAACCTTCCCTAAATCTTCCATGATCCGTGGCAAAACACTGTTTCCTAGAACTCAGCAGTGTGGGAAGGATTACTTACCACTGTGTTTCCTAAAAACCCGATTGTGTGTGTTTTCTGCTGCCAGATGACCCCCTTCTAACAGTGCTCGGGTGCCCCCACCCCTCGTTCCCGACTCAGTGCTGATGTGTGTAAGAGCATGTGCAAGTCTGCAGAGCGGAGGGTGCAGAGAAGAAAGTACATTTTAGAAAACGGAAATACGTCTTCCTCCCCCGCCCCCGCGCCCGCCCCTGCGTGGGGCCCCGAGGCTGCAGTCAAGCAAAGTGCTGGCCTGTTCTAGCTCATTTTTATGTTTTTATTCAGAAGCTTCTGTACCGGAGCTGATGGCAGAAAATGTGCGGTAAAATGGGGAGGCCGCTGGGTAATGGCCCCTGTAAAGTGTTAATTGCCTATTGAGACTGCAGACTTTGTCGATGCCCGGGGATCGGAGCTATTGACAGGCCCTTATTTATTCTGGGCCCACAAAGCGGGCTCCTCCTCTGCACAGGCTTCCAATCAGTCACGCTTCCCTGGACCCGACAAGAGGCACCAGTCAATAAGTCTGTTTGCAACCTTAACCCTTTGAAGGTGGCAGTGTGGTCTGTGGGTCTGCCTGGTTCAAATGTTCCATCACTAGGGGGACCTCTGTAGGCACAACTGTTCGGAGGAAAAGACCCTGCAGACACCCCGAGATGCTGAGCAGCTCAGGAAACCTGGTTCCCCTGCTGCCTCTATTCTCATGGTTTGGGAAGGCCAGGAAGGCTCACCTGAAGATCAGAGTGACACCGCTGTAGAGCCCTGCGGGGCCACATCGAGGCCCCACGATGTGACATATTTGGAGAGTTGCATGTAGATGGAACAGACAGAAAGCCCACGTGAAGGCATAGAATAAAGGCAGTTTGGACAAGGCAGGGAGAGAGAAACCAACTCGGTCCTCTATCGGGACTGTTTAGTGTCTACGCATTTACGTTCACTGCTGGCCATGACGTCACAGGGTAACGCCCTTTGGAAAGCCCACATCAGCCTGAGCAGTCACAGGTCTTTTGGTGGAGGGTGTAAAGAAGACATTATCATGATGGGGGAAGGAGGTAGTTATTGTCCCAGGTTCGCGAATGAGCTTGGCGAATGCAGGCTTGTGAAGTGTGGTCCAGGCTCCATCTTTGTAGGACTTCTCAGACCGTTGAATGTGGGCAATGGGCACTGGATACTCTAAAATGCAAATGAGCCCCACTGGTGGTGAGCTGTGCCAGATGGGGAGAGAGGTGTCCCCAGGACAGGGCTTCTGGTTTATGCCCTTCTGTTTCATAAAGGGCAGGGACGGGGGCCTGGGCGACAGTCTGAGGTTCTGTGCTAAGCTGGGGGTCAGTATGAAGAAGTGCTGGGAGAGGGTACTAAACTTCAGGATTAACCCATTTTTACCAATCTCCCTCTATAACCCCTTGTCTCAATTACCTGGCTTCCTCTTGGGTTCTGGAAAGAGCCACCACGTGGGTACCTGGCATTCCGGAGGCTGCCAGAATGCCTGAGGATTGCCACATTGCTGGGCCTTCCCCACGGTCACGTGTTAAGTACTTCCTCCACACCACCCATCACGTCTGACTGAATGGACACCTGCATTCTCCATGGTGAGATACCCTGGGGCAGGCCACCACTCTGTGGTTCTCTCTTCCCTTTGCCTGTCAGCACAACACTGGCTGTAGCTGTACAGCCTGTGGGCTGTATGCGTTAGCATTCTCTGCTTCATGGGACAGGAGGAGGTGAGGAAGGACAAACAACCTGAGAGTCAAGGCTGTTAGGAAGAGTGTGCATGTGGGGGATATGGCCCACGGAGGTGTGGTGAGGCCTAGAGGCGAGGGAGATGCCTCTGTGAGACTCATGTTGGGAATCCCTTCCCCCTGAGGGACCAGACACACAATGATGGTATAGTACAGAATAGAGTTTATTCAGGTCATAGGGGAGTTAAGAGGGTAGTAGAGGCAGAGAGAGAGAGAGAGAGAGAGAGAGAGAGAGAGAGAGAGAGAGAGAGAGAGAGAAGAGCGGAATAGAGGAGTAGAGGCCAGCCATGAGCCTGTGGAGAGAGGAGGGGAAGGGAAGGGGAAGAGGAGGGGAAAGGGGGGAAGAGCAAGGGAGGGAGCAAGAGAGAGAGGAGGGGGCAAGTAGCTCCTTTTATAGTGTCAGGTCATTGGGGCAGAGCATATCTGGCTATTTCCAGGTGACTCAGAGGTGGGGTATACCTGGCTGTTGCCAGGTAACTGAGGGGTGGGGCTTACAGTATCCCAGCAAAGGCAGCTCACAGATTCTTGCAGTCTGGGGGTGTACTGGCTGGTTTTGTGTCAACTTGACACAAGTTGGAGTTATCACAGAGAAAGGAGCCTCCCTTGAGGAAATGCCTCCATGAGATCCAGCTGTAAGACTTTTTCTCAACTAGTGATCAAGGGGGGAGGGCCCAGCCCATTGTGGGTGGTGCCATCCCTGACCCAGCCCATTGTGGGTGGAGCCATCCCTGGCCCAGCCCATTGTGGGTGGTGCCATCCCTGGGCTGGTAGACCTGGGTTCTGTAAGAAAACAACTTTCCTCCCCAAGTTGCTTTTTGGTCATGATGTTTTGTGCAGGAATAGAAACCCTGACTAAGACAGGGGATGTAAGACTTGGAAGCCACCAGGCTGCATAGCCCACTCCTCTGTGGCTTCCCACCACTAGAGAGCATGGTCTATCCAGGAACACAGGCTGTGTATACCTGGCAATGGCCCAGCCCTGTACTGATTGCCTTCCCCCACTTTCTGGCAACACAGGAAGAGGGGACTTGGATGAAGCTCAGCCCTGCCTCAGACACTTCACAATCGTAGGCCTAATTAAAACACCACAGACGGTTTGAACCCCGCATTAAAATTTGATGAGGAATTGATCAGCCAAGCAAACAGGAAATTTAGCTGTGAGTGAAGGTAATGTTTGCTCAAATGTGTAATGAGACCCACGGGGAATATTTGTGGGGACCTCCGTCGTGTCTGGAGATGCTTGTACATTTCAATTTCATTTTCCCTGTGTACCATTCCTCTCAGAGCAGTCCCGGATGCTTCCAGGGGAACAGAAAGAAGAAGAAGAAGAAGAAGAAAAAAAAGGGTTTCATTTGGTAAACTTCCCTTTGGAAGCTCAAGGAAATAAACTTGTCACATTGTCCCAGAAAAGTAGCACAGGGGTGTGTCAGATCCGAGCCGGGGTCATGAACCTAACCTTGCTGGCAAACATTTAGTATATAAACATGAACTAATGAGAGATCATTGGGTACCTATTGTGTGGCTGCCATAGGCTAGATTCTAGGGATAGATGGGTGCATAAATTAATCTGCCCATGCCTTTATGGGTTTCTAGATGAACAGGAGAAGTCTGAGCGTCAACTTTCCTATCTGTGAAACGCAAATATTGGTGGTTTTCATAAAAAAGGTGGTTGAATGAATTTAATTAGAAAATATATATAAAATCCAGTGGACAGGGATTTTGGAAAAAAAAAAAGATAGTCATCTTATGTAGCCCAGGCTATCCCCTAACTCTGTTCTCTGGCCTCTGCCTCCTGGTGTTGAGACCACAGGTGTGTGCCACCTCTCCTGGCTAGGGCTGACCTCTGTTTTTATGTCAGGTGAAGGTCTTTCTCTGCCCTTCCCCCATGACCAGTGTGTACACAAAATGCTGAGGTCTTTTCTCTGCTCCATGCCTCTGGCAGTGACCTAGCCTGGTGTTCGCTCACATATTTGTCACTGCTGGTGGGTGTAACTGAGGCCGAGGGAAAAGCAAGTCACACGGCTGACCTCCTTACAAGAACTGGAATTGGACCAGAAATTCTATCAGAAAGATCAAATAGCAAGAGCTCTTGGGTCATGCGGGGTGAGAAGAGCCTCTCAACTTGGGAGTTTGTGCCTCATAGATTAGGGAGGGACACTGGGGGCTTAAAATACCCTTTAACCACGACCACGGCCAGGATGGACCATGGCCAGGGTGTTTCCTTCTTTGCAGCTCTCCCGATGGCATATACCATTGACCTAAGTGGGAGGGGCGTGGCCTGACTGCCATGTATTTCTCATTCTTGTTCTTACCCGTCATCCCCCATTCTCACGCTTACACCCACTGTCACCCACCCCTACCTCCACTCTTACCACTATCCCGCGCCCTGCACCCACCCATCTCCCATCTCTTATTTCTTCTCTCACCCTGAGCCCACATCCACTGTCTCCACTCCTCATCTACCCTCACCCTGCCCCCATTCCAATGTTCATTTGTCCATTCCTAAACCCATCGCTCCTTCTTCACCGACACCACCACCAACATCAGCTCCATCATCTTGGCCATGAAGCATTCTCACATTGCATTGGGTGAAAATGCATGTTCCCTTGCTTCTAGCTTGTCCCATAAAATGCCAAAAGACAACTCCTGACCCAGGCAAGAGTGGCCACAACTGTGTTGGTATCATCTTAACATTCTCTTGTTATATAGATGATTGGAAGTTTTCAAAATGGGAGAACCTGGGGGACTCACATCTGAGTCCTTGGCAGCTGCCACTTCGACGCACATAACCTCGGCAGAGAGCAGATTGGTCTCTTATGTTGTAGCTATGTCAATATGGGAACCCACAAAAGGAGACACAGACATTTGGATTCTAGCCAGATGTAGCTGATAGACAAAGCCTTCGATATGCCCAGAGGACGAAGCACCTAAAACAGCCAGGCAGTGGATCTCATAGTCAGGGGAGCAGTGTGTAACCCCGTGCCACGCACAACTGCCTGTAACAGGAAGTACTTACTCAGGAGACCTGTTGAGCACTGAATATGATTTCCAATTGGTTTTCCATTGTGAGCCAGACATTCTTTATTTAATTTTATAGATGCTATTGCCTTTATAGTCTCTAAGGAAGCTATAGATTTATATACAAGCAGATTTTTATGTCTTATGTAACAAGACATAATGTTTTTGATTTTTCAAAATCTTCTATCACTTATTCAAATTGACAATGGTGACATTTATAAATAATACCCACTTTAATCTCTTGCTGCATTGAACGGAAGCTCTGCTGGGATTAATGCATTCAGATTTTCCATGCTTATTGAATCAGGTTTGGTCAAGACTGATTGTTTTTTCTAGAAATTATCTGCAGTGTTTTTCAAAGTCATTTGCATGTATCTGTGTAGCATTTTCTGTACTGATTAAAAGCTGCCTTCATTCATCCCTGCGTAATCCCTGCCCCTCCTCCTTGTGTGGATGAAGCATGTGAGTGGGTGTTTGTGTACCACAGTGCATGAGTGAAGGTCAGATGACAGCTTCTCTCCTTCCATCTCTATGTAGGCTCAGGAGTCAAACTTGGGTTTTTGCACTTGTGTGACAAGCCGTATTCCCCTAAGCTGTTGACACATTTTTTTTTAATTCTTAAATGTGTGGAACTTAAATGTTACAATCTCACAAAGCTAGTATTTATTATTATTATTATTATTATTATTATTAATTATTATTAATCACCACACTGTGCAGGCTCTCGAGCACAATGCCCATCCAAGTACCAGTGTTTATGTTCTGCTACAGGATCAGGGTGGAATTTGCAATGTTTACTAATTTTACATCCTGCTCTCTAGAGAGAAGCAGAGGTAAAAATTTGGGGAACAAAATGCCAGTTCCTTTTCTATGCCTATAAAAGATTTGTATATTATTTTTACAGACTGAGACCATATTGTCTATTACATCTGCCCCTTTCCCCCCCTGGGGCAGGCTGGCTTGGTAGATGAGCTGAGTTAGCAAGCTTTGTGTTCAGTGAGAGACCCAGCCTCAACATATAAGGTGAAGAACCATCAAGGAAGACACTTGACATCAACTTTTCGCCTCTTCATGCATGTACCTACAAACACTCAAACACACACACACACACACACACAAGCAAAAGCTAAAGTGTGCATTTACACATTCCTGGGGTTATACATAATTTCTGTAATTCTTGATTCTTTAATTTCTGATAGATGCAGAAATTGTCCAAAAAAAAAAAAAAAAACCCCAAAAAATTCAAATGTGACAGTAACCAGGACACTCAGTGAGACGGTACAGGCAGGTGTATGGATGAAGGAGTATTTACAAGCTGCACACCCATGGAAGGGTGCTAATCGACTCCCACCCATCACTATTATCCTTCAGACTATCTCTGCAGAGCCTTTGGGCTGTGCTTAATTCTCAGGATTAGTGCTTGGAAGTTTGGGGTGGGTTTGGAAAGTTGGTCAGAGTGCAGGCTGGGGGTAAGGCACACATGACTGACACGAACAACCTCTGAGTTTGTGCTTTGTGTAAGTGAACCCTGGGAACAGGGAAGGAGCCTGTCAGGTTTCTGGCGGCTGCTCTGGTACCCTGGATGGCCTTCACCTTCCCTCTGCTGGTCTTTGCCATTTGTCACAACAAAGGAAACTCTTGACCACCAGAACATCACAGGAAGCGTGGCTGGTATGGTGGTCTGGCTCAGCAGTCAAGCAATGGACAAATCCTCACCCCATCTTTTTTGATGCTTTTTAAAATTTCCAGTGAGGAGCTAGGGGACCAGGGGTTGAGAAAGACTTCTTCCAGGCAAAGCCTTTTCCCAGACAAGACATAGCAGGGCGATTGACTAGTCTGTGTTTAGTATTATGATTAATAATTAAAACAAAGCTAGCTTATCAAAACAAATGCACCAACCAGAGTGTGCCTGTTTGGCTGAGCACATGTTCAAGGGGATTAGAAAGATTAGAAAGAAACCGAATCTGTCTTCTAGACTTTGCCCTCCAATGAGTGACTGTGTATTGATCGGCCTCCAAGAGGAAGCAGCACCGTTAAAAGCCTCAGCTTCCCCAGCTAATGAAGCAGTGCAAGAGAAGACAGTACATCTGGGCTAGAAGCCTGACCCTCCATTTCTAAGGATGCCCTCAGGTAGGCTTTTTGCCTGAATCTCTGCCTTACCCTGTTGATGATGTAGTGTTGTAATAGCCCTCGGCAGGACCGTAAAGATGGGATGTAAGAATGTATGAGCAAACACTTTGCAAATACAACGATAGTATGTAGATGGTGCAGATTCTGGTTTTTAAGTATGACGGACCGTCCACTTCCCCCAAATGCCCCCAGATACTGGGACTCTCAGCCTCAGCACTACTGACAGAGTGGTTGGCATATGTGTGTCCTATGAATTGTGAACATCCTTCAAATATCTTTACAAATTAACCTGCATCCTTAGACTACTCAAATGGCAAAGAAATTCCCCCCCCCCTTTTTTTGATTCCTTGAATTTTCTTTGCTAGTTTGTTACATTCCAGGATACCAACAATTGTCTTCCTCCCATTCCAAGCCACCAAACTGATGTATGGGGTCAGCTCAGTCTGAGTTTTACTGTGGTAACAAACATTTCCCAAATCTCAGTGACTTTAAATAACAACAGATCGTTGATTCTTGTTTCATGCTGAATATGTGTCTCCTGCTGTGTACAGATGTTCTCTGCTTGGAGTTGGGATCTAGACTGACAAAGAAGCCTCACGCGAGACTAAAGGGCACTGTCAGTCCACCCAAGAGGGAAGGAAAGACAGCATCACTGGTGACTTGGCTCTTGTAAGCCCTACTCAGAGGTGTCATTCACTCTTCCTGCTTATAATTCACTGGCCAGGATAAGTCATATGACTACTCTTGCTTTCAGCAGGGTTGGTTTGTTTAAGCTTGTTGTGGGGAGAGGCAGGCAGGTCACGGAACCTAATCCTTCTCATTGGAGTGGAGGCTACATAGTTCTCCCCTGAGAAGTGCAGAGAGTTTTAAGATAAGCAGGGTCTGCCCTGTGGTAAATTCTGTGTGTTGGCTCCCTTTGGTCTTTACAGACCCTGCATTTCAGATCTTCCCTTATCCCGGAAGTGCTTTGTCTCTCTGTCTACCTGTGGAACTCTTACCCATCCATCCCTCAAGAAGCCTCTCAGATGAAACCTTCTCAGATTGTGCCCTTCTTTATACCCCAGTTCTGAGTTGACTTTTCCAGTCTATATTTTCATAATAGTACTCTTTACCCATTAGAAGGTGAATTCAGCAGGCAGAGATTGTGCTGCTGTTTCCTGGAACTAGGATTGTCTGTAGCCTTGGTTACAGAGACAGGGACATGGATGGTTTAATTCTTCCCATGTGTCTGTTAGTCATATAATGAAATGGAGACATAGGGAGACTTACTTACTTCAAGTCCAACAAGGACCAAAGATACGGAGGACCCAAAGGTTCTGCCTTCTCTACTACTTCTCCCCATTCTGCTGACATTTTGGAGAAATGACTGTCAGTCCATGGGGTGTGTGGTGGTTAGCTTTAACTGTCAACAAGGCACTAACTGCCTTGGAAGAATGGTCCAATGAGAAACTGTCAAACCAGTTTGGTCTATGGGCTTGTCGGTGGGGAATTGCCTTGTTAATCGGCATGGGAAGACAGAGTCCACTATGGGTGGCAGCTTTCCTATGTAGGGGCCCCAGAACTGTATAAGAGAGACGAGAACAAGCCAGCATGAGTTTATTTCTCTCTGTTCTCGACTGTGGATATGGTATGATCTTTTCTTTGAGGCCCTGCCCCTTTGAGTTCTCCACTAAGATAGACTATAACCTTTCTCCCCTATGTTGCTTTTGGACAGGTTATTTTGTCCTAGCAACAGAAATAAAACTAGAATAGGGTGGCTAGTAAAATTTAGAGCATCCTTGAGACTCTTGGCTGCCCTTGTGTTTTTGCACTGTTGGAGTCTCTTTGGAACTGACTTGAGTTCTGCACACATCAGTGTCTAGGTCTCATAAATTACTGGTGTGTCTTCATGACCAAGTGCTTAGATTCTGGTGTCTTGAAGATCTATCTTTGAATCTCAGCTATTCTACTTGTTAACTGTGGAACTTTTAGCAAATTTATACCTCTTTGTGCCTCTGTGTCTTCAGCTATAAAACTAGGGATTGTTACAGTTTCTCACAGGAATGTCATGAAATGATGTATGCAAAAAGCCTGAACCTATCACCAGTCACATGAAAATACTGGATAGTTACCAGCTCTGGTTCCCTTTTCTTACACCTTTGAAATATGACATATACTCTTGGATCCTTTAGTTGGGTCCTTCCTTTGTTCCTTTAACAAATGTACTGATGTCAAAAAGACTTCGTACAGTGCTGGTGCTCAGTCTTTTGAGACATCATCCCATGACCCAAGACAAGAGTCAACAACACACATTGTTTCTTCAGTCTTGTCAATTGTGTTGGGAAGACTGAATTTTCTCCATTCTCTGGAGGCAAACACTGAGGCCAAGACCATTATCTGAGTGATTTAAGAGAGGATGGATTGAAGTTGAAATTATTCGGAATACAAGGGGGAAAGAGGTAAAGTCCAGCAATGGGAGTTCCTGTCCTGGCAATGTGACCAGTGAGGAGGAAGAGGGATGGAATCTTCTCTGTGAATTATAGCCCCCTCCTCCCCAGGTTAAGGTTTGACTAAAAGTGTTTCCCTAAGACTCATATTGAAGGTTCTAGTGCAATATTAAGAATAAGGCTTTGAGGAAGTGATTAGGTCGTGAGGGTGCTGACCTAATCAATGGTTTAATTCATTGATGGATTAATTATTGGAAGAAAAGGTGGAGAGGAGGAAGTCAATGCTGTGATTATGCTACAAAGCATATCTGTGTGGTCCCTGGCCTCTTCCTCACCTTCTTCTGTTTGCTTTCTGGTTACCATAGGGTAAGCAGCTGTGCTCTGCCAGTTCTCCCGCTGCAGGCTCTGCCTCTCTGTAACCCTACAGTACTGAGGCTGGTTGGTCTCGCACTAACATCTCCAATACTATATAAGCTCAAAGAAACCTTTGCTTTTATTAATAACTCTTTCATTGTTTAGCACAGTGTTGAGATAGCTCATATATAACCCACACACTTATAACTCACATGCTAATAAGTCCAGGCTCTCACATACAAGCCAAGCTATAAGACCCAGACTCTCACATATGACCTACACACTAATAAGACCCACACCCTCTCAGACAGCCCACACTATAAGACCCTGGCTGTCACGGTGTGTAGTAGAGTTATTTCCTTGGAATTGAGATTTGGGAAGGAGCTAACACAAAGCATCTCAGGAAGTAAAGCCCCCAGAAGGTACAGGCTCCCAAGGCTACACAAGCAGTAATGGGTGCTGGGGAGAGGGAACTCCCTGATGGACTGAGCCACCTGAAAGTCATGAGATTCAGGGGACACAGGTTTCATCAGCTGTCAGGTGTCATGTGTGTTCGTATGGTCTTTGTCATGTGTGCTTGGATGGTCTTTGTCATGTGTGCTTGGATGGTCTTTGTCATGTGTGCTCGTATGGTCTTTGTCATGTGTGCTTGGATGGTCTTTGTCATGTGTGCTTGGATGGTCTTTGTCATGTGTGCTCGTATGGTCTTTGTCATGTGTGCTTGGATGGTCTTTGTCATGTGTGCTTGGATGGTCTTTGTCATGTGTGCTTGGATGGTCTTTGCCACGCATTTTTTTTTGGATGGTCTTTCTGGTAAGGTTCAGCCAATGGCCCTGAGAGTACCCCCTTTCTCCTACTTCTGTAAAACATTCAAGCAAACCCAGGGGCTCACCAAGCTAGCCCTGAGTGGAAATGTCTGTATGTCAGTGGTATCCTTTCTGGACTGAACACTTATTCATCGTCCCACATGAAAAGACACACCAATGCCACTGTGACCCTTGTATCCTCGTCATCCAAGTACATGGACTCTTATGACGATCCCGAGAGCCAGGACCCATGCTTCCTCCCTCCACTGAGGTCTCTAGCGTGTTTCCATATTTGGGATGTGCTCGGTGCTGGTGAAACAGGACAAACGACACGACCATGGGTCTCAGAGAGGTGAAGTCATGTGCCAAGGTCACACAGCGAAGTCAGCAGCGGAGCCCGGCGGGCATTGTCTCTCTAGACTTGCAGTAATAGCTTGGCTTAGTCAGCTGTGTGTGTCCACCTGGATTCCTACCTGTGGAGCAGCCATCTTTGGAGGACACACGGCCAACCTGAGCCTGAGATGGAGCCGTCGCTGGCCTAGGACACCAATTTGGCTTTTCCAGTCTTGATGGAGGTTTGACTGAATTTTGATTTCCAGATGCAAAATATCACAGAGTAACCCAATTCTCCTTGTCTCGAGTGAGAGCCACTACGCATCTGAGTTTTAAACATTTTCTTTCCTGGTTATTAATATATACGACCTTGAAAAAGGCAAAAGGAAAACATCTCCCCAATTCCTGCTTTTGCATGTAAGTAAGCAGCAGGCAAGGGGACAAAGAGAGCTCTCACTTGGTTCTCAGAACAGGCAGGATCCAGACAGAAACCCTAATCGCTCTGCACAGTTCACCTGGTCCTATGCAGGCCTCTATCATCATCACCATCATCATCACCACCACCATCATCATCATGATGTAAATCACCTAAATCAGTACTATTAATACTTCACTGTATGGATCCCTTGGGATGGTGTGGCATGTCACCTGGTCGATCAGGAATGGGACGACAAACGTCAGCCTGACACAGGCGTCGATGCTCCGAGGATGTAACTCTCTGCTGCTTGGACGTGGGTTTGTGTTTCGAAAAGCATTTCCCATGGAATTCTAGAGTTGAGCAGCAGGTTTCCCTTTCTCTGCGTTAAATAGCGTTGGGAAAAATTAACTAGAACAAAGTCAAATGAACTGTTTTTACTGCAGGACTTTTCAGAGCCTTCAATATACCCCCGCACACGTATGCCTTGAAGATACGGATTAAAGATGTAATTCCCCAAATTTGTTTTATCAGGATGCGTGGTCCCATCCCAACAGACCCACCCTCCAGTGTTCTTTGGGACTCAGAACCAACCGCACCAGACCGGATTTCCTCATTTTGGAAGCTTTTTCTCTCTGTATCAACATTGGTCTTCCTCCGCACGCCTCATCCGGTCTTCATCCGCGCGCCCCATCCTCTCCCATCCTGTGCGCGTCTTTCTGTTTCTCTTCCCAGTCTGGAGATAATTCATTAAAGCAGCTCCCACTCCCTGCCTCCCTCATCTGATACACCTTTCCACCTCCTAACACCCAGACTCAAAAACACCATCAATATTTCATAACCTCACGGTGACAAATTTATTTTAATGTGGTCCACCGAGAACCAGAGATTGATTGGTCCCTCAGAAGCGTGACACGTTTCAAAGCAGGTTATTCATGGCGTGTTTTAGTGCCTACATTAGTCAGAGAGGAGCTGAGCCTGGATTTATCATCCTTATGATTTCTCCGTATCTGTTCTCTCCCAGCCTCCGGCAGCGGCTCTCTGAATGCTCCCTATTGATTCGTTCTGTAGCTTTAAAATGTGCTGTCAGGGTGGGGGGCGGGGTCTTGGGCTTCCAGCAAGGGGAGTCCTGATCGCTGGAGTCTCTGCAGGTCTGGGTGAAGCCAGGGGCCGATCAGAGGTTGATTTTGATTCCGAAGAGCATTAGTAACAGGAAGGGAGACAGCAAAGCCAGGGACAATAGCACAGCTTGTCACCTGCCTTGCAATGAGATTTTTTTTTTAAAAGTTACATATTAAAGCGTAATTAGCACATCGCGGGTGGCATCACGGAGCACGTCCATTGTGTGTCAGTTACAGACGTCACTGTCCCTAACAACTGCTGGAAGGAGGGTGTTGATATTACTTCTATCTTACTGTGGGGGAAACTGAGGCTTGGAGAGTTGAGAAGCTGGTATATGACTTCACAATCCTTCAGACCAGGTCTGCTGAAGTTCGATGCTGGCTCTCAGTATACCTGATCATCTTTCGTGGTTTAGCAGCCCCGGGAACTCTGTTCCCTAACGGATACACTTCTGTTTTGCACGCCTTACTCTTCAGGAGGAAGATCTCCAACAGTATTCTCCGGCTAATTTGATTTTCTAGCTGGCGTTCAGAGGCCGTGGGGCCAGCAGCTACTTCTGTTGATGAGGGTAGGTGAGTTTTCTGTGGGCCTTGTCCCTAAATTATCTGGAGGGATCTCACCAACTTCCAGGTTTCCCTGAACCTATGGTTACCTCTTTGGCCTGGACCGTAGTCTCTTTGATGTTGGAATCTTTGAGAATCTAGCAGCGTTTTGGGGCAGGATTAGAAACAAACATATGGTCCTAAATTGCCAAATATGTTTCCCTCATTCCCTCGTTTGGAGACAGAAACAAGGGTCCATGCCAGATAGCTCCTGCCTTGGAGTCACTGTAGGTTCCAATCAGCTGTGTCTAGGAGAGATTTTCAGGGTGGCATCTGCCAATTTTGTACATTGTAACCTCATAGAGCACTTACACCAGATATACAGGAGTCACCCAAGAAGATCGGAATCCAAACTGATGGTTAAATAAGCCTCTCAGAGGTTCTGGTGCTGGGGACTGCCAAGTGTGCCCAGGTTGGCACAGCATTCTGTTGCCACAGCTGGTTTCTGACCTGTGATCTTTGGCTCCTAGAACTTAGGCTCTCATCTTCAGCCCAGTGTTAGGCACACAGAGAGTCACAGGGAATTCCCAATTACCCCTTACACCAGGCTTCTCATAGCAACGGCCATGGTGTGGAAATTTAGAGCCTTTCAGCACCCGGGAGCCCCTGTCCTGAGAGCCCCTCTACTCTGTGGACTCTGATGCCTGTTGCTGGGCTTGTCCTGTGAGTTCATTAGGTCCTGGGGGCTTTGCATCCTATCATCTGTGTGAAAGGGGCCAAGCATTGTCACCTCCTGCCTGGGCTGGTGGGGGTAGGGGGTGGGGGATGGGGAAAATTCAGAGCTGTTGGAGAGCTGATATGGACTCATCAGCTCAGCAGTGTGGTGAGTCTGTGACATTTCCCTCATGATGGAAATGTAGCTGCCATGGCTAACTTCTCGCTTTGTATCCTCACACCATGTTCTAAGTTAGGAGGACAAGCAAAGGGAAGTGTGTGTGTGTGTGTGTGTGTGTGTATTATATGGTGTCTGTGGGTATCTATGCATGTGTGCAGATACACAAGTCTCTGTGCACAGGAGTAGAGGCCAGAGATTGATGCAGAGATATCTTCCTTTCTTTCTCCCCACTCTTCCCTGCTGTGGCTTCGCCTAGAGCTGTGTGTATTTTGATGTTAACTCTGCTTCCCCAAGAAGGGCTGCCTAGTCAGGTCTCAGCACTCAGGTGACTTCATCGGAACCTTCTCCCCATTTTAACTTATACAATAAAGGCTAGAGTGATGACTGGGCAGGGGAAGGGAACGTGGAGCTGGAGGGTGTGTGTGTGTGTGTGTATGAGAGAGAGAGAGAGAGAGAGAGAGTCTTGGATGTGCAGATGCCAATTTTATGTTTTGACTCCAACTAGGGTCAGAAGATTTCAGTTGAGCCTTTATCCTTCTGGAAGCTTCTATCAGACTTTTCTCCTCTTTCTCTTGCATCCTGGAGGGCCACATGTCCTCCAATACTCTTTAGCAAGTCAAAGGCACAGGATTTAATTAAAAGCAAAACTTGACACAAGTGTTTTTAATTGTAATAGCAAACACTGCCTGTTTTTATAAAGGTGACAGTTTCCAAACACAAGTGTGAACATCTCCTTCCCTCACTTGTCGGAGGCCCCATCACCGAGTGGCAGGGGGGTGCAAGGAGGTTGATCTGGTGTGAATGACTTCTTCTAGCGGTGACAGGTGCCACCTGAGTTCCTCACGGGGAGCGCCAGTGGCACCTGTCATCGGGAACACTTAGCTAATGAGATCCAAGGGCAGCTTTGGTGCCAATGCTTCACCCCAGCTTGCAGGCTTGACTAGAAGAAAGGTGAAGTTCATACCCATCTGGGAGAACCTTGGCATCCAAGACACACGCAGGAGCAAGTGTCTCCCAGAGTCCAAGAGCAAAGTGGTGGAAAGCGAGGGGACATTCAGTCCCATAGTGTCTCCCAACAAAGCAACAGCTGGTCAGAGCCTGTCTTTGTAGTTCTCTCCTGGACATTGGGCCAGCGTATGCTCTGCCATGGTGTCTCACGGAGGTCGCTGGGCCTCCTGGAGGGAAGACCTGGTATCCCTCCCATCTCTATCTGCACTGAGATGCCAGACGGAAGAAGCTTAATGGATATTCAGCGGCAGAGAGCAGGACTAGACCCAACCAGCTCAGACAGAAAGAGGAGATGCTGGAGACATCTGAGGACCTGCGGGGGACCCAACTGTAGAAACCCCGGGTGACATGAGATAGTAGTGGCTGATGTGACAACTGGAGAGAAGCAGTTTGAAAGCAGAGAGGAACCCTCTTGGCTCTTGGTCTCAGTGCACACTGAGATGGCATTATTAGTATTATTATTATTTTTTGCCATACTCTGTGTGTCTGTGCATGTGTGCCACAGCATGCATCTACCATATTCAGTGTGTGTGTGTCTGTGCATGTGTGCCACAGCATGCATCTACCATATTCAGTGTGTGTGTCTGTGCATGTGTGCCACAGCATGCATCTACCATATTCAGTGTGTGTGTGTCTGTGCATGTGTGCCACAGCATGCATCTACCATATTCAGTGTGTGTGTCTGTGCATGTGTGCCACAGCACACATGTAGAAGTGGAAGGGTAACTCTCAGGGGCCAGGTCTCTCTTTTTACCTGGGGAGGGAGTGAACTCAGATCATGAGGCTTGGCAGCAAGCACCTTTACCGTCTGAACCATCTCACTGACCCAAGGCAGAGAATTGTAATGGAGAGGAATGGTTAAAACAAAATAAAACAAACAAGCAAACATGACAAAACCCTCAAACCAAACCAAACCAAACCAAACCAACCAACCAACCAACCAAACAAACAAACAAACAAACGACAAAACAACCAACTAACTAATCCACCAACCAACCAACCAACCAACCAACCAACCAACCAACCAACCAACCAACCAAAATAACCCTGCTGGCTCTTGGTGTCAGGAAGCAGAGAGGTGGCAGGAAGCAGCTTGGGACTAGGTATATTTTTCAGGGGATATCCTCAGTGAACTACTTCCTCTCTCTAAGTCCTCACTTACTGCCACCTCTGGACAGGGCACTGTGCTGGGCTCCAATAAGGCATCAATTGCTCCATGGACAATGTCATTGTCCTCATGATCCATTCTTCCCAAGTTTCATGCCAAGTCTTTAACACTTGAATGGTTTGTTTTTATTTTGGTGGGAGAATCCCATATCCAAACTGTCACAGGTGATCTACCCTTCCATCTCTGAGACCTACCTCTTGTCAAGCCTTCCAAATCCAGAGGTCCTGAGGATTCCCATTACAGTTCTTTGAAGCATGTTCTATTACCAATTCACAATTCACACACAAAAGTTCATTTACTAATTCATAGATTTATTAATTTATTACACCTTCATGGAAATATGCTTGCAATTACCAATAGAAACAACTCTTGTGGTGTGTGTGTATGTGTGTGTGTGTGTGTGTGTGTGTGTGTGTGATGACTGTGATTGGTTCAACCTGAAATGTCCAAACCAATCAGTGATGACCAAGGAGGGAGCACACTAGTCAGGCAGGCTGGTTGAGCTTGAGGAATGGGCTGGAAAGAAGTGGCTAGCTTTCCCAGGGGGAGTTCAGGTTGGATGCCCACAAGGCAATCTTTGATGGAATCTGAGCCACCTTAAGCTTGGTTCTCAGGAAATCATCCCTAGTGTATGACAGAGAAGGCTCTTGGGGCTGCAATCGACCCTCAGCTGGGTTCTGACCAGCTGTACACAGTCAGTCTGATTGACTTGATGGACAATTCCGGGTCCTACTTCTCAGGTGTGTGTAGGCGTACAGGTGCTGATGGCTTTCTGCTGATGTCTGGGCTGCAAGATGAGTTGCTGTATGGGCAGGATCATGGAGCCATTGGCTTTCCATAATCCTTTCTTCACTCAACAGAAAGGACTAGCTCAGGCCCTCAGGATGGATGGCAGTGACAAGCCCAGAGAGTAGCCGGCACCCCAAATCCCAGCACTTAGGTCAGAACTTTGAGTGCAGACTTCTCAGCAGGCCAAGCACAAGTAGAACTGAGATTCTTTTTTCATCTGCTCCCCAGATGGCACAGATGGAGGATTGTTGGCATGTGGCTTGATGCTGGTTATGGAGAAGACTGGGAAGGAGACTATGATGGTGGCCTTCCTGGCACCATGTTCCTTTCTTGAAGAGAGTAGGTGAGGAGTCAGGGAGTCTTTGTGTCTAAGCCAGAGGTGGGTAGAGTTGTTATCAGTGCCTGGAGGAACCATCTAGGGTTCTGAGAAATTCAGTATGCCTTGCAAAAGCTCTGTCTCTTACCAGCTTGAGGTGACAGCGCCCACTTGCTGTGTCCCTTCCATTGCTAACACCAGGAAAAGAAGGTTTCCTCCTGGGCCCACACGGTTCTTCCCAGGTGCTACCAACAAATAGACGGAGGCTGTATTTCAGGAGAGTTATTACAAGGGAAACTTCACCTGTAAGTCAAACACTTTAGTTTCCCAGGCGTGAAAAACAACACTCTTTATCTGTGGCCTGGCCTGGCTTTGTGAGCTGTGTCTAACGGCAACAGCAGGAGATATACCACAGCCCTGTCAGCGTGGTCCCTGGGCTACGGTTAGCAGAATGCCCAGGACAGAAGTGCTGGGAAGGCTAGGGTCAGAGTCTTAGCCTGCAGCTTGTTTTCAGTGTAAGCCTTTACAAATGTTTTCATTCAACATCAGATGGAACAACAATATAAAAGAAAACAGAGGAAAACCAGAAGCCAAATCCTCCTGGAGTTTGGACGGGTTTAAAGGCACACTTCAGAAACAGAACACAGTGCTGGGCTCAGCCTCTGGTAAGGGCTCCATCAGCACCTGCTAGTCTAATGGTTTGTTGTTATTCTAGTAATTTGCTAAAAATTCCAGGCACAATGTCCATTTTCTCAGCCCATGTTGATTGATTCAAGTGCATGTTGCTACCATCTGTCCCAATCTCTCTCTCTTTTTAACTGTCTCATGTAGGGCTTTCAAGGATAGGACAGCACTTCCTGGATCCCCCTTACTCCCCACCTATGTTTGGGCAGGTGTCCAGGATCTTTGGTGCCATGACATCAAAGTGGGCAACTTGTGTCTGGCTCACTCTCCTGTCCTACTGCAGCTGAAGCTACGGTGGAAGCTGCTGATCCTCCATGCAGAATCTGCTTTTCTTGCTTGGTCCTGCTTACTCCAAACCTGTTTGGGTTGGGGAGGCTGGCAGGATGCAAGAGCAGGGAGAGGGGAGAACTTTGAAATGTCTTCTGGACATGCATGGCTATTGCACACATGAGCTCAGAGAACCTATGGGTGCCTGTATACAATCAAACCAGGCAACATTCTAGGATGGATAGGGGTGGGGCTTGTGAGGCCCCGCCCCTAACTGAAGAGCTATTGGCAGTTTGATGGCAACTGGGCGAAAGTAATTTTTCTCCGTGGTATGGCCACTGGTAGGCTGCCCATGTCCCGTTGTATGGACCCCATACTGTGGGCATTTGAGCAACGCTAACTGGACTCAGTGACTCAGTGGATTACTTTAAAAACCTGAAAGGTCCTGAAGTTAGGAGAAAGATGTGGGAGGGGTCCTGGAATGGGAAAGTTGCAGTGAGAATGGTGGGTGGGTATGATCAAGATATAATGTACACATGTTTCAAAGAATAAGTGAAATCACTTAGAAACTCTGTGTATGGACTGTTGCATTTAACATTTTGCACACCAGGATGCTTTCCCATGATGACTTTGTTATTCTTACCAGCTAGTTGTGAGGTTTGTCTTTGCATCTTGTACCTGCACAGACTTTGATGACTGCCTTGGGGAACAGAGGTTAGGTCATAGAAATGCCATGTGACTTCCACTGTAGGATGCTTGTTCTCAGAACCAGGCCACAAAGCTTAGGTTGAAAGCCTGATAACCCACTGCGATCCAAACCAGAAATGGGCGTTGTCTGCTAATAATGTGAGTGAAATCTTTCCAGACGAGGGTTTGGTCAATGTTTTCTGCAAATGGTTGGATAAGTAGATAGGCTTCACTTTGCAGACCATTCTAGTTAGCTTTGTCAACTTGATAGCTAAGAGAGTTACCTAAGAGGAAAGCCTTGATTGAAGAATATCCTTGAGCAGATTGGCCTACGGGCATATGGGTGAGGGATTGTCTTAACTGTTAATTGACACAAGAGAGAGTCTAGCCCACTGTGGGCAGCAACATGCCTAGTCAGGTGACCTGGCTATGTAAGAAAGTCAGCTAAACATGAGCCTGTAAGCATGTCAGCAAACAGTGTTTTCTGTGGTTTCTGCTTTGTGGTCTTGCTTGAGTTGCTGTGCTGACTTCCCTGTGATGATGGGCTGAAACAACTAAGATGATTTAACCCTTTTCTTCATTCAAGTTGCTCTTGGTCACAGTGTGTTGTCACAGTAGCAGAAAGGAAACTAGAATGCAGGCCACTTAGTTTCTCTCTTAGTTCTTCTGGAGTCAGTATAAAAGAATGGAATACCCTAGTTTTCTCCTTGTTGTGACCAAATATCCAGCAGAAAGGGATTAAGGATCCGGTGTGGCGTGGTAGCAGAAGCTGAGGCAGTGGGCCACATTGTGTCCCCAGTGAGGAAGCTGTGTGATGACTACTTCCGTTCATCGTGCCCTCTCATTTTGGTTTAGCCCAGGACCCCAGCCCACAGTACAGTACCACCCACATTTAGGGTAGGTCTTCTCACCTCAAATAACCTAATCTAGATAATCCCACATGTGCACGTCTGGAAATTTGTTCCCTAGGTTATT
The DNA here is from genome assembly GCF_963924665.1 of Micromys minutus. Classification (NCBI taxonomy): domain Eukaryota; kingdom Metazoa; phylum Chordata; class Mammalia; order Rodentia; family Muridae; genus Micromys; species Micromys minutus. The sequence goes on along the minus strand of NC_137980.1, from coordinate 48,576,235 downwards.
CTAGAACCGTCAAAGTTGACGGTTGATATTAGTCACCGTAGACGGCCATGCTCAGCCCAGCTTCAGGGATGGTAGTTTGTGACCTTGCGCTCCTGTTACTTCCTGGTTGTTGAATAAGACTCATCCCTTTGCCAGCCTTCCCCTGTGAGTTCCTGATCCCCAGATTCCATGGGTATAATCAAGTGCTTGCTTTCTGTTGTGAGGCTTTGGGTAGCTTCTAGGAAGTACACATACCTGGGCTGTTCTTCCCTGGTGGTATGATCCTGTATCCTTCCCTCCTACCCACTCAGTTCTTTAGAGGTTGTCACTCAACCATCTTTCCATTTTCCCCTTCCTTTGCAGCTCTAGTGCCTGATGCCAGGTGCTAACAACTCTACATGAATTGTCACCTTTAGCCTCCCCAGTCATTAATAAACAAAGAAGTGTATGAGCTCAGTAAATTGTCTCAGGTTACTGTAATGGCTAATATAATTATTAACTTGAATGGGTTAAGATTTGCCCTGGAAATGAAGGAAGCCCATAGCTCTGTGTTTCTTACTTAAATATGCCTCATCTCCAGAGATTAGATCATGGGGAAGCTGATCCAATGAAGGACTCCATTCATGGAGGGAAAAAACTATGAAAACTCTATTGGAAGGTGATGGAACTGTGCAGAGTGTGTCACTGGGTGCATGTCTTTGGGGGCATGTTACCCATGAAAGAAAAGAATTTCCTAGGTTTCAGTAGCAATGTTAGGAAAAAGATGAAGAGGGTGGGAGGGGGAAGGGATTTGCTCCATGGAGGTGCTGCAAGGAATGGGGGCAAAGGGAATGCCTCTGAGGGACCCATGTTGGGAATCCCTTCCCCCTGAGGGACCAGCCACATGACTGTGTAGTACAGAATAGTTTATTCAGGGCATGGGGAGGGGAGTTAAGAGGGTAGGAGGGACAGAGCGAGAGAAGAGAGAAGGGAGAAGTAGAGAAGCAGAGGCCAGCCATGAACACATGGGAGAGAGAGGGGGTAAAAAAATGGGGACAGGAGGGGTAAGCTGGGGGTGCGGGGGAGAACAAGAACAGGAGAGAGCAAAAAGCAGGAACACAAGAGGACAAGAGGGAGAGGAGGGGGAAAGTAGCCCCCTTTATAGTGTCAGGTAACTAGGGTGGAGCATACCTGGATGTTGCCAGGTGACTGTGGGGTGGGGTTTACAGAATTCCAACAACCTGTTCTGCCCTGTTCCTGTTACAGCTCTGTGTCTGTCCTGGTGGGCGGAGCTGCTCTTTTTGTTTCCTATCTACCCTGAGGTCAACAATTAACTCCTTCATATACAACTGTTACCAAGATATTCTGCCTAGTCAGTGGGCTCAGAACCATGGAGCCAGGGGACCATGGGCTAAAGTATTTGAAATCACTAGCAAAACAACTCTTTTCTCCTTTGAAGTTGTTCTCTTAATTATCTTTGTCACAGTGATCCCAAAACAACCAGGATTCCTCAGAACCAAGGAATCTTTCATCCAACACCCAGGGTCTTAACCACAGTGTATGCCCAGCGTTCACTGTATGAAATTAAGGGGAGAAAATCTGAGATATACCTTGTAGGTTGAAAATAGAAACTCTGAGTCCAGAAGCTGCGCACATCCAGTTATATCTTCACATTCGGATTTTCACAGAGTCCTGGGTATAGTAATTTTGGTGTGGGTAATCATTGATGGTTAGTGGCCTTCTGGGACCCTGTGGCTTTCTCCTGCCACCACTAGCAGACACTTCAGCATGCAGGTGTTTCTCTGTGTGACTCAGGGTGTGGCTGACATGACTGGGAGATTGGCTTGCAACAGAAGTAAGACTTAGTTGGGTCAGTCTAGTTCTTCACCAATGAGGGAGGAGCACTGGTGAGTAGGGCCCCTCATTTCTTGCCCTCTGGGGTGCATTCATCTTACAAAGGAGCCTGAAGAGATGGAACCCCAGCTATATGTTTATTCACGTGCTCTTTGAGGTCTTCTGTCCCTTTTGATCACATTTTTTGAAGACTTCATCATAGTTTTTGGAAAGCAGGTGGCATGTGAGTAGTTTGTTCCCACACCCCAATCTTGAGGTTTATTGAAAAGAAAAACCGAAAGAGTTCCTTTAAATTATTACACATACATCTTCCACAGCCAAATACTGGGTCTACACTCTGGCATACGTGTGCATGTGAGAGATGTGCACCCAAAGGTCTGAATTAGTGCAAATGTGTAATAATTGATTATATTTTCATGGGTGTTGTTTTCTTATCTTTGAATATATATATATAGTAACTGTAATTAGGCTAGCCAAGATTTGCTTGTTATTTTAATCAATAAAATGATTTGTAATCAGCACATCAACTGCACTGAAGTGATTTGTGCTTCTGAACTACTCGAGGGGGATTCAGAGCATTGCTACCTTGGGTAGCTTTAATCGTCATTTCCATGAGTCATCTCTTTTATTTCATACTCGGGACAGGGCCTCAGTCTGTAGCTCAGGCTGGAGTGGACCTTGTGATGCTCTCTGCCTTCATCTCCCGGCTGCTAGAACAGGTCTGCATCACTGGGCCTGGATGTTGTCAACTTCTTTTCCCATAGATCAAACAGAGCTCTGATGAACCCAGCCCTTGCTCCAGCCTGTCATCTCTATACTGACCAAAGGTTAAGCCACCTGCCAGGTTGTGTGGAGTTTGGTAGAGCCCTCTGGACCAGCAGCAGGGCGCAGTGCTGTCCTAGAGATGCTGTTGCAAAGTTATTTTTGAAGGGCTTTATAGTGTGAGCTGTTGATGTTTCTCTCTGCTGTTTGTATAAGACTCAGCAAATTCCAGGGGGTATGGTCAATATTGGGTTCTTAAGCATAGACTTTATAGCTAGTGAGGAGTTCTGGACCATGGGGAGATTATCTATAGCCACATCCTTAGTGAAGAAGCTGGCTTGTGATGGGAATCTATGACTTCTCCCACTGCTGGCTGCTTTGATCTGTGGTGAGCAAGTTTTATTCAGCCTCCAGGGGTAACAAGGGGCCCAACAAAGAGATTGCTTTACTCATTCTGATGTGCATCTCTGGGGAGTCATGATGGGACTGAGAAGAATCTTAACAAAACAAAACACCAAAACCAAACAAAACACCTTACCACCTTGAATAGGCTTTTTCCTTTGTCCTTTCTCTCCCATGTTCATAAGACTATGAAGATGTGGGCTCAGGTTGTCTAGGTGTGGTGAATATTCCTAGAACAAAGGCCACATAGGCCTTCCATGCCTCTCTGGGGGTGTAGTCTCCATGTAGGTTCTTGTCTGATAATTCCTTTGAACATTTTCATGGTCTTAGGCAATAGAAGAAATGGATTTCACTTACTTTGAGTTGTTTTGATCAGGGAAACTAATAGCAATGTTTAACCTTCCATATTATAGGACACAGATTTCTTTTCTTGCTGTTGTTGTTATAAATTAGTATTCTTGAAATGTATTTTTACGTTAGCATGGAGAGTAGTGGGTTTAATTATAGCATTTTCATACATACACACCATGTTACTTTGTTCTTATTCGCTCCCCTCCCCCTCTTCTCCTATCCCCACCCGCCCCCTCTTGCTGCTTCTCCTCTACCCCCACATACTCTCCACTTCTACTTTCATGTCACATGTCTTCCATTACTCCAGGAGACAGACTTCTGTCCTAAACATTTCCCCAGGCTCTTCTCTCAGCTGAGCACTGGTTGTGAGGACTCGTGAGTTGGAGAGGAATCTGGAGCGTGAGAGACCGAGGGTCTGCAAATTTTACTTCACTTGTCACCCCCTTGGCCATAGTCTGCTGGTACCCCATCCTCACAAAACCAGGGAAAGATCAGCCATTTAAGATGCTGAATATGTATTCTACAAACTGGCATGTCTCCTAACAGAGGAGCAAAGTCCTGTTTCTGTAACAATATTCTACTGTGGCTTCCTGAATGTTGTTACTTCTTGTACCTGCCTCTTTTCTCTAAGAACAAGGGACCTTCATGTTGTGTTGGCAGGTATTGGAACCAAAGATGCTTACTCCCTTAGATGCTCAGAGTTGACTGATAAGCTTTATGTTCTCCTTGTCTTCAGGAAAGTTTCCATGGATGTCCAACTATACGTCTCTTCATGTACGTATGAGCCAATGCATCTGTTATCTGTCCACCCATCCATTGTTTCATTCACACATCTACACATGCATATACCCGTTCTTCCCTCCAGCATCCATCCCATTATCCACCCATCAACCTATGTATCATTTATCCATTGAACTCTTATATCTACCCACCTGTCATCTAACAAATGGAGCCATAGTAGAATTCCAGTTTGGGAATCCATTCTGAGACACACTAAGAAAGAACAATGAAAACAGGTATCTTGCATTTAGTAACAAACTTGCCTTAAAGGATTTAGGGTTCCAGGATGCCTTTCATAAAGTATGGTTGGAAAATGTTGAATTCCTCCTCATGTCAATTTCATCAGAAAATTACTGCTAACTCTTTTTTTTTTTTTGGTATAAAAATAAGATGAGAGACATAATTGAGTGAGGATTAGATTAATACTTAAATAGAAATGAAGACTCCTTAATGTGTAATTATCGATTCAATCTCAAGTCTAGTTTTGTCCTTTGTTAATTTTTTTTTTTTTGTGTGTGATTTTCAAAGGAAAGAGATGCTTCTTTCTGTGTTTCATTGCATTTTCACAGGGAAGAAATGCGATCAGAACAGTGTCTTTCTGCATCAGTGTAGGCTGTGTTATAGTAACACAGGAAAACCCAGATCTCAATAGTTCAATGTACCAAAAGCTGGTTTCTCACTTACACAAAGATCCCGGCTGATGGTCCTGTGTGTTGTTTGTTTGTTTGTGTTTTGCTGGTTTTTTGTTTCTAAGTGTAACTTGAGACTGAGAATATTGTTATTCTGAGATGCCCCCAATGTCAATACCATCAACCAACTTGACCTAATACACATTCATAAAATATTCCACCCCGAAACTCGAAGCAGAAACCCTGCTCTTTCTAAGGGTCCAGAGGACACTTACCGAGATAGATCATGTTCTGGGCTCTGAAATGAATCTATTAGTTCTGATGGCTCTCAATGGGTTTGGGTCATATGCAGTGTCTTCTCTGACCAAAATAGAACTGACTTAGAAAACCCACAACAAAATGGTCTCCAAGGAAGCCCCACATAGTTAGAAACCAAACACAGTGCTTCTAAACAGACCTGGAATGAAGGATGAGGGGAGAAAGCATTCCTGTCTACAAGAAACAGATCATGCAAATTCCTGCTGTGAGATCATGGCAGCAACTGCCAGGAAACCGATGCTGGTAAGTGTATATACTCGAATAGTAGGAATACAGAAATAAATGGCCCTGGCTTTGAACTCAGTCAGTTAGAAAGAACCTAACTTTCAGGTTGACAAGGTGGCTCAACTATGCAAGCCTGGCCACTCAAATACAAGCTCCAGAACCCACAGAAAGACTGACCACAGGGTTGACCTCTGACCTCCACAGGACATCGTTCCCATCCCCAGTCACGATACGAAAATTAAGAAGCAAAGAAGGTAAATTTAACTCACACCAAGAAAATGAAATAATAAAGGCCAGCAAGAAGAATTGATGGTTTAGAAAAAAATAGGGGGAAAATCAATGAAATCCAAATAGATCAATATCTACTAGAAAAATCCAATCTGTAATCAAAAACCTTTTACTAAGAAAAACTTCAAACTGGAGCTGGGAGCACAAGCTTCCAGTGCTCAGTGGCTGAGGAGCTGAGGGAGAGAATCACAAGTTCAAGGCCCTCTTGGGTTACGGAGAGAGTTCAAGCCTAGCCTGGGCAACTTAGCAAGACTGTTTCAGAATAAAAGGTATGAATAAAGTTCGGGACCTAGCCCAGTGGAAGCACTTCTTTTTGTATATGTAACACTCTGGGTTCCACCCCCAGGACTGTAAAAACAAAGACTGAACCGAACTAAATCGAAATGGCACCCGCCAAACCCATATGTCCCTTCTGAGGACTTTTATCAAACCTTGAGGAAATGGGATAATACCATGTAAGTGTACTGTTTAATTAAGTGTACTAACTGATCCAGAAAGCAGAGGAGTCCTGAAAGTGTCTCCGTTACTTCTCTTCAACATTGTACTAGGGCTCTAGCCACTGCAACTAGACAAGGAAAAGCCAAAGGCATCCAAATGATGAAGGAAAAACCTTGAAGTAGCTAAACTATCTTGCCACTGTAAACACGACTGTCTCTATATATAGAAAACCCCATGCTGAGCATGGTGGCACACCCCTGTCACAGTGACAAAGCCATTCAAATTAGGCTGCTGGTAACCAAAGTTCTACTGAACCCCATAATAGGAAACCCTGAGCAATAATCAGGCCACCTGAGTATCTTTGCCTATGTGCCCAAGCTCACATGTAATACTTTCTGATCCGTTCTGTTCCTTTGCTTTCTCACTAAAAAAAGGGGGGGGGTGGGCAATAAAATTCATCTTAGAGTAAAGATATAACACACCTGTCTATAATTCTCACAAGAGAATAAGACACAACAATATTTGAAAACTCTAAAACATCACCAAATAAATAAAAAATAAAACAAGTTCGATGGATTTGTTTTCTTGAATCAGGTCTGAGGAATTTATATCATTAAGAACTTAGCTCTTTCCAAAATCCACGTGGAAATGCTAAGGAGCCCCCGCAGCACCTTCAGAATAGCAGCAAAAGGGGGACAAGGTCTGAAGCCTTCAACCTTCTGGTTTTGAGGTTTATTGAGACAGTCATCAAGATTGAATCCAGATAGACAAGAGAACAGGGTGAGTTGAGAAAGAGATGTGACATGTGTGGACAGGCTTTCCATAAAGGTGAACAGTGACAGAGTGTGGGAGAAAAGGCCTTTAAACAAACCAGGGCAGCTTGGAAGCAGCAGAAGACCCTCTTACCGCAGCCCTGAGCAGGTTAGAGTCCCAACCCACATCCTGTCTCCAGCCTCACATCCTCACAACCCATGGAGGCTGAGTTTCATAGTGAGTAATCATATGAGGACATGAATGTGTCAGAGAGTGTGTCTGTGTACACGTTGGAGTCTGACCACTTATTCCTTCTGGTCTAGGACTGAAAATCTACATCTCTAGAAAATGGAAAGTTTGTATGCATGAGTTAAATGTGTGTGTGTGTGTCTAAGTACATGTATGGGCCACATGCAATATTGTACATGCTTGTATAAACATATCTGCATGTGTGTCATTGTGATATGTATATGTATGAGCACATGTGCACACATGTGTGTGCCTGTATCTTCATTAATGTAGTCGACAGCTACATTAACCCTGTGTCATAAGGGTTGAATGACTGGGTCCAGGGTACCCAGAGAGGAGAAGTATCTGACTCACTGTATTCCCTTGGCTTCAGGAAATACTCTGCCCCTGGCTCTTAGTGACGTGCTTTGAGTGTGGTTGAATTTGATAATGTACAGCCTGCCTTATTAAAATACACATTGTGCCTTTATGAATCTTTAATATGAAGCACTTAGTAAGAAGCCCATAATCTCCTCAAGTGAACTTCAGAAAGGAGGCCCAGTGGGGGAGAGGAGCCCTTTCTGCAGAGGCTGCAGGAAGAAGAGGGGGCTGGGGTGGGGATGAGAGGTTCCCAGACAGCATCAGGGCTCCCATGGGTGGAGAACTGGCTGCTGACAGACAGGACCATCAGATCTGCTCTCGATTTAACCAGGAGGTGTAGAGCTGGGAGCTGAGTGGTGGTAGGTCTGAAGCTCAAAGTTCCTGGATGGTAGAGGCTGTAGAAGGCGCGCGCGCGCGCGCGTGTGTATGTGTGTGTGTGTGTGTGTGTGTGTGTGTGTGTGTGTGTGAATTTAAAAACAGTGCAAGTAGTGGGTCTAAAAGAGGGGTAGAACAGAGTTCAGAGGAGAGGAGAGATTGGGGGACAGGACAGAGACAAGCACAGAAGAAGAGGCAGGAAAGGAAGACGGTATATCTCCTCCTCTCTCAACTAGGATGGGTTTAGATCTAAGCATTCAATCCCTGTTCAGGGCCAAGTTTCTGGCTGGGATGCCTCAGGTCTCTAGTTTTTACTGAGACAGGAGCAGGGTAGGCATTTTCTCACTCGCTTCTTTACTGTTTAAAGGACAAGGAAACTGAGATTGCAGCCGGTGCCAATCACCCGGGGCACATGCAGGAAGCACTGGATGCCAGCCTCCCCCAGAACCCCCTCTGCGGCCACGCTGGCCTGGGGCACCCTGATCCTGTTGAGTCTCTAAACTTGCTGTTTCTCTTCTTAAAGTACCTTTGCCCCTGATATGTAGGCAGCCCTTTCCAATTCTCTAGGTCTAATGCTGGCGGCCCCCCATTTACAGGCTCCACAGACTGTCTTGTTTAAGGTATGCCCCGTGGTTTGGTAACTGAGCCCTTTGGGACTGCTGTTGTTTATTCACTTGACAGAACTTTCTACCCCTGGATTTACTCCAGTGTTACAAACTGTAGCGTATTCTGTCTGCAGAGACTTTTTTTTTTATAATACTTTCTTGTTTTAAAAACATATTTGACTTATTTTTTACTTTGTATGTGTGTGCATGCATGCATATGTGTATGTGTATGCGTGTGTGTGTGTGTGTGTGTGTGTATGAGAGAGATATATATAGAGAGGTGTGGGATGGGTCTATGTGTACCGTGGGGTCCATATAGGGCTCAGGAATTGGCTTCTTCTCCTTTTACCCTTTTACTGTAAGGATTCAGAGAACCGAACTCAGAATATCAGGTTTGGCGGTATCTCTACTGGCTAAGCCTCCTCACCATCTCTCCTTTCTTCACAGCAAGCTCCACGAATGGAAGAATGGCCTGTACAATCACCCATGTGTGGCTCAGGAATGCAGGCGACGTTCAGAAATATGTTCTGCCGCTCACATGCCGCACATGCCGGAAGGACGGAGACATTTGCTCCGGACTCTAGAGGAGGCCGAGTTTGAACTAGCCTGCACCCCAGAGCTCTGCCTCTCCTCACTGTGACTCCTCCACATACAACACTATTTCTCTGATTTGGCCACTGTGATCATGAAAGCTGCCCTGGCTGACAAGATCAGGACCCTGCCTGCCATTCATTGCCTGGCATGGTCACAGTTGGTGGACTCAGTCCTAGTTTCCCCCGTGAGAGTCTCAGTTCCAACCTGTGCTGAGTTAATACAGAGTCAGCACAGGATGCTCAGGAGCAGAGTGGTTCTCTTTTCTCCAGCATCTACCATCTTCCATTGCCATGGCTACCATGCGTTTCTATTTCTAACTGAGCACCAGGGATGAGGGATGCTAAGAGTCAATGTACTCGAGCCAACCACAGGTTGTCCTGGCCATATCTATGCACATGGCCTTCCCTCTGGAATTGTCTTAGAAATGAAGCTAGGCAGAGAGGAGCCTTGGCAAGCAAGGGCTGGCAAGGGTCTTTTGTACTGGACCACCACGGGTGCCTCAGGCAGCTCAGGGATGTGGAAGAGCTTAGGTACTGAAGGAGCTCGCCTAAGAAGGCTGCCCAAGGTTGAGGCACTCACTGGCTCTCTCTGCACCCTTGCTCAGCTATGGTGGATGAAACTAATGGCAGGAGGGACTGGGAGGGGGTACCAAAGAGGAGGTGCTGTGTGTGCCTCCCCTGAAGCATCGCGAACACACGCAGTTATAAGACAGTGGGCAGATGACAGAGTTAGTTAATGTAACAAGCCCTTTAAGCATTTAGCCACATTCGAGTGTTTAATCAGCTGTGTAAAGTGTAATATCTATCTTTCAATTTTATGCCATTAGGGGAGACAAGATTTTGATTAGGTACTTAATCTGTGCACGGGAAAAAAACAGGCCCACAGCAAGCCCGTGGTGGGGAGGGAAAGGGACATTGGACGGGGGATTCGATAAAGGGGAAAGACAGAAATTTAACATAAAAGAGAATTAGTGCAGCTCCTTTCAATTTAGTGCCTAGGCTTTATGGCCTAATCAATTAGAGGCCTGGCCGGGGCTGCTGGGAAGCTGCTCGGCTGGGCTGGAGGCTTGGCCATATTAATTCCCTTCATTACGTGGGGGTCAGGCTGAGGGCTCGGTGGGGGCTCTGTAAGGAATGGGTCACTTCCCGGGCACTGGTTTGGGAAGCAGACAGAAGAGGTCAAAGGCTTCTAGGCTGGGTTCTGGACACTCCGGGACATCTGGGTCCCCAGGAGGGTGAGCTTGGAAGGATTCTGGAAGGGTGTAGTAGGCATATGATGTGGTAGGGGAGATGGGTGTGTGAGCCCTTTTGTAGTGGAATAGGAGGGGCCTGGCTTTGCACTCCAGCTTTCTGACCTATTGGCTGTGTGATCTTCGGCAAAAAGCTTGGGTTCTCTGTGCTGCAGAATTTCCTGCAGAACTGCAATTGAGGGGTTTGTTTCATATGTGGCACAGAGTATCTCATTTCTAATGTCATCAACGAAGGTTTTGCTTGCATGAGTTCTAACTGCCATCACCACTTTCTTGGTGTGCCAAGCACTGTGCAAGCTAATGTATGTCACTGGTGGGACTTCTCCATGTCAGTGCTCTGCTGCATCTAGAGGTGAGGGAACAGAGGCACAGGGTGCCATTGGCTTGCCCATGGTCACTCAGTGCTGGGGTTTCCTCCTGTTGGGCACTGCTCTCACCCTGCTGCCATAGCAGAGCTGTGGGAATGGCTATGGCAGCAGATGACGCCACCATGAAGTGTGACGTCACCACAAAGTGTGACATCACCACAAAGTGTGACATCACCACAAAGTGTGACATCACCACAAACTGTGTCATCACTGAGGCACCCAAGGGCTCTGTGTTAACAGATCAGGCTTCAGTTCCTGGGATAGTTGGAGCAAAGGAAGCAGAGGCCAGAAGGCGATCAATATTCCCAGAATTCTGGGCACCAAAGGCTGAGAAATGAGTTAACCTTACCTAGGTTTTCTGAAAAAAGCAACGGCTTGTAAAAGATGGGAAGAGGTGCTTTCGTTTGGGATAAAGTAGAGATGAGCCTCTGGCCTCCCTCTTAGGGTCTTCTCTTTGGTTTCATGGTGCCCTTAAGACACCCACTTAGGCAGGGCTCCTGGTTCAGATATCCTAGTGGGAACCACATAAGCTGACAGATACCGAGAGTGGTATCTGATGACATTCCAGATACACGTAAAAGGAGACCTTTCACACAGGGGTCATTGGACCAGCAGACATTTGGCAAATATGAGGCAGGGGGAGGAGGTAAGCAGGGACCTTTGGGTGCTAATTGACCGACTCTTCCCCTTTCTGTTTGCTTTTCCAGTAGCCACCACAGTCTGGTTTTGAGACCCAGGTAAGTGACAGCACGTGGAGTACCCAGATGCGTGACCCCAACTAGGCACTTGATGAGAATTAGATTCTGTTAGGGCTGCATGCCATTGGAGCTCTTTCTGATGACACGGATGCTGTTTTACATACATATTATTGCGTGGCATCCCATGGCATCTGTCTGGATGGTTGGTATGGTGCCCACCGTGTGGGTGAAGAGGTTAAGGTCATGTCATGCTTATGTGGTACATAGGTACTTATGAGCACACAGGTGGTATGTGGTAGGGTTGGGTGGCATACCCTCTGCTCCATCCCTTGTTGCTTCCGAAGCCTCTTGCCTCAGTGCGGCTGTCAGGCAGACAGGGCGAGGCACGATCAGTGGGTCATTTGGGAGCTTGTCTTATTCCAGGGTAACTGCTGAGAATTTACTATGCGCCATACACAGTAGTGTCCTGGGAAGGTTGGAGTGAGTTCTGTTGTCATTGTCACTGAGCAATCCTTGCACACCTGCTTGTGTAATGAAAAAGTGAATGATCGAAAGGGAGTGACTGTCCAGGTCTCGGTGTTCTTGAACAGAGAGCAGAGAAATGGGAACCATGGTTTTCCTGTTTGAAGTCATGATTGGCTGAGAGTCCAAAGCAGAGCAGAGAAAAAGGCACTTTGGGTTGAAATCTACTTGGAGTGGAGAAACCATGCTATTTCTCCATTCACTTTCTTTGGTCTGGACCAGAATCCTGCTTTATTCTTTATTCCACTTGGTAGAGATGGTCAAGACTCCCAGACTCAAGATAACTCACACTGTACTTGGGAAAAGTTGGCACTCAACAGATTAATTGAATAAACAATATAGGTGTTGGAAGGGGATAGGGCTGATTCGCCAGTACAGGCCTGATTTCAGATGAAGACTGGCAAATCTCCATGGTCTGTGATCCAAGTCCCTCCCATTGTCCTCTTTTGTAAATGGAGTTCATTTGGGACCCCCACTGCCATCTGCTAGAGTATTGTCTAGACTGTCCCTTGTTCTACAGTGGCTGAGGACAATGGTTGCAACAGGGACTGTCTAGCTCTCTAAGCCAGAAAACATTTCTGACTCTTGGTTTAGAACAACCTGCCTTTATCGTCTGCCTGTGCTTCAAGTCCTTCTGGGTTGGTCTATGCACACCATTTATTGGTCACCCAGCGACCCAGGGAGGTGACACACCTCCATTTCAAATGTTTATAAGAGGATATTGGGAAGGTCCCTGGATGCTTTGAAATGTCCATTCACAATGTGGCATAAGCTATTTCTGCTCAGAATTTATCCACTCCACTCAAGAGGACAGTATGGGACTTTGCCATGGGCTTGGAAAGAGAACAGTGAACAGTGATTGGTAACCCATTTCAATGACTGTGAATATTGTTGGATGCACTCACAGAAGGCTGAGTCATTGGAAATGGCAGGGGCTTTGCTTTGGGTTTGTATATGGAGACCAGAGGTTAATCCTGGGTGTCTTTTCCTGGGTTTCTTTACCGTGAGGTCTGTGGTTTTGCGTTTTGGTCAGGATCTCTCATTGAACACAGAGCTCACTGATTGGCTGCATTGACAGGCCAGCAAGCCCCAGGATCCTCTTGTCTCTGCCTCTCAGCACTGAGCGTGTAGGCATATGCAGCAGTAGTGAACAAGATAGATGCCCAGTGGTCTAGGCAAGCGACTCTAACTGCCCCAAATGAATGTGACATCGGAGAGATAGCTTAATTGGTCAAGTGGTGTCACCCAAGAATGAAGACCTACATTCGATTGCTAGCACCTACATATAAAACCAGGCATGGTGGCACATGTCTTTAGCCTCAGAACTGGGTCGGTGAGGACAGAGCAAGCACTGGAGTCTACTGGCCAGCTAACTTAGCATATTTGGCTAGTTCCAGACCAGTGGGAGACCCTGTCTCTAAATGGGGGCAGGCAGCCTGGAGGAAAGGTCACTGGGGTTGACCTTTGCTCCCCCCACAGACATGGATGCAGGCATACATAAATACACACTGGCTCATAGATTCACACACAGTTTTTTTTTTTTTTTGTTGTTGTTTGTTTGTTTTTTGTTTTTTTTTTTTCATGAGTGCAGGGGTTGAAACTCAGGCCCTCACATTTGTATGGTGTTCTAGCTTGTCCATAACAACTTATGGAGAAATGGGTTTATTTTAACTTACAGTTCCAGGTTACAATTCTTCTTTGACAGAAGCCAGATAAGAACTTAGGGAAGGAAGCTGTAGGCAGGAACTTGGAGGAACATTGCTGACTGGGTGGTTTGGTTACCTTTCCTGTATAGACCAGGACCATTTGCACAGGGATGGCACCACCAACCATGGGCTGTGCCCTCCTTCATTGGTTAGAAATCAAAAGTTTCTCACAGACAATGCCTGAGAAGATGATATGACCTAGGCAGTTCCTCCATTAAGACTCCCACTTTCCAGACGAGTCTGGATTGTGTCAGGATGCAAGCTGAAACAAACCACGACACATGGCAAACACTTTGATGACTGATCTATGTCTTTAGACACTGTGGGGGGCATTTCAATGTTAAACAGCTTAGCCAGGCTTGGTCTTATGAGCGTTCAGCTGGATTGGAGCCTAGTCTGTCCACTGTGAAAGTGTGACTCCATTCAGCCCCGGGGTTGTGCTTTCTGCTCTCCTGGACTGTGGAAAGGGTCTGGATAGATTGACGGGGGAGCCTGCCCCCCTTGTGAACGGTTCGGGTGTCCAGCTGTCCTATCCAAACCACCTTGCTCCAGCCACATGGATTTTTTTTCCTGCTGAGTTGCCCCATGCTGGGCACTGCAGGGCAACTTTGCTGGTCCATCTGAGAGTGCTGGGCTCAGGACTGGGAGTGAGGCTGAGACTCCGGAGACACTACATTAAGGTTATTAATAACCCTCTCAGCCTTTATTGAAAAGATGCTCCCCCTGTCTGAATTTGCCACTATAGCAACCCATTTATTAAGGCCGTACGAGCTGGAGTTGCTTCGGACCGTATTTATTACCGTGATTTGCTGAGGGAGCATCTGGCCTGGACTGGGGCAGTTGTGAGGAGGTAGCATGCCATGGTTCAGAGGCAAGGCAGGCCTTGGATAACCCTGCAGAAAGTCACCTAAGAGGCTGCAGTGTCCATTTTCCCTGTAATGTCAGAACTTGAATAACAGAAGGGGATTTGGGATGGATATCATAGGAATCCCTCCTTTTGCATATACATAAAACCAGCGTGAGTGAGTCTCTAGGGGCCCAGAGGTGGTAGGCAGCAGTGATAGTCCTAAGAATTACGGCCTTACTTTTTTGGGGGGGCAGGTATTACTACTTTTTAAATAACCCCCCTCCCATTTATATATAATAAACCCACTTAACATAATAAAAACAGCAATTAGACCACTACCAGCATCTAATGACATCAACAGTGCCTGGCCTCTCTGCTTCCTTTCTGCAGGACAGTATTAGAAAGCACACTGGGTAGATGATTTGGAATTTATGTTAGTATGTGAGTTAGTATCGCTTAAATACCAGGTCTTCCTTTTCTTGCTGTTCAAAACTGTAGGTCTGAGACCAAGCTGTGGGCAGACTGGTTTCTCCTGAGACCTTATTTTGCAGATGGTGTCTTCATGGTTTTCTCTGTGTGCATTCTCGTGTTCTGGTCTCCTCAAGATAATGCCAATGGCGTTGGATCAGAGCCCACATTAGTGCTACTATTCACCTCTAAAATGACCCTCTTTTCAGATGCAGTCACACACTGAGGTTACTGAAGACTGAGGCTTTCAACACGACTTGAAGGAAACAGGAATCCATCTACAACAGGACTGAAGGGTGTTCTCATGACTGTACTCTGGGGCCACCCTGAAGTGTCCACATCACTGTGTGGACCTTCTCTCCCTACCCCACCCCACCCTGTCCTTTGCAAACCTGTTTCATGTTTGGCACTGTGTTGGGGGATGAGGATTCAATGGTGAGATCAAATAAAAATAATTGGGCCTGGGGAGATGGCTCAATAAATAAGGTGCTTGCCTCAGAGGCAGGAAGAACTGAGTAGAACCTCCACAATCCATGTCAAAAATGCTGGGCATTGAGGACACCTGTAATCCCACTGTAGGTCCAACTGGAGACAGGCAGGTTCCCCAGCTCCCTGGACAGCCAGTCTAGCCTGCTTGGAGGAATTTCAGGCAACGAAGAGACCCTGTCTCAAAACTCAAGGCAGACCCTGGGTGCAGCAGTGCATGCCTGCCATTAATCTTAATACTAGGAAGACAGAAATAGGTACATCTTTGTGAGTTTGACGTCGCCCTGGTCTACATAGTGAAGTTCACCATCTGGGGGTATGTAGTGAGACCTATAAGCATTAAGTAGAAAAATAAGAGCAAGAAACCCCCATGAGATGTGGCTGTTGGTCCTAAGCGGCACATTGAACCACTGTAGGATATTGTGTAGGGGTGGAACAGGCAGGTAACTCAGATGTGTTAATATCAGAGCCCATCCTGCCTGTGGAGAGAAAAGAAGGTAGGCCAGGGAGGCATATCTGTGTGGCTGGAGGTGGGGTGTCCTGATGGACAGCCACTGTCTCCCCACTGTGTGTCAAAGGTCTTTTTTTCTTACTGGACACAGGAGGTTGTCATTTGGAGGCTAGAGATCAGAGGTACCCAGCCACTGTGCTTTTCCGTTGGATATTTTTTCTGAGTTTTTTTTTTTTTTTATTTTGAAATGATTTTACCCTCATGATGAAAATGTAAAAAAATAATACAAAAAAAAAAAAAATCACGTCACCCACTTTCTCCAGCTTCCATTGATAACGTGGTACAGAATCAAGCAGGAAATTGCTGTTTGGACAGTATTATGGGGGACAGAAGTTCTTGTCTACCTAGTTTTAAGATATAAGCTTCTAAGTTTCTAAATAATGTAAATTATGTGCATTTATTTATTTATTTGTGTGTGTGTGTGTGTGTGTGTCTGTGTGTACACACACACATATCTTGGATTAGTTTTTGTTAACTAGGTAACTATGGTCTCATTAGAAGAGGAAGCCTCAGCTGAATACTTGCCTTTATGTGGGGATGGAAAGACTGCTTTGTAGTTATGATCACTGGCTAGTCTTCCATTGGATCCTGGTTCGATTCCCAGCACCCGCATGGCTGCTCATTATTACCTGGAACTCTGGTCCCAGGAGATCCCATGATTTCTTCTTCCTGCCTCATGCACTGACATTTGTGAAGGCGAAACATGCATAAACATAAAAGAAATAATTTAAAAAAGAAAAAGAATTGCTTCTATCAGGCCGACCCGTTTGCATGTTTGTGAGGTGTTTTGGGAGGTCTTAGACCACTGTGGGTGGTGCCGCCCATGGGCAAGTGGTTCTGGGTTGTGTAAGAAGGCGAGCTGAGCAAGCTTTAGCAAACAAAGCAGTAAGTAGAAATTCTTCAATGGATCCTGTTTCAGTTCCTGCCCTGAGTTCCTGCCTTGTCTTCCTTAGCGGTGAACTGTAACCTGTAAGACAAATAATGTTGGTCAATATTTTATCACAACAGCCAAAAAAAAAAAAAAAAAAGCATATGAGGATAACATACATGTGCAAGTCAGGCAACATTTTGCAGGAACTGATTTCTCCCCACTACCTTGGGGCTGAACTCATGTAGGCAGCCCTGTTGACAGGCACCCTTTACTTGCTGAGCCATCTCACCAGGCCCGGCTACTACGTGTTAAAAGATATAGGACAGAAAAGCCTAGAAAACATTGCCACGGCAGGGTCCTGTATTCCAAACAGAGAACTCTTCAGAGCAGAAGGGAGAAGCAGAGGAGTTGAAGTTGAGGCTTGGATGGTTGAGGGAGTTAGAGGGTGGATTTCTTCACTCATTCATAACCCTGGCTCTGGTCCACACCAGCCATATCTACCTCGCTTTCAGCTGACTACAGTCTGCAGGTCCCTATGACTCCTCTCTGTCTCCCTTATGCAGAAGCCTGTAGGACCTCCATGTGGCTCCAACCTGCTCATCTTTCTTGTACCATCTTCCCAACTCATGTGAAGCTCTCCAAATATCTTATCTTACTTCGCTCTGGACGTCTGTCTTTCCCTGTTTCTCCCACCTCAGAAATGCCCTTTCTCCATGTGCAAATTCATCACATCCTTCAGGGGCTTGGCACACCCAGTCTAAGCCTTTACCTGACAGCATTCAGGTACTAGTTCTGGTGTTTTCTATTTAGACATGTTTTCTACCTCTATGTTTATTTATTTATTTTTTATTTTGGTAGTTTTGCCTTCAGTACTAATCTTTCTGTTTGACTTATTTCTTATCTTTCCCCATCAGTGTGTTTATTTCAAGGACAAGAACTCGGTCTACATTACCCTCTGCTGTGTGTCCCATACCAGAAACTGACACCGAGTCGGTGTCTAGTACACATTTGTAGATACAATGGATGGGACATCACTTATGACGTTTATACTAGATTAAAGTATTATGGTGATAGAAAAGGTTTTATGTGCAGGGTGGCTCAGTATTGGTCCCTGTTTTTCTATAGCAGTAGCAAGGCAGACTGGGACTTTATGCACAAACAGGATGCCTGAACTCTCCAGCTGATGAAGTGTGTGCTGTGTCACGAACCATGACCATGGCCAGGTGAGTTTATCTTCCACTCAGATGGGGCGGCCCTTGATAAGCCTCACACTCATCGCCGGGCCTGTTTTAGCTCAGGAGTCAGCACAGGGAAAAGCTGCCACTGTAAATATTCTGGCTGGACAAATGTTTTCATAAATGAGAAAGAGCAGCTCTCACTGTTTCTGTTTTGTGAACGAGGCAGCCCAATCTAATGCTCCGAGACACGTCAGCAGCAGAGCTGGGTACAGGAGCCAGGAGTCCCTCCCCGGCCCATACCTGTCCCACCGTTCACTGGCTCTCTGCCTCTCTGTCTCCTACTCTCTGGGCTCTTAGGACAGTAAGTATAAACCCATAAAGCTCTCTCTAGTGTATCTTGCTTACACCCTCTTATCAAAGTAGAAGGGGGGCAGGCTGAAAAGGGCTTTCAAAGAGCCATCTGTTACTTTTCAAAAAGGCATTATCTGCTTCCCATCAGAGGGTTTTTGCTGTCTCTGCCATGTGTCTGCTCTCCCTCCGCCGTCTGAGCGAGCAGAGTGCGTGGTGCCTCTCACTCCCGTCTGTGTGTGGCTGCTGGAGGTGGGTTGCGGACGTATTTATCTAAAAGTGAAGAGATCTGACTTATAAGCAAGCCCAATATTAAAGGTATAAATAATGCATCCTGTGGCATTATTTATAATGGAATAACATCCCTATAATGTAATAAAAGTATGCAGGTTCCCAGAGCTTTACTTAACTCATTCATGCCTCAGAAGATGCAGTGGGGTCCCCCAGCTTTCTCTGTCCTTCAGGGCTTTAGGTCGGGTTCTACATTCAAGGCCTATCTAGATTCCAGATTCTGCAGAGCTCAAATCCTTAGCCAATCGCCTACAGGATGAACTCGACCCCAGTGTTGGAGCAGCGATGTTTAAACTAGCCTGAGTCAAGACGGAGCTTTCTTCAACCTGGAATCTTTTCTCTCTCTTTTTTTATTGGATATTTTCTTTACTTACGTTTCAAATGTTATCCCCCTTTCTGGTTTTTCCTCTGTAATACCTCTATCCCATCTTCCTCCCCCTCCCTCTATGAGGGTGCTTCCCCTCCTGCCTAACTACTCCCTCCCACCTCCCCACCATGGCATACTGGGGTATGAAGCCATCACATGACCAAGTTCCTCTCCTCCTTTTGATGCTCAACAAGGCCGTCCTCTGCTACACAAGGGGCTGGAGCCATGGGTCCCTCCATGTGTGCTCTTTGGTTGATGGTTTAGTCCCTGGGAGCTCTGGGGGGTCTGGTTGGTTGATGGTGTTGTTCTTCCTGTGAGGTTGGAAACCCCTTGAGCTCCTTCAGTCCTTTCTCTGACTCGACCTGGAATCTTAAGCATGGGAAAGGGCTTTTCACGTTTAGCCAGATTCCCTGGTAGATGTTGAGGCCATAAATGGGGGCTTTTGAGTCTGGCTTGTGGTGGGATAGACTCAAGAAGTCCCAGATCTTTGCTCTCGAATTCACATACAAGTCAGTCTCGCTAGGTCTACGCAGCAGCGTTATGAATGTTTCCATGGTCTCATTGTTACTTGCTCATCTGCCCACATGCCTTCCTCTTTTACTCTTCCACTGTGTGATTTGACCCACACACTCTTGGCAGACATCTGTCTGATGGCCCGAGTCTTACATGCTCCTTGTTTATTAGCTGCAGCAGATTCGGAGCAGACCGTGAGAGAACAGTGTTTACTTGGACACTTGCAAGCTTGCGCCTGGTGCTCTGCAAACCCCTGGTTCTCAGTACCTTTCCTGAGTTCTCAGTACCATAAGGTCATCCACCTGTCCCCTGATTTTGCTTTCCTGTTCCTCAAAGTACTTGGCTTTGTCCTTTGCTGTATCTTTAGATCACCAATCTTCCTACTGTGAGAAGATAATTTTCTACAACGGGTTTCAGAGCAAACAGAAGCTGTGAGAGGAGGGGGTGCTCCTGTGGTTTCTGCTCCCCACTCTGGCTGCCCACCTTCCTCGGTATCTTGGGGGGCGTTCACCTTGTCAGCCCTCTTTCTTGCCATGCGGATAGATGATGCCCATCTCCAATATTAAGCCAATTCTTCTCAACCTTACAAACCCATCCCTTACGACGATCATGTCTAACAACAACCTTTGCTCTTCTGGAATCTTCAAGCTCTTTTCCTTCTGCTTCTTATCAGTTTTCAACCATATCCATCAGCACTCACCCTCAAATCGCTGCCCTAACTCTTTTTTTTTTCTTCATAATACCTGGAACTTTGTGTTATTAGCTCTTGGATAATAAAAAGCATGGAGTGAATGTGCTAAGTGACCAGGTGTTAAGTGACAACACTAAACTGACACTTGCTTAGGCGAGTGTTAGAGTTTGGCTATTCTTGTTCTCCAGGTATGCCTTTAAAAGATTAGCTTTATTCTCTGCCTACTTTTCTCTTTCTATGATTCCTGGATACCATGATGGTAGTGCGTTTGTTTCACTCACTTTCTCAGCTATGATATTAACACAAACCAACTGAAGCATCACTGATGACTGTGAAACCATGAGCCCTTAAAACCATGAGCCAAGTGGGGTTGTCGCTGTGACTGTAACTGACCATGTGGTTCAGGAGCTCTTAGAATTGGCTTATGGGAAGAGTTCAGAAAGACTCGGGGATGTAAGCTAGCAAAGCCCTTCAAGTGTGAGTGGAGCTTAATGGGCAGCTTGGCTATGAGCTATAGGAAGAGAGCACTGACAACAGGAAGAGGATAAAAGATAGTGTTTTGGTGGTTTTAGTTAGAAATGTTGGTTTAGACAGATCATGCCTTAGTCACTGTGTTATTGCTGTGAAGAGACACCATGGCTCAGGCAATACTCATCCAAGAAAACATCTAACTTGGGGCTGGACTACAGTTTTAGAGATGTAGTCTATGATCACTGTTGTGGGAAGGACGGTGCCATGCAGGTGCTGGAGCTACATTCTGATCCATAGAATGAGAGAGAGAGAGAGAGAGAGAGAGAGAGAGAGAGAGAGAGAGAGAGAGGGAGGGAGGGAGGGAGGGAGGGAGGGAGGGAGGGAGGGAGGGAGGGAGGAGCTGGACCATTATGGGAAGTCATGACAGGAACCCAAACAGTGTAGGAGCCTGGAGTTAGGAACTGATGCAGAAGCAATGGAGGGGTGCTGCTTACTGGCTTGCTCCTTCATGTCTTGCTCAGCCTGCTTTGTTTTTATAGATCTCAGAACTATCAGCCCATGGGTGGCAACCATCCACAACGGGCTGAGCTCTCTTCCATCAATCACTATTAAGAAAATGATCTATAGCTGGATCTTATGGAGGCATTTTCTCAACCGAGGTATCTCCTTTCACATACTTCTAGCTTGTGTCATGTTAACAACGCAAGCCAGCACTTGGGGCTGTAGCACTTGAGGTTGGCCCTGCTGGGCTTTAGCTTTGGCTCATTCTGCTCTTGATATTTGGTTGTTGCTCCCTTTTGGAATGGGCACGTTCACTCTGTGCTTGTCTCACTATTACATGTTAAATCCACTATAGCTCGATTTTTGATTTTATAGGGAATCACATCGAATATTTCCCCCAGGAGTTGGAGATTTTAGACATGGGCTTTTAAGCAATGAAGGAAATGATGGAACTTTTTGGAGTCCTGTGAAGGTGAGCTAAAAGTATTTTCCATTATGTAATGGAAATGAGCTTCTGGGAGACAGCGATAGAAAGTCCTCGCTTGGGCTATCAACGCACTTAAAGGCGTATGTGCTCCAGGCTTGAAGTTTCTGGATGGCGGTGCTACTAGGAAATGCTGGGAATATGAGGAAGTGGTATCTAACTGGAGGACATGGGTCCCTGAAGGCACACTTTTGAGGGCATCACTCCTACCCTGCCCCTTCTCCCTCTAGCGTCTAAGCAGCCATGAGTTGAGTAGTTTTGTTCTTCCATGCAGTCTCTGCCATGATGTCTCATTTCAGCATATCGTGGGAGATGCCAGTCAACCCGGAACTGGACACTCTGATACCGTGAGCCTGGATAAGTCTTCCTTTTGTTCTGTTTCCTCCTCCTTTATGTAGATATTTTTACACAGTGCTGGAATGTGACTGACACCGTGAGCTGAATCCCAATGAAAGGACAAAGATGCCTAGTAGCTTGCCCAGAGGTAAAAATGAGAATGGGATTTCAACCTGGGCAGCCTAACTTCAAATGAAATTTCTAGATTTTTCCACAACGCTTTTTAACCATCAGTAAATTTGAGTCCTACCCTTAGGCCAATGGAGAGCTTTGTGTTGTTACCTCTAATGGGAACATCTAGGAATTAATTTCACGGATGGAGTGCCAGACAGCACTGTCCTCCTTAGCCACTTTTGGAACCTTTCTTCAAGGGAAGATTTTGCTGAGAGCCCATTGTCTTGTTTTGCTTTAGCATCACTGGCCACTTCTTGACCACAATCATGAGGTCTTATCTGATTTAAGATGTCACATCATCTTGGAAGGTTTCAAGGTTCCACTCTTTGCCATCTTTCTCCCGGATACACTGTCCTTGGCTTTATTTATCCTTTATTTCAAGTCTTGGTTCTGATTTTTGTACCATAGCTTCATTTGTTTGGTGTTTTAATACAAACCCTTCAATCACTACTTGCTATCAATGTAGCTCTTCTCTTTCCTTTTTGGCATAAAATATCAAATGCCCACTCAGATACCCTTGCTGGTGTCTGCATGGCATTTATGTCTAATCCATGGCCAAGTTCTTTTAATCTTCACTGCCAAGCCACCCCTGTTCTCCCCTTCACATACATTCTGTCCCTCCTGGTACCCTGATGTCCCTTACCTGCTCATCTCCCTATTCTAGTCCTGTGATTCCCTGTGACTTTTTCTTTCTTTTGAAACACTGGTTATGAACATTTAAAATATGAGGGAAGTGGTAAGAATGGTTCAACTGTACTCATTCCTCTACTTCCTGGATTTAACCAACCATATGTGGAGCGGCTAGTTGTAAGATAAAATGCTACAGGTAGATAAGGAGGACGATCCATCCTTCTCATTTTACCATCCCTAGAGGTAATTATCAAATGATAACCGGTACATAGCCTTTCTTTCCATGTTTTAAACCTTTATTTGTAAATTCGTATCCCCCCAATAGGTTGTTTTGGATTTTAAAAATTTCCATAGATTTTATTGTACTGTACTCATAATTCTGAAACCGTTTAGTGACTTTGACATCTACGAGGTTTACTCATGACAACACCGAGATTCTCATCTTCCCATTCAGACTGCTGGGATGAGCTACAGTCACACCCAAAGCTTTCTCCATCCATCTCCCCAACCTTGCTTCTGGATTTTCCCACTTAAAAGCACCGCGGTGTCCATCTGTATCTGTGGACATTTATGAGTTATACGTTCTCCTCTCCAAGAGTCAGGCCAAAAACGAGGGAGCTTTGTGGAGGTTGACTTCTGCCTTACCCTGTTCAAAAATCTTAGAGGAGGCAGAGAGGTTAGGAGCAGAGTACTTACTTCTCACAGTGGTGGGGACCAGGCTTTAAGTGCTGTCAGACCCAGGAGATCTGCTTTCTCACACAGAGGCTTTGCCCATCCTAACGTCACGTGTTAGAAGCAACTTTTAATAGGGGCATCGAAAGTGACACTTTTCCTGGGGAGACCTGACACACATGTCTACTCATTTCAGATAGGGAACTTGTGACAAACCAAAGTAATGATTCTACTGACATCCACCTTGATGAACCAATGAGTTTTTATCGGGGTTACTTAGAGGAACAGCCACATCGCTGAAAAGCCCACCTCAGGTAATGACTCACGGACATCTAACCCTGGAGCTCTCTGCATAGCTTGCATGTAGCTCAACATGTCTGAGAATTTCCCTGGGCAACCCAGCTGTCCAGAGGTATCTCTCGGCGGTTCTTCACTGATCCTGTAGCCCGTTTCCCCAGACCCGTGACGTGGTTCACATCCTAAATTTCCCATAGTGCCTTTCCTTGCTGGAGAGAATGTTTCAATTCTGTGGTAAATTCTATGCAACTTCAATGCACTGCCATCTTCTAAAGAACCCATTCTTATAGTCTCGATGGTAGGATGTTAACGTTGAGTCTGGGGAACATACACATTCTGATCATAATAGCATCTTCACACATAGCTGCCCACAATGCCTTCTTGTAATACTGAGTTGTATACATTTATATCTTTACCAAGAGCATAATAAAATTTCCATTCTCTTATATCATGATCTCAGTATACAGACACTTGAAATATGAACAGTGAGAAGCAGGGCGCCATTGTTTAAATGTGTGTTCCCCTAGCTGACAGTGTCTCTGGGGATTTTTGTTAATGGTTTTTTATTTAGATTGCTAGTTTCAATCTCTTGTGCATTTTTATATCATCTGCTTGTGTTTTAAAATTAGTTTTTAGCTGTTTTTATGGTTCATGGGAACCAATCCTTTACTGCCTATGGACTTCCCCTTCACTTATGGGATCATCTCTTCCCCCAGAATCGATTCTGCCGTGTTAAGTCCATCTTTACCATTTGATTTGTGTGAGTGTGTGTGTGTGTGTGTGTGTGTGTGAGAGAGAGAGAGAGAGAGAGAGAGAGAGAGAGAGAATTGCATGAGTGTGTATGTTTGTGTGTGCATGTGAGTGTGTGTATGTGTGTATGTGAGAGAGAGACAGGGTGGTGCATGTGTGTGTGTGAGTGTGTGTGTGGGGGGCAGGCGCATGCCTTATTTAAACATCTCACTCTTCAGTTTGGGTTTGATTTTATCTGTTTTTTTTTTTTTTTTTTGAGATATCATCTCTCATGTAGTCCAGACTGGCCTTGAATTTATTGTCAAGAATGACCTTGAACTCCTGGTCCTCCTGCGCCTACCCAGGTGCTGAGATTACAGGTGTGCACAACCGTGCAGAGGCTGCATTCTGTTCTCTGGGTATTATAGAGTTGGTTTGTTTCATTCTTTTCTCTAGAAAAATTTTGTATTACTCTTTTTATTTTTGAAATTCACTTAGGTTTTTTACATGAAACCCACACATGGAAGTGGTGTGGAAGTGGGGTTTGATCCCCCCATTTTCATGTAGAGAGCAGGTTTCAGAACACCATTCTTAATGACTGAACAATTCCTCCACAGACCTGTGATGACGAGTCTCTCCTATGCCACAATCTTTTACACCGTGAGAAACTTTTGAGATGTGTCTTCTCTTCCTTTGGTTTAACTGTTCATCCTCCTACCAGAACAGCGTGCTTAAGCTGGTAGAGCTTTGGAATGATTCTTTTAAAACCAGAGGCATCGTCAGCATATTCATAACGTTCTTCCTTTCGCTGGGTGGTCCTTATGTTTGACTGAGCTGTCGGCCACAGGCTCATGTACTGAACGTTTGCTCCCCAACTGCTAGCACTGTTCTAGGTGATTGTGCAAACATCGGGATCTGGGCCTCTCTGCACGGAGTAGATTACTGATGTGGTGTTTGGGGAGATATGTCCTTATGTCCTTGGTCTCATAGTTTGTTTCTTGGCCACCAACATGTGAACAGAGCTCTTCCACCATGCTTCCCTTCACCCGTGGCACATCAATCCCTCTGAAATTAGAATCCAACACATATACTTCCTCCCTTAAGCTCTTTCTGCCAGGTATACTTGTCACAATAGTACAAGAGTAATGGACATGGTGCTATGTTACTTTATTTTTCTGTATAGAGTTCAACAAATACCACCTTTTTCCTGCCCCACAAAGAAATTCTAAACTCTGTAACTATCTGTAACTTCTTCCCCCATTCCAAGCCCCGGGAAAACCCCATCTTCTGACTTCCTGAGTTCTCCTGTTCTAGAACATTCTTTCGGTTATGGTGCAACATGTTCAAGGTTCATCTCTATGACTTTGTACTACTCTGTTGTGTAGACACACCACAACTGGTTTATTCATAAGTAAGTTGAGGCTCGAGTTTTTCTACTTTAGGACTTGAATTAGTTACTTTTAGCATTTTTAGAAAATACTGAAAACAGCATAAAGGAGGCAAAGTTTATTTCAACTCACGGTTTCTAAAGGATTTCAATCTATAATGGTGGGAAGGCGATTTCAACCAACAATGGTGGGAAGGCATGGAGGAGTTCACAGTAGTGAGAGATTGTGGCAGACTCCTCAGGGCATCAGACAAAGCCAGCCAGGAGCAGAAGAAACTATAGGTTTCAAAAGGCTCTCCCCCTAGTGACATACTTCAACTAATCAGGTCTCAAAAGAGTGCCCCAAAGTCAGGGTAAGCATTTAAAATCATGAGCCTTGTGTGTGTGAGTGTGTGTGTGTGTGTGCGTGCGCGCGCATGTGCGAGTGAATGCTCGAATTTCAGAAGGAAGCTGGAACAGGGTTCTACTGAACAATACTGTTGAAATCCTTTACCTGAAGATTCTTTTCATGAGGATATTTGAGATCTTTTGGCTGTGCACATGTGTGTGAAATTGTTGAGTCTTATAGTCCCTCTTCTAATTTAGGAGACACTTCTAATTCTCCCAAATCATGCACAATGGCTGGGCGACTCTAGTATTAGCACAGTATTGTCAAACCAATTACTTTCCATGGAAAATCTATTGTCTTCACGAAGTTCATACTTTAGGTATGCATAGCTTGCAACCTATGAGGTAGATGAGCAAATTCTCATGGAATCAAGGTCATTGGGAACCAAGGAAAATTGTGCCTGGGCTCAGAATCCATAACCAGGTAAAAGATGGATTTGGGAAGCCGCCCAAGAGTCACTCTACTTGCTGCTGTTAAGTGTTCAGGAGTCAGGCCATGATGGAATGAGGTGCAGGGTTTGAGTTTTTGTTACCAGTGATGTCAAAGCAGAAAGAAGCTGTGAATAGTTAAAGCTGCCCGCAGCATCTTGTAGATAGATGGGAATTGAGGGATAAGGGTGCTATAGAGAATTTCTGGAGCCAATGGGGAAGAAACATGGGCAACATTGGGAGGGGTGTCACAGAAGATACGTGGGCAGAGCTAGCACAATGCTCACAGAGGTAGGACAAAGGAGGGAGCTTGATGGAAGGTACTGGACGTGAAGGTGGAGGTGCAGAGAGGAAGCCATTGATGCTTGGCCGCTGGTCCGGGTGACCAATTTCATAGCCTGAGATGGCTTTCTGAGGCCCCGTGGGGGTTTCTGCTTGACCCCAAAGCCATTTCTTATTACTTTCGAGTGTGAGGTAACAGACTGGATGGATAAATTGCTGCAGTTCTACTTTAACGAGCAGGAAGGAGTCATTTGTAATTAGCATATACATTATTTGTACATAATGAGAGCTTCCAAAATCCTTGCAGGGGTAGTTTGTCTTCCTAAGCGTCTAAGTCGCCCTCTCCCCTCAACCCTCTGCTTATACATAGTTGTTTGTAGTGTCTGTTCCTAAAAGTCTACACAAGCACATATGGGCAGGTGTGCACACCTACACATCCACAGTCACCTGTACATTGCATGTAGGTAGAGAGACACATAGAAACATGTAGCACCCTCATCTCCTGATCTGAAAATAAAATCTTATGTTAGCATGCATCGGCACAGGGTCCTACTCAAGTTACACACAAGTGCACACATGTACATACACCTATTCTGTTGTGGACATATGCTAAATTAGCTACTTTTCTCAGTGTTGTGACCAGACACCTGACAAAAGCAATATAAGGCGCCAGGGGTCACTGTTGCAGTAATTATTAAAATGGATTGTGGTTTATTTCTTTATTGACCGCCTCGGTCTCACTCCTTGGGAGCTGCTCTGGTGTGGAGCTGAACACAAACTCTGTCACTCGGTCCACGAGCTACACTTTCCACAACATCTCCTTCCCAGGCGGTTCAATCCGCCGGCCTTGGTGCTTCTGCCCTGGTGTATTTCTTTACCCCACCGCCCGGCACAGACACGACTCTTAAGGCCTGATAGCTTTTCGTACAGATTTATATATTCTCAATACACAAACCCTCTATACAATAAGATTACATCTAGTGGACAAAGATACAAACTGCCCTTCTATATGAGATAAAATGACCTACAGAAACCTTTAAAAATATTCATATATACCTATCACCAATTAAGTCCACCTAGATCTAAGTCAGCTTTCTCCAGCTCCATCTTGACTTCTCTCTCTCTGCTCCTCTTCCATTTTCCTACCTTTTCTCTGCCTACCTCTCTACTGTTCAATCATGTATCACCCTAACATAAATCTACAGGTCACAGTTCAATGGATTGCTCCATCATTGCAGGGAAATCACAGCGGTGGAAATCAGGGCAGCTGGTCATGTTGCATCTGTAGGAAGCAGAAAGAGAGGAATGTTAGTGCTCAGCTTGCCTTCTCTTTTCTTTTTTTTATGAAATATAGGACCTCAGCTCACAGGATGCTATTACCCATAGTTAAGATGGGTCTGTCTTTCCATCTTAAGTAACCTATTCTTGACCATTCATGGCAGGCACGCCATAGGCTAACCTAATATTGACAAGCCTCATAGACATGCTTACAGGCTTGTCTTCTAGGCAATTCTAGATTTTGCCAAGTGAAAAATATTAACCATCACACCACCAGGAAGCAGAGATTAACATAGTGTGTGTGATTATTGGAAGTCCACAGATGAAAAGTTCTATTTATACATCGTCCCAAGTCCTTACTCATGCATCCACATAAATCTATATGCATGCATGCCCATGACAATAATCACATACATGCTGGGAAGGGCTTAGGATTTCATGTTTCCATCTCTCCTCAAGCACCCACCATAATAAGTCTTTATCACTTGTGCCAAAACAAGGTTTTTGAGGTTATTATTATTATTATTATTATTGTCACATCTGTTGTTAGGTGCTGATTACTCCTGGCTATGTAGCTCTCTAGGTAGGCATGTGTGGTGGTTTCATTGAAAATGATCTCCATGGGCTCATATATTTGAATACTTGGTCTCATACTTGGTCTCAGTTGGTGGAACTATTTGAGAAGGATTAAGAGGTGTGGCTTTGATGGAAGAGGTGTGTCACTGAGGGTAAGCTTAGAGGTTTTAAAAATCTATGCTATTTCCAGTTAGAGCTCTTTGCCTCTCTTGCTTTGTGCTTGTGCATCAATGTAAGTTCTCAGCTACTGCTCCAGTGTCATACTTGCCTGCCTGTTCCTATGTTCCCCACCACTGGAACCCTCTGCAACTGTGATCTTCCAATTAAATTCCTTCTTTTACAAGGTACATTGGTCACAGTGTCTTATCACAGTGATGGGGAAATGACACAGACAGCTGTGACTGTGGGTGTGGGGTAAACTACAGACAGTGCAGCCCCAGGTCCAACTGAATAACAAGGTGGTAGACTTTTACGGCAGGTTCTTCTTGGCAGTAAGCAACACGGTTTGGGGTCATTATTACAAAAGCTCTGCATGGTGACATAGAGGACCAAAGACAAGCATGTGCTGAGAATTGTGTGCCAGAGATTTCCACCTGGATTCCTTAAAAAGAAAAACAATTTTTTTATTATAAAGAACTTGCAGAAAAAAATTACACAATGAAGTTGAGCCAGGTTATGTATCTCAATGAACTTCTATAGTTAGAATTTCCATTCCAAAGCTATGGAGCCTCACACTGGATTTTATGCTTTTACCATCAATTACACTTGTGTGCACTTATCTAACACACACACACACACACACACACACACACACACACACACGGGAGTTGGGGGAGGAAGAGGAAACAAGCCCTTGAAAATTCCATGGCAGCGTTAAAACTGAAAAAGCAATTAGCTTGATGTTCTATTTTTGTGATTCAAGTGTCTATTACCTGCTCCTAGCTCTTCCTATTACATAGCATTTGCCATTTCTTCTTGGTAAATTTACCATGTTCCCTTCTCTACATATCAAACTGTACCAACACATACATTTGCGTCGTTTATTTACGTGTATATGCATACATGTAAAAAAGCACACACACACACACACACACACACACACACACACACACATACATATA
The DNA here is from genome assembly GCF_963924665.1 of Micromys minutus. Taxonomy (NCBI): domain Eukaryota; kingdom Metazoa; phylum Chordata; class Mammalia; order Rodentia; family Muridae; genus Micromys; species Micromys minutus. The sequence continues at coordinate 48,546,426 of NC_137980.1, read as the reverse complement.
TTGTAGTCTAGGATCTGCACATTAGGGAGAACATGCTGTTTTCTTTCTTTCTTCCTTCCTTCCTTCCTTTCTTTCTTTCTTTCTTTCTTTTTTTCTTTCTTTCTTTCTTCCTGAGATTGTATGACCTTAGATTCTGAGGTCAGAATCATTATCCTTTTGCAGAGACAGAAGCAGCTGCTCAAAGAAATGAAAACAATTGCTTATGGCCATCCAGATATGACTTGCACCCTGATGAGTTTATTTATGATGTTATTTGTTTATTTAATTATCTCACTATCTATCTATCTAATTATAATCTATTTGTCTATCTACCTATCATCTATCACCTATCTATCATCTATCAATTTATCTATAATCTCTCTATTATCTACCTACCTACCTACCAACCTATCTATCTATCTATCTATCTATCTATCTATTTATCTATCATCTATCTATAATCTATCTACCTATATCTATCTATCTATCTATCTATCTATCTATCTATCTATCTATCTACCTACCTACCTACCTATCTATCTATCTATCTATATCTATAATCTATCTATCTACCTATAATCTATCTATCTATCTATCTATATCTATCTATCTATAATCTATCTATCTACCTATAATCTATCTATCTATCTATCTATCTATCTATCTAATCTATCTATAATCTATCTATCTACCTATAATCTATCTATCTACCTATCTATCTATCTATCATCTATCTATCTACCTACCTATCTATCTATCTATCTATCTATCTATCTATCTATCTACCTATCATCTATCTATCTATCTATCTATCTATCTATCTATCTATCTATCTGCCTATCTATCTATCTACCTACCTACCTACCTATCTATCTATCTATCTATCTATCTATCTATCTATCTATCTATCTATCTATCTGCCTGCCTGCCTGCCTGCCTGCCTGTCTCTCTGTCTGTCTGTCTGTCTGTCTGTCTGTCTGTCTGTCTATCTATCTATCTATCTATATCTATCTATAGTCTATCTATCTACCTATAATCTATCTATCTATCCTCTACTTCTCTTTAGTTCACCACTCACTGTTCTCCAGGCTCATTTGGCAGTTTCTGCAGTACAGATATTTCCACACCAGCACGGACTGGAAGCACACACAGGAGGGCATGGCTTTTGTGGATTTCTGAACTCCTAAAAGACATTTTCTAAGGCTGGGCTTGGTGGCACATGCCTTTAATCCCAGTGCTAAGGAACATTTTCTTGGCACTGAAGAGTTGGTGCATTCACCCAGGGATCTGAGATGGTACCTTTTCTTGAGGAAAACCCAAGAGTCACCTTTTCTGTCTTTGGTGATAGATTTTTGGCATGGCTGATTAATCAGATGGTGAAGTTCTTTCTCTAGGGATTTGAGTGGACACCACCTCTTTGGTCATCCCTGGGTGCTGGGTGCCTTCAAGGCACTCAGCGTAAGGGGAAAGGACCAAGACCCCTTCACGTGTTAGAAGTTTCTACTCTCGTGTTAGCCTGGAAATCCTGTGTGAAGGACGTAAGAATGCTACTTGTAAAAACATTGATGGGCATTGATGAGAATAAGCAGATATTGTTGACTCAGTCCCAAGGTGCTGGCCAGGGTCTGAATGCTTGCCATATAATAGTCTATTTCTCCCAACTGTCCTATGACGTTCTTGTCCTGTGGTGGGTACTCCTGCCCTCTTTTACTGGTGAGAAGCAAAGGATTGGTAAGTCGAAGTGGTGATGTGAGTAGTATCCATAGGCAGAACCCATCTCTTCTGAACTTAGGACAGACGTAATGCCCTATGCTTCCCATGTTTGACACGGGGCAGACACAGGCATGATGGGACAGGTTGCTGGGAGCTTCAGACAGCACACGGTCCAAGCTCCTGTGGCTCTAAAACTGTTGTGGCCCTGGTGCTTGGTATTCTTGACTTTTAGCCTGGACATAGAAATGGTCCCAAGCCTGCTTCATTGATAACTGTTTATCTCATATCATTTTCATGGTACAAATATTTCCATCCTGGCTGATTTCAAGCTGCTGCCCATTCAACAGTTAGTAGAGAAAGCAAGAGGAGAGAAGAGGATACTTAGCGGCTGTCTGTGTAACAAAGAAATTTCTGGTTCTAGCCAGTTGTTGGGCCCAAGACTCTAGCAACTAAGCTTTTGATCCTCCCGAGTTCTATGGAGACTGGACCGTGTGAGCCAGAGGCTGTTTCTAGGTGGGTTCTCCACTGTCTCATTCTGGGTGGGGGAGGAGGTGTTTTTCCATCTTGCTTTGCTTTCCTCAGAGACAGAACAAAGACTGGACCCCCAAAAGGCCAGGGCCTCTAATCTCCTAGCTTAAAGAAAAAAAACTTTGAAAGGAGAGGAAGGTTGCTGCTCTACCACAGAGAGCTGGCAAACTGGGTGTCCGGTGGCCAGGGCCAGGGGCTCCACGAGGCCGGGAGGAAACATCTGGAGGAAGCTCTCCTGGACCCTTCTATCCTGCCTCTGTCACTCCCACGTAGATGAACCAGGATGCCCTTGGTGCTGACCATGCTTAGGGCTACTCCGAAATAGACAGGACGCCCGGTGCCTCTTTTCACAGTCTTAGCTATTGTCTTTATGAGCTCAGTGAGTTCAGAGGTCACACCCTAACACTTCCCCTCTGCTCTAATCACCATCAAGATGGATGGGCAGCCTGGGGCTGTCTGGTACACACCAAACTCTGGGCACTCAGGACATGCACGCATGTGTGTGCGTGTGTGTGTTGGGGGCATTGTGGAGGTTGTCAAAGACTCGGTCCTTTCTTGGCTAAAGCTGAAAAGGTGGCATCAGGCTGGTGGCATCGGGGGAATAGTGTATGTCCAAAGATAGCCACTAGGGGGCAGGCCATGACAGCAGGTGGGCCAGGTTAACTGCTGCCTCAGCTTAAAAAGAAAAAAAAAAGTCTATGGGAGGACTTACAACCTGGTTGTTTTGGGGGCATCTCCAGGATTTGGTAAACTCCAGGGCTGAATAGGAGGGGAGGACAGAGGAGATGGGAGTCTAGTGTAGATATCCTGTCACCTTAAGGCTGTGGTGAAGGTTGGGGTAAAGCTGCGTGAACATGAGCACTGGATAGACCTGTGTTTCCCTGCTGAGGAAGGGGTGAGGTAGGTAGAACACTAGGGACAGGGAGGGCAGGTCGGGGAGAGCCAACAGTCCAGGATCGTAAGCCAAAAGCAGGAATCCTGGCCTGGGGGTAGATGAGGACCTGGAGGGTCCTTCTTTATTTAAAACTCCCATAGGGCCTGCCTGGCCTGTTTTTTTTTTTTTTTTTTTTTTTTTTTTTTTTTTTTTTTTTTTTTTTTCCTTTTCTTTTTTTTTTTTTTCCTGTTAGTCCAGCAACACTGAGCTTTCCCAGTGTCTCAAAAAAAAAAAAAAAAAAAAAAAAAAAAAAAAAAAAAAAAAAAAAAATCCTTGCTCTTTCTGCTCTGAGCTCTGCAGTATTTGGCCTTGGTTGATTCTGGCAACTTGTGAGGCTTCTGAGCCTGCTGACTGTCCAGGGTGGAATTTTCCACGGAGGTTTTGTAGAGCGATGCCGAGGGCCAAAGAAACGGGCTTTACACTGAGATGAGACTCAGAAAATCACTCATGACTTTGAGCCCCAGAGGGCCTTATAATCATCCATTTATCCATCCATCTATCCATCCGTCCGTCCATCCATCTGTCCGTCTGTCCATCCATCTGTGCGTCCATCCGTCCACCCACCCAGGTATTCCTCTCCCACCTATCCTCTTAACAAACTAGCTGTCCTTACATCAAGCCACGCATGTGCCCTGATGTCTATCCCACAATTCTCCTCCATCCATCATTAATCTATCAAGACAGATCGTGGAGGCTTACTGTATCCCAAGGTTGCTTTTTGATCCCGAGAACACAGCAGGAAGCATGAGGAAAAGTCTCGGTCCCCACATTCGAATGACAGCAACAAGCCATCACCTCTTCTGACATAGGGAAGGAACTGGCTGTGACTGCTTTTAAATCCCTGGGGTGACGGATTCCCTTCATCCTTTGCCTTGATCGGTCCACGTCCTAGTGGAACCACCCCCAACACCATGTACACGTCTGCTCACATGGATATGTCCCTGTCTTCTTGGATAGCGACGTATCATCACGATGACTCGTGTAACACATCTCCATGAAACAAACCTACAGCCATCTAAATTCCATGTGCACATGTGTCAGTTCACACACAGGCACATACACTCATCCATGAGTCTAGGAGGCACGTATGCACACTTGTAATCCATGTACGCGGACAGGAATACACAGACACACACACTGACGTGTGCATGACTGCATATAAATATGTCCACTTAGGTTAGCTGCAGTTAGGATTCCCATGTCCACAGGATGTATGTGAACATCTAGTGTATGTTCTGATCTATCACATGTACATACTCCATGTACATGCCCTTGACCGCCCCCCTGACCCTCAAAGGCCTTCAGACCCTGTCACAGCCCCACCCCATCCTGGGGAATTATCCACACCTCTGACAGGAGAATGGGTTACAAATGCAGCCATGGAGCTCTTTTGACACTTTTGATGAATAACATTCAATACTATTAATTAGAACAATTGCTTTTCATTTAACTAAATCACGGGAATTGCTAAACTAAATTGAAACGGAATGTAATTTTGCCTCGCACTGCTTTAATATGGGCCTCTAAATGTCTTCTCCCTGAAGGATTAGTAACTTAATCACCCACCAGTGATAACTGCTTCCCAGGCTCAGCTGGGAGGTTTCCTGCTCAGGAAAAAAACTGGCTGAGAACAGGCTAGGGGCCCCTGAGCAGCTCCTCCTGCCCCTGGCTTCCTCTCCCTGAATTATTCATCACCAGGATGTCACTCAGTTCCTCCTCTTATTTCAGCCAGACCCTCAGAGACAATCTCTACCCTCAGTCGCCCTGGTCCTCCACCCTAAGTCTCCCTGGTCCTCCACCCTCAGTCGCCCTGGTCCTCTGTCCTCGGTCATCCTGGTCCCATGTCTGCCGCCCCAAGAACCTGACTGTGGGCTCACATTCCGTCTCTGCCTTCTCCAAGCCTGGCCAAGTCTCTCTATCCTTGGTACAGATCCTGGTATACTGGGGTCACTTAGCTCCTGGACAAAGTACAGAGCCTGGTTGGGGATTCAGTGGCCCAGCCCGGTGTGCTGACCTAGGGTGACTGACTGTTTCAGGTTGCTGGGAGGGCTTCCCAAGACAGTCTCTAGCAAGTCAAAACAGCCAATCACTCTGGCTACGGGACTATCTGCCTCCAGCTAGGACTCATCCTTCATATCTAACTGATGCCGACTGTATGCTATCCACTTAGCGTACATTATTTTATTTATATTACGTGAGTCTATGTCATGTACATATTTCCATTCTATAAAAGAGAAAGCCAAGACTTAATTCTTAAAAGCCTAACCTAGACACAGCAGCAGTGATAATGTCATGGCAGCTGGACGCCTCTGAGGGTTCACTTGTGATGAGGCTAGCTTCTACCTACACCACGGCCACGGAGATACGGGGCAGCTGTGCCGTTTGACCTTTAACCTGACTGAGGTTCAGAGAGCGGAGCATAGTGCCAGCGAGTGCACACTGTCATTGGGACTCAAAGGGAGTCTCTCTCCAGCACCGACTGCATTGACCTGCCCATCAGACCACATAGGGACCACCTAGGTTCTGTCCCCAGGATACACTGGAGTCCCAGAAGAGAGGTTTCCATAAGGCAAGGCTAATGGTAGACTGCAACTGTGAGCTGAATGTGGGATCATTATGTATGACTATCAGAGCCATGGGGGTCCAAGCTATGCATGATCATTGTAGGAATAAAGGTTTCCAGATTAGCTGTGTCTAGCCCCTTCTAGTGACATTGTTCTGTAAGTGGCTGAGGGACTGTAAGCTCTATGCCCTATCCACCTCCCCACCCAATCTTGGGGACTCTTCACTAGAAGTCACTAGGTTTATATCAACCACCTCTCCATAGGTCTCTGTATCTCCTTTTCCCTCTCTGCTTCTTCTGCTACACAAAGGTTATTGGGCAAAGCGTCTAACTTCAGGTGTGAGCTGTCATCCCTACTTGTGAAGGGGTCAGACTTGTGCTAGGCATTAATAAATTAATCATTCAATTAAATGGTATCCCAACCGAATGGAATTATCACACTTAGTTCAGGGAAGTGAGGTGCTAAAGGTGAAGGAATCATCCAAGTTCGTGTAGCCAGCAAACAGCATCCTGAAGATCAGGAATCATGTAGCCTGATCCCATAGACCCTACACCTCATTCTCCAAAGCACAGCTACCCCCGACCTCCAGTTCTCCAACGTCCTTTATCTCCCCGAAGAGTGACTGGCTTGGTAGTGGAGTCTGCAGAGACGAGTCAATGGACTGCGGACTGAAGCTGGCGCTTCGTGGGATCTGTTTGTCTGTCTGAGACTTCATGTATAAAACATGCTTACAAGCCCTCCTGTCATAGCCCCCTTGGGATGACTACACATGGATCTCAGAACTGGGCTTGCCATATCAGGGGCTTAATCAATAGCTGAGACCATGGTTGTTTTGTGATTTCTGATCATTTGAGAGGTATCTGTCTGATGGTGAACACTGTGTGCTGTACAGGCTTGTCTCCTTTGTCCCTTTGTTCTGCCTACGTGCTTGAGTTTCCCACTAACTCAACAGGTCTGACTATAATGGAGCCAATTGTTCATGGGATCCTAAAGTCAACCAGCACTCGACTGATCACTGCTTTCATTCAGCGAAATCAATAGTCATTGATTGGACTTGGAGTCTGTGCAGGGCCTGGAGGCTGCCCTTGAGGCCGGTTCAACCTCTCACCAACCTGGGTGGAGTAGCTAAGACAGTGTCTCCCTGTGAATGGGTCTTGGGTCAGCAGCCAGAATGTTAGAAAAGAAAACTCCCAGGTCCCTCCCATTCCTTCCCCAAGCAGACATTCTGTGGGTGGGACCCGAGAGTCTGCTGTCACAGGTCTAATGTTTGACAAGGGAGGATGAGCAGAAAGGCACAGATGTGACCGTGGAAACACAGGAGAGGGATGAAATGTGAACTAATGCTTTGGAGTGGGGAGCTGAGTCCCAGCTAGCTCAAATGACACCGTTGACCTCCAAGTCAGGGGTTCTTTTCGTCTTGACGGATGGAGTGCTGCCACAAAAGGAGCAGGGGCTGCCTTCCATCTTTCTTTGCCTCTCCTCTATGCAAGGACCCAAGCCAGCCAGCATCTGGTGGGCCCAAGGATATTTGAGAGGGTCAGAAGCGATGAGACCTGTCCTCACTCTATGGCTGGCTTCTGGGATGGCGAGTCCCCTCCCCACCCACTACTGGATTCTTGCCAGGCCTCGAACTTCTGCAGTCTTTTAAATGAATCAGGTTGTGAAGGCCAAAGCCCCTGGGAGGAACAGGGCAGGCAGAGCAGAGTTATGAAGACAGCTCACCATGGACTGGAGGAGACAGCCTTGGGGGGAAAAATCAAACAAACTCTGATAGCTGTGCAAGCCACTCTTGAGCTGAGAACTCCTGCCAAAGAGACCAGCTGGATGTATATTCAGAGCAATGCTAGATCCAACAGGAGAAGGCTCTTTCCACAGCTTGCCCAGTAAGTACACTACAGCCAGCCCTTACTGTCCCCCACTCTCTTGGCACCTGGAGATGCTCTTAGCACCCTTACCCAAAGCCAGCTGCTTCTTTGCGTTTTCCTGACATGGCTATATAGACAAGCTTTGGTGCCTCTGGATGCAATCTCACCGAACTGACCTTTTCCCAGCTGAGAAACCACCCTTTCTCCTGTACATCCTGTTCTGGGCCCTGATGTCATCAGAGGGTCTGATACCCCTCTTGTCACCTGAGAAGACTCCCTAGGTTTTGTCCTTGCCTGGGTGACCTTTGGCCTTTTCTGCTCTTAGAGCTTTCCTGTCTTTTTCAACGTTGTTTTTTCTTAGAAGATGACTCTTGTAAGCGTGTAGGAAGTAGTGCTTGGGTTTCTTCTTGTTCTTAGATGAGATGCTCTCTGTCTCTGTACCAATTTCTCCATTCCAGTATCTGTCACCTTCAATTTTGTGCAAATCAGGGTGTGAGACTGCATGTCCAAATCCAGCTTCATAGGCTCCTGGAACCACTTTACTGATGTAGTCTGTGAGCCATGTTTTTACATCTGTGACTGGGAACCTTGGAGGTACCACCTATCCTGCCCTATACCCCTAATTTCCTAACATATACAAGGAAGTTCACCCACTGTCTACCTATAGACATACAACCAGAACCATTAAAACTCAGAATTGATCCTGAAAAGTCAGTCCCTGGGGGTAAAGTGAAGAGTGGGGTTGGCCCCGTGCCTCTATCCAAGGGCCCCTGGAGAGCCACCCCTGTTTCTGTTGTTTTGAGGAAGTACCAACTTGCATTTTTACTTGCGATACTAAATTGGATAGCCCCCCCTCCTGGGTCTGAGTTCTTTTTCAATAAGCTCAAAGAGAGCTCAGAATGTCATAGTACTGATATTAAAAATGTGAAGAAGTGGAGCTCAGAGGAGGAGGCATTTCTTGGGGAGGCTGCAGATGGGGGCACCGTCTGGAAGGGCGACTCCGAGACGATTCTGAGAGTCTTGCCTTTAGTTTCACAGACTTTAGTGGCTCCATGCCATACGGCCTTAACCCTTTCCGGGAATTTTCTCATTGGAGGTCATCACTATTTTCTGTCTTCTCAAACTATGTAAGGCCAGGTGTCACTTTCCCCGTGTCTCAGGATCTCTGAGACCTGACACTTGGCACTCTTATGGCTCTACCCCGTGGAATGTCACAGGGATGCCCTTCTCAGCACACTCATCTCTCTCATGTCTCCTTGTCTCAGATGCCCCCTTTTCCTGCACTTAGCTCCTGAATTTTTGGGGGCTTCTGCGGCTTTTATTTTTGCATGTAAACCACTGGGGGAGTCTTGATGGTGGGCACCCTAGAGATTACACTGGGGTTCTGAGGGCTCCAGACACTAGCTGACTCAAACAATGATTCAGATTGATCGCATGATTATAAGGCTGGGGTCTCCAACAGGGCTCCAGGTGGTCAGGCATGATCCTCTAAAGGAGCAGTGACATGGGAGGGGCAAGCACTGGGCTGGCCTTGAGCTGCCTCGATGAATCTGGGACAGAGCTGGTGGCTGCAGGGATCTCTAGTCCATGCTTTACTTGGCCAGGGGGTTTCTGAAGGACCTTCCAGTAAACTGCTGTCCAGCACATCCTCCATTCTAAGGCTCTGATTGTACTTGGCCAGGTGCTCAGACCGGCAAGGGGCACCAGTCTTGATCTGCTCCAGTACAGAGTCTCCCCAGATCGATGGGACACCACGACACCCCAGCCATTGGACCGGACCAGCTTACATGCCTGCAGAAACTCGGTACTGAATTTTAACTCTCGTTTCCGTGAGTGGCGTTTCTGAGCCAAGAGCACAAGGACAGGACCTTTTGGCCTGGTCAGCTGCCGGGGAACCCATATTGTCAAATGCCGTCCCTGAACCATGTCCTGAACTGAACTCGCTGCTTTCCTTTCCCAACAGCCCTTGCTTTCCCCTCACTCTGCTCAAAATAGTTTTACTCAGACTTGGCAATTAAGATGTTAATCTACTATCTCTATTTTCTTCTCCTCCAAAAATCTGATTAACAAGTTCCTGAGTTTCCACACCAGTCTTTTTTTCCTCATTTGTTAACCTGTTGTTTGCTGGGGCCCTTGCTGTCATAGGACCTGATCCAGTCTTCTTGGCATTCATCTAGATGTGCTGCCTGGTAGACTCATCTTTCTGGGATCCATCCAGGATCATGTCTCTGTGATGTCTGATTCTAGTACAGGGGCTGGAGAGATGCTCAGTGCCTAAGATCCCAGCCCAACTCCTGTTCCAGGGGACCTGATGCCTCTGTTGATACCTTCACATACACAGAACATATAAACTCATGCAGGCACACAATGCAGATATAAATTTACAAAATTCTAAAAGATATTCTAATATAAATGCCAAATCTTCTCACTTTCAGTTAGGTGTCTGCTAAGTGTAAGATTTGGACTACACTGTGAATCAGGCCTCGGTAGGTTCTGACTCTGGCACCCCATAACCCCTTAGAGAGTAAACAATTCTCCATATACAAGACTTCTCTGATTTACTCAAGTGTACTTAGACTCCCTTTTAATAGCTATTACTTCCTTATTTAGCTACTTTGGTACATGGTTTTTTTTTTTTTAAAAATTAATTTCTCAAGAAGAACTAAGTTGGGAATCTAAAAATGCAATGCAAACATCAGAAAATTAGAATACATCAAGATATATGGCCCCAGAGGCCAAAGCTGTAATCAGATGTCAAGTGGCTCAGTGAGTTCACCGTCGCCTTCACAGGAAGATGGCTGCTCGTCATCAGAGGACATCTCTCGCTCCCACTGGAGCCGTGATGTGAGCATATGGTACTCAGCTCTGCTTTGTTTTAGTTTCCCTTGAAATTCACGGTGATTGTGCAGCTCAACTTGCCCATGGAGTATGACCGGAAGCGCTTGACGTCATTTCCTATCCCTCCTCTGCCCCTTGCTTTCCCCTCTCTAGCCCCGTGTGATTGTCTTTGTCTTCCCTCTCTTTGATTTATCCTGACAGCAAGTAGCATCCTTTGGAAGCAGTGTGTTAGAGATGAAAAGTTCCTGGCATCTGGCTTCTTTTGAGTGGTCTTTTTCTTGCCTACTTTAGATTTTTATAGTTAGCAGAGTGTATCAAACTGGTAACATTTGGGGAGGATGGGGGAGGTAGCAGTTGAGGAATGGGTGTGGCAGAAGGAAGGTACCAGCCTTGCTAGGGCAGACAGAGTAGCTGGGGCAGAAATGATACAGAGAAGTAAAGAACTGCCAAGTTGGAGAAACAGTGGACCTAGTTATTGGAGGCATCCAGATGGCTGCTGGGGATATCAGCTGCCATGGGCCTGAGTTCTGAAATGCTACCCACTGTCAAGAGATGAGGATTCTGACATGTTCGGCTTTAATGTTGTAACACTTGATGCTGTGGGGCTGAGGGTCCGTAAACCAGAAGCCAATAGGGAATGGATAGTAGAAGGAACCCTGTTGTTGCTTCCTGCCTTCTACTGGACCTCCTCTTCTGCCAAAAGCTGAGAACTACAATTGCTGCCAAGTGCTGTCTCCAGTCTGAGTTCCTAGAGCATAAGTCATTGGCTTTGAAAACCTGGAGTAATACATTTCTAGCTCTCAGGGCTTCGTGCTGTAAGAATTTCAGTCCAGGAAGTTTGGGTCCATAAGCCCAGCCATGTGCATTCAAACGCCCGGGATTGCCAACAGTGGAATTTCTCATCTGGTCTTCTACACAGGTGAAAACAGTCCAGCCGGATGACTAGCAATGTACCCAAATACGTGTAGGCCCAGGCCACCACTCTCATGATTGTGCGTCAAGTTGACCTTACAATGGAGAGATTACTTGGCTCACCAGGTGGACAAACTGTTGTCACAAGAGCCCTCAAAATCAGAGAACTCCCTCAGCAATTGACAGAGGAGAGGCAGGAGACTCAAAACAGGAGACAGGCTCCATGTGTGGTGTGTGGTTGGTTTGAAGAGGAAGGGGCCACGTAGGCAGGCATGTAAAATCCTTCAGTGGTTGGGCGAACTTCCTGGCTAATGGTCTGCAATAACATTAGGAGGCCAGGCCTAGAGCTGGAACAAGCTAGATTCTGCCAACAACCTCAATGTGTGGAGGAAAATTTCTTCCCCAGTCTTTAGAGTAAAGCTCAGCCTGGCTGATGCTTCAATCTCTGCCTGTCCCAGCTGGAGATTTGACCTATACAAACAACAGATGACCACTGATTTAAGCCACTGGGCCATGGTGCTTTGCTAGGAAACAGGTAGAGCCAACCTTAGAAAGGCCAGGACTGAAATCTAAGAGCTGGGGTTGAAATCTAAGGAATCATCATCTCTGCTCTCTGGGCAGCCTCAGCATGGGTCCAGGCTCAGGCCATTTTTTAGGGGGGCGATTATTGTTATTGAATGGACAAATGATTTGGTGTGAGAACCACTAAGGCTGCTTGCCATTAACCTTGGAGTGCAGGTCAGAGATTTTAAGCTTTTCTTACATATGGCAAGATAACTGATGTTTGGCCTTTGTGGGTCTTTTTCAATTCTGTTGGGTTCGACTTTCTCTAACTCTGCTGGTGTGGCACAAAAGCGATGCTAGAGGCATCATAAAGAAATGCGAGACGGGGTCCCAATAAAAGTATTTTAAAAACAAGTGATGGGTCAGATTTAGCGTAGATCACTGGAGGTGTGTGTGCGTGCGTGTGTGTGCGTGTGTGTGTGTCTGAGAGAGGCGTTCTCATTGGACGTGGAGCTTATTGATTAATTAGACCGACTATATAGCTCGTCTCTGGGGTCCCCCTGTCTCTACCTCCTAGTGCTAGGATTCCAAAGCTCACCCTCATACTCAGTCTTTCAGATGGGCGCCTAGGATCTGAATTTGGGCCCTGCGGGTTATACAGTAAGTACTTTACCCACTGATCCATCTCCCCAGTCTTTATGGCAAATATAAAGTATGACACTTCTTTCCCAAGAAGTGGAATCTTGTGCACATAACCACATGAATTTAAAAAAAAATTGCTTTGTGGCCTGACATAGTTTTTACTCTAAGAAGTAGTGAGATGGTCAGGCTCAAGAGCCAATGGAAGTCATTCCAGAACATGTGGAGTTTCACGGTTTTAGGGAGATGGATCCCATAAAACAGATCTCATATCCTTGGGCTTGCAGAAATTCTTCCATCAATCCTCCCTCACCTGGCCTGTCCCTCTTACAATGAGGCCGGCCTGGATCTATGGCCTGGCAGAAGGACCCAGCTTGCAGCAGTGTGCAGGTTGGAAGGTCTGTTCAGACAGCTCCAGCTGAGCCCCCTGCCCTGCCTGAAGCCCAAGCGTGTCCCCAGCCAGCTCCAGGCAGAACTGGTACATTGCTTATGGGCCTGCCTGCCCATCCTTCATGAATTTTTATTAAACAAAACTGTAAGCAGATTGATTTTGTCCTCTTTTATTGCATTTTTATTTAATTCCCTTCTATGGTGGAGGCTCCATCATGTTACCGCAGAGTAAATCACTCCAGGGCATCAGGCCAAAGCCGAGGAGAGGGCAGGATCTGGCTTCCCAAGAGCACATTTACTGCATAAGAACCTTTATTAGCAGGCAGCCATTGATTTTCTTTTCAGGTCATAGCCTCTTCACCATCCTTTAAATAAGAGAGAATCACAAACTCAGTGTGGAGGGGAGGCCATGAGGCTGGGGTCTTGGGGTGTTGGTATGGTAGCGACTCAGCACCTACTGTGTGTTGAGCTATGGAGCAAGTTGACAAGGGAAGTCACTTGAGCGGCAGACAGGGGTGGGGGAGACAATTGAGTATAGGAACAGAAAATTAACTCCTCAACAAAAATATGTATGCATAATATATACATGTATATTAAACTACCTTTGTAACATATTATACATATAATAAATGATATACAAGTATTTATCATAATATATATTTGTAAATCCAGACTGGTTCTATGTGGTTCGGCCCCAGATTTTTCTGTACAATTCAAGGGCACCATTGTTACAGTCCCGGTCTTTTCCTCCTTTGGAAGCTCTGATTTTGCACTACAGAGTAAGGATGTTGGGATTTTCTTCTCAGGAACTAAAGAGTCCCCAAAGAAGTTTGCAGGGTGGAGTCAATTCTGGTGCATCATAGTTTTGAAGACTGTCGAGGAGCAGGAACCATGTCCTCATTCACCTAGAGGGAAATGTAGACAGGGAATAGACAGGTCCCAACTTCAGCTCCTGATCTGGAAGGGAGTGGAAACAGGGCCCAGTCCTTCTGCAGGAGAATGTGACCTGGAGAAAAGCTACACTCCAGGATGTCAGCGAAGAGGGAGATGCCGTGGTCTAGCCACAAGGTAAGAAGACCTGAAGTCAAGTAAGGAAACAGTAGTCCCAGCACTTGGGAAAGATGGGAACCAAGAAGTCAAGAGCAAGTAAGTGGCTCTGAGGTGTCTTTTTTTTTTTTTTTTTTTTTTTTTTTTGGTTTGGTGTTTCTTTTTCTGCTACAGAAAGACATTAAGGAGAAAGCAAGTTAAGGGGTTGGGGGTTGGGGATGGGGAGGAGAGCTGTGTGTCTTGCTGAAGAAGTAGAACTGTCTATGAACTTGTCTTTGCAGATCCAACACTGAAGTTTGGGAAGTGGAGACATACAGACGGGAGGCCGTGGCACTCTCTTGAATCCTGCCACCATGTCCTCTTGTAAAGCCGTCCATATCTTTCCTATTTCCTTCTAGGCAGATGAAGTAGATGGATCATGCTACTCAACGGGCTTTAAAAATATGATTCTTAATAGCTGTGTACTCCCATCTGGATACACCAGAATTGATCCCACCGTCCACCTATTGTTGGGCTTTCCTGTGATTTACAGCTCCTCTGTCCAATAAATAATGCCACGGTGAACATCCTACTCTCTGCTTTTTGGTCTGCTTCTCTGATAAATTTCTAAAGTGAAATTATCGAGTTAAAGGTTATAATTTTTTAAAGGCTCCTAATTCATGTTGTCCGATGCTCCCGGACATTTACGGATAGAGCAGGCGCGGGCACTCTATTCACAGCCCCATACATCAAAGCTGCAGGGTTATTTTTATTTTTTTAACCTTTGCCAGTTTCACAGTGGGAGAGAAAAGCAGGGCACACCACCATTTCCAAATTTGTTTTTTAAAATTACGAATCCTTCCTCAGTAAACGGTAACGTCCTTTTGACCGTTTCATAGAGTTTGAAAACATTTTTGTTGTTGCTGTTGTTGTTACACCCTGTGCTTGTGTCTGTGTGTGAGTGCACACATGCGGGTACCCACCAAGGCTAGAGACATCAGATTCTCTCCAGCTGGATTTACGGGCAGCAGTGAGTTGCTCATCATGGATGCTGGGAACCAAACTCTGGTCCTCCAGAAGAGCAGAGACTCTGAGCGGCTGGGCCATCTCTGCAGCCACTTTGGAAATTTCTTTGCCTTTGTGGTCCTTTTGTGTTTCTATTATTCAAAACCTGTCTGTTGTGACTATAACTCTCCAGGAAGCTTGGTCACAGCCCCAGTTTCTTCACTTACCTGCTGAGTTTTCTACAGCATTTTTTGACACGTAGAATTTCTGGTGCTTTATGCACGAATTGCTATCAATCTTCTTGATTCTTTCCCGCTTCCTGTTATACTGTGAAATTTCCTCCCGGCGCACCATCAGACTAGCATTTACCCACACTTCCTTTGAATCTCCTCCGTTTGCTTCCTCATCTCAGGGAGCAGACTGCAGTGACTAGGACTCCTGCCCGTGGGGTTAGGTGGGCGTGGATTTAGATCTGGATGCCCGCATTTACTACGTGATCTTGGTAAGTTGCCTAACCTTTCTGAGCACATCCCTCACCTCCAAGATGGGGTGAGGACTCGAAGGACATCTGGCACACTGCTTGGGTGATTTTGATTTCACGAGGGTGGAGATCTCAGGCTGTTTAACTTCATGCTGTATGTATGGTGCCGGGCATGTCTTAAATGTACTCAGTGAACATTGCCGAAGCAAGGAATGTTTGAAGCGACAGGAGCAGAGTTCATTTTGTCAGTTTCAAAAGCCAAAATGGCCTACGTGCCTGCTTCTGTGACTCTACTTTGGTAACTGAAATCCTGCAAGGTAGTCCCGACAGCAAACTGTGCGTCTAGAATACGCAGCAAAGAAAAACAAGCCAGGGACAAGGGAGCATTGTTCTTTCATTAGCTGTGGCTTGCCACTCACAGTGGTGTCTGGTCAGTCACCTCTGACCTCTGACCTCTGGCCCTCACCCAGGGCTACAGGCCGTTGTTCCACTCACTTGAATCTGTGTGTAGAGATTTAAACAGCTGATAGGCCCACTGAGGTCAGTTGCTTGGTTCACCTTCCAGCATCTGTGACTTAGCTGCCAAACACTGTCTTTTAGAGGAATGTAATCCAGGAGTGTAGACAGTGAGACTGAAAAGGAGATGCTGTGACTGACAGGCGGGGTCAAGAGGCCAGACGTCCTCTGCTGGGGGCTCATTCTTCAGGCAATTCCATCTTTCCCTGTCCCCAAATTGTAGATATTACTTTTTGTCATTTATGTCCTCTACATTGAACACCTCCTCCAGGAAGCCTACTCTCTCCAGCTCAGTCTCCTGTGCACCGACGGCGTTGAGTCCCTGTGATGGTGCAGACATTTGTTAACCTCAGTAAATCAACAGCTTTTAACATTCACGGTCCCTGTTAGACTATGAGCTAGGTGGCTGAGATACAGCTGTGACGGGTTTATTCACAGTGACATCCTGAGGACGCTGACTTTGGGGCTGGGTGTGCAGTCGGTGTTCATGGATGTTAGATGCCTTGATGCAGACGCAAGTGACGTCATCCTTTCTTTTCCCATATGGAACACGTTTGGACCCTGTTTCAGCGTGAACTGTATATTCTCTGGGTACCTGCAATTCATCCGGGAAGAAGACAGACAGAATGCAAACCTAGTCAGAGTGACTGACACCATTCCTTTCAAAGACAATGAAAGTGTTTTACACACTGGCCGTTTTGGGGGTGTGAGTTACCGGGAGATAAAGTTCCCCGGCTGAAAGACAGTTGCCAGGCCAGAGCCAGCACAAGCTCTTAGTGATGCTGCCAACAGCCGCAGAGTGTGTTGTGGGTCCTGGCTGAATGGAGCTTCAGGGTGGGGAGAGTGTGAGTTTTGAGCACCTTATTGGAAGGGAGATCTCATAACCCTGGGGGGGGGGGGAGTAGATGGAGAGTCTGTGTCTCCTTGAAGTGCCTACTTGGATGTCTGCTGGGGTTCACTTTGAAGGAGGCAAGGGATGAATGGGGGGGCAGTGAAGAGAGGGAGGGGCTGGGAGGGGAGGAGGGAGGGGAGGCTGCGATCAGGATGTAAAGTAAATAAATAACTCGGTCAATAAAATAAAGGCAGTGATCGCCTGTGGGGGGCAGGGGGTTATAGAGTAAGGAGTCATGTTCAGAGTGAGCCCAACAGAACTGGCTTTCAGAATCAGCCACCTCTTGCTCCTTTCATTTTGTGGCTACCAAGGGAAGTTGGGGAGAAAATATTCCCATTTGTGATGCTGTGGGGCACAGGGAAGAAAATCATGACCTATGAGGTTGTGGTGATTTGGGCCCCACCCCAGCCTGTCTTCGTCCTGTCCCATGCCTGTCTTGAATCAGAAGTCAAGCTCAGCGTCCTTGTCACTGCGAGTATTGTAGCTGGAGAGTCTGCAGGCATGACACTAGATACCCACATGAGCTTTCTCTCCAGTTGCTTTGTCTAGAAGGGCCGATGCTTGTATCTGCGCTGGCCCTGATGCCGGCTCTGGCTGGCCTACACTGGAACCCATTCCCAGGGCCACTGATGCGAAGCGAACCCCAGCAGACCTCTCCCAGGCCTACCTCCTTGGCTGTGCCAGGCTGCTCCTGCCAGCGGAGGAGGAGGCTCCCTCCTGTCTCTGCTTGTTTGCCTTGATTGTTCTGTAATGCTCTGCAGCAGGAGGTAAATTCCTCTCCAATTTCCAGGCCTGTTCCAGCGCATGAACCCCACCGTGGGGAGCCACTGTGATTGAGCTCAGCAGCCAGGTCCCATGCTGAGTGTCATAAATCAGGCCATTACCAGCTCCTTGTGGCAGATGCCTCTGCCAAGAACCTGCCCACTCCTCTAGCCTGAGATCTAACCCTGAGACCTGGAGCCTCCTGTCCACAACATTAAATCAGGACAGGCAAATACGCTGGGGTTGGGGACAGGGGAGAAAGGTTCTTTATACTTCCCGAGCTGGAAGTTGCCAGGATTCTTATTTTGAAGTCCCTGCCCAGGCATCTCCCACCTGATGTCTAGCAGCCTCATGTGTAAGGGCCTTCCTTTACCTGAATCTTCTGGCCTGGTAGCCTTTGGGATGCTTGGATTTCCATGTATGAACTTTCAGGTAGCTTATTAAGTACATAGTTTCTGGGTCAGACATGCTAGGTCTGGTCTGGGACCCGGGAATTGACATTTTTATAAGGTCCCAGATGATTCTGATGTGGGTGTTTCCTGGACTGCCCTCTGAGAAGTGCAGTGTTGAGATCAGCCATATCCCTAAGGTGATGCCCATAAAATGGATGCCTATAAATCCAGCCCTTCTTTCCCATTTCCTTCTATCATTTTGCTGAAGACTTGCTTCCCTGGGGTGGGCTTCAAAAATCAATGGCAATCATGCTGAAGAATGAAGCAAATCTTTGCCTATGACATATTTAAAGGCCAATAATAATGCTAATAACGGGGGGGGGGGCGGCCCCATAGCAGGATGCTCCGCAGTCACTTAATGTATGATACAGGGCAGTCTGGTCTTCTCTTGCATGGTTCTGTCTCTACACCTTGGAGTGACCATGTGCTCTGTTTGCTGGATATTTAGACAGTGACCAGGGCAGTTCTCAATAGTCTTCCCTTGACACTCAAAAGCCCCAGTTTAAATGCTTAATTATTGTTTTCTCAATTACCCACTGGGTGCTCCCCAGAGACCCACAGTTTTCTCCCACAGATATCTGACCTGTGAGTGCCTTGAAGGGACAATTGCACTGGCTCTGATTCCGGACTTTCACACTTCATTCTTTGAACTAGAATGAAAAGGAACATGTGACCTGTTCCTTTGATTTGTCAGCTTAATGCAGTCTGGAGTCACCTGGAAACGGATTATCAATGGGAGATTGTCTAGATTAGGTTGGCCACTAGGCATGCCCAGTTTGTGAGGGATTGCCTTGTTTCTGTTCATTGAGATAGGAGGACCCAGGGCTGGAGAGATGGCTCAGTGGTTAAGAGAATCCTGGTTCAATTCCCAGCACCCACATGGCAGCTCTGTGAGTCCAGTTCCAGAGGATCTGACACTCTCACACAGACACATGGATGGACATACATGTAGGCCAAACACCAATACACACGAAATGAAAATGAATAGAAAGAAACAGAGAGAGAGAGAGAGAGAGAGAGAGAGAGAGAGAGAGAGAGAGAGAAGAGAGAGAGAGAGAAGAGAGAGAGAGAGAGAGAGAGAGAGAGAGAGAGAGAGAGAGAGAGAGAGAGAGAGAGGAAGACCATCTATTATGAGAGGCAGAGTTTCCCTGGGTAGAGGATGCCTGCTTGTATCAGAGCAGAGGTAGTGGAAGATCAAAGTACCAAGTATGCCTGCATCAGTTCATGCATTAACCTACTGCTCTCTGTCTGGACTGCAGATGTGATGTGATCAGTTGCTTTAGACTCCTGATGCCTTGACTTCTTCAAAATGACGGACCTGGAAATGAAAGCCAAGTCACATTTGTCTTCCTAAAGTGTTTGTCAGGGTGTTTTATCACAGCATCAAGAAAGGAAACTGAGGCAGATGGTATCTCAGTTGCTGACCAGAAACACAGGGGCATAGGATTTTTGGACCCTGGCAAGCCTGGTTTTAGGTATCTGAGTCATGACTGCATTTTACTTTCAACTATTAAAATAAAACCTAATAAATTCTAAGAGATGTGTGACTTCATGCAATTTAGTCACATGGACCCTTACGATGGCTAGTGCTGGTTGGTAATTTTACAAACCTGGGAAAAGGAAACCTCAGTTGAGGATCCACTTCCATCAGACTGGCCTGTGGAAATGTCTGCGAGTTGCTTCCTTAATTGCTCATTAATACAGGAAAGCCCAGCTCACTCTTGGCAGTGCCATTCCCTAGGCTAGCAGCCTGGGACATATAAAAAAGCTGCTGAGCAAGCCCAGGGGAGTAAGCCAGTGAGCAGCATCCCTCTGTGGGTCTGGCCTAAAGTTCCAGCCTTGAGTTTCTGACTTGGCTTCCTTCAGTGATGGATTACAATTTGTAAGATGAAATAGACCATTTCCTCAAACTGCTTTTTATCGTGACAGAAACCAAACAGCAGACTCTCATTCTCTTCATCTGCAAAGTGGGTATAAAAAAAATCTCCAAATTGACAGGACAGGTGAGGATATTTATACGCAGCAAGCATTTAATAAGTCATCAATAATTGGTGCTGATTGGCATGTTCACCATGGTAATCATTACATCATGGCCATTCGTGCACCACAAGGAAGGAGAGAGAAAATACGGCGACTCATGAAACAAAATAATTTTCTCTTGTTCCCACCACATAAGCTGACTGACCAGGGCCACCAGACAAAGACTCGGGGGGCCTTGTTTCTTCTGGATGACCTGAGTAGAGGCTGAAGCAGGGTCTATAAGCATTAAACCAGCATGTATCTGAGCCAAGTTACAGTTATAATTTTCACCAATCAGAACTCAGGGATTAGGAACTTTCCCAAGTGTTCCATTATTGTCAACTGACATTGACCGTAAGTGGTTTTCTCCGACCAATAAAATTTATTTATTTTTTTCTGTTGTTAGGTACAGGAACATTATGTTTTGGGGAAGTATTGTTGCTTAGAGAAGGGGTTGGCAACAGGTATGTTTAGGGGAGGGGCTATTTTTGCTTAGAGAGGGAGTTGGTCAGTTTAGATAAAGTAGAGTCTAAAGTCAAGAAGGTAGTACTTAAGACAAGTTCCTTTATCTATTCTCAACAGTACTGATTGTTTATAAAAAAGCATGATTTACTTAAAATGTTTCAGAATGTATTTATTCCTATTTTGGCAACATTTTTTTACTAGTCCTTTACTGGTACACATCTCCTCGCCCCCCAACTCCAGAACTTTGTGCTATTAAGAAAGCTAAGAGATATCCCGAAACTGAAAAAACTAAAGTTGTGGGTCAGATGTAAAATGTGTTCCCAGAAGTACGTGTGTTGGAATGCTCCACTCTACACAGGCTAGGAGTGCGATTGAGATTTGGGAGAATAAGGGAAGGGAGTCTTTGAGGTGGGAAGGGAGTGAGGTACGAGGCACATGGCCCATCTTGCTTCTTGTACTGTCTGAGTTTACTGGTCTGTGCACAGCTAAGCAAGCAGCCCCATGCTTCTGTGCTTTCATTCCAGGATGGACTCTATCCTCTAAGTGTGAGCCAGAGTAAATTTATCCCGCTTTGTTGTTTCTTGTTAGCATTTGGACCCAGTGATGAGTGAAGTAGCAACTATGGAAGTCTAACAATAGCCACGGGAGAGGCAGCATATATATATTTGAGCCTGACATTTTCAAGGAAGTGGGGGGTTTGTTCTTCACTAGTTCTAGTGTTACATGGGAGATCTCTGGGTACATTTTGGGAATCCTGACTACATCAAGGCCTTGGGTGTATGTAGTGCTGCAAATGTATGGGATGAGCCCAGGATACCCACCCATGTTCCTGAGATGCCTGTGAGAGCCTACATGTTACATATATGAGTTGAGAGCCTGTTTGCACACAGAGAGTATAAAGCCAGGGCAGAGATGCTGGGCTGTGGGCAAACTGGTGACCACAAGGTGAGACTGCATACCTCAGCAGATTGCACCAATGAAAAGCCCCAGAAGAGACCAGTCATACCTTGGTGGATGCTGGTTGATTGCTCAGGAGGCAGACCACGGTTCCACAGACCCCTGACTGTGATGTTTGTTTCCACATGCCTTTTGCGAGGGAGACAGGGTACAGGGTAGTGATGGGTGTGGGTCGAGGGAGTCAATCTGTTTGAGTAGACAGGCTGTCTCAAGGAATTTGAATTTTACCTCGAGAAGCTTGTGGGATGAGGCTTTATTCACATACTCATTTTATTATTTGAACTCTCAAAGTCTTTATCACAGAACTGTATAGAACAAAATTGCAAGTTCTGACATGTTTAATGGGAGCTAGGAAAATAGCTATGTCACCATTGGACAGACTCATTGCTAATATTGTGGATCTTGAATGTCCCTTTAAGGTCTGTGTATTCGAGACTTGGTCCCCAGGGTGAAGCCACAAGGAGGAAGTGGAGTTTTTGAGAGGTAGATCTTGTGGGTGTCTTTAAATGATTGGGCTACATCCTTGAAAGTGACTCCAGGATTATGAGCCCTTGCCTTTTCTCATCATGGTGTTTGATCATTGCTTCTCTCATGGTTTGTTTTTTTCACCGCAGGCTGAAAAGCAACTGGGACATTCAGCCATGCGCTGGACTTTTCAAAACTGTGCCCGAAGCCAACCTTTTTCTCTTCACAAGTTAAGCATCTCAGATACTTTGTCACAGCACTGGAAAGCTAGTCTACTTACATATTGCAGATTAACTAAAGAAGTGCCCAGATCTCTGATTGGCAGGAGAGAAATCCACTCAGAGCAGCTGCAGTGAGAAGAAAGAATATGGAGTATCTGAGCTCAGCCTTGGGGGGCAAACAGCACCCGAATCAGAGACTATAGGACAGACAAAAGAAGGAAATGCTTCTGGGAAAAGGGGGTGAAGGGAGCAGAACAGGGTAGAAAGGAATCAGGAAAGCATGTGGTCTTCAGGTGGGGACTAGCTCTTGTCTGACCCCGCAGGAAGCTCTGATATACAAGTGGTAATAGAATTGCTGTAACCTTGAGACAAAGAGGTCGGCCTTCCATACAGAAGCCAGGGAACGGGTGCATAGGTTTTGGCTGAGGAGAACAAGATGCCACAGTATCAACTATCTGAATATAGTATATTTTTATGTATGTGAGAGGCTGGCGATGTAATGAAGAAGGCTAAGAAAAGTCCCAAATTGCATCTGGGCTCTGAAGAATTAGGAAGAAGATCTGAAAAGCTATCAGAATCATGTGAATAAATTAGCAGCAGGGGAGTGGGGGATGGGCAGGAGTTGAGCCCAGTCTTGGGTGGATAATATTTTTAAAAGACATTTTTATTTAATTTATGCATATAAAGAGCCCAGAAGAGAGCGTTAGATCCCTTGGAGCGAGATTTAGAGGAGTTTATGGGATGCTTGGATTGTTAAGTGGGCAGTGGGATATGAACTCGTAACCTTAGAACCTTCTTTCCAACCCCACATGCCAGTGAGTTAATCAGTGCACAGAAAACCCCAACAGGGTCTGGATGCTGAAGCTTGGTGGGCCTCTCTCGGTGGTGACACACATCATGTGCTGGGGCAGTAACTTTCCCCGAACCCATGGACACTTCATGTTTTGAGCTCTCTCTAGTCTTCCTGTCTGGTTTCTTTGTTTGGTTGGTCTTGATTTTTAACCTTCAAGATGAAGCTGTAATTCTAAGTGTAGAACCTGCCAGGATTCTGAGAAGCATTCTAAGGTTTCTCTGAATCCCAAGAAATCAAAGGAAGCTATGAATCTCCAACCAGTAGTGTGGTGACAAGTTTTGGGGACCTTCAAAGTTGTGATTGGTGTCTATGGTAAGGACAATCAAGTGACAGCCTGTAATGACTCTGTGAAGTCTGACATCATTCCACCTTTTCATGTAGCCTTTAGAAATTAGTTTTCACAGGATGTTATACTTTAATAACAAACTAAAAGAGTACATGATCTAGCCATCCTGTGTTACACCTCTCACAGCAGAACTAACAGGAATCTGACAACTGTATGCCATCTGTATCTGATGCCATTATCCACTGTCTAATAACTGGGCTCTTTGCACTGGGCATTTGCAGGGGCATCCTGGCTTCGACATGCCAGGATTTCACTGAGTGTTTAGAGCCAGGGCTTATCACTTGACAAACACCCATCTTCCTGTTTAGGATTTTCATTCAGAAACAAGTTCCTGCTAGGATTTGCCAAGAAAAGAGAAGACCAGTGCACCTGCTGAAGACTGTCCATAAAAACCGTCTAGCCTAGATTTTAACTTTATTTTATTCTGGGGTTCAATCGAGGATTAACAAAGGCCCAGGCAGTGGGCACCACAGTGCAGGATCGGGCAGACAGAAGTGGGGCAGCCCCCTTTGCTCTCGTACTGCGTTTCTTATTGAATGGAACCTCTGCTCTGTGACAGAATTCTTGTGCTTCTGTGTTTTCTTTCACCCAATTCCTAATGCAAACAGCAATCCTCAGAAAAGCAACATCTATTAAATCAGGGGGATTACAATATCAATGGGAAGTTATCATGCAATAACCTTCTATTGATTTGTGTATTGCCGGTAATGAAATCAACTGGAATATTATTTATTAAACATATTGATTAGCAAGAGAATAATTTGCAGGGACCGAAGCCTGACTCTGCAGGGGATCCCTGAGGTTTTTGTGTGCACACACCATTGTCTTCTTTTGTGGTGGGGAATTGGCCCCAAGATTCTGTGCCCTTTGGGGTGTCCCTTGGGTGAAGAGACCTTCAACTTGTAGGAATGATCCTCTTGGGTCTTTATATTTGTCCAGTCTGCCATGGGGATAGGCTGCCATCCATGTTCTGTAAGGGCGAGAGTACATTACTGATTGGGTAGAGTGATTTCCCTCTTCTGTTTATCTGAGAGAGAGAGGGGGAGGGAAGGGGAGGGGGAGAGGGAGAGTGAAAGACAGAATATCTTGCTAAGGACTGGTGAATGGTAAAAACAAAAAGGAAACCAAAATCTTTGTACTTAGGTTTTTCCAAAAGTGGGCATTGTGACAAAGAGTTGGATGTAGGGTTTTGTTTTCAGTGGGTGCGGGGATTTATCTCAGGAAGTGCAGGGGTTAAGGGGATAAGTGAGAGAAAAGAGTGGCCACTGAGTGTGCTTTTAACAGAAGGGAAAATGCCTTCCTATATCCAAGGCTCAGTTCTGCTGAGGACCTCTGACTGTGTTGGGCAGAGCCTCAGAATTGTCAATCAGTGGGCAAGGAAGCTGGGACTTTCACCACCAGCTCCTGCCTCTCTGGCTGATTCCTTGTTCTAATTCTTCAGCTTTGTGGGCATCTCTAGACCGCTGTGCATGTTGGTTGAAGGTAGCTCTCAGGCAATGTGTCGCCTCCAGTAGAGACAAGTGCTTGGGGAGTTCCCTAATGGATAGGAACTGCTCAGCACAGCCTTGGGATCTTTTGGGGACAAGGCAGATATGAGAAGGAGTCAGACAGCTTCTGACACAGACACAAGATATATCAATTCAGGCTGTCTTTGCAACTGTCTTTAACTTTTATCTCCTGTTTCTCAGAGTCCCTGAGGTCCTGAGTACTTTCTCCCACTGAGGTAGGATCTGATATATTTATAGACAAATCCAGGAGTGACGGAACAAATCGACAAACCACAAGGCTCCGAGGGGGAGTAGTTAATATGTCTGTGCAGCGCACCGAGAGTAGGAACGTGCAGAGCAGGAGCTGAGAGAGCTGCAGTTTCAGCCAGTTTCTCTCACGGGGTGGCCTGCAATTTCCTTCCGAGCTTGGCCTCTGGAGAGTTCTTCTAGCCTGGCATCTTGGCTTCATTCCCTGAATAAGGAACGTAACCATTCTGACCTCCGGTTTCTCCACTTGTCATGGCCCTATCTGCAAATGTGAGGATTCAATGGTATCATAGAACTTGGTTCTCAATCAGAGGTTGAATTGGAATCAATATGTATTGGAGGTGGAAGGAGCTCACGGTCCTCCACGCCCAGCTGAGGGGTCATGGACCAATGATGGCTTCTGGGGGAGGAAGAATATGTTTCCTTTGAGGGTGTGGCCACATCCTCCGGTAGATAATGAAAATATTGTATTAAAATTAGTTGCACTCTTGCTTTCTCTCTTGCTCTCTCCCTCTCTCCCCATTACCCCTCCTCTCTTCCTTCCCTTTCCCCTATCAACGTGCTCATAAGCGGCCTCTACTCCTTTATTCCTCTCTCTCTCTCTCTCTCTCTCTCTCTCTCTCTCTGCCTCTACTACCCTCTTAACTTCCTCATGACCTGAATAAACTCTATTCTATACTATAAAAATATTAGTTTGTGTATCACTCCACGGTTTGTTCCAGGACTCTGTAGCCTTAAAGCGATGGCTGCTGCCCTCTGCCTGGCCTGTGTGTCTTTGAATCATTTCTTGTCCCTTTTTCTTGTGTTGGATGTCACAGCGCAACTGACACATGCTGGTTGCCCTTTCTAGGCTCTGCTTCTGAATCACTTCTGGTTGGTGTCAGGCCGTCGGTGGTGCAGGTTGGAAACTGGAAGGAGACAGTGGGAGACCGGGACACTTCCTCATCTTGTCTGGCAGCAACTAAGCTTGGTGACTCCTGTTCTGTGGGACACTCTATCCAGCAGCCATGGCTGTGGGTGCTAGGAGTCTCCCTTCTCCTTTTGTCCTGTAAGAAGATGGCGGTCCCTACACTCATTGGTCTCTAAGTTGCCTCAGCCCTTCCACCAAGTGATACAGGCAACTTCGCAGAATAAATTCTCTTCACTTTAAATTCCCAGGTTGACCGTCTTCCTGCTTAGACTCTGACTGAGGCAGCATCATCAACAAAATCGATCACATATTTCTATCTCTGAAATTCTCTCATCTCCTGCCTCCGATGTCTTTGTGTTAGACATGCAAATGTTGAATAGGGTGGGGTGAGAGAATCGTGATGGAGGAGGGAGAGAGCACCGCTACTGGGCACCTGGTGCATACTTCGATACTATTTACACTCATTTCAGCTTTGGTCATTTTCTACTTAGTATAAAAAAAAAAATAAAAACTGTCACCATAGCTAGAGAGAGGATGGCTCAGTGGTTAAGAGCATTGGCTGGGTCCAAATCCCAGCATCCACATGGTGTCTCACAGGTATTTGTAGCCACAGTTTCAGGGACTCCAGTAACCTCTTCTGGCCTTCTCTGGCACCAGGCGTGCCTGTGGTTCCCAGTTGGCATAGACCTGCCTTCAGATAAACACACGCATAAAAAACAGAACCCGACACTAATCACATTTTACTGCTGGAAAGCTAAGATGACCAAGAGAGGTAGAAGGGCTGTGTCATCAGTGGTTAGAGCTTAGAGGTGGCCTCGGTGAGATTTGTCCAATTTCAGTTTCTCCTCTGCTCCTCAATAAAGGCGGGTCTTTGCCTCCTCCACATCCACAATGAAAATCAAATTTCCTGAGCCTCAGTGAGCTCAAGGGAAACAGCTGATGACTAATAAAGGAAGCTGAGGCTCCATTGCTGCTACCTCCAACTGACCAGTGGTGTGACAGGAAGCAGGGACTCCTGGGAGTGCAGACATCCTTGAGAGGCCAAGGTTGCTTTCTGGACTCTGACCATTCAGATATGAAACAATTCCTATTGTTGCAACCACACCATGTCAGTATTTGGGGGAACAGATACATCACTGGAGGCTACTGGATGGAGAGACAGTTCCCACACAGTGGTTTGGGAGTGTGGCATGGTAGAACATGTCTCAAATCAGAAGGATTTATGTCTCCCTTGAGTGTGGGCTAGCCTTGGTGGTTGGTGGCCGACAGGTACCATCTTGCGGCAAGAAAGCTGAGTGGCTTCTGAGGTTGGGTTGTAAACCAGTCATGGCTTCTGCCTTTCTCAGACCACATACTTCTGTGGAGCCTTGAGCTTCCATGGGGCAAGTATGGGCATTTTGATGGTGTGTTTCCAAGATACCGAGTTAGAAAAAGAATGCAGCTCG
This sequence comes from Micromys minutus, assembly GCF_963924665.1. Taxonomy (NCBI): domain Eukaryota; kingdom Metazoa; phylum Chordata; class Mammalia; order Rodentia; family Muridae; genus Micromys; species Micromys minutus. Next base: position 48,518,991 of record NC_137980.1, on the reverse strand, counting down.
AAATGCAGCTTTCACAGTGAGTGTTCAGGTACCTGGTGTGATTGAGTGAGTCTTCATGTGTTCTAACTTTATAGGTGATGGTCCTGAGGCCAGCGGAGAGCCAGAGTGGTTTAGTTATAGTGCTGAACCCAGCTGCACCGAATCTCAGTCAAAAGTCAATATTGGAAATATTGACTTTTGATGGTTTTAGAGCTTTAAAAATTATTATTATTGTATATATATTTGTTGTGTGTATGTGTGTGTGTGTAAGAGAGAGAGAGAGAGAGAGAGAGAGAGAGAGAGAGAGAGAGAGAGAGAGAGAGAGAGAGAGAGAGGAGGGAGGGAAGAGAGGGAGGGAGAGGGAAAATGGAGGTCAGATGTCAACTCTTGAGAGTTGGTTCTCCTCTTCCACAGTGGGTCCTGGGGATCTAACTCAGGCCGTCAAACTTGCACAGCAAGCACTTCTGTATGCGGAACCATCTTACCGCTCCTAAAGTCTTGCTTTTGTTCACGGATCATTGCCTCAATTTATAGAAAGGTTTATCGATTAAAATATTTATGTCAATTACGGACATTTTGGCAAGCTTCTCCCCACCCCCGAAGTTGATGCTTAGCATCGCCTCATCTTCATCTTGTCCTGTGAGAGAAGCAGCTAGCCCTGCCTGGCCGATCCCAGCGGGCATCAGAAGGAATGCTTCTAGAAGGATGGGCTGGTTTAGTAGCAGCTGACTGGTGCAGAGAACATTTGAGCCTGGGTTTAAATACCAAGTCTTCTACTAAGGGGCTGATGTCACCGGACAAGTCATGGTCCTAACCTTGCAATGCTTGGTCCTGATTTCATGCAAAATGGGCATAGTGAGAGTACCCTCCCGGGGGTTTGCTGAGAGAATAAACAGGAATATTCCATGGTGCGTACTAAGTAAGCATCCTGCTTTGTGGACAGTGAATATTCAGCCAGCAGTAGTTACTGTTTTTTGCTTCTGCTGCTGCTGTTGGGTTTGGCCCGGGATTATTAAAACAATCTCTTCTTACTTCTTTCATTGCATGACACCATAGGTAGTTGTCCCTTTGGCCACATTTCTGCAGCCGGGTTGCCAAACGCTGCACGGTCTCGATCCAGATTGCAGATAGGATCCACTGGAGGTATCAAATGGGGGTAACCATCAGATGGTGAACCCAAAAGTAGATAGAGCTCTTGATAAGAGTAATAGTCTTGGGCTGAGAACCTCCAAGTGAAAACAGACCCTGCTGGCAGAATTAAGCAATGAAACTAGTACATGGTGCTGTACTTGAGTTGTGAATAAAATGGGGTATGTGTGGCTGTGGTTGGAGTGTCAGCTCTTATGTCTAAGCTGGCATGGTTATCTGTGTCTTGCCTGTGTGCTTCTGTGTCTGTGTGTGCATATGTGTCCTTGTATGTATCTATGTCTTTTTGTATATTTGTGCCTGTTTATGCCCAGGGTATGTGTGCACATGCATGTTTGTGTGTGTGTGTGTGTGTGTGTGTGTGTGTGTGTATGCACGAGAAGTTTAAACTATAAGAACACAGATTCATAGGCTTGATTAGTACAGTTATTGGTACGAAGGCATTGCTATTTGCTGAATGAATTAATGTGTACGTCTGTGCATGTTGCATGTGCGTGTGTGAGCGCAGCTGTTTGGCTCTCTGAGAGTGAGGGGTGAATGTCTGAGTGAGTGTCAGGATGGGGGTCCTATATCTGATTGCTTGTTTAAGTTTCTCTAACTAGAGGGACCATGAGTTTCCTTGTCCTGCCTCGACCCTGCCATCCTCTTCTCTGAGGCTCCCAGGCGCGGAGAGATGTCCTTCTGAGCAGTCCGGAGCCAGCCCTCATACGGACCTTTGCTTTTGCGTGTCTTCCGGGGGACACAGATGGCGGGAGCAGAATCGGAAGCACTTGGCAGGGAAGCAGCAATTCACTCCGCAATCCCTCCTTATTCATCTCAACAAAGCCCGCTCTGATGGCTTCGGAGCGCTGAATGCAGCTTTCAATGTGCAATCCAGCAGGAATTACTGTGCTGTGTGGCCCTCATCACGTCCGCTTATTGTCAAGTGTTACCGAGAATGCTCACACTCAGCGTGAGGGAACCACTTGTTTTAGTAACTCATTTCCGAAACCCCCCTCTGTGCTTGGGCTTCGGTGAAGTGCCTGGCTACGTCTTATTGTTCCTGGTGTGTGTTCTGGACATTTGAGGGCTCTGCTGAAGTATGTAAATTTCCATAATGTGAGCGAATGGTATATAAAAATAACTCAAGGGCAGTGAATGTTTGAGAAACTTTGAGATCCTCATAGCCTTCCTGGTTCTGCTTTGAGGTCCAGCATCATCTCGTTGCAGCCACGCAGGAAGAGCAGGCTGGAGATAACATGGAGAGTATTTTTTAAATAAACTGACCCCTGGCCAGCCTTCTGTCCAGCTGGACCACTCTGGCAGAACACAGGGGTGTCATTCTATAACTCTAGCATGGGGAGACTGGTGTAGAAGGATCATTGGGAGTTGGAGGCCAGCCTGGGATACACAGTGAGTTTGAGACCAGGCTGGACCACATAACCAGATCATGTCTTAAAATAAACAACACTACCACCAGCAGCAGCAGCAACAACAAGGTGCAGGGAGCCCAATCCTCAGGAAAGTAGCTGAGCTGGGTGCTCACTGGGGCATCAGCTGGTCGGCAGAATCAATGCTGAAGTCACTTTTCCCATGGCTGTGTTTAAATATTCTGACAAAAGGAATTTAATAGAGAAAGGGCCTGTTTTGTCTCTTAACTCCAGGATACTGTTCATCATGTTTGGGGATGTCAAGGTAGCAGAACCTTGCTGTAACTGGTCACATTGCATGCAGGAGACGAAGAACAGTGAGTGCTGGTACTCAACTTGCTTTTTCTTTTCATCCAGTTCGGGATTCTAGGCTACCAGAATGGTGATGGCCACAGTTAAGGTAGGCCTTTCCAGCTCAGTTATCCCAGTTAAAACAACCCCCATGGAGTTTCCCAGCAGCCCATGCCCTAGGCTGTTCTAGATCTCATCAAGTTGACAACTGAAATAAACCAGCACGTATGGGTGGATGGTTCTGGTGGATGAAGGCTTAGGCATATTCACTGATGATTTCTTTGCTTCTTCTGTTGAGGGTCGACTCCCATGAGTGGATGGTTTTTCAGGCTTGCAGGTCTGAGGGCTTCAGCGAGGGTTGACCAATGTGAAGCACCAGAAGCTGGGTGGTCAGGCTTGGGAAGTTCTCTGCTTGTCCTCCTCTCCAACATCTGTCAGCATGCTCAGCACTTTCTACTGTCCTCCTATGCGGTACAATAATACTCTAAGGTAGATACTATGAACATTACATTCCATAGAAGAAATCTAAGGCCCCAAGAAGAAGGGCTGAAGATTTGAACTCAGGAATTTTTATTGCAGTGATTCAGCTATATAGGCCACATTATTTTTATCCCCTTTCTAGTAACACCTTCTGAAGTGCAGTTGGTGGCACTGTAGTTCCACGCCACACTGCACAAGAGAAAATTGGGTTACGTGGTGAAGTTAGCTCATAGAAGATGCCTGCTTCATCTTTATCCAGTCCTGGAGATTTTCAATGGGAATTGACATATTAAAGGCTGTGGAAAGTCATGTCTCAAAGAAGCACCTTTATTTCAGTGATCCTTAGATTATCCCACCATGGTGTTAAGATGTGTAACCCCTTTTACTATTTCTCAGAGTAAGTAGTTCAAAGAACATGCTTTTGAAAATGCTGCACTAGAAAGCAGATACACACGTGTGTGCACACACAGATATCCACATATACATGTGTGCACACACTTTAAAAATCTATTTGGAGAATACACACACACACACACACACACACACACACACACAGACTTTAATTAAAAATCTATTTGGAGAATAGAGGTTTTAAATTTTACACTGAGAAGTGGCCCAGACATGTAGCTTGTGATGTTATAATGGCTTGAATGAGAATAGATACCATAGGCTCATACATTTGAATGTTTGGTTCTTAGTTAGTGGAATTGTTTAGGAAGGATTGGGAGGTGTGGCCTTGTTGGAGGAAGTGTATTGCTGGAATGAGCTTTGACATTTCAAAAGCCTTATGTCCATCTCTGCCTACTGCTTGTGGATCAGGATATAAAGCTCTCAGGTTCTGTTCAGTGTCATGCCTGTCTGATGATAATAGACTAAATCTCTAAGACATTAAGAAAACGCACACATAGAAGCCTCCTTCTTGGTGTCTGGTCTCCTGAGCAAACCCCTTTAGCAGGGACGCCTTGGCCAGATGCACAGGCCAGAACTAAACTCCTACCATTTGAACTTTATGCTTTTATTAATATTGATGTTTACATGATGAATAACAACTTCTGGTTCCTCCATCATGGTATTATATTCTTCGTTCCCTAGCTGATTTTTAGCTACATTTGTGTTTTCAAACCATCTAGATGTACTTCCAGACAGAGGTAGGAAGATCTATGTGAGTTTGAGGTCAGCCTGGTCTACAAAGCAGCCTCCATGCTAGCTAGCCAAGGTTATAGAGTGGGAACATGTATTGAAATCAATAGAATGATTCGTATGTCCTGTTGACCTTCCTCCTACTGCACTAGCTCAGAGAAGGGCTCACTTCTCTGTCTAGTGTCCAGGTTACATCTGGATACTGGGAGGTATGCACTCACTGCTTAGGTAGGCAACTTCTTTCATAAAACACCAGCCTTCTTTCTCTTTTTATCTCTCACTTGAGTCTGGCCTGCTTTATCATTTGGCTAGGTGATGGATTGATACAGTCTCTCACCTCCCAACTTCAATATTTTGCTTCCTGCCAGCCATTCTGACAGTTTTTGTAAGCTGTCTATTCTGTTCCTCAAGGCCCTTTGATGGGTATCCATTGTTTTCTGGATAATGTATCTTACTACTCAAGTTAAGGACATTTTGAGAGAACTTTTATGAGTTCTTTCTGCTGCACATTCCTCATAGGCATGTAGCCTCTTATTGATCCACCCCGCCTCTTGTGCTTCAGGTTCATCCAAACAGACATTTGGAGCAGAGCTCACAAACATACAAAGACTCCTGTCACTGGGTCAAGCAAAACGATGAGGAAAATGCTGCTCAGAAATGTTTTGTTTTATGTAGGGTAGAAACCCCTTGGTGCTGCAATGATGGTCAGCCATTCTGATGTCATTTTGAGTTGTACACTAGAGTATTGGTCCTTTCTGCAGCCTTCTCTCTTTACCATTGCGGATGTTGAGGTATGGCTGTGGTATCTTCACTGAAACACTACTCATTTCTTCATGGACACACCTGGCTGATTGTTTCCATTCTAAATAGGCCAGAAGAACAGAAGGTCACAGAATAGAGTCATCTATGCACTGTTCTCTTGTTTTGTTTGATTAATACTGACTTGTTCTTTAGTACTTGGCTCAGACCTTGTTGTCTCCTGGAAGGCTTTTCTGGCTTCCACTCTGTGGGTTAGAGGCTCCTTTTTCACATACTGAGGCCTTTTACACTTAGCAAAGATGGAGGTAATGCCAGAAACTTCTAGTTTCCCTTTGAACCAAATAATTAGATGAGACAAGTACACTAAAGCTGAAGAGTGTATTATGATGATTAATTTTTGCCAAACTTGACATAATCTTGTGCCATTTTAGAAGACGGAACCTCAACTGAGAAGTTACCTCAATCAGGCTGGCTCGTGGGTGTTTCTGTGGGACATTTTCTTGATTAATAATTGACTCTGGAAGTTTTAGGCCGCACAGGGCAGTGCTACCTCTGAGCAGGTAGATCTGGGTTATATTAGGAAACAGGCTAGGTAAGCCATGGAGAAAAACCAGTATTCAACCTTCCTCTATGGTCTCTGCCTCCAGCTTCCTGCCTTGATTTCTTGCCCCTGCCTTCTCTCAGTGACAGAATCAAACTTATAATCTGCAATAAAGCTCTCTCACCAGTTGGTTTTGATCAGCTTTTAATCACAGCAACAGAAACCAAACTAAATGATGTTTGAGGAATTTTATGATTTTTTTTTGGTGAAACTGGCTTTATTATAAATTATTTTGTTAATGCTCGACGTAACATGGAAAATTAGGATCCATAATTAACAGAAAATTTTATTGCTGAACTAGTATATTGACAATGATGCAACTCTACACTTTCTCAGCTGGTCATGTCCTAGATGACAAACAGAAGTCTATTTTTTTTGCCCCTCCTCCTCTGTGATTTCTTTCTTTTTTCCCTCTGCCTGCAACCACTGTGGCCCATTCAGCTTGTCACAATGGGCTGAGATATGAATTTTAGGTCTTTTTGGTTGTACTGTTATGAAGGAAACAGAGTCATGAGGTCCAGTATTGGGACATGGCCCCCTTAAGGCAAACAGCAGTCCGTTTTCCTCGTATTGATCCAGGTTGTTATTTTAGAAAATTGCCTCCCTTTGTCCTGTTTTTACCAAAGCTCTTTTCTAGTTTGTTATCTTATCACAAGTCATAGAACCCAAGGTGTTTAGTCAATTTTCCAGTCCAGAAGGGGAGTGACACCATTTTGCTATGGTGAGAAGAGAAAAAAAAATGGTGGTAATAACTACGGTTAGAGCCGAAGTATTTACTGTTACTATACAAAATGCCTTTTACTAGACATGTCCACATTGCTGGTCTCCTTGTGATCAAACTGATTCATAGATACAAATTGCCTAAGGATACATAGTAAGAATGTATTAGAGGAAAGAGTGTTAACCCAAGACCAGGCCTAGTCTAAGAAAACATGTTACTCTTCAACAATAATGTGCCTTGATGTCCAACCAAAGCCATCAGAAAACAGGCTCTAAAAATGCTTCCTTGGATATGTGGTACTGACCCCTCAGTACCCTATGGTCGTCAGCCATTCTTAAGTTATTTTGAGTTGTATACTAGGATACTGGTCCTCTCAGCATCCTTCTTCATCTTTTCAGATGCTAAAGGCATGGTTTCCTCATGACTGTTGTTTCTCCTTTGAAACACTCCTCATTACTTTATAGATCTACCTGCCCAGCTTACTTGAGTCTAAATAGGCCAGAAGAGCAGAGCTGGTCACAGGTCACACCAACACAGATTCCCACAAATACTCCTTGCACTGATCATTAGCATATTAACGCTCAGCCTCCCCACTGAGAGGTGAGCAAAGTTAGGGCTCATTTAATTGGAAAGCTAAAGGACAGCACCTGCCACAGCCCCCTGGAATTTATGCATGTCTGTCATCATGAGGTTGGAGGGAATGGGTGATTCATGGTGGGATCGCCTGCCTCCTGATTTACAGCACATCATTTACATGTCACTAAAGTCAATCAGCACACAGGAAGGTCACACTCAACTAGAATCATGTTCACTAAATCTTGGCAGGCCCGGTCTAGTGTGTGCCCAAGGAGCAGAGAAAAGATTCTAGGTAAAGAATTTGGTCAAGGACAACAGCCCTTCATGATGCTTGATGATGGGAGACCTTCCTGATGCTGCGACTCTTGGATACAGTTCCTCATGCTGTGGTGACCCCCCAACTGTTAACATTATTTTTGTTGCTACTTAATGAATGCATTTTTAATACTGTGATGAATCTTCCTGTAAATATCTGCATTTTCTGATGGTCTTAGGTGACTCCTGTGGAAAGGCCAGCCTATCCCCCAAAGGGGCTGAGACTCACAGGTTGAGAATGACCGTTGTACAGTCATCCTCTTAAGTGTGTACTGTCTGGAAGGAGATAGTCTGTTTTTTAGCCTTCTAACTTTAGGGAGAACCAGCTGACCTTTCTAATTCTGTTTTTATTTTTGGCATCTGTAAAATGCCAATGATGACAGACTAAATATTTCGGGGCTATCAAAGCTAAAATGCTATACATTTAACATTTAGGACACAACCCAACAGTTAGCAGAGCTTGTTTTGTGTTAGTAATGGGACTTGAGAACCTGTAGTTAAAAGAGCCCATTTTAGATCAAGATGACTTGTGACCAAATTCTGCTTCCTTCATTTAATAACTTGGTGACTCTGGAACATTTATTTGGATGTCTGAATCTTGATGTTTTCGTGAGTAATCTAGGAATAGTGTAAGAATACTGGTTCTAATAATAGCAATTGTAATAATAGCAATATTCATGAGTGAAAGGGGGTTTACAGGTGGAACATTAAATGGTGTGTGCGTGTGTGTGTGTGTGTGTGTGTGTGTGTGTGTGTGTGTGTGTTGGGTAGTGCATGTGTATGGTGCATAGTGCATTTGTGCAGGTTCACACTTCCACTCATGTGTATGTGAAAGACATAGCAAGATATTGAGTGCCTTCCTCTACAGCTCTCTGCTCTGTTGCCTTGAGACAGGGTTTCTTACTGAACCAGAACCTTCCCATTTTGGTTAGGCTGGCCATAAACTGGGAACCACAGTCTCTGCTCCCCAATGCTGGTCTTACAAGCACATGAAGTCATTCCTGGCTTTTCCCTACCCCCACGGGGTCTGGGGATTTGAACGTAGGTCCTCATGCTTGTATAGTGGATGATCTTATCCATTGAGCCATTTCCCCAGCCCAACCTTGGTGCTCTTGAAGACAGTGCTGTGGAACAAGGTTCAGTCCCCCGTTGTACAGATCTTGATTCATGAGTTGTCTTAAGAAATGGTAAGCTGGCCTTTGGCTCTCTTCTTGTGTGCTAAAAATAAGTTACATTTTTACTTTCAATTGACACAATAATTGCCTATTTGTATGGGAAGTTATGTGATGTTTGGATACACACTCTGAGGTGATTGACAGCAGTCACATTTCTTCTCTATGGGAGTACAGATGCATCTTTCTTGACATGTTTTCAGAAACATCTGTGGTCCCTTGTGATTTCTTCATTAGGCATCCCCAGTTTGTGGCTTCAAAGTTTTATTCTCAGAATCTATATTTAGCTTACAAACACACCAACTCTCTTCGGACTAAGGAATTGGTGAGTTTTTGTTTGTTTATTTTTTTGTTTCACTTCTTCACTGCTTTGAGCTTGAGACATGCAGGTTGCTAGCAAATGCCATTTTTTTATGGTGGTTGCTGTCCTGGCATCCATAGTTAGATTTTGTCCTTACTTCTGTCTAGGGTACAAGGGGGAAAGTCTATGGATTTGAGAATCAGGCTGAGACCCCTTACTCATAGCATAGAGTTTTGTGGTTTGTCGACCCCAGATTTGTAGCCCATTGACTACCTTCTTTGACCACTGGGCAGCAAAGTCCTGGATGTATCATCAGCCTTCCTAAAGTTACACAGAGTGGACTTGTTCAGGAAATGTTAGCTGCGTAGAGGATTAACAGCATGCAAAAAAATTGAGGGTAGTTTTCCTCTTTCTTTTCTTCATTTACAGGGAGTTAATAAGCAATGCCTTTTTTTTCTCTTGAGGTAAAATGTACCATCAGCATATTCCTTATCCAAATGTTATTTTCAATATTAAATAAAAGCTCAGTTGGCTGATGGCTTTTGGGAAAGTTAGTTGACTTATTTTTAATAAAGTTTCTGGAGTTTTCTTGAAATAGCCTATTCTTACTTGTGACACAGTTTATAATCAGTTTCATCATGATAACTTGTGTCTATTGAATTCTTTCTGGTGTCAAGGGCTAAGGTTGAGTTTTGACATATCAACTTGATGGTCTTCGTGGGAAAGCAAGAGAGAACACGAGTAGTTCCTGGGTACTCGAGAGCCATGCCTGACTGTGGCAGATATCATTCCTACCCATGTGCCATTGACCTGAACTCAGTCTGTGTTGTAACCCAGACAGGATGGGAGCTTGAGAGAGCAGGCCAGTATGTGTATGTTCAGGGCTATTCTCACTGTTCATAGGCTCAGAAAGTCAACTGAGTAGGTGTGAGTCACGCAGATGGTAAGGTGCAGAGTCTCTTGATGTTCAAATCTATGCTCTGTACCAGAGGCCAAATCTGGGCTTGAGAGACCATCTGGCCCACTGTTTGGATTTATTTATTTTGTAAATAAAAATTTTGAAACACTGCCACATACCTTTATGTCTGTGGCTGTTTTTCTGTTGCAACAGCAGTGTTGAGTAATTGTGACGAAGACTGTATTCACAGATGCTCAAATATTTGTCACTTTTCTCTTTGCGAAATAATTTCAACCTCTGATTTGTGAATATACTTGCATGCAATATGACTATATATACATATATATAGTACATAACTATAAATCATTTTATATAATCATACTATATAGTTGTGATATATTATTTCTACTATATCACTGTATAAAATCACACCATGTAACTATAAATAATGTATAAATCATGTGAATATTTTATATATTATACAGCTAGTAAGAAACCAGGACACTGAAGATTCTGACTTAAGGATGGGTCAGGTGTGCCTGACTATAGACCAGATTATTGCCTCTGCCTTTTATCTACACTGGAGTCTTTTCAGCTGTTGAAAAAATGGTCTAGACTTGGGTTTGTGACTTATTGGCTAGACATGTTCTAACTAGTATCTTTGTGTGTGTGTATGTGTGTGTACACACTGCATGTGTGTGCAGGTACATGTATGTGTATGTGTGTATATGTGTGTATGTATGTATATATGTATGTATGTATATATGTATGTATGTATGTATGTATGTATGTATGTATGTATATGTATGTGTGTATATACCTACAGGTCTGCATGTGTGTGTGTGTGTGTGTGTGTGCACTTTAGTTGAATTTAAGTGTTCGTAGGTTGGGCATGCCACATTAACCACTGTTCCCTTTTGTCTCATATGTGTGTGCCTCCTCCAGTTACATTTCTCAACTTACTTCTAAAGACCTTAGAACTGGTAAATCACTGATCTCAGCTCTGTTTCATTACTCTATTGTGAGTCCTGAATCTTAGAGGCAAAAGACTCATGCTTTTGGATATTGGAGAATCTTAGTACAAGAGCCAGCTGTAGACATCCGAGGCAAGGGCACTGAGAGTTGGGATCAACTTAGTATCCAGAGGAAAAAATTTAATTGCCCCAAGACTTGAATTTTTTTTTGTCTCTGTGATAGAATTCTAAGATAGCAACCAAGATTCCCATTTCCTCTTGGTTATATCCTTTTTATGAATGTGTAAAAGATATATAAATAATATAAAATATCACTTTCAAGATTATATTGTGGTATATAATGAAAATAAATTTTTTGCAAGTGAAAAGAATGGCCTCTGATCATTTAGTTTTGTAGTCTCGCGCAAACAACAACATCATCAACAACAAAATAACAACAATACCGACACACCCTATGACCCCCAAGAAGGATTGACTGAGTCAGGTGAGGCCTTCAGAGTGACCTGAGGAAACAGGTGACATGTTCCTATTGGCCTGGAAGAACAAAAGATCACATTACAAACCACTTTTGAGGAAAACCAATTTTCTTCTGTTTGAATTAAAAGTAACCCTCAGGAACAAAATGTGACCCATACCTGTCAAACAACAATAAAACAGAACCTCTGTCATCCATCAGCAAGAACCCAGAAGGCCCCAAGCTCCCCATAAGACCTCAGCCTAGATGTCCTATGCCTGGAATCTTGGACCAGAGATACTTGAAATAACAAATTATGTTGTCTCAAACTATTTTGTGGTAACTGCTCATGCAACTATAAAAAACCCAAGACACATAGCTGTCTTGGAGTAGTGTTGGGAAGGTGAGTCAACACATTATGTGCTATGTTCTTTGGTACTGTAGAGTTTAGAGCATTGTAGCACCAAGCAAAGCCTGATGAACTAAGTCTCTCTCTCTCTCTCTCTCTCTCTCTCTCTCTCTCTCTCTCTCTCTCTCATAGAAACCTAAGATGCTTGGAAGTTTGTCTTTTGCTTCCTTGAAGACAATTCTTTCTTCTGGTTGGTTGGAGAAATAGCACCGAGTACAATAGTATATTGGTTTGTTCCTATAGTATATGACGTGTGGGAGGTGGAGCAGGAGTGGCAGGGAAGATGCTGGCTACCCAGAGACTAGACTCTGGATCCCTGGGTCATAAGTGTCCCACTGGGTCACTTTAAGGAAGGGGTTTGGTCTTTATGTCTTATATTCACCCATTATTGCTAGAGGTCTCTCCAGTAGATTCAGGAGGAAGAAAATGCTTGGTATCCTTAGCAGGATGGATGCAGTTCACTAAGCATAATCCTTCCAAGAATCTCCAGCTATGACGTTCTGATGCTGGGACAAGAGGGTGTTATGGAAGACTGAGTGGGGAACCAGCTGTACTCACCGCATTCATTCTTCTTTCCTTCTGGCTGATGGGCAGACCTCTCAGGTCCTTCCGAATCTAGGGCCTTAATCTCCCCTGCAGCCCAATAGGTTTGAAGCACCTGGTGGAAACACATTTTGGTGATGACTTGAAGTTTTCAAGGGTCCCCAACAGTCTGCCCGGCTGCCATTGTTCACATAGTTCACAAAGCTGAGTACTGACTCCACAATAAATCTACCTTTAACTCCCTTGCCCTGAGCTCCAGTCTGTTTACACAAAGCTTATTCAACAAAATGTTTGTGACTCCTGGTCATGCGCCTGGTATTGTGTGGAGTAACGGAGGTTCATTAAGAATGAAACTCTCTCTAGGGCTCATTGCTGTCTGAGAAAGACAGCCATAGGAAAGTCAATTGTAAAGCATGGCAGAGATCTGCTGGGACCTACTGTAACAGTGTCATACCTTTTCCTTGTCACCCATCCATCACCTCTAGTCCTATTTATTCTGTCTGCCAGTATGTTGAATTGCTATAGCCTCTCATCTCAATCCCAGGTCCTTCCCACTTCATGAGAGGTCCACGGGGACCACTCAGTAATTTGGAATCTTGGGAATTTCTGGGGTATTAGTAACCCATGAACTGTGAGTCACCAATCTTTGTGCATAGGACAGAAATTCGGAAGATCACCTCCCACCATGGTTGAGAGGGTTCCTGTTACCTATAGCACCACAACATATGTTTTTGTTGATTTGACTATATTTCATTCTTACCTTTATGCTGTACATGTGCAATGATTGTTACTTACCTTGTTGGCTACCTGGATGCAAGCCTGAATTTCAGAGGATACTTTTAGGGAGAATTCAAGGTCTCTTAGGGAACCTAACATGCCCCTGTTACCAGCCCAAGGGCAACCATAAAAGCTCTACCAACTAAACTAGTATCTTGACTGAACCCCTAAAGATAAAATTTTGAGGTCAAGAGTAGAGGTAGAGAAAAGGTGTTCCAGGCTGAGAGAAGAAATTTTTTCACTTCCCTGGAAGGTTTTCGTTCCTTCTGTATTTGCTGACATTCTATCTATTCTTCGGAATCCAATAGTCATTCTTTAACGTCTTATTTGGATGCTCCAGACAGTTATTCTTCCATGAGCACACTCCCATGTATCGTAGCAACTGACCTGTAGTTTACACAGGTGCCATTTAGACGGCAACTGAAATGATTCTCAGCCCTTCTATTAGGTGTTTACTGCTGCCTTAAAATACTTAACAGCTTGAAAATACGTTATTATATCATGCTTTTTATGGGTCTGGACATAAAGTACAGGCTAACTAGAATCTCAGACTACATTTAAGGTATAGACTGGGATTGGGGGACTCAGTTGAAGGCTGGCTAGGGAGAGATTGTCCCCCATTCTTATGTATGTGCTCTGCGTTAGTCAAGGTTCTCTAGAGGGACAGAACTGATATAATGAATATATATTCATTATATCTCTATCTCTATCTATCTATCTATCTATCTATCTATCTATCTATCTATCTATCTTTCTATCTATCTATCCATCCATCTATCTATCTATCTATCTATCTACATCTCAAAAGGCCATTTATTAGAGTGAATTACATTCTGTGGCTCATTATGTTCAACAATCGCTGTCTCCCAAAGAAGTGCCCAAAATATAACAGCTGTTTAGTCTATGAGGCTGAATGTCTCAGCTTGTCTTCAGTCTGTTGTATTCTAATACCAGCAGGTAGAGTCTAACACCAGCAAAGGAATGATGCGGCAGCAGAGTAGATGAACCTACCAGTGAGAGTGAAGGCACACAGGCAAAATACAATTACCCTCTTCTTTGTCCTTTTATGGAGGTTGCCCCTAGAATGTGTGACTCAGATTTAGGATGGGTCTTCTGACCTCAGCTGATCCAACCAAGTGTAGTCCTTGGGTTTCAGTTGATTCCAGATGTGTTGGGAACTATTCAGGCAGTCAGCTGCCTCTCACAGTCCTTTATATTTTGGAAGCCTCATTCCTACATTTCCTGCATACTCAAACATTTATTCCATCTCAAATCCCTGATGGGGTTGAAGACTAGATATAATCTCACAGTGAAACTTACGTCGTTTAGCATTAAAGGAAGTGTTCTAGATTTAAAATGGCACTAGTACAAAATAAAATAAAAGATTATAAACTCATTAAGTTAAGATAGACGATAAAATACTTTAAATTGCCAAATATAATGGATTAGATGTTGTACGTATATGTCATACCTTATAATTTACATAACTGTTATAATTATATTCAATTTATATCTTGGAGAAAACGAGTCTTTTTTTTTTTTTTTTGGCTAAAAAGGGAATTGTTGAGGTTTTGTCTTTTAGTGTGTATTATAATGCTAAGTGCTCCCCCAAGATGAGAGTCCACACACACAGTCACTAGGTGACCCCACTCCCAAGTTATCTGTGGCTGGTAAATAAAGATGCCAATAGTTATTAACTGGGCAGAAGAGATATAGGTGGGGCTTAGGTTTTCTGGGCTTAGCGTTGGAAGAGAAACATAAAGAAAAGAAGAAGATGATGGAGAGAAACCACCATGGATTAGGTGAGCCATGAAGACATGGCTGGCCAATTAAAGTTAAGGGTATCCTAGATAAAACATAGCAAATATTAATTCAAGGTTATCAATAAAAAAGATTCTAATAACAGAGAGGGTACATATCTGCCTGACTCTTGTGCTGTTTAAGACTTATTGTAAATATAAAGATTGTGCATGTTTTTTTTAATCTGAGAATAAAATGATCAAGGAGGGGTAGAAACCCCATTTGGGATTAAATAATTTCTACAACAGTCAATTAAGATGATACATCACATGGTCCATGGCAGGTCTTCTTCCCTTGTTATCTGGGCCTCTCAGAAGAGCAATATGGCATCCTGCTTCGTTGGAGTGAGCTTGTAAGAATAGTCAGTGGGTTGGGAATGCATAAGAGTAAGGTGGAATCCAACCCTTCGCCACCTACTTAAAATAGTGATTCCTTCTCTTCCTTACCTTCTGTTTGTTAGAGGCCATTTACTAGGTCCTGTCAACATCTAAGGGAAGGAGGTTATACAGGAGTGAAAGTTCCAGTGAATAATGGGGAAACCTCGTACTCATGAAGAGTCTAAGGGCTGGGGAGATGGTTCAGAGACAACTTACCCTCTGACCTCTACATGTGTGCCATGATGTTTGCCCCGCTACACAATCCATGAATGTGATAAAAACTTTCAAAAATGAATCTGAATTTTTTGTTTTATACTCATGGGTTAAACTCTGAAGTATTCTAGAATTGCCCGGAGAGCTTCAAAACATCAGATGCTCAAACAGGTGTTCAGTGAACGGATGAAATCAGTCTTGGGTAGAGTCTGGTGCCAGAGCTTTCAGAAAGCTGTCTAGGTGATTCCAAGATGAGCTAAGCCTGATAATCTCCTAATGACCAGCCCTCAGGAGCGGTGGCTTCTGTTCTTCATGCCATGCCTCTGATCTGGGCAGGGATGCCTCTTGCTTTAATCAGCAAAGCTCAGTAGGTGCTTGAGTCACAGGAAATACCTGGCAGTGCTCTTTGCTTGCTTAGTTGGGGGTGTGGGGGTGGTCCCTGAGCTGCCAGGTGGGAAGTGAGCTGTTCTCTAGAGAGACAATCAGGAGAAGCCCTGAAAAATGCATACCTGATATGTCAGGCTATGACACTTTGAGGTGATTTGGCAGCAATTTGCTTCAGTTACTTCATTTTGCTTTTGGACAACTGTCCAACCTGACTGTATAAACAGTGGTCACTCATGGGACTGCATTGGACAGGTGGGGTAGCCGCAGCTAACTCAGTTGATATGCTGAGAGTCCCTCCTCATAGGCACTCTGTCCTAGGATGGGAAAACAGAGGTTTCTCTGGGGTGGGAAGTCCTGGCCCGGAACAACTTGAATATCAGGTGGCTCATTGTACGGCCTCTCTGAGCAGAACAACTGTCACAAGAAACGATGTTTCTCTGCTCCTGGAAGAGTATTGAGGGTGGAAGAGTCCCAGACAGCTAGTTTTGGATCAGACAATCTGCATTTCTAACCAGCTCTGGCAACCAGCTATGGTGCTGGTCCCTGGGCCATAGGTGGAGATGGGTTGGACATGGCCGGTAGAACCCTCCTTGAGGGGCACCCTGGTCTTTATACTGTCTGAAGCATCTATTCAGACATTCCTGTCTTTATCTCAAGATTCTTAACTGTATATAGGTCATTTATAGGCAATGTAAGCACCGCCCAGAAAAGCTCTTATGGATTCCTGCAGGCAGAGTGTCATCTAGAGTGAGGGTTCCTTTATTAGGTCATGGTGACCAGTAGGGACATAATATTGTTAGAAATAAATGGTTAGACGAATGATAACTCCAGACCTTACATTTATGTCATATATATGCACATATGGGTATAGGTATAGGTATATGTATATGGGACTTTTCTCAGCTTGACTTAGAGATAAGGGTCTTAATGCTAAGTAACCCCCAGAGCTAATTGGCATTCATCCTGAGTAAGAGAAGATAGGGTTTGGCTGTGATGAAGCGCTTCTTAGACAGAAGCCATTTGGCACTGAAGGATGGCTAGGCCCAGATATACCGAGTGAAGGTGAGAGCAGATGTAGTCTGAACTTCCCGAAGGGCCAGGCACACACTCTTGCCCTTGAGTTTTCTGCCACATCCACATTTTGTGTATTTCCAAAGCCCATCTGTGCAGGCAAAGGAGTGACTTCCTGTGTGCAGGGGCGGCCCTGGGAGGCTGGGTCTCCAAGAGCCCATTTGGATTAGAAGTCTTTGAAGACATCTGCAGGGAGGGGATAATTCATTCCAGACATGCCATGCAAACCCCAGCCCAGGAATGGAAATGAGATTTCTAATTACATGGGGCATTTCGGAGCCACCTGCTGGCTCTGGCATCTCTCAGAGTGGCTGCCCGGTAGAGGTGCTGGGGAGTAGGCCTGGCCTCTGAGCCTGGGCTGCTGTGAGGGAGGCCTTTTGGGTCAGGGCATAAGCTTCAGCCTTCAAAGTCTTCTAGCAGCTGCATCCAGCTGGGCTTGCAGGGAGCTGATGCCAGGAAGGCCTTCTCTGAATTTAGCCTTGATGCCTTCCTGCTGTTTAGAGAGCCCTAGGACCTGCCTTACATGTTTCAGAGCTCCTGATCTATGCTTGGTCTTCTTAGCACTGGGCTCAGGGTCCCATATCAGGGTCCTGAACACTGATAATAATAGTTGGGCTTCCAAGGAGAACTTGCTCCCACCTCTTCCTGCCAGTTACTCCCGAAGGAGGCACATGGATGAAAGTTGGGGTGCAAGATGTTTGTATGGGGTAGTGATAAATAGCAAGCAGGAAAAGTCAAATCATGATGCATATCCCCAACTTGGAAGGAAGCAAGCCCTGTGGTGATTATATACACATCAGTATTATCTTTGATAAGATTTATCTCATTATTACTAGCATCGTCCTGTGTCCACAGTAACTGGGTCTCTACTGCTCCTGAGCTTAGTCACAGGCCACTGGACACTTTAGGAAGGACACATCAGGAGGGGTTAGATCAGAGAATCTTACCTCATATGGACCCTGAAATCTAACTGTTGGGGGGGGGGGTCTATCTTCAGGTGGTACCCACAGACGGCAGTGAGAAAATCCACACGGAAAGTTTTGAGCCTCACGCTTCATATCCACCCACTTCTTTCATCCACTAGCCTTAGGAGTGGAATTCATGTTTCTTCACAAATTTATGCTCACATTTCACATTTCTATGCACAAACGGCACAGATAGTCACAGAGGTCTATTGTCGTGTGGCTAAATTGTCAGGGCACGAGGCTGCCTCATAAATATTTGTGTTTACGCCCATGGACAAATGCTGCTCCTAACCTTGATCTGAGAAGCTTCTCGTCACTGGGGATAGCTGTGAATACAGAGAGGTGTGGCTGCTCCCTGTGCTAAGAGTAAGTGATGGTTGGAAGCTACCTACTCTAAGGGTCAGGGCGCATCACAGGAGAGAGGGGGAAAAGAATGGAGGAGGCAAGGCGCATCGTGGAGGGCCATGACATGCTGTCTTGTGGGCATGGCAAAGCCATCATAATCATGATCTCATGGTAGCTAGAGCTGCTTCCAATGGACTTGCGGAAGACTAAGCCTGTCATTAGTCAGTTATGGATCAGGGAAGGGCTCAAGAGGTTCTTTCTATCCCTCCTGAATTATTGGCTATTGATGGATGCTTGCAGGGTGTGTGGGGAATCCTTGTCTTCAGTTGAATACCCACAGATGAACCCAGTAGGTTGCAGCAGACATTTTCAAACAGATGGCTCTGGTTAAGCTTAGTGGGTCACAAAAGAAAGCAAAAAGACACAAGAAAGGGACTTTTAGGGATGTGGGTGTGCATGACAGAGGTGGGAGGGAAAGGAGGAGGGAAGGTTAGTTGAGAGGAACCAGAATGCATTAGATGTATGTATGAAATTGTCAAGAGCATAGTTAATAAAAATAGACTCAGTATCTATAATAATATAATTTTTTCAGCAAAGCCATTCTAAAACAGGAAATTGCAAACACATGCAAAACTTACACAAAAGAAAATAACAAACCATGGTGCTCTGTGTGCCAAACACTCACCTTCCACAGTGACCACACACTCCAGCAGCAGTCCCAGGACACTGGGGAGCAAAGGTCTGATTCAGAAGCATCATCACACTCACCCATCTCAGAGACAGCCCTAGGTAGGAAGACAGGCAGAAACAAGCAGGGCCATGATATGACTATTTGTGGTAAATCAAAGAAGATCGTTGAAAGAAAGCATTTACTACAGTGTTTGGCACACTCTAGGGACTTGGAAATGTTAGATCAGATCAGAACACATCATCGTTGGAGGTAGTGCATGGATAAAGGGAAAGGGGACATAGCTCTCTCTATGTATAATGACAAGTATGAAGTAGAGATATGATTCCCCTTCCAATTTCAGTCATGGAGGTAGTCTGAAGCTGCTGTTCTAGGCACCTGCCACCTATCAACTGGGTTCGCTTAAGAGATCAAAGTGCTTTCTACTGGAGATCCTAATAGTTAAATACACCAAGAATCCTTCTTCCTTCTAGATAACTGCTACCCTTCTAGATAAGGTGGTTCAGGGCTGGACCACTGTGATGCCATGCATTGACTGCCCAGACCCCTCTCTTCCATCCACAGTGCAGGGAGTTTCCCATGGGCAAGGAGAAACCAGCTTCAAAACTATTGGAGAGTAGAGATTGGAACAATTGGTAAGAGCACTGGCTGTGCAAGCATTAAGACCTGATTTCAGAGATCTGGAACCTGTATAAAAAGGTAGGCGCCATCACTAGCCTAGTTCCAGAGGTCTCAATGCAGTGAAAGACTGTCTCAAAGGAATAAGGTGGAGAGCAATAGAACGGGACACACAATGTTCTCATCTGGCCTCCACGTGGGTACATGCATGCACTTGCACATACTTGACAGTTCACACACATATATAACTTTAATTTTCCAAAGCCCTATTTTTAATAATGGTTCTTAAACACTTTAACCTCCTTTGTAGCTCACCAACTCACCAGAGGTAGTGGAAAAGAAAGAATATGGGGATGTGGGGAAGTGGACCTGTTTAGGAAGGTTCTTTGGAGCCACACCCCTCTGTGTTGTCTGGAAATCAGCAGTTCAGTTCACAGGTCAGCAGTGGCAGCTCTATCCACGCACAAACACTTCGGAGATACAGCACCAGTCCAGTTCTGTAGAATCAGGATAGCAAACATGAATCAGCAGTGGTGGCGCTACCTAGCAGAGTCAGCCAGACCTCAGCCCTGGCTCGAGTCAGCAGGAGGGACCCAGAGGGATGACAGAAGTTCCTGGCTCTGCCATTCTCAGTGAAGTGAAGACCACAGACAAACAAATATTGAATCGCTAGCTCTATAAGTAAGCCTAGCTTGGCCTCCATCACTGTCGCTCGAGTCCTATTTATACCCTCTAAATATCACATGTCCTCTATGGGTCTCATCTCAGCACATGCGCCTGTCTCTTCCAACATCATTTTGACAATCAGCCTGAGTCGAAGTAGCAAGAAACTGCAGCACACCACCAGAAGTTTTTTTTTTTTTTTTTTTTTTTTTTTTTTTTTTTTTGGTGCATTTCTTTCTATGGAGTCCCAATAAAATGCAGCTCAACTATACAATGTAAGGCAGACAAATACATGAATGCTGTTAGCAAAGAATTCTTCATCATGTGTCCTTTCATGTGTTTGCTTTAGCAGAACATCATTTGTCCTGTGTCTGCTTCAGTTAAACATTCCTTCATAAGTCTACCTTAGCCTTTCACCTGTGTCCACTTCAGGAAAACATTCCTTCATGTGTTTGCCCAGAAAAACACCATCCAACACAACTGACTTTTCAAAGAACCCTTAAGTTTCCACTTCAAATATATAATACCTCCCTACTTACACACACACACACACACACACACACACACACACACACGCACACAAAGCAAGTAAGTAAGCAAATAAATACATCCATCAAGAGTATGATACTTGGCATTTAGTAATAACCCCCATAACAGTGTTTTCTTCTATTCTTTCTTTCTCTTTTCTTTCTGGCTTTGAAGCTCCTCTTTGCCTTCCTCCTCCAGTCACTGGGTGTTCTGTTTGTAGCCTTTCAGCCTTTCTCACATTGTTAGCCTCTCTCTATCGAATGCAACCATGTCTCCAACTGTTGAACCAAAAGGAGCTAAAAACAGAGGTGCTGGTGTGTTTACATGTGAATGTACACATGGGAAAGAACTCTGAGCCTGTGAACATGACCCTGTAGTTTATACAGTGATGTCTGTTGGATTTCATTATTGTGATATTTATACTGAGCTCCAAAGGCACTGTTGATATTGTCTCCCATATCAGATATCTCAGTGAACGAGGTCAAAGGTCCTTTCTCTGAGAAACGTGGGGTCTTTACAGCAAAAGATATGCTTCAAACTTTGTAGTGCTTTCCTTAAAAGGTCATTTGTATGCAAGCTCACTGTTTCAGCATGGGTATATTGAATGTGGGGTCAGGTAGCCCGTCTATCATTGGTACATGGTAGGGAAAGGGAGACGTTGTGTGTATGGAACCCTGGGATATGAGGAAGACCAGTTTAAACAGTACCATGTTATACAAGCAGGCTAGGGTATAATTATACCAGCCCTGGGTATAATTCCACTCTTGAGAGCTTTGACATAATATCTGGGGATCACTAGTTATGAAATCCTACATTTTCAAAACCACACTGGCTACTCTATGAAAATGCGTGTCTTACTGCTTGTCGGAAGGAGCTGGTAAGAAGAATCTATAGTCTCCTAGGGCCAGGTCAAGGTCTATCTTATACCTATCAGGACTGTTCTGGTCATTGCACCAGACCTGAGCCAGGATATGTATGAAGGAAAGGGATGTGTGGCCTTGGCTGGCCCCATACAGATGCCTTCACCCAAACAAAGCCAATAATAATTCTGATGTCATTAGTAGCATCAGTGGAGAGGTCTGGCTGGGTAAACGCTGTCTGGGTGTGGTACAGGACCCCCAAGTACAGCTCTGTTCTTCAAAAGAAGTCATATGTGGGTTTTATTTTAGTACAAACCCAAGGATGCTCAGGTGGCCAGTGAGCAAGCAGGGCCACCGAGAGCGCTCAGTTCAGTTCCTCTCATTTTTGCTTGTTCATTCTGGATCTTTAGCATGGCGCTTCCACAAACTGCTTTTGCCGGCCATCGAGGTGAGTCTTTCTTTCCATACACAGAAGACTACCTTGTCAGGGAGACTCACCTCAGCACAGTGCATGTGCTTATGAGAGGATAAACAAAACGATAACAAACAAACAGGAAAACTAAGTGAGCAGCAAAAAGGTTTGCTCGTTGTTCTGATTTGAAACATTAAGGATGAGGACAGTCCTCAGGGGAGACTTTGTAGGAAGTCAGGGATGAGAGTGTTGGAGTTAAAAGTGTGAGGCTGCTGCAGAAAGGACTAGAAACACAAAAATTAAACATTGTGTTAATTATTGAAAACTTAGATAAAACTTTTTCCTACAGAATAAGAAGAAGAGGAAGATGAGAAAGAAGAGGAAGTAGAAGAAAAAGAGGAGGAGGAAGAGGAGGAGAAAGAGGAAGAGGAAAAAGAAGAGGAAGAGAAAGGAGAGGAGAAGAAGGGGCAGAAGAAAGTATCAACAAATATCCAAGAACATTACTTTTAAATGGAGTTATTGGTCTACTTTTTTTTTTAACCAAATTTCCTCCAGTGAGCCAATATTTCAGAGAATGCAGAAAGGAGGATAGGGTTTCAGGTATAATTCAGTTCGAGAATTTGCCTATTTGGGGTTAGACCCCAAGCACCAGAATTAATAAAAAACAAAAACTAAAACCAAAAGACAACTAAGGCTTTGGAGATGGGTCCAAAGTTAAGGTACTTGCCACCAAGCCTGACATCCCGATTTTCATCCCACATGGTGGAAGGAGAGAGCTGATTCCCACAAGTTGTCATTTGACTGTCACATGTTCCACATGCATGAACCCCCGATGTAAATAAATGTATTAAAATTTTGGGCAAAAAGCCAAGACCAGATAGTCCTCCGACTTACTGAATGGTATTATTTAAACTTGGTTCCAGGTGGGTGAAGACTCTGCAATACAGAGAACTGTAGCTCATGCTTAGTTATAAATACAGACAGGGAAACTAATAAACTGTGAACAAACCAGTATATAGAATCTCATGGACAAGATTATCACATGATGGGCAGGTTTGGCTGATCCTAGGAATTGAAGGAGTCCTTAAGACCACAAGCTCTTGAAACATATTTAAGATTGTTATCAGCCCAGGGACAAAAGCCAGAAGCTCATTAAATAGATGGCAGACGGGCATCAGTGTTGCCTGAGACAGTGGGGAAAGGAGTTCTGTATTCTTGTCCCTTTAAAAACACCGTAAGACAACATGGATCAACAGTCAGACTTTGTATAAACCTATCTGTGACCTCGAACCACATAAAGTTGATGACGTGCTTATTAGGAACCGAGTAAAGTGTACCCACTCAGGAAAGACACATGGGAAGCTAGTAGGGTTACT
This sequence comes from Micromys minutus, assembly GCF_963924665.1. Classification (NCBI taxonomy): domain Eukaryota; kingdom Metazoa; phylum Chordata; class Mammalia; order Rodentia; family Muridae; genus Micromys; species Micromys minutus. The sequence continues at coordinate 48,495,743 of NC_137980.1, read as the reverse complement.
ATATGGTATGTATAGACACAGTGTATTTTTGTGTAATGAACATGAGATAGTAAAAAAGTGGCCATGGAAGAGAAGGCAATGCTCTGGTTTTACAGACTCAGAGTAAGGAATTATGTGATGGAACTTGGAGGTTGTCATTTCATCTTTGTAAAAAATGAGAAATATTTTATTTCTTTTCCCCCAGGTTTACTGATACGTGATTGACTAGTAAACCTATATATAATGGTCTTAGGAGATGACACAGTTGGCTGGATTCACAAGTTCCAGGTTTAAAACTAGACACTGTCTCCACATATAATGTAGAGAGCGAATGAGGAAGTCACCCAACACGGACCTCTGGGCTCTACATGCATTAGTTCTACACAAGCTCTGAGCACACATACAAGCATGCATACACATGAAAACATAAACATATAATGCACATCTATATGCATTGTGTAATGGTTGGTATACTTAATTAACAGCCATAATTTTGCTTAATCACATTTAAATTATTATTATTTTAAAAACACCTTACTTGCAGATCTGTGAGTTCACAGGCAAAACATTTTTTGTGTTAGTTTTGCTATAATATCCAGGTTGATTTCTGCAAGCATGTGCCACTATACACATATATGCATATATGTGTGTATGTAGCATGTATATATGTATGTATATGTATATGTGTATATATGTATGTATATGTATATATTTAGAGAGAGAACATTTGAAGTCTGTTGTCTAGTAAGTGTCTAGTACATACTAAAGTGTTACTGACTACAGTTGTTATATGTACATTTAATGTCTAGGACTCATTCATCTAGTAGGTGAATGTTGTGTCTCTGGGCAGCATCTTTTCACTTGGCCATCAAACCTGTCCTTAGTAACCACCTTTTTGACCAGCTCAAAAGTTTCAGATTCCACATGCAGATAAGATGACATCATTTTGGAGGTTATTTTACTCAGTTCAATAGCTTCCACGTTCATCTACAAGGTCCAGCTACCCCACATCTGGGTACATAAAAAAACCACAACCTTGATTTCAAAGGGATCGCTATTCATTATGATGTTTAATATTGCTTCTATCTGGGTGGTAGGCATAGAGTTTTGTTATATTATTTCTTTAGTTGTAGAAATATTTGAAACGTTTCACAATTAAAAAGGCAAACTTAATTAACTTTAGTGGAACATATGCCCACAATTCAATAAGAAATTCACAAAGTGTAAAGTTTCCTGACACACACACACACACACACACACACACACACACACACACACATCTTCAATTAGCAGAAGTGATAATATTTATTTTGTGACATGCACATCTAAGTGATGAGAAACTGGCATAAGATTACAAATGTGTATGGATTACCACCGGTTCTGAAAATGCATTGTTCCTTCACTGTGCCTACAATGCTGAGTAATACATACACAAAGTAAGATGGGTATTGTGTATATAGGTCAAAACATTATAGAATCATGAACCTGCATGGGATCCACTATTGGCTGAAGTAGGGATTGCATGGCACAAGACTGTAGATTCCCCTTGGTGGCCAAAAGTTCATCTTCTGCAATACAACTGTCCAGACTTCAAATCCATCTTCTTTATTTGCTTGTTTTGGAACATTTTTAAATGTCACCTTTTCCATTTATAAAAGTAACGATGATAGTACTTGCTATCAAATAAATTCAGTTATTCAAGAAAGCACATAGCATGTCCGACACTCAGTGAGAATGAATCGTGAGATAATTATGTTTCTGCACCTCGTGCCATTTTAGGTTCAGAGCAGAATGCAAGCCACGCATGATGGTGCAATCCTTCAGTCTCAGCATTTGGGAGACAGAGTCAGGAATATTCCGAGTTCTAGGCCAGCCTGGGCTACACAGTAAGATAGCGAGAGCGGGTCTCAGAAAAACAAAACAGAATGTAAAGTACAGACATTTTGAAGAGGGATGAGATTTCTCTGGGTCAAAGGGATCCATAAAGCACAGAAATCATTCCAGAGTTGGGCTGGTCCTTGAACATATGCTGCCAGTTCTTAGTGAAGAACAAATATCCCTCAAGCAAGTGAGGCTGGTAAGCTTTCCACAATGGCCGTCTGCCACTCTGTGTTTGATGCTCTCAGAACGGGCACCATTACAGGGTGGGATGATAGCGTGTGGCCACATACAGACTAGAGATCCTGGAGACAGGAACTGCTTAGTCCTATTCTCTGTATAAGCCAGCGACACTCCTGGCTGGGCCACTTCCTTGTGTGGTGAAATGCTGAGAAATGTGAGGAGGAGAAAGGGCTCTGGTGCATTTTCCCCGACACCTTCCGTTACTGTTTTTCCTGGATGTATTATCTAATGACTGTTCGTTATGTATTTTTGTCTTCTTCTGGTCCCAAGAATGTCACTGTGATAGAAATCTTCAAAGGTATGGGAAGATGTAAACTAGGTTCTTTGTATCCATGTAAACATGACCCAGCAATACTTAAAGGCCAGCAACACTAACACCTGGATTTGTAAGTTGTTAGGGAGGGGATGCCTTGAGTATTAAAGATTCAAGATCCTTCTAGAAAGAATCTAGTATCTGGAAAGTTTTTAGGTCTTCCCATAATGCTCAAAGTGACTTTGGCCATTATGGGAAGACTCCAAAACTTTTGAAAAAATTTAATATCACCTTGAACTCTAAAGATAACCATGGCTCTAATTCCTTTTATTATCTTGTTTGAAATATATTATGTTTATCATTGAATTAGATGCTTTTTATAAGGATGTGAGAAAAGTCATTGATATGTTTCCTTAGAGGGAAACAGCTACCCTGCCCACCCATCACCATGCTGTAGGGTTGCTCAATCTGTCTCATCTGTTTGAACCACTTGGGGAAGAATTGCATTGTAGAGCTCTCTGCTCTTTTCTTACACTAACCCAAACTATAGGCAAATATTAAGTGGAACGTTCAAAAGTCACCTCCTAGATTTAAATTTTTAAGTGATAAAAATGGAAGCAAAACCTGATTTCTAAATGTTTAAACAATATCATTCGACTGTAAGTTTAGATGCTATTTATTTATTTATTATTTTGTTTTTACTGAAAATGGATTTTTCCTTCACATAATTACATAACCTAATTATGTTTTCCCTTTTCTCTATTTTCCTCAAACTTTTTGCTCAGTAATTTTAGACTTATGTAAACATGCAAAAGAAATACAAAATCTCCGCTATTCCAATATCCCTCCACTCAGATTTTCCAAATGTTAGCATTTTTATTTTTACTTCATCATGGTCCCTCTTTGTACATCTTTATCATTTTCATGAGCCATTTTGATGAGTAAGATGTCGGCATGACACCTGGGCCCTAAATACGTTACGGTGCATTTTCTGATGACAAGCATTTTCAAACATTATCTATAGCAGAAGCCTTGGCCAACAGTAGACAGTCTGTTTGAAAAAAACTCACAAGCCTTCTTCAAGTTTTGTCACTTGTCACTTTAAGCTAACAGGACTCCCCGCATGTCACTGCCAGCTTCTTTAGTTGCTTTGCTCTGTTTTACTTCGTCCATCTTTCTCTGTCTCGATCTCGTCATTTTTGAGGATGTCAAGAATGCTTATTTTGCCATCTGTTCTCCCATTTATCTGATGAAGCTTCTAAATTCTTACACATTTCTACACTCTTACAGGTCTCTTTAATTTGTAAACCAGTTATTATTTATAAATGGCCTGATTCAGTGCTGGGTCCTGTAGTTAGTTTTACATATCTATGAATTAAGTATATTTTCCTGTTTTTTCTTATAGTTATATAGAGTTGGCCATCTGAAGCCCATCGGATAGTTGAGCAGGGAGTCTTGCCATTTGGGGAATACTGCACATATCCAGCCTTCTTTCCTTTACTGAAGCATGTTTCCCACAGTAACCATCAGTGTGTGCATCCCTGTTTTAATACATGATAGTATGAAAAAACGAAGGTGAATTATTTTACTAGGCCATCACACAGACTCTGGTATACAGAAAAAGATGTTGGTAGTATCTAAGCTGACTTACCAGCCCCTTGGCAAGACCACATTATCACGGGCTGTTCAAGAATCTAAATATGATGCTTGGGGGGTGGCTAGGGTTGTGTAATATAAATGGACTATGTATGAGCCACCTCTATATCCTAGAGATAAAAATTGCAGACTTTCTGCCAATGGCAGCAGGGTGGGTATGGGATTTGAAGGGATGTTTAGCCTAATGCCCATTAAGGAATTACACCTTTCCTTCCTTCCAGTACAAACTTAGAGAAGTAGAAGTCAGCTTCCTCGTGCTATCATGCAAATGGGATGCTCTCTGCTTCCTTCTGAGCTTTCTTTTCTGTTCTCATCTGGAGGCCCTTCTCCAGGTCTCTGCCGCTCGCCCTTCTGCTCCGTTTTGAAGTACAGACTTGCAGCTCCAGGTCCTCTACCATGTTGTGTTTCCTACCCAATGTCATGTTTCCCTGTAAGTTCTTTAAACTCTTTGAGGAAGGTCTACCTGGAGACATAGTCATCTTTAATAAGTGAAGATCTTATTACTTCTTAGACTATTTATTAGTACTTCCATTAAAACAGCTTGCTTTGGTTGAACCCAATACCTCTCTTCCCTACCAACCCAACTTTGTGTCTTTCTTTGGTTTGTCTGTGTATTTGTTTGTTTGCTTAAAAACCCATCAAGTCCATTTTAAAGTTGAAAATCCCCCAAAATTTATTTTAAGACCCTGTTTAAGAATGCAGGCCATATATAAAGATATTTTAAAATCTCATTAAACATACCACCAAGCTAATATTCATCTACAGGTTACCTTCAATTACTTGGTAATTACTATGCTAAGTGCTTTGTGCACATTACTTGATTTAATCCTTGCAAGAACTCTGTAAGGTTCTCAATAGTATTACCACATTATGGAGCAATAAGCTGAGGTCCAGGCAGGTTAACTGCACTTCCCTGGGCTGTGCAATCGGTGCCCGAATGGCAGAGTTAAGACTGGATTCCTGTCACCCCAACCTTAGCCAGCGCATCCTGTCATCAGCAAAAAGAAAAAAAAAAGTACTTCTTATGAAAATTGAGGAAAAAAGTAAGCTTACTTAGCACAGACCAGCATTTATTGATGGCCTACTGTGTGCTGGGCACTCTTGGACACTTTGATATAGGATGCACAGCCCTGGGGGAGAAAGCAGGGGCTGCCTATCTGTTTTGTGGATGAGGAAACTAGGGAGCAATGCAGTTAAACGATGTCCTCATGGCCTCACATCTCAGAGGTGGTAAGCGTTTCTAGAATGTTCAAATACACTTTGGAAGGCCATACTCCAATCTTTTTTCACCAGCCTCAAAAATCTTCCTTGACTCTCAAAGACACTTTTACTCTACAGTACAATTATTTTGGCCCAGAAGCTCACAGCCCTCTGGTGTCTTTCGGTGTTAGCAAGTCCTCAGAGAAAGCCTCGCAGGAGAGGCTGCCGGGCTGGGCAGTAAGTGATGGAAGGGTGGTGCTGTCTTACCCCGCCCTCCCTGCCTGGCCCTTCCTGCTGAAGGCCATGGCTACGATGGCATGCAGGGGTATACTCCAGCCTTCCCAGAGAGTAATGTTCTGCTCAGGGGTGATAGAAGGCTCTGTGGCTGGCCCAGCCGAAGTATTGGAGAAATATCCATCACCTCTGAGTGATTGGTGACCCACAGGTACCACGCATGGAACCTCATGACCAGTCACTCAATTACCAGCTCAGTGACATGTTTATAAGGGTGAACTTTAGAGAGCTATTAGGGAGTAGACAGATGAGCTATAGTTATGCCTGTAGGGCAGAGCTCACCAGCCCCACTGCCTCTGCAGACCCATTACCCAGTAATTAGGGGAGTTTTAAGTAGAAAGCAAGGAGTTAAATTATTGCTTAGATTAGCACCTCACTTGTCACGGTGGAAAACTTCTGCTTTGGGGAAAGCTGGCGGACCGGTGGAAGGAAGACGAGAGTGGTGGGCGAGAGGGAAGACGGGACCATGGGAACACGTATGAGGGACAGCTCTGAGAAGTGGAGCTTTGAGGTAAGAACTTCATTTTCCCAGCTGGCGTCTGTGAGAGGGCTGACAGCTGAGGGATGGCTGGTTACCTGTGCCACAGCATCCACCTGGGCTACCGTAGCTCAGCGGGAAGACGATAGCAACAGCATCCACAATAATGGTTACAAATGGCTCGCTGTACACTATGAGCTGGGAGCTGTGCTGAACAATGGAACATCGGCTCAGCTGATTGCCCTACCCCAGGAGAGGGGACTGTGATCCAGGTGTAAACACTGGACCTGTTTCCGTGTAACTTAGCAACAGAACTGGGTGACCTGTCTGATGCCAGGCTCCAGATTCTTGAGCATCTCACCATAAAGCTTAGTAAATTTCTCACCATGCTGGAGTGATGGCCAGTTTAGTAGTCGACGTGACACAGTGTAGTGTCACCTGGAACAAGCGTCTCAATGGATGACTACCTAGATTAGGTTGGCCTGCGGATTTGAATGTGGGAGATTGTCTCAGTTACGTTAATTGATGTGGAAGAACCCATCGTAAGAGTGGGTGGACTTATTCCCTAGGTCCTGGGCTTTGTCACAAGGAGAAGGTGAGGTGGTCATGCACAAGTGTACGGATTTCTCATTCTCTGCTCTTGACTGTGGATGTGATGTAACCAGTGACTCCAAGTTCCTGCTGCTGCCTTGATTTCTCTACCGAGATGGACTACAACCTGGTACTGTGAGGTTAAAATAAACCCTCTTCCTCAAGTCACTTTTTTCGGGGGCATTGTGTAGCAGGTAGCCAAACCAAGACAGCTGGGTTGCACCAGCCCCACCCCTTTCACAGAATGAAGGGGGCTTCAGGATTACTCCTTAGCTTTTCTTTCGGAATTCTATTGTCTATACTCTGGATTCATCTCCAGAGAAAGGCTGTGGACTGCCCTTGTGTTTGACTGTGTGTGAAGAAGGCATTACAGGTGAGGTAGAGAGAATCATACCATGGATGGTTTACCTCCACCACCTGGGTGCTGACACACTTCACTGGTGGGTCTTTTTTTTTCTTTTCCTCTCCTAAAATATTTTGAAGCAAATCTCAACTATGGTATCGTTTCACCTCTGAATACCTCAGTACCAAAGACAGAGATTTGCCTTAAAAGATAATCAACGTATTTTGCCTATCGCCCCTGAAATAATGATTGCCACTCACTTGATTTCAATTTTCTAAGTTATCATATAATTTTAGAGATAAATTTTTGCTTAGCTCTGGATCTAGATAAGGTCTACACATTGCAACTGACTTGTGGGTTTGTTAAGTTCATTTTAATCTACTTTTTCTCACAATGTTCATTTACCCAGAATCAAATTTGTATAAGCCTTAAATAATTATGGAACTGGAATGATGGTTCAGTGCTTAAAAGGACTCATTGCTTTTTCAGAAGACCCAGGTTTAGTTTCCAGCACCCACATGGAAACTCACAACCATTTCTAACTCCAGTTCTAGGGGTCTGACTTCCTCTTCTGACCTCTGAGGACACCCAGCGTTTATATTGTGAACATGCACACATACAGGCAAACGCTCACACACATACAAAGAAATCGTAAATATTTTGTAGTACAAGACATTTCCCCGGTGTTTCTGACGTTTATTTTCATAGGCTTTTGAGACAGGATTTTGCTTTGTAGCCCAGGGAAGCCTGGAACTCACTCCTGCTTCAGTTTCTAGAGGATTGGGATTAAAGATCTCAACTGCTGTGCCGCGTCCTGTCTGTCCCATGATGGCAACCTCCTGTGTTTAAGTTCCCTTTACACTTGGCCATTCTAAGAAAGTAAATTAGTAGCTATATTTAGAGTTTGACCAAATTCGGGTTAGGATTGTTTTAGTTAATTAATTAGTAAATATACATCATGGGTTCTAGGTATCCAACCTTGTGACTTTATGACCCAATGGTGCCATCTATAAATGTGTTTGGCTTCATCCACAAGTATCAGGGAGGCCTGTGACCCATGGGCTGCATATTGGACATGCCTGGATAATTCCACAGCCTTGAATCCTAGTTTTCCTGCAGTCTGCTCTCAAAGGCTGGGACTGCAGGTGTGCACCACCGAACCTGGTTCTATTGCTCTTGTAGTTGTTATTCATGCTGAGATCAAATTTCAAGTGTCTCACCAGTGGGAGACTTTGCAGGCTGATTCTTGAGTTTATTTATTTACTCATAAGTGTTTTTAAATTTAGTGTATATTTACTGTACAAGATAACTAGGCTTCATTATGTATGTTTTAATATACATCATGGGTTCTAGATAGCCAACCTTTTGACACTGTAACCTGAAGGTGCCATTGTCAAATATGCTGGGCTTCATTCAGAGCGATACAGCATCTGTGGTTTCTCAAGGTCCAACGGGACATGCTTCCAGTGATGTTTCCATTGTGCCTGGCTGGATTCATGATCTACCAATGAGATATGTGTGTGTGTGTGTGTGTGTGTGTGTGTGTGTAATTAAATGTATATCAAATATGTATATTAAAATATGCATGCCATGTACTTTTATGAAATTCAGATCCCTCTCTTGTTCTCCCTTCACACTGGTTCCCTTTCATCAAATTATTTGCCCCCTACTTTCATGTCTTAAAATCTAGAGTCTGCAGATGAGAAAAATCCTGTAGCATTTGTCTTCCAGAGTCTGGCTTATTTTGCTTAACATGGTGACTTCCAGTTCCATCCACACTCCTGCAAAGGACATAATTCTGTTCTTTATGGCCGAATAAAATTTCCTTGTGCTTGTGAACATAATGTTTTCTTTATTCATTCATCTCCCCAGGGCTACTGCTGCTGTCTTGGTCAGCAGCATTCATCTGCTACTTCAGAGGTGGGCTAAGGCTAAAGACTTGATTTTGACACTGGGCTGTCCTGAGTTGGAGGCCTGGCTCTTTGTGTCCTGGACAGAGTCACATGCAGCTACACTGAGCAGATCCTTAAACTCTCTTAAGCACAGGGGTCCAGCCAAGAAGATGTCTCCTCTCATGGATGCAAGGGAGCAGTCATGGAACAGACCTAAGTGGGAGACTCTTTGTGAAGCCTGTGTTTTCACCCTGCAGAGAGGCCCAGGCTCACCTCCAAGTCCATCTGCTGGGCAGCTTCTGCCAGCATGTCAAGAGCAGACACAGGATATTTGATCTCTTGGGGAAGCAGAGCTGCCCGACTTCAACTTCTTTCCAAAGCTAGGCTGTATCTGTGTCCTTTCTTGAAGTATTTTGAAAAATCATTTTACCCATAGTTCTTTTCACCTTAGACTGCAAACTGTGACTTCCACAGGTATTTATAGCAGCATCTGTGGCTTCTCAAAGTCCAGCGGGGCACACTTTAGGGTGAAGATGTTTGCATAGCACCTGGCTAGATTTGTGACCCCCCACTGGGCAGTTGACTCCTAAGAAATGAAACTGAAGGGGAAGTCGACTTCAGTTTCTTGGTATTTCCTTTTCCTAAAAGGAAAAGGAAGGCTATTGCACAACTTCACTTTAAAATGTTTTATCCCTTTGCCATCCAAACCTGAGCACCAAATGCATCTCAAACACACACTATGAGCCAGACTGTCTGTGTATGAGGCACTCGGGTATAACCAAACCAGATGTGCTCCTCATCTACTAGGTGGGGAGGGAGGAAGAATACTTTTATAGAAACTTGTGAAATTACATCTAGCGATTCGAGATCAAGCTTATGTTAGCATAGGGGGCCTGGCGCAGTGAGCAAAGGCATCCAAAAGTAAGTAATCTCGTGGAGTTAGGGGGTTACTTTTATAGCCATGGGAAGGGAATGTGAGGCCCCAGGCACAGATGCGGTTGCCCAGTGATGGGACAGCTGTATGAATGCTCTATAGTGTAATGAGGGGGGCAGAGATGACTGACCATGAAGGACACTGCAGGTAACAAGCTAGGGGAAGAAATGAATGACCTCAAAGGTGGAACTTCAGAAGCCACCCAGATATGTGGCGATACACTCTTTAATGTCACGTACACTGGAAAACCTCTAATTAGCTTGGACTCTTAGAAGGTCCTGGTACATGAACAGCACAGGCGCTGTTCACGCTCTTTTGTTGCACAAGGAGCCTTTTGAAATGTTCTGAAATCTCCCCGTTCAAATATAAAATAAACTTGGTAAGAGGCTCAGTTTGGCGTCACTAATAAGGGACTCGGAGGCCACAAGAAATAATTTTTACTGCATTGCATGGCAGTGAAAATAGTTTCTTCACACTCTTGGCAAAATAACATCGCTAGCTCACGTTCATATGAAGAGGCCAAAAGTATGCCATCAGCCAAAGGTGGGAAAAATTATTTCAGAGTTGTACTAGTATGCAACTGATCAAAAGGCCATATTATACAGTCTCAACCCATCTGCCCCTGTCAGCCATTAACCACTCTAATGAGCCCATCAACCTGTTTCTATGATTACAATTTTGAAGCAAAAGTCTTTTTCCAGGCCTCTCTTCTTGGTGTTACGGGATCATGTCAGGCCCTCAGAGATGGTTTCATTCCTTGGATCTCAGCATGGGGACATCGAGGAAGGGCAGGACTCTGTCTTCTCCACCGCTGGCTCTCACCAGGATCTTCATAGACTAAAGTATATAAGACGAAAGACTGGGAGAGATTTGCATGAAGACAGTGATTGACAGACAGAGGCAGGCTGCTTGGAAGACAATCACCTTAATAGCTGGCTAAGTGGACGCATCCCTGCACAGAGGCGAGAAAAGCAAGGTAGGGCTGGTCTGTAAGGCTGTCAATACGGGCACACAGATTTTTCTGTTCAAGCGGAACATTTAAAGTAATTAATGCATTTGCATTATTAGATATTATTAGAGAAGCTGTACGCACCGGTGACTGTTTGGGATAGCCACATTCATGAGTTATTTCTTTGAAAATTAGACCCAACTATGATGATGGATTCTATGCCCTCTTGGCTACTCCATGTTCATATGCAGAAAATTAAAAAGCCCCACGTTCACCCCTTTGCTCTGCAAAGATCTCAGTGATTTTTTCCCCCTACATCAGAGAAGGTGGTGGCCTGTAAGGGACAGCCCATTGGTCGATGATTTTTTCAAGTGATAGTAATTGGTGTCTCCAGACACATGTCTTACTGTTCAAGAGGGAAGTTGCCCAAGTTGTCCACAAGCAAACAAAGCCACAACATCTCTTAATGCTCTTCATAAGAGCGTCATAAGAGGCAGATGGTGTCAGTTTGCTAAGTGGTATCTCTACTTCCAGTGTCCTTTTTTTTTTTCTTTCCAATTTCACAAGTTCACCATTGTCCTTTGGTCTAGACCAGTCCTGGCGTTCTGCTAATCCAGTCTACTCATGGGCTTCTGTATCACTAGCTTTTTCTCTGTATATATTGTTACGTGATCATGTAGCTGTCCACTGCCTTTGTTTTCCAAGAGCAGCCTTACTTTGTGCCTTGTCTCTGGAGTCAGTATCTTAAACCCATTCTACAATGAAGTAGGTCCTTCCTCTTTTGGGTCCAGATGTTTCTATGAAGACCTCATAAGGACATTCCCCACCATCCCTGCCACCCACCTGCTCTTGTGTACTTCCATGCATGTGACCGAACACCCCCTCCCATAATAATGGATTACCATTCCAGAACTCATAGATCCCCAAGTGCTTTGTGTCAGGACACTTCCCCTGACACCTCAACCAGGGCAGGTGCCTGGTTCTTGCAGACTTCTGTACTTTTTCTCTGAGTGTGCTGGGTTATTAACTAATTATTGCTTGTAAACTCCTCGGGAAATACTAGGCGTTTGTTCAATGCTAAAGATGGTTATTAGCAAAGCTTTGATTTTAGGGCAGAGCCAGGGAGTCCGGAAATAAGCCAATAACAGTTGTTCGGGGAGGCAGGCAGCTAAGGGACGTGCCGAGGTGTATAATCAAACTCCACACGGTTCTCAGCGGCGCTTTGGGTCACTGCTGGCTGCGTTTGTCCTTCCAGGGAACTATAGTAGTTCTAGAGAAAAGGACAAAATGATTGCTTTTCTGAGTCCCCCACTCCACATTGCATCCCATTCTTCAGTGTTTTCTTATGTTTCCTGTTCCAACCGCTTCCCTTACCGTGGATACTTAGGGGGGGGGAAGAAGCTTTACCTGAATTGCTTTACTGTTACATATATGTGCATGTGTATACAGTCTAGAGAACAACCTTGGGTATCATTCCTCAGGAGCCTTCTCCCTTTAGGGGAACAGGGTCTGAACCTCTCATTAGCTTGGTGTTTACTTATTAGGGTTGACTGGCTGTCCAGTCATCCCCAGGACTTTTGTGTCTGCCTTTTCAGTGCTGGATTTACAAACACATGGCACTGCAGCCAGAGTTTATGTCACAGGTTTTTCCACTGGGCTCACGCTAGTGCAGCAAGCATTATTGACTGAACCATCTCCCCGACTGTGCTAAACACTATCGTCGTCTTGTTGATCTGCACTCTTAAAGAATGGCTGACTTTGCCCTCCCTGTTGCTGGAGCTACAGAATCCCAGCTTCAAGACAACACGGGGTGAAGGAGGGGTTTAGGACTCAACCCTTTGAAGTGATGGATTCCAAGAAGGTCTTCGGATCACCAAGCCCCGGTCTGTCTCTGCTGTGAGTACTCTCTGATTGTGGCCATTTTCAAGTTCTTAGTTTACTCTCTTCAAACCAGGAGTTGGAAGTGAGGCGCATGATAACACACCCCTGTGTACCACACCCTTGATCCATGGGTGCTAAACAGTCTGAAATGCCCAGAATGACTTAAGAATGTGATAGGGAGGCCATGATCACTTTTCAGTAATGATTACCTTTTTATAGAAACCAGTTTTTTGTTGCACACTTATATGGTTTGGCTTTTTAATAGTTGTGTGTGATAATTGCTCTATATGATTCTTGATGATCTAAGAATGAGCTTTCATGAACCAGTGTACATACAGACAAAGTTTGATCTCAGCTTCAGCTTAATCAGAAAGGAGAGGAGACCTATAACTTAATAAAAAATGTTATCCTGTATGTAACCTAATATCAGTATTGATGACATGAGACACCCACGATCCATTTGCTTACCACCTACTAGAGACGGAAGCCATGTTAGCGGCAGTAACAGTGCCTGAATAGCTGACGTCTGACTTACAGGGAATTGTGGAAAATAAGATTTTAAACATATACTTACTAGTAGCTATTTTAAAGACTCATTTTAAATTTATTTATAATCTCTTTCTCTCTCTGTCTTTTGCTGTCTCTCTCTCCCTCCCCCCTCCCCTTTGTGTGTGTGTGTGTGTGTGTGTGTGTGTGTGTGCGCGTGTGTGTCTGGTACAAGTATAAGAGTGCCTATGGAGGCCAGAGAGGTAGTCAGATTTCTTGGCATTGGGATTACAGGCAGTGCTGAGCTACCTCATGCAGGTGGGATCTGGTATCAGAACTTGGATCCTTTGGAAGAGCAGCAAGTGCTCCTAGCTGTGTAGTCATCTCCCCAGCCTACTGGTAGTTATTTGAATGATGATTATAATAACCATTGTTATCATAAATATGTTATATTAACATAGATATCATGAATCATGTTATAACATCACAGGGTATGCTAAAAATTATACCCATCTTGACTGAGACCCATTTTACAGTAGATCTCTGGGTCAGCCTTCATGTTTTTAGACTGATGAATACTTTTACTAGGATTTAGATATAGTTCCATTTGCTACTGACAAATGATTATTGAGATGTTGGCCTTGTAACAAAGCTCCATATTTCCTCTAATGGTCAGGTACAGGAACTGGGCTCATAGATGAAATTGCAAGAATCTGTAGGGGCTTTAAGCCTGGAAATGATGTTCCTACTCATAGACTAGGCATCAATCAATCCATAAATAAATTGGCCACATGATGGTGAGTATTTTGTTTATGAGCCTGGACAATCAGTAGACCCAGTATTTGTGGGATTCTGAGACTTGTGAATATGGTCACAAAAGGGACCTGGCATCCTGACAAAGGAGTGTACTTTTCAAAGGTGGATGGTATTTGGTGAAATAATTCAGGTGAACAGATACAGAGCAAAACCACACCATGGGGACACCAGTAGTAGCCTGAGGCTACAACACACTTGTGATTACTAACTGAGGCACTCTATAACACATACTCTAAATGTTGAAGAATTACCATGGAGAAAAGTCAATTATTTCACTAACAAGTTTATATCAACTGTATCTCCACATTTTACTATTTTGGATATGAATAAATAGAACTCACCAGCCAAGTTAATATTATCTGTTTTCCAGTCTCAGAGCATGCTAGAATATTAAAAGTCATGTGTATGGCTTTCATGTATTCATGTCTAAGGTTCTATTCTAGAGAATTCACCAGGGTGCTGGGTTCTCCTATGGTAAATCAGTGTGAACAAAGGCTCCTGATATCAAGATTGGCCTCTGACTGTTGGGGATGTTGTACAGAGAAAAGTGTTTAGATGTGATCCCATGTAGACAAGCGGTGTCCCTCCCCACATGTCTCCATCACCTTACTATTGAATGCCACTTTCTCTTGTGTGGATGGCTCTCTGCCTTTTCCATAACTGCTCTTGTATTTTGCTTTTGTCCTGCAAAAACCCATTTTCCAATCTAATGGGTAGAATGATTTTTCTTAAATACTGTTTGTTCAAAAGACCCCGTCAAAGTGTTTTTTATTTTTATTTTTTTAAATAACGTCCTGATCTCTTTGACTTAAGTCTAGTCACTGTAGCTTTGCCTGGGAAGCCATAGATTCCCTCTCTTGCTTTAGCTTCTTGACTTCTTTATTTCCTGAGACTCCATTTGGCCTCTTAAGTAAGTCAGCTGCTTTAGTCCCTAAAGCAGTGGTTCTCAAGCTTCCTAATACTGAAACCCTTTAATAGAATTCCTTGTGCTGTGCTGTGGTGACTCCCTACCTCCCCAAAATAAAATTAGTTTCTTGCTACTTCATAACTGTGATGGTTTGAATATGCTTGGCTCATAGGAAGTGGTACTATTAGGAGGTGTGACATTGTTGGTGTGGGTGTGGCCTTGTTGGAGGAAACCCATCACTTTGGGGATGGACTTTGAAGCACTGCTCCATGTGGAAAGAGAGTCTTCTGTTTGCCTCCAGAACAAGATGTAGAACTTTCAGCTCCTCCAGCACCACACCTGCCTGGGCACTGCCATGCTCTCTGCCATGATGATAATGGACTGAACCTCAAAATCAGCAAGCCAGCCCCAAGTACATGTTGCCCTTTATAAGAGTTGCCTTGGTCATGGCGTCTCTTCACAGCAAGGGAAACCCTAACTAAGACAATAACTGTAATTTGGCTACTGTTCTGAATCATAATGTAAACATCTGATTTCGGGATATCTGACATGTGACCTCCAAAGGGATCACAAGCTACAGGTTAAGAACTGCTGCCTAAGGTATGGTCATTGTCTTCCTGCCTAAGGGACTTGGCAGGACTTCATCTTCTTCCTGGAACCTTCTTGCTCCATTCGACCCTTCATCCAGATGATGTCCTCTCATGCTTTTGCCAGCATCTCCACTGATGAACCCTCTCCATTCACACTCTTCAGTAAAGACTGCCCCGCCCATCTGTCCTCCGTTATGCCTGCTATTTCTATCTATCTCATTCACACAGTTGACCCCATGGGCTCACTCACTTATGCCTTCTCTTGGGTTCAGCTCTAGAATGTAAGCCCCCTATAATGGGTCCTACAATGCAGGCATTGTCACCTAGGAGGCACTTAAATATTTGCAAAAAAATGAATGAATGAATAGAGGTCTATTATCTGCACCGGGATGCAAGTTCAATACCAGCCTTAGCAATGATGACTCAGTAGGAACAGACTGGGACTTTGGGAATGGGAAAGGGAAGAAGAAAGGCACAGGGGCTGGGGAAGTGAGCAGAACCCAGCCAAAGCCCAGCAGGGATAGCTTGGCTCAGTCCCATCTCAGGCAGTGACTTCAAAGCTCTTCAAAGGAAGCCAGTCAAGGTGTGTCAGTCCTAGGAGGTATCAGTGGCAGCCCCTCCCGTCTCTGGTGCCCCCCACCTTTGGGTCTCTGATGCTACACCTTCTCCTGCAGGTCTGGTAATTAACTGTAGCTACACAGTGTGTTCACACAGATGTAAATCACCGGGCAGATACTTTGGGGCTTATCTACTAATGAAAACTCCTTGGCATTTCTGTAAGCATATTATGGTCAATTACAATTAATTCAGTTCGCATCGACTGCCTTTTTCCTTATGCAAAGATCGTGCAAATGGAGTGTGTGCGCTGAGGGCTGCAGGCCTGCAAAATCCATAATGGTTAGCTTTCAGGGGTAGCCAGGAAAGAATGAAACCCAGGGCTGTTTGAAATTTAAATCAGAGTGAGGCTGGTCAATAGAAGCTGACTCCCTGCTCTTGGCTGAGTGTGGGAGGGTACTGGGGGTACTTTCCTCCTATCCAAGGTTATGGAGGTCACTGACTATCCCTTTTCCTTATCACTGTCTTTCTTGAGACCATTCCTCCTCCCACATCCTGGCCTTCCTGGCTACATCTCTCAGTGACCCAAGGGACTGACTTCCTGTCTAAATACTGTAGCTTTGGTGAGTCACGGGGACACACAATTGCTTGACATGAGATGAGGGCCTGTTTTCTTTTCCTAGCCTTCTCCAACCTCAAACTCTAACAAAGTTGGGAAAATGACAAGTGTTAAATACATATTTAAGTTTCAGTGTCTGGCTCAGCTGACATCTGTTTAAAATTAGTTATAGGCCAAGACCGTGCTCTGTCCTTTGTTGGTATTTTGCAAAGTGTGGGTGTACCACACAGGCCCGTGAGAGGAGTAGTTCTTCAGCACAAAGACTGCATTATACAATTAGACTCTAGATTGTACATGAGCCCTTATGTTCTAACTTCTGAGACTGATAATGGGAAATCCAATTCTCCGTCTTTATTAGTTTTACCACCACACCCAGCCAATGCCTGAGGAGGATGACTGTGTGTCTGTCCCGTCGTTCCTCTTTGGTATGTTGGTAATACCCCAGGGCTTCTCAGAGAGGAAGGAAAGTTGGATGTCTGGGTTTCCTGAGTAGAGATGAGGCAAAGAGCCTCTGGGCACGTAAAATGTAAACTGTTTTGAAGGAGCTTCTTCTCAGAGGTTGTTTTCACTCACATCCACCACGCCAGAGACTGCTCCTGAATTACAGGGCAGTACAGACAGCTCTGCACTCTTGGCTACACACACATCTGACTCTCTTCCGAGCCTATGACCAAGAACAACGAGAGGAAACAGAGTATTCTGGTTTATAATTGTGGTGGGAATGGCACAGAAGAAGGAGCAGGAAGCAGGGAGGTCATGTTCCATCTGCACACAGGAAGTGGAGAGAGAACAGGAAAAGGAGTGAAGGTATAAACTTTCAAAGCTTCCCCATGACTTACTTCC
The DNA here is from genome assembly GCF_963924665.1 of Micromys minutus. NCBI lineage: Eukaryota > Metazoa > Chordata > Mammalia > Rodentia > Muridae > Micromys > Micromys minutus. Next base: position 48,478,356 of record NC_137980.1, on the reverse strand, counting down.
TCTAGCAAGGCCCCACCTCTCGAAGAAGTTTCCCAAAACAGCACTACCAAATGGGGACCAAGTGGTCAAATACATGGGCCTATGAGGGACATTTCCTATTCAAAACACAACGCCATCTTTCCTCTTTTTGTTTAAATGTTTTCTCTGCCCAGCACTTGGCCTAACGGGGTGATGGGTAGGAGGGGCTAAGGCAAAATGTTTCTCAGTAGCAGCCCTATAGCCATGGAGTTTGATGTGTAGAGACACTTACTCCTTCTCAGCCCTCAGGTGGGACAACTCTTCTCTATGGCGGCTTCTTGGGTTCATCAGCAAGATTGTGTGCCAACTGCCCACAGTGCTAACCTACCTGACCGTACACATGTTATCCTCTGCTTTCTCTTCATCTCTGGTTTCTCCACTTCCTGATGCCATTTCTGAGATAATGTTTCATATACTACTGTACAGGAATTCTGTCTCAGGGTCAGCTTCTCGAGAGCTGCATCCTGTTACCTCTTAGCTCAAAGGATTATTATTAAAAATTATCCATGGCTTGAGGTGAACATAAATGTCTTCATATTATATACAACATCAAACAAAGCTTTCTGGATGCTGTTGTCTCCCATGGCTGTATCAGAAATAATTATGTTCATGGTTTTTCTGGTGGTGATTCCCTTCCAAGTGCTTCTTACACATGTAAGCCAACACACACACACACACACACACACACACACACACACACACACACACGGCACTCTACTTAATAAACTATAATGCATTAAAAAAAACTGGGTATACTATATTTTGTATTTCTCTTAATGTACTAGGATTCTTACACTCTTTCTTTTGGAAAACATTTCATAATATTGCATGGTACAAATTCAGCTTAATGACTCCCTGACTGGTGGACACTTTGGTTATTTCCAGTCAATAATGGCTTCAGATTTAGGGCTTTTCTCCATTTGCTGGAACTTCCCTCAGAGAATTTAGTCTTGCAGATTAAGGGCTCCCTCTTGGAAGTTCATTCTGAAGTAGTCAAAAGCTGGTTATAAGATTAAAATATAATGAAGACCAGATAGGGTTCTGGGAATTCCAGATAATGTAGCACAACTCCTTCAAGTCCCCCAGAGACCTAGAAGCAGACTCTGAAGAGGTGGATTGGGACAAGACTCTGAAGAGAGAAGGGGAAGGAACAGGGTGTGGGCGCTAAGGAAGAGGAGTCTTTTGGATTCAAACTCTGGAGATTCCATTTGCTAATTTATCATAAGACCACAGAAATAAATGATCCCTCCTGCTCTGTCCAGATGGTGCTTTCTTGGCTTTTGGCTTTGCCTTCACAGCTCTTACCACATCAAGAAGAGGGCTAGCAACAGAGAAACCTCTCACTGGCTGAAATTCCCTCCATTGAATTTTCCTGTACCATCTCAGCCAAGGAGCTAGGTCTGGGGAGCATGAATGTTAGACTGGACCATATGGAAGTAACATATTTGTAGAATGAATTGAAATTTGAATGCTAGCAAATTGCTATATGAGCAATGGTTGCCATCTGGGTTTCTGGTTAGAGGTGGGGATGAGAAGATACTTGACATATACATGACAGAGACTCCTCTGGTTTCCTTCCTTCGTTCATGGCAGCCATCACTAATCCATTGAAACACACAGCCCACTGACTCAGCTGCGGACATACGACTTCTCAACTCATCACTGTGAATGCTCATTACCTGAAGATCAGAGCCAGGATTAATGACAGTGTCTACAGCCATCATTAGTAGTGGGTAGTGGTTCTTAACCTGAGGGTCACAACCCCACTGGGGGTCACATATAAGATATCTACTTTACGGCTTACAACAGTAGCAAAGTTATAGTTATGAAGTAGTAGTGATTGGGTGTTGTTGATGGTCCTGGTGTTGTTTGTATTTTGATGTTACTTCCACTTCCCCAAGAAGGGTTGTCTGGTCATGTACTCAAGTGACTTCATCGGAACCTTCTCCCCATTTTAACTTGTAAGATCAAGGCTAGAGCTGATGATTGGGCAGGGGAAGGGAAGGTGGAGCTAGAAAGTTTGAGGGGGTAGGCAAGAGGAGAGAGAGGGGTTGAATGGAGGAAGAGGAGGTGGAAGGAAGATGGAGCTGAAGCACATGGTCCAGAGAAACCGAAAGTTATAAGGGATCTCATAGCTGGGGAACGGAGGAGTGTGGTGGTGGATCTGCCCAATCTAGGTGCCCTGTTTGTAATCATATTAATTGAGTTCTGTTTTCTTTGCATGGGCTTATTTGGGTTGGAGAGGTTACTGTAGAGATTGGGGCAGAGACAAAGTTTTGTAAGGCAGGAGAGAAGAGGAAGGAGGAGAATCAAGATGGAGACGGAGCAGGATGAACCAGACCCAGGTGGTCTAGGTCAATTATATATTGACTAAGTGGGTGATTTATATCTTTATTAATTGGCTGTGGGTTTATTGTATGGATGTATTGTAGACTGAGAATTTAACGTATAAATCTGATGGATAAATTACAAGTTTCTGGAGCTTTGATTTTACTAGGCTACAGGGAATGTGAGCAGAGCTCCCGACTGGCAGAGAGACAGCTGGGAGAGGCAGCAGCTATAGAATAACTGTGGCTAGAGAGGTGTGGTGACATGCTAGAGTGGTCCACAGAATGTGATGTGTGTGTCAGGTGTAACAACCTGCCAAAGGGACAGTGTGTGAAAGTGGCTAACAGAGAGACAGCTGGGGTTCACGGCTCCAGTTGGAGTGGCTCGTGGTCTGCACAGTTCTATGCAGAGTGAGAACACACGGAAAATGGTAGTTACCACCTCTTTTAATAGTTACTGCAACAGTTGGGGGTCATCACAACACGAGGAAGTGTATTAAATGCTTGCACCGGTAGGAAGGTTGAGAGCCACTGGGCTTGGAGATTTAGGTAGTTACGGTCAGGTTTGTGTTTGGTTCACAGTTCTCTGTTCTTTTGAGCCAGTGTTGATTTTAGACCAAGTTTAGAACAGGGGAAAACTCTTGACTTTTGCTCAGAGTTCAGGTGAGTTTGCTGAGGTGAAAAATGTCTTGCTACTGCTCGGAACTGGATCAGGGTTAATTTGCTAGTTCCTAGAGTTGGGCCAGACCCAGAACGGAGGTTTGGATCTGTGGTGCTCTAAGTCATTAATTTGAGTTTCTTAAGAGGGTTCAGTACTCAGCCCTCATAGCTGCTACCCCACCCAATGTCCGACAGAGTAGCAGTGATCAAAAGCTGTTGTGAACCGATGCTAGCTATGGAGTACTTGCAAGCAGGCAAGTGACGTTGGTGGACTTAGCAATTCTGAGGTTAATTTTCTGTATCGGGAAAGAACAATGTCAGTGGTACCACAGGTTGTTTTCTTTGGCTGTTTGTTTTTGGTGGTGTTTCTTTCTTTCTTTCTTTCTTTTTGAGATGAAATTACGTGGAGTATCCAACCAGTCTTGGCCATCAGGTACTCAATCAGTGTGAAGTCCTATACTCTGTATAAACTGCCGTCCTGTTGCTCAACAAAACTGATGACGATAGAAGCGACAATTCATTAAATGTTTGTTCTGGAGGAAGCACGGGTTCAAGGCTCTGACCATGTAGTAACTCAGTTTTACTCAGAATCTGTCGTAGTTAAATAACAGGAGGTAAGGAGACAGGCATACAGACATGAAGATGCTTACTTACGTAGCAGTTGTTACTGCTCTCAAGGTTACTGCGGTTCAGGCTCCACTTCCTGCCGGTAGCTGTGTGATCAGCTGTTTGATCAGACTATGATCTTGATTTGTGGATCCTGAGAAGGGAAGAGGCAGAAATAGTCCAGGGTGGAAGAGAGATCTCCAGAGCAGTCTTTTGAGAGACAGGTTCAGCTAGACAGCTTGTTTTATGGGGCGTGGGTGTAGACAAAGGCTACTTAAACTTTTGGGGGTAGTTAGGGGCTTTTGAGGTGCATGTACATCATTGAACAGGGCCAGGGCATTGGGGATATTTCATTTGCATAAGGAGGAATTCCAAGTATTGTCAGATATGACTTTATAAGAGGAGGGGAAGTTTAACTTGGCTGCCTGGCTACATGACCACCTCTGGGGGACATGGTGGAAGATTCAGGGCTATGAACCATGGGATACAAAGGCCCAGGGCAAGGAGCCTTACCCTACTCCTGCCACCTCAGGGTGACATTTCCAGTGCTCCGGGCCAGCTCCCCAGTCTTAACAGCCATGCTCATCACAACACTGAGCTAGTGTGAGAGTGTCCAACCTCATGTAAGGAGTTGCCAGTCTCAGTTCTTTGTTGGCTATTGCTGGAGTCTCTACTCCTTTTCATAGGGATCTTCCCTTAGAAGCTGATTTGTCTCAGAATAAACAATGTAGGATCGAGAGGTAGAAAGTAGCCAAGAGAAAAACTATCATCTATATAATCTGGTCTTGAAAGTAAGATGCAGTTATGCCTGCCATATTTCATTCCTTCAATTTGTGTAGATATATATGTGTGTGTATAAGCATATGTAATATATATAAATATATATTATATACATATACATGTATATAGTATACATCCATATATTCACTCATATATTGTATATACATATATAAATATGCATGTTTATATATAAATTATATATGTATATGTACATATATACATATATACATACACATACATGTCAATAATCACACACACACACACACACACACACACACCCCACAGATCAAATCCAGGTATTTGTAAATGTTAGGTAATACTTGAACACTGAGTTCTAGTAAAATGTTTTAACACATGCTTTTGCTATAACAGGCCTTTGCCATATGATACTTCTGGGTCAATCTTCTAAGTATCTGGGATTACCAGCTTGCATCACCGTGTTGAGTTCATGCTCTTGAAACCAATACTTATTTAACATATAGCGGGATCATCATACTCTTAGTAAAGCCCACTGTTCACATTCCCGTTTCACCATCTGTAACACTGTGGTGTTTCTCTTCTAGCTCTGTGTATGATTGCTTTGTAAGCATCTTGAAGCTGTGCTTTATAAATTTTTAATCTCCATGCTTGTAACATGCCTACCTAGGTGTCTTAATTGCAAAAAGGAAGAAAGAAAGATATAGAATAAACATATTCTATATCTTAATTAGAGTTTTGTCATCAAACTGATAAAACTGTGCTTTTTTAGCCCACTCTGTATGTTATAGCAGGACACTCAAGGGTTCTTAATTTATCAAAAAAGGTTTGTTCTGCTTTATCTTTCTTCTGGACAGGAATAAAATCAAGTGACTACATCTTGTTAGCTTCTGGTGAGGCTCTTTTGGTGGAAAGTAGAAAAGAATCAGGTGTCAGCAGAAGCAAGAGGAGGAGCAGAAAGAAGTAGGCCCATCTACCTTAGAGCCAACTAATCTAGACTCAGAATGAAACTCATTTACAGGAGAAAGGCATTCAGCTCCTTTTGAGGTCTGAGCCTCATGACTCAGTGACCTCCTAAAGGTTCCACCATCACTCAGTATCAGAACAACCTCACCATCTGTTGTGGTAGAAAAAGAAATTCCTCTATGTTTACCATAGCATATACTCTTTAAAGACACGTATACTTTATAACGTATGCATCTTCGTCAATAGTTGAAAAGTTAAAAATAAATGGCACTTCTCAAATAAAATCATTCATGGATTTAAGAACAAAAATGTTGGCTTTAAAAGCAGATTGGAGGGTTGGGTGTAGTGGTATACACCTTTAATCCCAGCACTTGGAAGGTTGGACCAGGCAAATCTCTGTGAACTTGAGGCTAGCCTGATCTACATACACATGGAGTTCCAGGACAGTTAGGGCTACATAGTGAGACACAGTCTTAAACAAACAAAAAACAAACAAACAAACAAACAAACAGCAGATTTTTTGTGAGGAAGTGGAGGTGAATCAGGAAGGGTTGGGAGGTGAATTGAATCAAAATAACACTGTACACATAAAGTTAACAAAGAATAAATAGAAATACCAGAATAGACACAGCTGAAGACAAGAGAAATGAACTAAAACAAGGAAAGGTAAAAAATGGTGTAAGGATCCATTATTCACAAAGAATGATGCCCCAGACTCAAATAGCATACAATAGTAAAGATCACTTATCTGCAGAGAACCTTCATGGAAGGGTCCATCATGGGGATGGAAGACAGGAGGGATGGACTTTGCAGGGTCAATTGGTAGCCTGGTTGAATAGGGTGGGTGACTTAACCTTTCTTTCCCTTGATTGATTGTCTCTTTTTTCAAGGGTAGATATGGGGACTTTTGTTAACTAACTATACTTGGCTCAAACTAGGTGGTAGGAAAGCTTCCTGATTGGCTGCCTGTGAGGGGTGATTTTTCCTGGAATTGACTTGTTTCGGCCTTTTCTACTTCTAGCAAACAGAAACTTGGGTGTAGTCTCCCAAACTTCCAGTTTGCAGCCTGTCCTGGAGTCAGCCTTGCTCTTGCTAACACAGTCCTCTGATGGAAGCTGTGGAAATGTGTGGAAGTGATCTGAAACAGAATTACTGTACGTGCTCAATTAAATATCACAAGATCAGAAGAGAAAATGGAGGAGAATAGTAGAATCATCATTTGAGGAGCTCAGTGGTCAAGATTTTCTAAATTTGAAAGACATAAACGCACATGATGAACTCAAAAGTTAAACCTGAGTGAGGTCCATCTGGTTCATTAGAGTAAAACCCCTGAAAGTCAAATTGAAAGAGAAAATTTTGTAAAGCATCTAAAGAAAGCAGCACTCTGCCTTTCGTGGTGCAGGAAGAACACTTAGAGATAACTTTCGAGCAGAATTTATCTAAAACAGAATGTGGTGTGAGAATAATTTAAATGTGTTCAAGAAAAGCAGCCAACAACATAGAATTGTATACCCTCCAAATTCCCTTTAGAAGCAGAGGTGAAATAAATACATCCCAAGGAAATGAAACAAAATAATTGTGTCCATGGGTTTTCACAAAGAAAAATGGTAGAGGAAGTTCTTAAGGTCAAAGGACAATAATCCCTGATGAAAACATGGAATCTTTGAGTAGTGCAGAGACACATCCGAATGTCTGGAGACAATCCAAAGCAAGGGCAGTCATCCTTTGACATCGTAACAGTAAAACGAGTGAACTAAAACTGAAGCAAAGACTTCTGGGATTCTCTTGATAGCTCAGAAGTGTTGATTTTTATTTATCCTTTAACTTTCAGAATATATTTAAAGAAGCATATAGACAAAAAGAGTAATCTGGTGGATAGTGGAATAGTAAATAATGCTTGGTTAATCCTAAGATTCCTAAAGCAAAAAGTAAAGAAATGCCGAAAGGTAAGGCAGTTGAAGACACATATTAAAATGGTGGGTTTAAGCCCTAATACAACAGTGGTTTTATTAAATGTGCATGATATAAATTCTATAGGTAAAGGTAAATATTTTGTTTCAAAAATACATCTGCATGTAAAGTATTTCCTTCGTTATGAGGACACATATAAATTAAAGCGAGAACATAACAGAAATATATAATTATCTTTACAATAGACAAAGTTCATTTCATGAAAAGTAGCATTGCCTGAGTTTTAAAGGTAGACATTTCAGAATGACAAAAGCGCTGAGACATCAGGAAAATGTAATGGTGTAAGTTCACATGTACTCAGTTAACATAATTTAAAACATCAAATAAACTCACACCTGTAGTAGGTGACTAAGTATAATCTTTGAGCTGACAGACTAACACATAGCGAGATGGAGTGAGGCTGGGAAAAGCATTTGCTGTGCAGATATAGGAACACAGGTGTGAGTCCATAGCACATATATAGAACTGGGGACAGAACACATGTCTGTAAACCCAGTATTTGTATGATGCAGTTTGACACGGAGACAGGAGAATTGCTGGAAGTTCTTGTGCTAGCTATCTTGCGGTATATACCTGTGAACAGCAACATAAGGAGGAAGGGGAGGATGGAGATGAGGCTGTTTTCCGACTGCTGCATTCATGCTGTGCTATGCTGGACACATATGCACATGTACATGTGTGCACACACACAAAGTACACAAATATGCATACACATATCAACATGCATATATATCATATGCAATAAGTTAAAATCAGTGACAGTGAAGATCTGGTTATTATACACATCGATTAGCCCAATATCCATAATTAAACAAACCTGACTTGATTAAAGACTAATCAAATGTTAGTAGAACACTTACTGACAATGCATACTGACATCGTATATAGACTCATGGAAGCCTGATTATATTTGAAGGTAGAAATCAAGTTTTGTCAGCCATAACACCAAAACGGTTCAGTTTCTGTCCTCTGACAACCTTGGAATTAACTCAGAAGTAAACAATAAAAAAAAAAATCAGAAGTTCTGCAACAATTGGAAATTAAGTAATTATTTTGAAAGAACTTACAAATGAAAGAATTCATTGGCTTGGATTGACTAAGGCTAGAAACATTGGGGTGCAGACGAAGCTGTTAGAAGGAGGTATGTCGTCCCCAGCCTTGTTTTCCGAAAGAAGAGACTCAGACATTAATACTCTACATCCTCACTTCAAGGAGTTTGAAAAACCCAGACAAAAATCTCAGAAGGTGCAGCAGACACAATAAGAGACTGGAAATTAATGTCACAAACAAATATTCAATAAAAAATTAAAACCAGATCAAAGACTAACATGAGATAAATCTGTAGCAAGATTAGTCAAAGAAGAATTAGAGAAAACCCCAGCTTGGCCATAATAATGGGTAAAGGTGAGTTAGTACACACGGTATGGACATACCGGAGAGAATGCCACGCTTCATGCCTGTATATTTCAAATGTAGTTAAACTATGTAAATTCCAAGGAAAATATAATTCGCCAAAATTGACCTTAAAAGAGATTATTTGAATATTCAGATAATAATAAAACTATGTTAACTGGAATTTAACACTTTATATGCAAACCCCTTCATTGATTAAATTTAAAAGTTGTAGAAGAAATAATAATATACAAACTTAAAGTAAATAGAAATAGAACATCAAAGGTAACATGATACTAGAAATCCTTTTAACAAAAACATTACTTTAAATGTTATAGATCCATTTCTTTGTGTAGATGCACAGAATATAAAAAGAACAATCAAATTAAGCCAAGTGACTTATAATAAGGGTAACAGAAGCTGGGTGATAGTCAACTTAGAACACACAAAACCTTCCTTCCATCAGATACAGGGCCATAGGGCAGGACAGTCTGTCAAAGGCATCAGAGTGCAACAGTAAACAGCAGAGACCTGATGAGATCCAGATATGCTGAGCTTCAGATTTGTAAAAGAAACAGGACACCCTGACTCCGGGTGCTAGGCAAAATTCTAGGGAGAGATTTCTAGTGGGGTTTTAAGCAAAAGCAGAGCAAACCCATGAGCATCATGTGAGCAATTTGGCATTCTGCAAAAGCATAGCTTAAGCCAGGACATTAGTGACTTACAGAAGACCCAGATACTGAAAGAGTCTCCCACCCCCACCCTAGCAACTTGTAGGGAAGTAGAAGTCTCTGCATTTTAATGTCTCCATGACCCAAAGTCCCCCCTTTCCATATAGAAAACCATCTGTGCCTCAGTCATTGGCTGTGACTTGGGTGCAGACTTGTGTGTACAGGATTGCTGGCCATGGTGCAAATGGAATCCAATTGCAATTTCCTTGGGGCAGAGGAAAAAGACCAGTCATGGGTGAGTGCAAGGCAGGGCCAGTGGGGAGTATAAACAACCCTGAGACCTGGGGCTAGGACACAGGCCCCTGCCTCATCCTGGAAGTGCAGACTGTGCTTGACCTGATTATGTTCTACACTCCCAGAACCCTAGAGACACTTGGCTCAGACAGCCTACTTGTGTAGCTATCATCTGGTCCTGCTCTGCCATGTGACCAGACATCTGTATAGGAAGTTCTTCGAAGTAAACAGTTAAAAAGCAGCTCCTTAGGAAGCAGAGGGGCACTACAGCAACAAAACAGTCTCCTGGATACAGCCGCCATTGCAATCATATACAGACCTGCCCATGCACAGAGATGTGTTGAGAAGAAGGAGGTCAGAAGAAGTGGTAGGGGAGAAACAAAGGGAACTGGGGTGAATACAATATATGCATAATACAGGAACGTGTCAAAGGTAACAGAGGATCCCAATAAAAATAATTCTAAAAACAAAACCTAAGGCATCTTCAACCCTCTTAGGAAGGAATAGTGAGAGTTCCTGTCCTTTTCCTTACTGATTTGTCCTGTTCTGAGCTTGTTTTATTGTTTTTCCTCACTGTTATTCTTTACATTCTCATCTAATCTATATTTCTTCTCCTCCCCCCCTACATGCATACCTTTCTTTTATTGAGTAATTAATAATACTTTTACCTTTAGTAACTTGAAATTCACAGTGCATCCCAGAGCCATCCTAGTTTCTTTTTATTTCTCTCTACATTGGGGATGTTTCTTGTTTAGAAAAAATTTTATTAGTTGTTGGAGAATTTTGTACAGTGTGTTTCTGATTATGTTTACCTTCTCCTTCAACTTCTCCCAGATCCACATACCCTCAAATCGATAAAATTTTGTGTCCTTTTTCTTTTAAATCACAGTCGAATCCTTTTTTGTCTTGTCCATTTATTTAACTCCCCTAAGGTGAAGAAAGAAGAAAGAAAAGAGCAACATTCAAATCATCCAGGGCTGTCCCACTGCAGGAGTAATTAAACACCTCTCTCTGATAACCCTAAATATGAATGGTTTTAATTCTCTCCTCAGAAGGTGAAGTGTGATTGGATCAAAGACACTAACTACCTAGCTGTCTCCTGTCTTTGGAAAACACATCTTACTGGCAAAGACACATACACACTGAAAGTAAAGGGATGGAAAATGTACCGATTGACTAGAACCTAGATTGAGGAAGGCTGGAGCAGCTGTACTCAGAGATAATAAATAGACATAAAGCCAAAATTATTTTTAAAAAGACCATCAAGAAGCTAAGAAAGATGAAAAGTTCATCATAAAAATGTAATGATGCATATACAATTAATGGTGCACACAACTTCCTAAAACAAACTCTACTGACAAAAAGAAAAAAAAAAAGAGCAAAAGCAAAGTTTCATGTTGAATAACAGTGGGGCATTTTAATGTCTCACCTACATCAATAGATAGATAAAGACAAAACATTAAAAAAGGACCTTCAGAGTTAAACCTAAACACAAATCAAACTGTCTAAATAGATCTCCTCAGATGCTCTACCCAACAGCTATGAAATATTCACTGTTTTTAGCAGTCCATAGTGGACTTTTTCTAATATAGCCTACATTATACCTCATTAAGCAATCTTTAAGGAACACAAAAAGTTAATTTCTTGTTTTTTTTTTTTTTTTTAAAGATCACAGTGGGGAAAAATGACAAACTAATAGCAAGAGAAAGTAGAGAAGATTTATCTGTTGGGGTTCAGAAATCACCACACAAACCATAGGAACACCAACCTCAGTTAAGCAAGAATAGTTTACTGAATGCATACCCCAAGACTGATTGATCAGAACTACAGAAAAATTGTGGTGCCAGACTGTTCTTAGGGCAGGCTTTTTATAGGAAAAATTGAGTCCAGAAGTTCAGAAGGCAAGGGTGAACGTGGCACTACATTTTAGCTAACTAGACAAAGCATTATCAGCTACCCTTTAAGTTAATTGGTCCTAAGTACAGTAAAAGGTGTGTGTGGATGGGTGGTGAAAGAAGAGGTTCGGAATATAAGTCGTACAAACACAGTGTTAGGATCTTTTAGGAGAGTTTCTCAGTATCACCTATGGATAATTACTTCTGAGAAGTGGAATCTAAGAACCTGAACTTGATTTAATTTTATGAGAGAAAGAAGACCGAACACAACATGGCCATAGTTATGTTAAAAGGAGCAGGACTCAACAATACCAACACCTGGAGACTGGACAAAATGCTTTTGAATGGTTAGTGAGTCGTTAACGAAATCTAATGGGAAACTGAAACCTCCTTGAAGTTGAGTGACATGAAGACATCACTTTCTAGGGTCTGTCGGAGGCAGCAAGGACAGTTCTAAGAGGGAAGTCCACAGTCATAAATCATATCCCATCCTACCCCAGTCACAATGGCTGTCAGAAAACTACAAACAACAGATATCGGCACAGATGTGGAAGGAAAAGTCACTCTTTCCTCTTGCTGGTGGGAATATAAATTAGCAAACCACTTTTGGGAATCAGTATGGACATTTCCCAAAGAATTAAAACTGTAGCCATCACATGATTCAGATCCACCACTCCTGCTCATTTACACAAATAATTTAAGTCACTTTATAACATGGATGCCTATACACCTATGTTTGTTGCTATACAATGCACAACATCCAAGTTATGCAATCAGTTTGGGTACTTGATGGATGAAGAATAAAGAAAAAGAAAATATAGACTAGACACACAATGGAGTTTTATTTAGCTGTAACAAATAAAAACAGTATTTTTTTTTTGTAGAAAAATAGATGGAAATAGAGAACATATACGTCTACAATACATAGAAAGCTCTTCTATAAATCAATAAAACTATAGGGAGCTCAATAGTAAATGGACATAGAATTTGAACAGGTTCTTCATAGAGGATATCTAAACAATCAATAAAAGTGAAAAAAATGAATGATGTCATTATTCATGGTTAAGATGCAAATTGGCATCACAATCTTATATGGGAAGTGTTGGTGAAACTGAGGTGGTTGCTATGTGTGTCATGGTACTGACTGAAAGGTAGCCCAAGACTCCCCCGGATACTGTTTCTATCAGGTAATCTGACGGATGGCAAAATGCACTGAAACAGTTGTCTGTGGCCACAGAGGACTTGAGAGTAAGTGACAAGTGGTGTCAGAGTTACTGACTGACCAGGCAAGTAATTATTTGAGTCTATGTAAATTTATTGTGCGGTATGTACACATTTCATATGCCCATCATCGCCTATTAATTGTTTATTTAAAAATAAAACCACCAGACACTAAGCCAAGAACTTACACAGTTGTGGGAAAGCAACTAATTACCTTTACTTCACAAAGCTCAGGTCTTTGCCTGATATGTGTAAACCAGAGAACTGTCACCAGGGGAGGCAATCTTATCCCCAGACTTGTTAAGCTTTCACTTCCATTGTAGCAAAGGCCATATGATTCATGTGCAATATTTAGAATGTAATGACTTTGGCTATAGACATGTCCTGACCACCCAATTCTCCTACAATGGAAGCCGTGTTTAAGAATGTGAAAGGAATGAAGAGGCAGGGGCCTGGGAGAGGGGCTTCTTGTCACTCTAGAGACTATTGTTTCTTTATCTTTGCAGGGCTTAGGGTGGTCCCTTACATTTTTTATTTCTGCAGGTTCCAAGGTCCTCCTGGTGCCAGAATGCTTTGGGATCTGCTGACTCTAAGCTTTTGTCCTGAGTGCTTTGCTGGGGCAGCTACAGGTATGCTGGTGGTAGAAACTGGATAATAGGTCTGAGACCTTTAGCCACAATGCTCGAATTTCATGCCTCATAGAAACTGGATAATAGGTCAGAGACCTTCAGCCACAATGCCTGAATTTCATGCCTCAAGGACTCACTGTAGACAGATATCTACCTAGTAACTGGATCCAATGAGCTTGAGATGTAAGTTTTTATAAGATGTGGGTTTATAGTATGGGTTAGTCCTGTGTTCTAACACATGATGAGCCAATACGGGCAGAAGAACCTTCTGAAGTGAATACCACCCACCAAAGCATCCCGGCAGGAGTTTGGCACTTTCAGTTGTTCAGCTTGTAAATACAGGCTGTCCATGAAGAGGACCTAGTCTATGCCTTTGGTGACAGCTGTGCCCACTGAACTGATTTCCATTCCTATTTTTAAATTGTGACTCTCTATTTGACATGGGCATAAGTGGCAGAGGCAGAGGAAGTGGCGAGTGGATAGGGAACAACGACACAGAGTCCAGCTGTCTGCTCTAGTCATTTGCTTTGCATGCAGCCCGTGTCTGCAGAAGACTAGCTCGGTCTGTCACATTTTCCATCCCAAGTGCCTCTTGCTCTGCACATGTATTTCAAAGGCTTAGTTGTTTTCTGAACATTCACCCCCCAACCACAGGATTGCTCATCTTGCAAGCTGGTGAGCCTTCTATTCCAAGAGCCCTAGGATTTTCCAAGAGTTGATGTCACATTTTTTTAGCAGCTCTGCTCTCTCCTGTGATTGGTTCATCTTGGGCTTACACTACCTAAAGACTGGGCCTGGAGGCTTCTTCATCCACGTGGCTTCGATGCTAGTACTATCATTGACTTTTCAATATCTCCAGATTCACTTTCCTTTAGCAATAACATCGCCAAGCAAAATTCTGTATTCCATGGCTCTTCCAAGTCAGCAAGATGGTGTCCTTTCTCACATCCTGTGCTCTGCTGGTCCTTAGCAATCAGCATAACCCATCTTGGAGGTTGGCAACAGACATGGTTGTTGCCCTGCCTCTACCTTGACCTTTTGATGCTTCCTGACTTCTATATGCTAACGTCTCCATCTCTGTTCCCTAAGGCTTTCCCCGCTTCCATTGAAGAACCCCAAAACAGCAGATCAGTTTGTTTGCACAACAGACCTGGTGTCGGTGACTGTGCTGGATGAGCACAAACATACATGACCCGGAATATTGCTTTTGAAGGAGAATAATGCTGCTGTGATTTTGTACCATTTCTCAGCAGCAATTTGTGTATGCAACAGAGAGTTATTGAGTATCACTCTTTGATAGACTCAGGACATAACATAGTGATGCAGATGTAGGAGAAGGAAGAGACAACAAGCTATGTTACATGGCAGCGTGTCTTTCCACGGCCATTACAACCCAAGGTATATGATGGGGATGGTAAGTGTCTGGCTTGTATGAGCACGGTTGAAATGGCAGATTTCTCCCTGAAGGCTTTGACACAGCCTTCCCTGGGAAGAATATAGTGAATAGAATTTCAAGGGTGGAGAACAGAGAGAAGTAAGGATTCCCTGGACTGTGAGGAGAACTGACAGAAGAGGGGACAGCGAGAGGGGTAGGTGCTGAGTTAGTCAGAGTCAGGTGCCTAGCAGATCATCAACAGCTACGCAGATTGCATACGTGATGGACACATGTGCATGTGGACATGCATGTGTTTGTATGTATGCGAGTGCTACAATGTATGTGTCCTGTCTCTTTGTGGTTGTATTTATCTGATCACACGTTAATAAATAACATGTGTTCTCATTTTGGCTAGTGTATAGTCACGTGACTTCATGTTTGTGCCAGTTCCTGTGTACAAAAGCTTGCATTAATGATTTCAACTGTGCTTTGTTGCACATTTCTGTGAATATGTATCTATTGATATCACCAGGATAACATCTAGATTGGGCTAGAGATCATAGTTCAGTCCTAGAGAATTTGCCTAGCATGCATTACATCCTAAGTTCAGTTCCCAGTTCCATAAGAGGCAAGTAAGCAAAAGACACCAACTGGATCCACAGCCTTGAATTTTTATGAGTATGTTTGTATATACATACTGATGACTGTGCTATTGTATGCATATGTACCAGTGTTGGTGTGTGTGTGTGTGTGTGTGTGTGTGTGTGTGTGTTTGTATGTGTGTGTGTTGTATGAGTGTACTTGAAGGTACATGTTTATTTGGGTTTCATGTGTACGTAAATTGTGTGGATGTCCAAATTTCTGTATGGGGCTTTGGAAATCTGTTATTCAGACCACAAAAATGTGGAATTTTTATAGCTCACATTTGCTAGCAAGATGCAAACTTTATTTGCAGTTATAGTTGTAGCTGGTTTTATATTTTCAATATTTCTGCTAGTTTATAATCTGAATTCTAAACACTTTATGTGAAGGCGTGAATATGTGTGCATGTACTTAATTCTCCTGGTTTCCATAAGTCAGCTCCAGTTAGCCCCATATCTTCACCCTTGTCTTAATGAGTTTATATCTGTATTTAGAAATGAGTTCCAGTCTGGAGCAGAGTGATTTTCTTTCTCCTCCCGTTAATTTTTTTGCTGTAAGAAGATCCTGTGGCTTGAGTAGGGGGTGGGGTTGGAACCAAACCCGAGGCAGTCATCCCTGAGCCCTAGGATGTGCCCTCAGACTGAAACTGTCAGGGAAATGGAGGGAGTAACTCCTAGGGAAAGAAGATGAGCAGACTCTTAGTTGTTGTTCCTTTCAGGAAGCAAGTAGGCCCAATCCTGGTGATTGACTTTTCTTTAATTCCTGGAAAGAAACATGTATGTCTTGGAAAAGCAGACACTTGCAGTGATGGGTACAGGCTCTCTGTGCCTCTTTTTCTCCAGTCAGCATCTCATGCTTGTGCCCGACGTGTTCTCATTACTCAGACTGTAGGTAGTGATGGGCTTTATAAAACCATTCATTCTAATATAGTCTAGATGCTCACTTTTGATACTTGCCTTGCTGCTGTAGCAAAGCACCCAACCAAAGCAGTGCAAGAAAGGAAGGATTTATTTTGCCTCTCAGTCCTTTGGGGACCATCCATTATAGCCTGGTAGTCATGGTGGGGATAGCTCTAGCTTCTATTGCTAGGATTGTGGGGCAGCTGATCCCGTTGTAGCTCTAATGAGGAAGTGAGTGTTTTCTCCTTTTAATTCAGTCTGGAACTGAGTCCACTGAATGGCGCCCCTACATTCAGAGTGGGTCTTCTAACCTCTGTTAAACCTGTTAGGAACATGTGAGAGGTTGGTCTCCTAGATGATTCTAAATCCCATTAAGTTGGCAATCAAAATTAATCATCACGACACACCTCTCTCATAAGTGAACCTTCTACTTCTCTAATGTACATGTGGTAAGTTGAGTGTATCGATGGTCCCAGTTAATGGTCTCCCTGGATCTGTGCCCCTCACACTCTATAGCCCCCATCTGCTGTCTCTAGGTTTGGCCATGTGACTTTCTTTGGCTAGTAAAGGTGTTAATAGACATAAGGAAAGTATGGTAAGGATCTATGAATTTTTACTTTCTCCTTGGCTTTTCAGTTACGTCAATGAAAAGCCCAGGATAGCCTGCTGAAGGATATATGACCTCACAGAAAGTAGCCGAATTGCTTCAGCCAAGGGCATTTTGGACTACCCATTCATTGAGATTGGAATGTAAATGTTTCATGAGCCAGTGTATTAAATGCCTGGTTTCTACTTGGCCAAACTATTTGGAGAGATACTCGCTTAACTGAAGAATAGGTCAATGGGGACTTTTGAAGGTTAGACCTTGTCCTCTTCTTCTCGTTGTTGTTGTTGTTGTTGTTGTTGTTGTTGTTGTTCTTCCTCTTTCTCCTCCTCCTTCTCCTCCTCCTCTTCTTTGAATTGGCCCACCCTCAGCATCTATTCTACCGATGAACTATTGGGGTGCATAAAGATTCAGAACTACAGGATTTCCACAACACAGGGCAACAACAGGATATCCAAGAAGAGTCCCCATCCCCATGAAGTTTCAGTATCAGTAGAGTAGCAGAAGCCAGAGGCCTTCATACCAGACCAATGAGTCACTGCAATGAACATTTGCAATCAAAGAAGTGTGCACAAAAGGGCATACTGTGGGACACACTGTGACACACTACACATCCACAATGAGTTTTTTTTTTCCCTCTGTTGTGAAGGAGGTTGCAATGGTGTAGGGCAGCTATGAGGGGAAGAGATGAGTGGGATTGTGGTGCATGATCTGAAATTCACAAAGAACTAATGGAAAGTTAAAAAGAAAAGAAGAAAGAAAGGAAGGAAGGAAGGAAGAAAAAATAGAAAGGAAGAAAGCAAGCAAGCAAGCTGTATACTTGCCCAGAAAATGGAGCTTACCAGGAGAGAAGGGCCAATCACTTTTTAAAATAATAGGTTGTCCAGATGTATAGGATGAGAAATGCTTGTCATGGAATATCTGCCTTACACAAGATCACTGGTGAAGGCCCATATCTTCTCCTATATAATAGGTTGATGCAGATTGGCAGGGTAAAAAGGAAGAGTCACCCAGGATTTGTCAATGGCTGGCCTTAAGCCTCACTCTAGAGGGCATCTCTGAGGGCATCTCCTATCTCCATCCTGAGGTGAGCTTGTCCTCTTCAGGGTGTAGGTTAGTAAGGAAGATCTAGTAACGGACAGACATGAGAAAAACTGAAATGGTTATCACTGTGGTACAAGGACCCTGACCCAAGGACATCCTCAGCACTTAGTCACTTCAGCCGAGCCCTGCACCTCACCTGATGGGGAGAACATGGTAAAACTAAAATCAGTTGTTTTCACCCAAATACAGCACAGAATCACCACAGGGGTTTGTTGAAAGGTAAAAAATTAAAACAAACCACAAAGATAGTGCTTGACTGATATGCTTTGAATAATACCTTCCCCCCACAAACACACACACTCACAAGCACACACACACATGCACACACATGCATTCACACATGCATGTATGCACACACATGTGCTCTCTCTCACATGTGTACATCTAAGTATAATGTCATATTAAAGCTTGATCCCTAAAGTCATTGGAGTTGAACCCTCCAAGGAAGTGGAAGCCTGAACATTCCCTGTGTCTCTGCCTCTTTCTCTGTCTCTCTGCATCTTTGAATCTCTATGTGTCTTGTCTGTGTCTGTCTTTTTCTCTGTTTATGGCATGCACATTCAGTCTAACCTGTGTTTCTTATATGATATAATGCCTCTCCTAATGGTTCAAATTATTTGGGTTACCTAATCTTGGATCTTTGGAGCTAGGAGCTAAAATATACCTCCCTCTTTACTGTGTAACAGCCCATGTTAGCTATTTGGTTATAATGATATCAAATTACTACATTGACTCTTCTCTGTGTCTGCCAAATTCCACTGACTTGGGAGTAGGGCTAGATAAGGTGTTTTGAAAAGACCTTGCATGTACCTTTGGGAATTAATTTTGAGTAGAGAAAATCATGCCACAATATGAATCCTGGGGGCTAGGAGAAGGCTTCTTTAGAAAAGTGCTTACTATACAATCATGAGAACCTGAGTTTGGTCCTCAGGGCCCACTTGAAAAAGCTGATAATGTGCAATGTGTTTATAAACCTAAAATAAAGAAAGCAGAGATGAGTAAGACCAGGTGTTCAAACTCCAGCCAAATTGATGATCTCCAGGTTCACTGAGAGACTCTGTCTCAAAAGACAGTGTGGAGAGCAACTGAGAAAGGCAGTAGAGGAGGCTGATCTCTGACATCCATCTAGATGCATGTAGGCACACGTATGTACAAAAGTCAGTTTGGATAATTACAGATTCATTTTTTAAAAGTTCATTAGACAAAAGTAGCACATTGGATAGTTTATAAATATTACTGAAACAAAATGGGACATTTCACAAAAGTAGGTTAATCTAAAGATAACTACCATAAACAGAAATGTGTACAGTTGTTGGCAGACAAAGAAAGTATGTAAAAAGCCAGAGCCAGGGACACCTTGAGTGAGATGATTCTGATGTTCCGACTCCACCCGACTCTCTTGTCCTTTGATTCTTTCTGCATGTGACTTTGGCTAATGATGGGGATTTGTTTGTTTCTTTGTGTTTTCCTCAAACGAACACTCTCCAAACTGTTAGTAGAAGCAGAATGCTGAGAGTTGGTCTTTTGTTATATCTTGTAACACTAAGTATGGGTACCCAAGACCTGGTTGGCCCTGAGATGAGAAAGTCTGCAAGTAGATCCAAGTGATGCCATGGAACCTTGTCCCCAAGTTATCTTTTATTGGTAAATAAAGATGCCAACGGCCAATAGCTGGGCAGAATTGAGAGAGGTGGTGCTTGGTGTTCCCTGCCTGGGGGTTGGAGGAGACCACAAGGAAAGGGAGAAGAATGTGAAGAAAGGGAAGAGAGATGCCATGGGTTAGGAGTCAAGAGGACATGGCCCCGAGGGCTGGCCAATTGGAGTTAAGAGCAGCCCAGGTGAAACAGATTAAGTAATAACTCAGGGTTGCTGGTAAAAAAGTAGATTCTAATAGCATAGAGTGAAGATATCGGCCCAGCTCTAGTGCCAATTAAGGCTTATTATTAAAAAAAAAAAAGTTGTATGTTTTTATCCAGGAACTAGATGATCAGAGGCGGGGTAGAAACTCCAGACTGAGATTAGATTCATTCTACAACCTCGGAACTCTTTCATTTCATTATTTACTTTCCAAATGAAATACCTCACATCTAAAGTCTCCAGATTATATTCCTTTAAAATGTGCCCCCTGTCCAGCCTCAGCCCTGGAGTCTACCCCAGGCTAGTTAAGTCCCAGCTATTGCCCATCTTGGAAATCAAGGGAAGGTGAGGATCAGGCAGCATTTATGCAGCTTTTCTCTTTAAGGTGTCTGGATAGTCACTTAGCTTTCTGTGGTCATACACCTTGGCTTGTATCTTGGAGGCTGAAATGGAGACAGGCTTGTGTGAAGCAGGAATTGGTGTTTGAGAGTCAGGTGTACTAGAGCTGTCTTTTCAGGCAGCTACCCATCCTTCTTCCTTTCTTTCCTATCA
Organism: Micromys minutus; assembly: GCF_963924665.1. Lineage (NCBI taxonomy): Eukaryota > Metazoa > Chordata > Mammalia > Rodentia > Muridae > Micromys > Micromys minutus. The sequence continues at coordinate 48,457,917 of NC_137980.1, read as the reverse complement.
TGCACTCCTTGCTCCTTGTTTATCCTCTCTGACATTGTTCAACTTCTTTATGCTCAGGATGGTTTCTTCTGTAAAGGATTGGACTGGCTGCTCTTTGGGCTGCTGGATGAATTAAATGAGTTGTATTTATAACAGTTTTAGCTTAGGGCTCTTACTACAGTGCTGTGTTAAGAATTATTATACTTATTATATTTATTATTTAAAAGCTCTGAGTCATTTTAATACTAAAGAAAATAACATTATTAATTGTTCAATACCTGATAGATTTTTAAAAAATACATAAAGCATAATTTATTGTTTACTTCCTGTGTTGCCTTGAGTATTTTGTTTGAGCACCATAAAAAATACGTAAGAACTTTGTCTTAGGTACTTTTCTATTGTTGTGAAGAGACACCACATTCAAGGCAACTTATAAAAGCAAGTACTTAATTGGTGGCTTGTTTATAGTTTTAGAGGGTGTTTTAAAGTTTTAGTTTATAGTCCATAATTATCACAGCAGGGAATATGGTGGCAGGCAGGTAGGCATAGGAATGGAGCAATAGCTGAGGGATTATATCTAACCTAAAAGCATGCAGGAGAGAGGGAGAGAGGGGGGAATGGAGGAAGGGAGAGAGGGGGGAGGGAGAGGTAGAGGGCAGGGGAAGGGAGAGGGAGAGAGGGAGAGAGGGAGAGAGGGAGGGAGAGGGAGAGAGAGAGACAGAGAGACAGAGAGAGACAGAGAGAGACAGAGAGAGCATAAGATTGGACTTATCTTGAGTTTCTGAAACCTCAAAACCCAGCCCAGTGACATACCTCCTCAACAAGGCCACACCTCCTAATCCTTCCTAAACAGTTCCACCAATTGAATAGCAAGCATTCAAATACATGAACCTGTGGTAACCACCAAAGGCTTAATGATCATCTTATGTTGTATATATGTGTGTGATATGTGTGAACATGTATGTGCAGACTCATAAGCCTGTGTGTGTACAGAGCATGTTGGGTGTCCTCTGACACCCTCTGCCTTATTTCCTTGTGACAGAGTTTCTCACTGTACCTGACACTTGCCATTTCAGCCAGGTTTGGTGGCTAGTGAGCTCTGGGAAATGCCTGTGTCCATCACTAGCACTCAGTTGTAGGTGTGTACATGATAACACCTTTTTTTGCAGAGGCCAGGGATTTGAATTCAGAGTCTCTAATGAAAAGTGCAGCAAGTTCTTTTTAATCCATCAAGCCATCATCTACTCTTAACCACAGAGCCACTGTCCACTCTTACCCATGGACCATTGCCTTAGCCCTAATACTCTTGCTTTCTTAACCTTATCTTTTGTAAAGAATCTTAGCTTTCCTATCCTAAATTCTATGAATGTCCAGTTTTATGGAAGCTAGTGCAAGCTCTTGGGGGATGTTTATACAAAGTTTATCGTCACATTTGCCAACTCCTTTCAGCTCCCCCGCCAAACCTACTCAGTATTGTATCGTTTTTGAGCAAGATGAATTTTCTTCAGAGTGGGTGAAGCAGACATCATCATTCCCATTTTTCAGATGATTAAGCTGACGGCACTGAGGAGCTATCTCCTGTGGAAGCAAAGCGAACTCCCATTAGGCTGACCGCCCTGAAGAAGTAGAAGCAAATGGGAAAACCAGGTTCTGATGTGCCTCATTTCGCTGTGCTTCCCCAGCTAACTCGCTTTGTTTCAGGTCACTGCTGTGACCTGGATCTGTCCATGTTTTAACAGAGTGATGGCCCTGATGCACCTGCACCACGCACATGCCACGCGCTGAAGGGCCAAGTGTGCCAAATGGAAGACGCATCAAAAACTGTCCCAGCAAGAAAAGCAACTTCGGTGACGGGGCCCATCCAGACATTTGCAAAAAGTCTCTTTGACTTAAAAGCAGAGTGCCTGCCAATCCCGTGGCCTTCCCATCAGAAAATGTCATCTTTCAGAGGACGGAGGGGTGATCCGGGTCACTGGTTTGCTCTGCTGGATTCTCACCAACGCAAAGGCATAGGGTGATTGAGTGGAGGTGACGGGGACTTTGGGAGGGGTGACAGAGTAAGAAGTTAAAAACCTTACACAGCTTGAGAACAGGGAAGGTGAATTTCAAAACATTTGAAAGAACAAAAGGAAGTGAGCTGGGGTTTTAGGGTAGGCTTCAGGCAACATGGTGGCAGTTGCTGAAAACTTATCCAGAGGGTGATTCTGCCTCTGTGAAAATTTCTCCTGACAAAGCTGGGGAGGTGACCCGCTAGGTTTTCTGTAATAAACTCTAGTGGAACCGAGGTATCCAGAGAGAGAGAGAGACAAAAAGTTAGACTTGGGAAGAATGAGTCAAAGAGATGATGGGGAACCTAAACATGACATGGAACTGAAAAGGAGTTGTACCAGGATTGAGGGGGAGGAGGATATATGTCTTTCTCCATCTCTATCTCCATCTCTATCATCTATATCTATATATCTATTATCTGTCTATCTACCTATCTGTCTGTCTGTCTGTCTATACTTAATTATCACACATGGGTGCTACGTTGGGGACTTTGGGATAGGGCCTCTGAATACTGTTAGTGAACCCTGAATGAATAACTAGAGGAAAGGTGGGGGTTGGGGTGGGCTAAAAGGGTAACAACAGTTACCCCACATCTTAACCAACTTAAAAATTGGCCTTCCTGCTCTATAAAGTGTGAGTGTGTTGTTGCTTCAAAACAAGAATCTCTCGAGCACACACAGCAGAGAAAATGCCGCCCCCCAGGACTTAGTGGGTGTGCACCCAGACATCCTATCAGGTTGCTCTCTAGCCGTTCTCATGCCATCATGTCTTGACAGAAGGAAGTGAGTTTGTAGTTTGGGTCTTGGAGGCCAGTTGGAGATCTGAAGAAGGGATGAGCTGAATCAGTGTGGGTTGGAAGGTGAGTGGTAATAATGATCAGCATGAACACAGATGGAACATTTCCTCTCTGTCCAACCCTGTCAGGTCTTTGATATTTTCAGACATTCTGTGGCCAATGGGTTGCTGTCAATGAAGATCTCCAGAGGAGAGCTCTGCATTGGAGCCTTGCTTCATTCTCACTCTACCTTTTCTCCTTCTTTAGAGGATTTCAGAGGAGCCATGAGTGACAGACCTGTGACAGAGGAGAAACAGCACCCTAGGTGACAATCGGAAGCACAGAGTTTGATGGGTAGGCATAGCAGACAGAATCTACTATGAGAAAACGTGCAAGAGTGAAGTTTTAGTTAAAATGTTCCCTGCTTTCAGTGCACAAAACAGAAATCACACAGCCAAGTAGTTCCCCAGTTGTAAGGGGCTATGATTTCAAATGCTGATCTGAAACAAAATAGAAAGTTCTCCATGAACTTTTAAGCCTTATTAAAAGAGTATTTGTATTGGGGTGGTGACAGTGCTCAGCTAGGCACTAATTGTCCCTGGCTCACTGGATATGACTGCACTGAGTTTTAACAATAAGGGTGAGGTCACTGGTTACTCCTGTCACTTCTTTGGTCTTACTTCTTTAATGATTTTCTAGCACACTTAAAAAAATCACAAGTCACATTCTTTCCCAAGATCTAGAGGTTGTTGTTAATGTCTCTACTCTGCACATACCTGCTTTTCTGTTTTTTGTGAGTTCCTTCACAACCTTCTATTGCTAAATGTATCCTCATGTCTGCCACCTACACTCTCCCCTGCCTAGACACACACCCCAGACACCGCTTGGCTTAGTCCTTCAGATGCCTTACTTTCGCCTTCATGGGAAATGTCAGTCCTTCAGAAGGGTTCAATGATAGAGAATTTGCCTTGTTTGGGGACCTTGGATTCACTCTTCAGTGCTGGTGACCTGACCAGACCAGACCAGACCAGACCAAGCCAAACCAAACCAAACCAAACCAAACCAAACCAAACCAAACCAAACCAAACCAAACCTAACCTAACCAAACTTAACCAATTCAATCCAATCCAAACCAAACCAAACCAAACCAAACCAAACCAAACCAAACCAAACTAATCTAATCCAAATCAGACCAGACCAGACTAGGTCAAGGCCAGACCAGGCCAGACCAGACCAGACCAGACCAAACCTAACCAATCCAATCCAATCCAATCCAATCCAATCCAATCCAATCCAATCCAATCCAATCCAATCCAATCCAATCCAATCCAATCCAATCCAAACCAAACCAAACCAAACCAAACCAAACCAAACCAAACCAAACCAAACCAAACCAAACCAAACCAAACCAAACGAAACCAAACCAAATCAATCTAATCTAAATCAGACCAGACCAGACCAGACTAGGTCAGGCCAGACCAGGCCAGACAAGACCAGACCAGGCCAGGCCAGGCCAGACCAGACCAGACCAGACCAGGCCAGGCCAGGCCATACCAGACCAGACCAGACCAGACCAGAGCAAATTAAGCCAAACCAAACCAATCTAATCCAAACTGAACCAAACCAAACCAAACCACACCACACCACAGCAAACCAAACCAATCTAATCCAAATCAGACCAGACCAGACCAGACCAGACCAGACCAAACCAAACCAAACCAAACCAAACCAAATCAAACATCCCAAAGCTATTACCAGTTACCATATCTTAAAGATGAGCTGGCCACTCTCAATTCATTGTGTTTCATTTTACATCCAAATGCAAGGTCCTACCTGACATTATTCTACAAGCTTATGCATTTGATACTGTCTGGGTCTCTAATTAGAACTTACAATATGGAATGGTTGGGGCTATTTTTGAAATTTCTTGTGTTTTTGTTTGTTTTGTTTTTCTCTCACTATTCTGTGAGATGCTACCTATAGAAAGTGCCATTTAGCTGGGCTGTGGTAGTGCACATCTCACCTTTAATCCCGTCACTTGGGAGACAGAGGCAGGCATATTTCTGATCTTGAGGCCAGCCTGGCTTGCAGAAATGAGTTCCAAGTAACCAGGAACACAGAAAAACTCCGTTTTTAATCCCTGTCCCCCGGCAGAATTGTAGAAAAGGATCCCAAGTTCAGCAATTCCTATGTAGCTCTAATCACTCATCGATGATTACCAACAAGTAACTCCCTTGAAACCCTTGCCTCCTGATGATAGCATTAGGCCCTAGATTTGGCTGATAGAGTCTTATCTTTGTTTGGTGATTTACTCCAAGGGTCTTCGTCAGATACTTACCAGTCTGATTTTACCTTCTCTCCGTAACAGGAAGTGGAGCCTCTGCGCTAGACTGTGTTCTGTTGCTATGCTAAACACCACAGTCAAAGGCAGCTTGGAGAGGAAAGGGTTTATTTACAGTCAACCATAAGGTGAAATCAGGGCGGGAACAGAAGCAGAGGCTGAGGTGAAAGCCATTTCCTGATTTGCTTTTTTTTTTTTTTTTTAAATACTTCCTGAGACCAATTCTGTCAAAGGATGTTACTGCCCACAGTGGGCTAAGCACCACCCCCCCCAATCAATCATTAATGCACAGCAAATACTCCACAGATCCTCCTAGAGGCAACCTCATTTGAGGTCTCCTTTCCCCACATGACTCTAGCTTGTGTCAAGTTGACAAAAACTTCTCTCAAAGACTGCTGGGAAAAGCTGCTATGTACAAGAAGCGTCAAGTAGCAAGTAGTACATCTGGCTCTTTTCTTTTGAAGCCATAGGTTATATAAGCCAGGGGTTCATCAAAAGTAGGTAGAAGACAGTTTTTGGAAAATAATCATTGTGTGGTGAATTAAATGCTTTGCATTCAGTCCTAAGCAAAACTTACAAAAATAGTACATGCATGCACATGTGTGTGTACGTGTGTGTGTGTGTGTGTGTGTGTGTGTGTGTGTGTGTGTGTGTAGGAAGAGAAGCTTACTGTATCTGCTTCTTCATTTTTGAATTTTTTATACAATTAATTCAGAAGATAAGAAATGATTGATTTTATGTAGCAGGAACATGCTAGAAAATAAACCTCACAGACTGGAAGGATTTTTCTATATATTCTGTAATCTCCCTCTCTTTCCCTCTCTTCCTCCTTTCTTCCCTCCCCCTCTCTCTTCCTTTCTCTGCCCCTCTATTGTTCTAGTCCTGTTTAACAGACAGCAGCAGTCTAGTTTCAAACACTAGACTGTCTTTCCTGGGCTCCTACATGGACACATGCAGTTCATAGATCATATAAGAAACCTACATGGATACCTCATTCCACAGCAACAGGCCCCAGTGGTCACCCCTGCTTTGTTCCAGCACTTCCAGATGTGCAGTCTCACTTGGAACTCTATCCTGTGGGTGAAAAGCACCACTGTGGACTTTAAACAGGGCTGATTTTCAAAGATTAAACATGGAGGGATGAGATTATAACAGAAAGTACAGGGATACGTGTGTCCCTCTTAGCAGAGGTGTGGTCTTGAAGAAATCACTCGATCCTGTCCACTCTTAGTCTCTTGGTCTTTCACACAAAGGGGAGGGGCAATGACGGTCATGTATTTCATGACTATTCCTTGAATTCATTGAACATAAGAAGGTGATTGTCATGCCTGCCATTGGGGGTGTGTGGTGGTATTCAACATAACATAGTTCCCTTCTTTGTGACACTTGATGTTTTGCAGAAGGACAGAGGAGTTACAGAATCGCTGCAGGAGGACATAGGGGTTACAGGATCTGTGCTCATGAGGGTCCTGAATAAGTGGCTGTGCTGCAGATGTCCTCTCAGTTAGATGGAACCAATCACTTTCTCTCCAGAGTCTCTAATCTTTGATTATTTACTTAGTTTTGGTTAGGGGGATGTCTGCTCAGGGTATGGGCTGCTATTTCTCATTTAGCATTCGAAAATCCTTTCTGGGAGGATTTTCCCAGTTAGGCAGAAAGTACGGACCCCAAGCCTTGAAGCACAAGGAGAATCTGGATGCTCGGAACCCAGTAATTCTATCGCCACAAATTCCAGCCGAAGCCCTGTTCTTGGCCTGGTCCCACCTGCCCAGCTATAATTAAGGTTGTGTCTACAGCTTCATAGATTAGAAGGGAGGAGAAAGGGGGGGGTGTCATCAAGTCATAATTTCCACAGTCAAAGCTCTCCCCCCATCATGTTCCCCCCTCCTTATTTTGGAATTGGCAGTAGGACGTCTCTAAAAGTAGGCCATGGTGTCCTTTCCTGTAGTTCATTACAAGTGGGCAGGGAGGCCCCGCCCAGGCTGCCAAGGCCTGGATGCTGGTGTTCTCAGGAGGCAGAAGGGAGTGTTTCCTGTGTGCATGCTTCTGGCCAGGAGGCAAGGGTTTGTCATGGAAGAGCTTTTGCTCCTTCCTAAACAAGAGTGTTTAATAAATAAGGAACTGTTTACACTCATTTGCACATCCCGAACTACATTATTTTTAATTGTGTGGTGCCTGTGCACTCGTGCGTTCTTGGTGTAGGAAATTGTTACAGACGTCAAAGTTGTTTTATTTTGGGGTCTTGGGGTTTGATGATTGCTTTGGAACTGCCAGTCTCAGCCTTTTTGTTAGAGTTCACGGAGCTGGGAAAGACTGACTTACTGTCACTCGTACCTCCACGGTTAACATTACTGTCTCTTCAATGGCCATGGGCCTGACCTGGCCTTTGTGAACTTAGGATTGTGTCCTTGAAGACACCACAGTCAGAGAAAGACTCACTACAAAATCTCAAACAAGTTAAGGAAGGAAAGCCACGGCCCTTATTCTCAATATGATTTCCTGAGGACCCCTGGATATAGACTCAGTCTAAACACAGACACCATGGAGCAATTTCGAGAGGAATCTGAATAGTAAATACCTATCACTTGGATCATGAAGGGCCCACTGATTGTACCAGCACAGAGGTAACTTAGCAGCAGAGCTAGGAAGGTGGTCCAAGAAATACTGCAGCTGCAGCTTTTTCTCTTGATGTCTGGGACCTTGCCCTCTGTTCTCTACACCCCCACCCTCCTGTCCAGCAGGCTCTTCCTCTCTTTCTTCCTTTCTTACTGTTTACAGGTGTCAGTGTGGCTTTGAGTCCTGAGAGCCTCGGAGGGCTGATGAGAACTCTGCAAGTGGAACTTAACCTGATTTGACTTGAATTGGGAAATATGTTCTCTTATGTCCTTTTAAGTTCTATGTAAGCAGTTTTGTGAAAGGTCACACTTTTGACCAAATTAGCCCTCTAGTAGGCATTCTCCAGAAGAATATTCTGGAACATCATCTGATAGAAAGCCTAGTCAGCTTGGTTGAGTCATGACATTAACCAGAAGCACTGAAGTTTAGGTGCCCAAAACTTAACCCATAAGGAAAATTAGGGAAGTGCTGGGAGGGAGCCCACATCTGGGTGATCTCACCCAATCCCTGCCAGTGGTACAGGGAACTGTCCTTAAATAAGTGTACTTGGTATTTTGGGCCAGAGGGTAGGCAGGCTGAATACTGTGCCTGCCAGGAAGGGGTTAAATTGGTCATGAACACTCTGTCAAGATATTATGGCAACCACACTTCTGTTTGCTCAGGTTCTGGGCCAACCCGGGCCTCTGCCCCTCTTGCCTGGAAGCTTGTTTTCTAGGCTCCAAAGTGGAGCAAAATCACTACAGGATTCTTCTCCAAGAGTGGAGGGTAAACGTTGCTTCTTTCTTTCCAGGATTCTGATGTGTGAGGGGCACCAACTGGCATCCAGGCCTTGAGCCACCAAGCAACTATACACGTTCAGATGTCTTCTTAGCCAGTAGGAAGACAGCAATATTCCTTGCCAGCTAGAGTTGTATGTGAAGGAAGAAGCTGGAAGGCAGAGAGATGGGACAGATGTTAACTGACTGAGGTGTGCACGCTGACATACTGCCGTCACTCGTTTGGATGTTGGAGTCTTTTGTTTTGATTTTAAAACAGCAAATCAATTTTTTTTTGCCAACACCCTGGATCCAAGAAGGTAGATGAAGTTAAAAACAAAAACAAAAATAAGAACAAACAACCTCACCCCCTAACAGTAAAACAAGCCTTAAGATATTTGTCTTCTAAGTCTCAGTGATTTTTTTAAAAAAATTCTGTCTATCTCTGTCTCTCTCTATCTCTCTGTCTCTCTCTGTATCTCTCTCTGTCTCTGTCTCTGTCTCTGTCTCTCTCTCTCTCTCTCTCTCTCTCTCTGTGTGTGTGTGTGCTCGCTCACGCACAGTGCACAAATGCACTTCATAGCACATGTGGTGGGTCAGAGGACACTCTCAGGGGTCAGTCTTCACCCCACACCTTGCTTGGGACAGGCTTTCTAATTGTTCTTTGTGTCATGGACCAGGCCAGCTGGACTGGGAGTTTGCGGTCACTCTTCCATCTCCACCTCCCATCTCTTGGGAGGAGTCCACTAGGATCACAGACATGTGCAAAACTGCATCTGAGTTGTATGTGGGTTATGGGAATCCAAACTCAAGTCATCTGGCTGTATAGCAAGTATGTTACCCACTCAAATATCTCTAATACTCCCCCACCCCTTTAATCGTAGATGAACTCAGGAGACTTTAAAACACACACACTCTCTCTCTTTCTCTGCCTGTCTGTCTGTCTCTCTCTCTATATGTATTTGGGAGCACCATAGAATTAGGTTCTCCCTTATGACTTCAGCAGCCACAGGAGTTTTTTGCTGTTGTTGTTGTTGGGTTTTTTTTTTTTTTTTTTTTTTTTGGCTCAGTTAATGGTAGCAGGTATGAGTTCTGTCTTGTGAAGTGGGACTTAAATCCAACTAAAATAATTGTGGGTCACTCCCCCAGTATTCGTGCTGCTGTACTAGAAGTGGTTATGTGATTCCAGGCCTGATGCTCTCACCCTATCACCCTAGTTGTCAGGGTCACAGCTGGGTAAGACCATTGATTATGAACGGTTCTCGTGTCATCTCCCTAATGTTCTCAGAAGAGGGTGTCTCCCGCATCCACTAGGGAAACTTCTTTTTGCACTAGATGCTGACTTATACAGAGACAAAAGGGCCAATGAGCAGGGAATAAGAGACTCTGAGGGGCTCGGTTCGAAATGGGACATTTATATGACAGTCCTTTCCCTCAAGGCTCTGGTGTCATTGAGAAGTTGTGGGAAGATGGTGAGAGCCAGAGGTGGATAATGAGGACCACTGAACAGTGTTTGGAAAGACACAGCAGGGCAGTTGCCCAAATGAACTCACAGCAGCGATGTGACTCTAAACTCAAGACCCATACAAGGTCAAACTCCCCAAACAGCAGCACAGAAAGGGGGAGAGCCCGAGTCCCACCCCTAGCTGAAATGTGACAACCAATTGATGGTGGAGTGTAGGTAAACTGCTTTTCACCCAAATAGCTCCCAAAGTAGGGTTAATACTGGGGAGACTCCTGGGATGGATTACCTTTTTGGTATGGTGGTCAGCAAACTTTAGTTGGCATCAGTTTCCCAGAGGGCCTGTTACAGTTCAGATTGGTAGGACATTCGTACCCTTAGGGTTGTGGATGTGGTAAGAATTGGTAGAAACTGAGAATTTTTAACAGCTTTCCAGCTAAGGCTGAGGTTCTGGGTTCAAGCACTATATTTAGAGACCACATGTTTTGTTAAAGTTTCATGATGGTTTGTGTAATTCAGAAGTGTTTGGCTGAATTCTCTTGAGTTGGTCAGTACAGAGAGAAGTATAGTTATTTGCAGGGTTCTGGAGTCTCCCCCAACCCCTCTGTCTTTCTGCTGGGGCTGAGGCCTGTAGTTGGATGAACATGCAGTGTGTGTCTCTCTCTGCACGCCCTGTGCATTCCAAGGTGAGCTCAGATTCCATGACAATGATTGAGGTCAGAGTGTGATCACAAGCAGCCAACAGCAGAGCTTTGTGGGAGGCATTGTTTGGGTTAGGTCTTGAGAAACCAACATGGGGGTGTTGACAAGCAACTGCTCAGACATGTCTATCCATATTTTCTGTTGCTATGCACAGTAAAAATGGGGTACAGCCTTTCCAGGTGGAGTTAATGAATAGATGCAGGTCAAGCCAAGAGCAGCTTTTTTTTTTTTTTTTTTTTTTTTTTGTTTTTTTGTAGGAGGATCAAGCCAGACTGTGGAAGAATTGTTCACATTTTGGATGCTAAGTAGCTTTCCCATTGCCAACAAGACTTGTGTTGTTGTTTCTTCTCTCCTGTCTCTTCCCCATCCCTCATTATTCTCTTTACTCAACCTGTGGTTCTTTGGCCAATTCTAACCTGGCCAGAAGAGGAGTTAGGATGCTGGGCCTCAGATGCACTGGAGTTTGGAATGGCTCAAGGCCTCCCATGAAGAGACCTTCTATTACCTTCTAACAACAGTGATTGTGTAAAAGAGCAGCAGCTGGTGGGCTAGCCTGTGGTTGCCAACAAAAGCTTTGCACTTTAATAATGTATGAGCATGTCCAGAAGTCCTCTAGTGGTACTGCCCTCTATTTTGAAAATATCTTTAGGAGATGAGTATGTGAGCTTCAATACCACTGAACTCTCTCACTCCCCCTCTGTCTATATTATATTACACATCTATATCTATATCACGTGTTTTTTGAGAAGGAATAGTGTATTAGATATATTGTATCAGAACCAAATTAAGTTGTAGCTGATATTAAAGTAAGCGGCATTTTCGTTGTTGTTTCTAACTAAGATTTAGGGATTATTTGCTACAAAGCAGGACCTGGACCTACCTACAAGTAGTTAACAAACACAGAAGCAGAGCCAAACCATTGTTCTTGATCTATTCCAGATTTCCAAGGGGCAGATGCTGTGTGATTGCTTAAAAAACATTTATCAGAAATCACACTGCATAAATGTGACTTAAGTATAAGAAGAAAAAATTGGGAGAGGAAGTATAGAACACGTTAGGTGTAGCAGCAGCAAACATTTTTATAAATAAAACATAAAAGATTGATAAGTTGAGTAAATGAAATGAAAGCTTTTATGTAACATGGGACATAAAACCAAAATAGACAAAGTATGCTCAGGACACTGAAACATTATATATATATAAAATCAGAATACGTAGTGAACTGCTTCATATAAGTGATATAACAATGTGTTCTAGTTTCATTTTTGTTGCTGTGATTAAAAAAAAAATACACTGACAAAAGCAACACAGAGGAGGGACGGGTTTATTTTGTTTATAGTTTCAGGTCACAGTGTGTCACCATGGAGAGGAAGTCAAGGCAAGAAATCAAGCACCTAGTTACATTATGTCCATAATCAGGAACAGAAAGAAATGAATGGTGCATGCACACATGCTTGCTTGCTCTTTCTCTTCTCTTATTCAGGTGAATAAACACCATTGCCTAGGCTTCTACCGCAGCAGCAAGAATACTATGGGCTTCCTTAAGGAAGCCTAGGGAATGGTGCTTCCCACAGTGGGCTGGCTCTTTCTACATTAATGAATTAGAAAGACACTCTCCTGAATATATGCCCATAGTCCAACCTGATCTAGATAATCCCTCAGGAAGACTTGTCTCCGCAGGTGATTCCAGGTTGTGTCAGATTGACAGTTAAAACTAACCAGCACACGAAGCAATAACAAAAGGAACAAGGGTACTGTTAGAACTTTATGCACAAGGTCAGGAGAATGGCTAAAATCCATGCATAATATCTCTAATATGAACTCAGCAACACTAATATGATTTGCAAAATTTAAGACATCCAACATGTCTTGGTTGGATGAGAACTCTGGGCCAGTGCTGGAAGTGAATATGACCCAGCCTTGATCTTGAGAGGCCTGCAACAGCCCAGGGAGTTTCGGTGATCAGGTGTTGCAGTGATAGGGTGTTGCAGTGATAGGGTGTTGCAGTGATAGGGTGTTGCAGTGATAGGGTGTTGCAGTGATAGGGTGTTGTGGTGATCGGGTGGTTTAGAGGGATGGAGAAACTGGAGGAAATCCTGTTTACTAAGCACAAAGGAACCAAGGAAGCCTTCACTGAAGAAATGACTTGAAAAAATGATTTGAAAGGTAGGATAATTCCAGGACAAGGAGGCCTGGACAACAACATAGGGAATTGAGAGGGGACAGATTAAACTAAGGAAAATGACATAAAATTGAAAAAGGTGCAAAACATAAATTTCACCAGAAAGAAGTTTGTGACAGGGAAGAAAACATAATTCTCGTGTATAGGTGTCACTGAAAAAAGATCAGAACGTGTACCAGAGAAATGAGAATCAAGATTCTTGATTGACTACTCCACAGAGGGTGGGTCTCAGAACTGTGTGCTGGGCTGTAAAATGCTGTCCTCTAGGCTCAGTAAAGGCCAAGCTCACATTAGCCCATAGCAGCTGTGGTGATCTGCCCCAGGACCACACAAGGTTGGCCTTATAGGCAATCAATTAAGGAATGGGAAGAGGGTACAGATCTTGCCTTTCTCCTCTGAACTATTGATTACCGATAGATTCTGAGGCTGGGTAATCACTGTCCTTGGTTGTGGACCTGCCCCTGAGCCAACTAGGTTTAACCAGATACCATCACATCCATTTTTACACAGACACTTCTGGTTAAACGTAGTGGGTCACAAAACAAGATGCCAATGTGTTGGGGGTTTGATGAGAGAAGAGGGGTCTGAGAATGGGATGGAGAGGAAGGTAGGAGTGTGGTCAGAAGGTGCTGTACGTTAATTAACAATAACAAAGGTTATTAAAATAAAATTTAAAAGACAATAGACAGACTTTGAGATAAAGCATCGTTAGAAAAGTTTAATTTTGCAGTTCTGTAGCCAAAGTAACCAAAATAGTCTCAAATCACATGGCAAGGGCACATGAAATTTTAGGGATATGCTATGGTTTTCAAAGCAGAACCAAAAGCTTTTCTGTAGTTAGTCAATTTATTCCTATTTTTAATTGTAAATTCAAACATAATTGTTTTAAAAGATTAAGGATGTGCACAGCATAAAGCAGATTGCAGGACACTGTCGTATTACTGCTCAGATTGGAGGACACTGTCGTATCACTGCTAAGAAACAGCACTGTGGACACTTGTACTGTTGCATGATTTCAATGTCTCTAGTTGCTTTCTGTACAAGCAGATGTCATGTGTGTATGTATATGCAAACATGCATGTCTACATGTGCACAGATTATATATGTACATATGTGCAATTGTGTGCTTAAGTAAGCTTGTATTCATACATCTGCATGCTTGTATGAACAGTTTGTTCTTATATTGAGTTCTTAGATTTGTACAGAATAAAAGACTGAGGGTAAAGCAGAAAACAAAGGTACTTGAAGTTTTAACACTTTTAGGTTGTGTGTGTGTGTTTATGTGTTTGTATGTGTTTGTGGATGTGTTTGTGTGTGTTTGTGGATGTGTATGTATGTATGTGTGTGTGTGTGTTTGTTAGTGTTTGTGTGTATGTGTGTGTTTGTGTTAGTGTTTGTGTGTGTTTGTGAATGTGTTTGTGTGTGTTTGTATGTGTGTTTGTTAGTGTTTGTGTGTGTTTGTATGTGTGTATGTGTGTGTGTTTGTGTTTGTGTGTGTTTGTATGTGTGTATGTGTGTGTGTTTGTGTTTGTGTGTGTTTGTATGTGTGTGTGTTTGTGTGTGTTTGTATGTGTTTGTATGTGTGTGTTTGTGTGTGTATGTGTGTGTGTTTGTATGTGTGTGTGTTTTTGTATGTGTGTGTGTGTGTTTGTGTGTGTGTGTGTTTGTGTGTGTGTGCTCGCGTGCACTGTGGATGCACGCATGAGTATGGGAGTTCAGAGGCCAACCTGGATATTGTTGCTTCCTCAGGCGCTCTCCATATTGTGGTTTGAGGCAGGGTCTCAGGGACCTAGAGGTCCTCGAAGACAGCATTTCGAAGCTTTTTACCTCCCCAGTGCTGGGATTACAAGTACAGGCTGTCACACCCAGTTTTTAAATATGGGTCTGGGGGATCAGAACCCAGGTCCTCCTGCCTGCAGGGCAAGCACTGTACCATCTGAACTATCTTCCCAGACACAGATTTAGCTATTTTTGAAGGCTTTGTTATTTTTGTCGTGATAGCACTAACAACGCTGAGTCTGCAGTTTGCTTTCTAACTCAAATCATTATTATTTTTAACAACAACAAAAAAATTCAAGCTAATGTTCTATGCTCTGCCCTCTTTTATTTTTTTTCCATGAAAGCTTGTACATTTTATTGCGCAGATTCAGGACACACTTCCATGCGGCCATTTTATTGGTCTACATCTGAGACACAAACCTCTGGTTTTCTTCTGCTGCGGTCATAGCCCTTAACAGACTTTTCCTTTTTGGAATGTTTTGAGGTTTTCTTCAAGGCCTACTTATATAATCATATTTTTGTAAATGTTCTCAGGGCCTGGAAAGGAAAGAACTTTCTTTTCTGTCTTTAAAGTACAGCATCTTCACTAACACTTGGCACTGCTGGGCTTTCCTGATATACGCAGACGTAAGAGTCATAAAGGAATCTGTGATCTCACGCACACAACGGCCGGAGATGCTGCCCAGCTTTCCGTACACCGTTCACCCTCCATGAATTCTAGGGTCTAGCCTCTGCCCTTTCTCTACTGCCTTATGCCTTTCTTGTTAGTGATTTGGAAGTTCCTGATTGTATTTTCCTGTGGCACAAGTTGTTAATAAATCCTGAATGTTTGGAGCATCTCTTTTCTTTTATGTGTTGCCATTTTTTATTATTACTATTTTGAGCAGAAAATGGCATTTTGTTTTCTTTTCTTTTGTCTTTTGTACATTTCATCTTTTGAGAAAATCTCCTTCTTTAGGATTGGAATATTGGATTATATTTTTGTTCTGAAGGTTTTTAATATTTTGTTTTCTACAGTTAAGCTTTTAATCCCTACAGAATTTGTGTGTGTGTGTGTGTGTGTGTGTGTGTGTGTGTGTGTGTGTGTGTTGGGATAGGGATTTTCCTTAATTCCTTGAGTTTTAAAGTTTGGGTGGCCATTTGTGACATCACTAAATTAAATCCATTCTTCTTGAGTTTTTTTTTTTTTTTTTTTGTTTTGTTTTGTTTTTTTTGTTTTTTGTTTTTTGTTTTTTTTAATGCCACCCCCCATTAGTGTTAGTAAACAAGTCCCAGAGAAGCCTGCCCTGAGTGGCTCTGTTCTGTAGGTCACTTCATTGTGCATGTCAGCTTTAGCTTCTTAGGCTCCACCATCCTTCTGGTTGAGAGCTGGGGCAGGGCGGCCATTCATATTCTTTAACATTGTCTTGTTTAATATCAGCCTTTTCCTCGTCCTTATGAATTTTAACATCAGCTCATCAGCTGCTGTGGAAAGCCTCTTATGATTTTATTAGAAACATTTATTCATATATGAATCCTGCAGTTATTGCCTTTTTAAAAACCGTTGAGGCCCTTTATCCAGCCCTTTATCTACCTCTGTGTTTGGAATTTGTCTTATGTTCTTAAGCATAATGTAAAAAAATAAACAAAATAAATTTCTTCTCCTTTTGAATTTCCTTTCTTAGAGATTTAAGTAAATCTTAAATCTTTTGTAACTTATGTTACCTTTAAGAATGAATTTTTAATTTTATTAGGGTTTTCAATATTCATATGAATGATTTTGACTCTAACATGCGCCTTATGTCCAGTGATGGCACTAAACAGTTTTAGTCATTGTAATAATTTTATATGTCACCTTGTATCTCATTGTCTGATGTGACCAACATACCACTTTTTTTTTTCTAGTCCTGTGTGTCTTTTACCTGCCTGCAGTCTGTGAGGTCTTCTGTGCTGTGCTAAGCCTGGTGATGCCAACAGAATTCCTTTTTCCAGGTTGAGAGAGAACGCCAGCAGCACCCTCACCACTCCTTGGGAGGCAAGCACAGGGGCCTTTTAGTGAGATGTGCTGTGTTTGCCACGGCAGGAGGCAGCTAGCTCCCTCAGGCTGCTAAGATCACTGCTTGATGTCCGTTTTATTAAACCAAAAAAGGTTATGGAATTTAATCAAAAGCTTTTCTGGACATCTTTTGAGGTGTGCCTATGATTTCATCCTTTAATATGTTAACGAGAAGAACTGCATTAATAGGTCTCTACAATGATTCATCATGCTGACATTTTGAGTATGAAGTCAACTGAATCGGTTTTTTGGAAACACTGTTTGTGTTCACACACACTCTCTCTGTCTCTCTTTATCCCTCTCCCTCCCCCTTCTTCACTTCCTTTCTTCTTTCCTTCTCCCTCTCTCCTTTCCCTCTGTTTCTGTCTCGCTGTCTCTCTGCCTCTGACTCTGTCTCTGACTCTTTCTCTCTCTCTCTCTCTCTCTCTCTCTCTCTCTCTCACACACACACACACACACTGTTTGATTCAATTTGCAAATACTTCTCCTTTTATATTTTGAAAAGTAGAAGTGAATCTGGGGGAAGTGAGCCACGCTAAGTGAAACAAGCCAGGCAAAAGGAGGATCCTAGGCAAGTTCTTATGTGCAGTTTGGAATGGCTAAACATTCAGAGAGCAGAATACTGACTGCCAAAGGCTATGGATAGTGAGTTGGGGGCTGCTAAATTAAACCACAAAGTTTTAAGTATGAATGGATAATTAATTAGAATGAATACATCCTGGAGTTTGTTCTTATGGCATGAAGAATACAGCTAATGGCATGTCATGTATACTTGAACACTGATAAGAGTAAGATATTTTTATTGTAATATTTATTATACTTACTATGTCTGAGAAATTTTGCATACATATTATGTATTTTGATCATGTTCACAGCCATTCTTCCTCTTAACTTCTCCCAGATCCACCCACCTTTGCTTCAGTCCCTCAACTTGATTGATTGATTGATTTGAAACAACCCATTGAATCTAATAAGTGCTGCCCATGCACACACGTGTGGGGGCATCTCCTGGAGCATGATCAGCCTACCAGGGATCACATGACACCTCTAAAGAAAATTGACTCTTCTCTAAGCAGCCACAAACTGCCACTATGCCTTCATCTCGGAGTAGGAACTCATGAGACCCCCCCCCCACGCTGGAATGCCAAGTAGCTTGATTTTCTGTAGGTAGTCACAATCACTGTAAGTCTGTGTGTGTGACAGCCATCTGACACCTAAGACATTGTTTCACCCCATTCTCCCAGTCCTTTGAATCTTGCCCTCCTTCTACAGTGTTCCCTGAGCCTTGATACAGATGTCCCCTTTGTAGGTCTACATTTTTCATAGATACATACACAGAGTGATGGAGACATAACAGCCTTGACTTAATTTCAAGTGTCACATTGCACATATAAGGTATTTTTTCTTTTTTTCTTTTTTGTTATAATAAGATTGTGGGAAATTCTACAAGTGAGCCAGGGAGTCTCTCTCTCTCTCTCTCTCTCTCTCTCTCTCTCTCTCTCACACACACACACACACACACACACACACACACACACACACACATCTTTTCCAAGTTTCCTTAATCACTTATATTTTTAAAGCCACCTCTTTCGGGTAGTAAGCTAATACTTACAAACTGTCTTGTGTGTTGCTTTTGATGGCTGAGCACAGTTATGGCCTATTATTTTTTATATTATCTTGTGTGATTTTTGGGTCTGGACTCATCTTCAGCCGCAATTGATTGTTCTGTGACAACTCACTGGGTCTGTGTGTTGGAAACTGCAGGTCGGTCTGAATCTTTACCATAGAATGCTTGGGGGTTGGCTTTGTATTCTGGGCTGATCCCACCTCTACTGTAAACAGACCTCTCACTGTGTGTTCCACCCCTCGAACAGTGAAGCCGGAGAACTTCCTGGGTCATTGCTGTGCCTACTTCTAAGTGTCTTTCTCTCAGAACCTTGTCGAGTATTTTCCTATAACCTCAGGGCTTTTAGGGATTAAAAATCACGAGATCTCTGTGGGTTTCAATCAGCTGGGGTGAGACAGAGTATCTCTTCAGAGCCCAAGGTTTGAAATCTCTTTGTTTTGTCTTTAAATTTTATAATCACATTGTTTATCTTTGCATTTTCCCCCTCTGATCTCAAATTACCCCCGTGCCTGGCTGCAGTCACTTTATAAATACCGTCTTCTTTTTGGCTCTTATTAAACAGAGTGATACTGTTTCTTTTCCTTGCCAGGTCTTTATTAAATTCTTCTAGTATCTTTAAAAAGATTTAACGTCTTTTACGTTTTAAAAATGTTTTTATAAAATCGTTCAGAATAGTGCTTCCCGACACACTGCTTCTCGAATCATCTTGATACTTTTTCCTAACTGCTTATTTCTTGGGTTTCCCTCACTCAGCTTAAGACATTAGAGGCAGGATATTAGAATCCGTATTTTATATACGGTGGGGCGTTGCTGTTTAACGATGAGATCAGTCTTCTTAGTTCCTACTTAGGGTTTGATGTAGCGTTTCTCGTACACATCCCCATGTATTTCTGTACAGTTTTTAAGCTCAAGTTAGTACTTGGGTTCCCAACTCTGTTGTCAAGAGAGCTCATTAGAAGTGGGACACAGAAACAAAAGAGGATCTAGCAGCATAGCAGAGGTCTGTGACCTCACCATTCAGAGCTTTCTCTAAGACCGTAGAAATATCCAAAAATAAACTAGATCAGTATCCAGCTCTCTGGGCTTACACAAAGGATGGAGGGTGGATGAGACCCTGTGAGGTGGTGGGAACATAGAGTTGCTGCCCCCTAGTGG
This sequence comes from Micromys minutus, assembly GCF_963924665.1. Taxonomy (NCBI): domain Eukaryota; kingdom Metazoa; phylum Chordata; class Mammalia; order Rodentia; family Muridae; genus Micromys; species Micromys minutus. The sequence goes on along the minus strand of NC_137980.1, from coordinate 48,438,457 downwards.
TGAGTTGGATTCGGCCCTTGGCTCCTTTGTACCCCTAGTTTGGTGTATATTCTGTTCGGCTTTACAGGAAGTTGGTCCCATGATACTTTTTTTTGTCTCCTTCCCATCTAGAATATTCCTGGGAAGGTTCAGACTTTGGTCCTGTGGATGGTTTGGGAACTTTTTCCATAGCATTTTCATTGCACGCTCATGCGTTTTCCGGTCTATTTTCTTTCTTGTTTTCTACCCTGGGCGCCATGATCACACACATTTCTAATATAAAGTGTATCTCAGTGGAGTATGGGATCATCAGGAAAGTTTTTCATATTGCCCATGGTTTCTGGTCTTTCAAATTTTGGTAAAACTGAAGCATTTATTCTTTCATATTTCTGCAGAGCTGAATTTGACGCGCATAGCCATTTAGGAAAAATTTAAAGTGCATCAAAGTACATTCAGTTAGGACATTTGTAGTTATTTTCTAGGAAAAATGGTAAATAATATTATTCTAAAATCAACTAAAAATGCCCATGTTGTTTCGTGTCTGTAGACTATTAGGCTATTAGACTTTCAAGAAATTTCACCCACACAGGGATCAAAAACAAGTACTAGAGCTATTTTAAATTTCTCCAAAAATTTCTATAGTTTTATTTCTTTTCTCATGTATCAACATTTCTGGGCCTTTTTGCTACAGTTTAAAAAAAAAAAAGATTTGGCCTTTTAGCTCAAATCACAAACTCCCAAATCATACTTCCTCAAGGCGGCAATGTGAGCGCGTGCAAATGAGGCCAAGCTCCAGCCAGAGCGAACACGGTTTCTGGTTTTGTTGTTGTTGGTTTTTTTCCTTTCATTTCCTTTGACAGCATCCCAAGTACCACCAACTGCAGGAGGGGAGATGTCAAGTGGAGGTGAATTCCCTCTCAAGTGTGCTCTCTGATCCACGTTCCCTGGTAATGGAAAGGGGAGGGGCGCCTGGGAAGCAGGGCTGATACCTCAGCCATTTCTAAAAACGGAAAGTGATAACAACCCCAAGAAGGCCGGCCATCCAAAACAGCCACGCCGGTGACATGCCTAGCCCGCATCAGCCCCGGTGCTCCTGTGGCCTGGCGGGAGAGTGGGCTTGTGCCTGAGCCCCATGCCCAGTGTTTACTTAGAGATTGGCCTCCAGAAGCCCTGCGAAGCGGGCAGGCAGGTTTCCACAGAAAGGAAATCTTCAGAGCCATGCTGGCTAAGCTCCATCCCATGTGAGCCAAGAGCTCCTCCTCCCTCTTTGCAGGGACTTGGGTTCACGTGTTTGACAACAGTGACCACCAAAGCCTCCCTGGGTACCCTCAGGAACTGCAGTTAGGGATGGCTGTATCTCCTTTAGAAAGAGGTACATTACACTTGGCCAGGCAAGGCCTAGAGCATGAAGCTTGCAGACCCCAGAGTCCAGATTAACAACATCTGATGCTAAATGCCATAGCCTAGAGCAAAACTACGTATTTTTCTTTCTCTCTGACGTGTGTACTGTTAAGCCAAATGGTCTCTCTCTCTTTCTTCTCCCATCCATTCTTACCTTCCTTCATTCCCTCTGCAAATAGTTACAGGGCACTCGTTGGGGCAGGGGACTTTCCTCCAGTGCTACAAACATAAAGACACATAATCCTCCCTGATTCATGGAATTTACTCGGGCAAAGAAGGTAGCCAACAAGCACAGCAAACATTGAGTGTGCTATTTCACAGTGTTGTAAGTACTCTGAGGGTGGTAAAGAATGGTGAAGAGAGGCCTGAGAGTTTTAGCTGCGGGGGTAATGGGAGGTTGTCAGATATGGTGGTTTAAAAATATGCTTGTCGCATGAAAAGTGGCACTATGGGGAGGTGTGGCCTTGCAGGAGTAGGTGTGGCCTCATTGGAGTGGGTGTGGTTTTGTTGGAGTGGGTGTGGTTTTGTTGGGGTAGGTGTGGCCTCGTTTGGAGTAGGTGTGGCCTTGTTGAAGGAAGTGCATCACTGTGGGGGTGGTTTTAGAAGCTCTGCCCAATGCAGGAGAGTCAGTACTTGTCTGTTTGCCTCCGGAACAAAATGTAGAACTCTCAGCTCCTCCAGTACGATGGCTGCCTTGGACAATGCCTTGCTGTCTGCCATGATGATAATGGACTGAACCTCTGAACCTGTGAGCCAGCCCCAGTTAAATGTTGTCCTTATAAGACTTGCCCTGGTCAGGGAGTCTCTTCACAGCAATGGAAACCCTAACAACAGAGATCTGTGGGCTGTTATAAGAATAGATGCACAGAAAGACACGTTTGGGTGGGCAGGAGGGTTCTCCGATGGCATGTGCAGTAATGTCAACAAAATATCCCCCTCTCTGGAAGCTTTGCCTCTCAAGCTAGTCTACGCTGACCGTACATGGTAGATGTTATTTCTACAGTCCCAAGTATCAAAACCAGGGCTTTGTGAATGCTTCAAGGGTTCTACCACAGGGTGACATCTTCAGCCTTGACATTTAAAATCTCGTCCTTTGGTTTAGTGATCTTGGCTTGGGTCCAAATTTTGCAAATGAACCGGAAGATGTAGCCTTCCTCTGCTTAGGCATGCTGTTAACTTCTTGACGACCATTTACGGTTCTGTTGCAATTGAGTCCGTGGCTGTTATGGCCGTGTGGAATAAACATTAAGTGGGGCGTTATGATGGAGTGTAATGTCTCATGATTAAGAGCCAGGAGTTATTCTTTAAAGGCAAGCCGAAAGCAGAGCTGTGTGCGAGTATCTGCCTCAGGCCAGCTTCTTGGGAGTCAGATTGAAACACATTCCTATGGACATCGATGACATAAGCATTCATGAAAGAGTGAGACACGTTGCAATTTTTGACAAATGGAAGAGTTTATTTATTTTTTAAAATTATTTATTTTTACTTTATGTGCATTGGTGTTTTGCCTACTTGTATATCTGTGTGAGGGTATCAGATCTTGGAGTTTTAGGCAGTTGTGAGCTGCCACGTGGGTGCTGGGAATTGAACCCAGGTCCTCTGGAAGAACAGCCAGTGCTCCCAACAGGTGAAACACCTGTCAAGCTTATTTTTAAAGAATTATTTTAATGATGTGTTTGTGTGTGTGTGTGTGGGTGTGTACATGTGAGTGCGGGTGCCTACTGGAGCCAGAGGATGGTTTCAGGTACTTTGGTTCTGGATTTTCAGGTTGGTTTTGGGCCACTGAACGTGGGTGCTGGGAACCCGACTCTTGCCTTAAGTGTTAGCCTAGCTCCCTAACTCCAGCACACGGGCACTTCTAACTTCCTGCATTTAATATGTGACATCAAGAGGAACAAGCAAGTCCACATTAATAGAGGATATATTCCTACAAAAAGGTCTTTGTCCAGGGTTGGGGGTGGGGTTAAGGATTAAACACCATGCAAGGAGATGAATTTTCCCGTTATTGTTTCCACTCTTGCTAGGCTGTCTCTTCATTCACCAAATATTAGCCACATGTCCCCTGGGTTCCAGACGTCACCTTAGATATAAACACAGGGGACAGAGACTTCAGCATGTTACTCACGAGAGGTGGGAAGGAGGCGGAACTGTTCATTCTCAGTGTCTGATTTTATGTGGGTGGAGAGATGTCCAGGCATTCAGCCATCCTGCACCCCACGAATCACACTTAAGGTATTGTGTGGTGCCTAGACAATGCACAGGAAGGAAGAGCAAACTCCCTGCAATCAGGGGTGAGCACAGTATGCCCCCCAGGCTGATCTAAGTTCAAAGTGTTTTTCTACATTTTTTATTTCTTAAAAAAAGAAATATCCCGAAGAGTAAGAATAATTTGTCATACACAGAAGCCTTGTGATATTAAAGTCTGGAGTTCAGCGGGGCACACATCTTTATATGTCATCGTTGTGTGGTTACCTTACATGAGTGTTAGGAGCCTGGGGGAGAGGAGATGGACATCCAAGGTCCTACAAGGCCCTTTACAGAAAACGGTGCCAACTCTGGGTGGTACAATCATGGAGATCTTCCTGTAAAAGGAGGCCTTTAATGTGGGTTCTGCAGCATAAGGGTGAACCCATCAGGCAGGAAATATCAAGGCCAAGACAGAATAGCAGAAGCGGCAAACACAAAGATATAGGGGGTTGGGGGGATGGGGAAGCAGGGGCGAGGACTTCAGTGTGTCTGGAGCATCGTAGGAGTGTTTGGGGTGAACTGTCATCAATTGGAACTAAGTGTGAAAAACTCAAATTGCCCTTTATTTGAGAATGAGAAATCTCCAAAGGTTGTCAAGTGAAGAAGTCAGCTGTCCGGTTTGGAGTTTTAGGAGTATTGTTCCGGAAGTCTCCATAGATGGCGGAAGTCATAGAGAAGGCGAGAACAGCACAGACTGGATTTGACCGTGAAAACCCATGAAGTACATCCCCTGCGGGAACTGAGGAGAACTGAGGAGGGAAGTTGAGCTCACGTATGAGGGAGAGGAGCTCATGAGACTCTGCTACGATAGACGGGTGGCGTGAGACCAGAGCATGGAGCAGGAGGGTCCCCGGGGAAACAGTGACTCAGAGACAGATGGAAGCTGGACCAGTTACAGGGAACCAGACAGGAGTGGGTGTGACTCGGGGCCTTGGGGTGACACCAGGGACACTGTACTCTGTGTGTGTAGGCTGGGGGTGGGTAGCTGAGAACAGTGCAGTGAGTGCTCAGCAGACAATGGGGCGTTGGGGAGGATGAGGGGGAGGACGGGTGGGGCAGGATGGTAATGATGCCAACAGCGGTAGTGATAAGAACAATAATGACGGTGGAAGTTGGAGGCACTTCCTATGGAGCTGGCAAGACGGGGGAGGGGCTGGTGTCCATCCCACCTTCCTAGTGTGGGGCCCCTGTATTGAGAAGCAAGCTTTGTTTGCTGGAAGCAGAGGTCAGCTGCTACCAGAAGGGACAGGAAGGTGGAGGCTGAGGTGCGATAGTTTCCAAAGACAGAAACCAAGGTAAATATAGGATATGGAATCTTTTATGCTGTTTGGGCTGGAACAGAAGGATGCAATAAAGGCTTCACTTGAGTCTCAGGAGTCCATTCAGCTCAGGAACCATGAACTGACCTCCTCAACCCCGGTTTCTCTTCCAAGCCTGTGTCGGAGGAAGAGCAGGCATTTGAGTGAGGTCTTCGCTTGGGCTGTCAGACGGAGAAACTGATATGAGAAAATCAAAGGTTGGCCTAAGTCACAGAGCGGGTACGTGGAAAAGCGCATTCAGGCTGGAGCACCGGAGCTCCGGAGACTCTACCCTGTCATCGGAAGAGCTCTAAGTGTTGGCAAGCATCTTCTAGGAGACAAGTCTGTTGACCTGGGATACACTTTCTCCACTCTTCACCGTCTAAAAATTGCAGGGCAATATTAGTATCTATTTTACAATGTCTAAATAGATACTACTACTCAGATGAAGAACTCAGAATACTCAGCATGGCCACATAGCAGTTTACAGTCACCATCACTGTTGGTCTCAGTACTTCCTATACATCCATTTGTGCTTAATGATGGTTAATACTACGTTAATGTTAATTTAAGTAGACTAGGCAAAGGGATACCCAGAAAGCTGGAAAAACATTACTTATGAATATGTTTATTAAATAGATTAGCACTTCATTCTCCAGTCCTTGTCTCCAACACAGATGGGAGCATCTCTTTGCTGAGGCCAGGAATAGAACAGAAAGACAAAGGGAGGGCAGGCTTGCTCTCTGCTTTTCCCCGCTTTCAGAGTTTGGTGCTCCTCATTCTTGGACTTGGACATCATCCGTTCCCCTAGTTCCCCGGCCATAGCTAGTGATGGCAGATGATGTGACTTCTTCAATCCTTCACAGTAGATTTTCTTCGGTATCTGAGTGTGTCCTGTGGATTCCGTTTCCTTGAGGACCCCTGACGAGAACGTCCCTCCTGGATTGAGATATACAAAGACTGAGTGACTAGGAAAGAAAACCACTTAGAAGGTGTGAAGGGAGGATCTGACTTATAACACTTAAAGCAGTGTTTCTCCACCTCCCCAAATGCTGCAACCCTTTAATAGGCTTCCTCATATTGAGGCGTCCCCCAATCAAAAAATTATTTTCATTGCTACTTCATGACTATAATTTTGTCACTGTTGTAAATCATAATACTGTGCTTTCTGATGGCCTTAGAGGACTCCTGTGAAAGGCTCATTTGATACCCCAGAGGGATCTCGACCCTCAGGTTGAAAATCACTGCCTTAGAGTAACAAGAATGACATCTTATCTGGTCCTTGTAGCAATGATCTCTTTCCTGTGCTGCTGCTTTCAAAGGCTAAGAGGTTCTACTTCAGGTTTCCTGAGTTTCTACACAGTGCTCTCGACCTTTCCTTCCTTTTAAATTTTCCTTATGGTGGAAAGGGAGAGTAATGAGAGGAGGGCTTTGTTAGGAAATGAGCACATCAAAGTGACAGTGTTTGGGTCATCAAGATAGCACATTAGTAAGGCTTTGGGGGATGCCATAAAGGCTAGACATGGATGGGCAGACTAGAGCCAGGTGCTAAGCCCAAGTCTGAAAATGTCAGGCTGATTTTATTTATTTATTTATTTATTTATTTATTTATTTATTTATTTATTTATTTTTGCAGCATCTAGAATCTTTGAGGGGGTGGATTAAAGAGTAGGGTGCTGTGTGGGAGAGGAGACTTGTAGGCAAGAATTTGAAAAGGGGTCTTTGAAAACAGTGTTTTATATGATCTGTTTGCTTTGTGGTTGATTATGACCAGGTAAACGGTGTTGTTTATCACTGTGCTAGTTGGTTAGACATGTAGATTTATATTGGAACATGACGCAGGGATTCCACAGTGGATGGTTCTTGGAGCTGGGGGCATAGCCATTGATTTTGCCTGAAATAGGAAGATTATTTTAGGAGTTTCTACTTTATTATGCCCATTTCTCTCTGGAGTCCCCATAACTTCATTAAAATGTGGATATAGTAGTGTGGTTCTCACTAGTTTGCAAATACCATGATTTCCATAATCAAAAGTCTGAGGACTCAGGGGTCCTGTTTATTTGTTGCCATCCACATTGTTTTTTTTAGTGATATTGAGTCCAGGACCTGGAAATGAATGGTCTATATATGTTTCAAATTTCCCCCTCTTTTATCTTATGACCCAAGTTCTAGATTCATAGCTTAATCATACCCGTGAAATGCCAGTTATAGGTAAGGTCACCTGCCAAGTTACTAAGAATTAGTATATGGGCATATTTTCTGAAGACATTCTCAACCCAATATAGGGGTTCAGCAGAGATTGCAGCCTGGTACTTTGAGAGGAAGAACATAGTCTTGTTTGCTGTCCCTGGACCCTATAAATTTTGGAAGTTCACTGTATTCCATCTCCAAAGACTCAGATTTGAAAATTGCCAACCTAGTAGTATCTGCCTTTGGAAGAATCTAATTTTGTGTTCTTCTGATAATTTGTCACTTCTGATCCTTGAGGGGCATCAATAGCAAGACCCTTTTGGTGTCTGAGAGGGAAGATGTCCAAAGACAGGACCTATAATTTCTGAGATGCTTGGAAATCCAGTAAGAGCTTTCTATGGTAAGTAAGCCCACAGGAGTCCTTTGGCTGTGCCCAAGGGACACATCTTTCTAAAGTAAACTCAGGCATGAAAGACTTTGAATCTCTAGGTAGGCACTGCAGTTACCTGACCTAGTGACTCTCTGAACACAGTGATGGAGGGATCACTTGAAATGTTTGTTCAACAGACACCTAGACTTGGCCTACAGAGCGATGTCAACTCAACAGGTCTGGTAGAGCCTGAGGCTTTGCTTGTCTTAGCACCTTACAAGTGACTCTGTGGCTGTTTTTTTGGGAAACCCTAGTAGAACAGAATATTTACACCAACAGCCCTGTGTGCATGAGTCATAGCCAATGGTAGACTAAAAAACTATTTCAAATAAATTCTCATTTGGGCATCCATTTCTCAAAGAATATTAAGACAGAAATCAAATCCAAAAGCTGGATCAATAGTTCTCCAAACCCTTTCTCTACTTTCCCAGTTTTGTCAATCCCTTTGGAAGACTGTGCAAGCTCCAAATCCTTTGTTACTGAGTGCTGAGCCTTTCTCCTTTTCCTTTCATCTCCTCTTAAGCATTCTGACTTCTAGTCCCCAATCCTATGGTAGCCCTATTAAAAGGAAGATTCTCCAGAGTGAGAGATGGAAGGTGGAGGAGGGATGACAGATAACAGTCCCATGTTGATAAATCTTGTCTTTCCCCAACATTAATATTTCACATCTAAACTCTAAAGGGAAGCCTCACTGATCCATAGCGACCCGCAACCACTCAAGAGAATGCTTCTTTTCTAAATAATTTAACTTTTTTATGGTAGAAAAGCAAGGGGACAGTGTCCCAAGTAGTTCCATTAACCTATAATTCACTCTACAGGGCTACTGACATTAAAATGTAGTTACTTTTTTAACATGAACCACAGTTAACCTTGTTGATATTCTATTTAAATCTTTTTATTCACTCGGATTTTAGGTGATGAACAGAAAGAGGTCCTTTAAATGCTTCTATATATAACCATGCTCCAGTCAAATTATCTTTGTATATTTAGAGCTACAAGCCTTATGTGATGGGCTCCTATAATGTTTAGAGCATACACATTCAGCTCTGCTGAAAAAGAGGCCTTGCTAGGCACCCATTTCCTTTCATGATTCTTATGTGAAGCAAAGGTCAGAAATAATTTTTAAGCAAGTAAAATACTTTCCCCAAAGCACATGTCAAACAAAACCCTAGTGGCCAGAAACACACTGCTTAGACCTAAAGGAGAGATGACTGGTCTAGTCTTTCTTGAACATGCTGCGCAAAAGGAAGTATTATTTGAGGGCTTATTGCTCAGGGTCTCCTTCAGATGGCCAACTGCAAAATTTTGAATCATGAGAGCTCTTCTGAAATATTCCTGGACTCTTTTGCTGTCGTTGATATACAGGTGAAGGCGGGCATATGATAAGGCGAGACCTGTGATTGGGCAGTGAAAAAGTAAGATGTAAACAGAGTTTTGGAAAGAGAAGAGAATCCAAGAGAGAAGAGAAGCCAAGATAGAGGAGGACAAAGAAGGTCAATCTTCATGTGGCTTTAAATAGCCACAGATAACTATAAATATCTTATAAGGGATGGATTATTATAGGACGAGTTGTCTTGTCTAGGTGGGCAGATTGTATCATATCAATTGGATCTGAGTTTATTGTGTAGACATTTTGTGGAGTGAAAATTTAATGAGCAATAAATCTGATTGTTAAGTTGTAAGTTTCTGGAGTTTTAATTTTGTCAGGCTGTTGGGAATTGTAAGGGTGACAGCAGGGGGCAGTTGCTGGGAGTGTGGGCAGAGTTTGAGGTGGAGAGTGGCAGGAAGTTGGAGATGACATGTGGGTAGCAATGGGAGTGGAGAGACTGCTGGGGACAGAGAATAGGTAGAGGTAGCATGGTGTGGCGCCCTGGAACTGGCCTCCACTGAGATGAAAATACCTCCCAGATTCCATATAGCGGTATGATGCCAGCCATAGTGAGGGTTAAGTGCCTCTTTTGCAAATATTTAATGCAAAATTTTGCACCTATTAGTTTGGCTCTTCTGTGTTGAGAATCTTCCTTTGCATCTTGCACATGGTGGTTAGTCTCAAACACAGATGGTTAATTGAGATTATGAATCACATATTGCCACCAAGAAAAGGACAGCTGTACTTGGGTCAGCTGATAGTGTGACTTCAGCTGTCGGCATTCCAGGATGATTGGGCAGAAGTTGCACAGGATAGGAATTCATGAAAGGATGCAGAGGGACCAAGTGTCTAAGCACTCTTCACACCTTCCCCATCGCTATGCCTTAAAGTCACAAAAGGGATGTGCCTTGTTGACCTGTTTGCTTAGTACAGGCCAGGCCCTGACTAGAAAAGGAAGGTATGCTTACATGAAGGAGAGTGTCTACCTTGGTTCTTCCATTAAAAAAAGAGTTGAGAACACAGAAAAGATAGGGGTAGCTATGGTGGTTGAAATGAGAACCATCTCTCCTAGTTTTGCTATTTGAATGCTCAGTTCCCACTTGGTGGTGCTATGTGAGGAGGTTTAGAATATATGGCCCTGCTGGAGGACATATGTCACTTGGAGCTGTCTTTGAGAGCTTAAGGTCTCATCCTTTTCCAGTTTGTGTTACCTGCTTCATGTTTGCAGTAAAGATGCAAGCTTAGCTTCTTGTTTCTCTGCCATGCCCTTACCGTCTTCCCCACCATTATGGACTCACCTCCTAGAAGCATAAGTCAAGGCAAATTCTTTCTTTTAAGAATTACCTTGGTCTCATTGATGTCAGACCAGGTCATCTGCTGCTACCTATGTATCTGGAGCCATGGATCCCTCCCTGCACACTCCTTGATTGGTGGTCTAGTCCCTGGGAGCCCTGGGTGGTGAGGCCATTGGTCCTGTGGAGGGAATGCTGAAGCAGTTGGGCAGGAGAGGGTGGGTTGGTAAGGGAGCACCATCATAGAGGTAAAGGGGAGGAAGGAGAGGGCAATGAGGGTAGATGTAGGATGGGGATTGTGGGGGAGGTAACTGGGAAGTGGGATATCATTTGAGTTGTAAACAAATGGAATGATTAATAAAAATAATAAAAAGTTGCCCCAGTCATGGTGCTTTGTCACAATAGAAAAGTAGCCAATACAGAAGGAATGTTGCTTGCAAAATTAATGGCTGCTTATGTCTAAGCAGCATTCTGTTCCAAACATCATTTCCAGTTCTTCCACTTCAAAATCTCTTCCAGTCTTTATTCAAATTCACTCATATTCTCCGTGTGCCCCTTTTTATTGGTGAGTAAACAGAGGCAGGGTGACCTTAAACAGCATTCTCATGTACTTCTTGTTAGTTGAGCCCTTTCTGTGTGAAAATTAATGCTGACACTAACTAGTGAGGAGAGAGAGAGAGAGAGAGAGAGAGAGAGAGAGAGAGAGAGAGAGAGAGAGAGAGAGAGAGAGAGTCACCCAGAAAAAATTTCTTTAGATCCATTCTGACCTGGAGCTAAGGAGAAATAACGACAGTGAGATTGGCTCTGGAGTGAGACCTAGAATCAAATGTTGTTCCCTAGAAGAAGCTTCAGCATCTACAGAACTAGAATGCAGTCTCCAGAGGGCTGTGGCTGGTCTAGCCTGGTCTCTGCTGCATCCTCAGCATCTGGGATGCTTTCTTTGTTGTTTACGTGTGGGTAAAGGCTTACATGACTACAGGAGAAAGTGGTGACTCCACAGATGAAGTCCTGTCACAGGTAATTACAGAGACAGATCTGTGGACGAGAGATTTTGGATATGAGGTGATAAGACCCACTTAAAACTTGAAGAAGGATGGATGAATCCTGTCTGTGGTGACCACGAGAATTGGTGGTGTTATCTCACAGAACCTTTAGCCCATCTCTACTTGCTCATGCCTGGGGATGGCTGGCTTTGCTGGATGTCTCTACTGATAGAGCAAGCCTTGTTGAGAAATATGGTACTTCCTAACCACAGGGTCAGGGATATTCTCATTGAAGAAATATAATTCATGTGCTACAGGCATGATGCTTCCCTGTAATTGGCAAAAGAAAATATATAGCTGTGGTGAACTGAGTTTAGGTTACTGGAATGGGATGAGTGGTCTAACGCTACATTGGAGTGAGGTTGTTGGCTCCTTTTTGCTAATCCATGAATGTAGAGTTGTCAAGAGTCTTCTTGTGAAAAGGGGGGGGGGGCATAGAGTTAGAAGAAACAGATGATTGAAGTTGTGTCTGCTTTGTTTCATAGGTGTACATGGTACCTGGCTTTATGACCCTAGTCTATAATCACAAATATAAATCCATGTGTTCAGGAGCCCAATCAGTTACTTGTAATATATCTAGGGTGGGTCTCTCATGGCTTGTGTCCTAAGGGTACAGTCATATGGAACAGGCATGACAGAAGCTGCTCACAGCCATGGTGGGAAGAGTATAAGGGTGCTTGCTCACAGTTAGGGAACTGAGAGAGCAATGCTGGAGATTGCCTGGCTTTATTCCCTAGGCAATGGGATGGTGCTACCCACATTCACAGAAAAATGTTCCCCATAAGTAAGTCTTTTTTAAAAAAGTCTTCATAGACATGCCCCAAAGTATCTCATTAATGCACAAGGTGTTTCGTAATCCTATCAAATAGACAGAAGTTAACTATCATATGTTCACTCTTGCATGAGATATAAACTTCACATATGCAAAGAATTGACATATTTCTTGTGCATGTGTGTGTATCCCCATCCATGTGCATTGTATATGCATATTTTCTTATCCGTGTGTGTGTGTGTGTGTGTGTGTGTGTGTGTGTGTGTGTGTGTTCATCCATGTGTGTCAGTATATGCATATCTTCTACCCATGTAAGTGTGTGTATGTGTCTGTTCATGGTATAGGGTATACATATCTTCTTACCTGTGTGTGTGTGTATTTGTGTGTGCAAAGACCAGGGACTGGGAGTCTTCTATGCTTTTGCACCTATTTATTTTTGGAGACATGGTCTCACTGAGGCTGCAGGTCCTCATTTCTTCTGGTCTAGCTAGCTAGTGCATCCCTGAATTTACCTGTCTCTATACTCTCTATCCTCACCCAACACCAGCATTGAGGTTACAGATACATATTTCTAAGCCTGGCATTTTCTTAAAAACATAGATGCTTGAGATCTGAATTCAGGTCCTCATTCTTACACATCAGAATTTCATTTAAAATATTAAATTGCCTTTAAACGTCTTGTGTACTTCTCCAAGTTGTATCCCATTGCTCTAATGCTTTCTCATTCCAGTTAATGCATTCCCAGGCTATGTTACCTAATATATGGAGGAGAGGACAGCTAAACCCAAGCCGGCTTTGTTCAATAGGGCAGTTATCAATCTCCCATGTCTTCCTAATATCAGCATTTCTGCATATGCACACCCACAATTGAAAGCTGGTGCACACATGCCAGCTGCTTTTTACATGCCTGTCTCAACCTCTGCTCAAGGACTTTTTGTGACTATGCTCAAGGCCACGTGAAGCTGCTAGAATTCACCCACAGGAGATCTACAACAAGAGATGGGTCAGAATTCTTGGTCAAATATCCAGCTTCTGGTTTTCCAGTGGAACACCTCTGAGGCATATTCCATACGTCATCACCGAGGACCAAGTGCTGATAACCTCTCAGTGTCCCTTGCCTAGCCTTTCCCAGAGTTCTTCCTGCCCTATCTCCTTGAAAGATGTGCTTCCTGACCCCAAGTTCTAGTCCCATCTGAGCTCTCAAACCACCTTCGGAGGATTCAAGTTTCATAAGACAGTATATGCCACAGATAGCCTTTGTGTACAGCTGCCAAATTTGTGAAAACTGCCAGAGTGATTTATTTTTAAATAATCAAAGAAACGTCTCTATTTTACCTACACATCTCCCTGATATAATATAAATGTTCTTAGATTTAAACGTTATCAGCATTAAGAGTGCTTATAACAAAATAAATGGACAATAATTTCTATGGTCAATTTCTATTATTTACACGTTGAGTCTCATGGATTTCCAGTCATTTTATGTGAAATTTCACCTTTCCCCCCGTTCTTTGGCTCAAGGCTCTACTTGCCTTGCATAGTAAATGCACACACAGAACGTGGTGGAGAGCGATTCCTTTTGAGTTGTTTTTCTGTACATCTACTATTAAGACAATTCCTTTGGGGGTGGGTTAAGTGTGGCGAGAGTGTTGCCTTAGAAATACTATGTGGGTCTATCTTAGGCTATGATATTCTCTTACATGTTGATTCTGTCCCTGAGAACATACTTGCTCCTGAACAAATGCTAATTAATAATAACCTAATAAAAATGGATTTAGGGCAAACAAATGCAACACATGATGACATGCTAGATTTTTTTTTCAAATAACTTTCATTGCGTTTATTTTACTTTTCTCAGACTTACGCCAGTATTTCAAGTCAGCTCAGTAGAAAAGAAGAGGTTAACGTTGGGTTTACCTTTTCCGGAATGTTCTGATCTTTAGGCAGCTAAGTGAAAACATTGTTGGAACCTTGGACTGTCCTGTTTAGAATCTGTGTCACGGACAAGATAAGGATTTAAAGAAGAGGGTGAGTGTCGTGTTGACAGATTCCCATCAATCATGGTTTCAGTTTTGACTTGACTCATTCCAACTCTTTCATAGAAACCATCTAAAGTCAGCCATTGTATGTCCCGCACCCTGCCCCATGCATCTTGCTTCTTAGCTCTTCCCATTTCCATCTTTCTACACCCATTCCTAGAATGAGTGAACATGTAGACTGTGGCACGGTTGTCTGGAGAAACAGTCTTCAGCCTTAACAAAGAAGACATCCCTGTGAAAAATCATGGATAACTTAACAGCGTGCTAAGTGAAGTAAGTTGGGCATAAAGGAGCAGAGAGTATCTGATTCCCCTACGTGAAATGTGTAGAAGCCAAGAACACACTACCATGTTGAGTGTGACAGTTTAACAGTGGTTACCAGGGGTGGCAGAGAAGAGCATGGAAAATCATGGCTTAAGAGCTAAATGACCAAGTTCTAGAGGCCTTTTTACCCAGCACTGTATTCATAGCTAATGATACATTGGACATTTAAAGATGCTCAGAAGCCTGTCTCACATCAAATACTCTTGCCACAAGCAGAAGATTAAAAGTAATTGAAGGTGACACTTAAGTTCCCAAATCCACCATGTTGTTCTCTGCGCTTTTGCTCAGTCCCCTGGAAACAGGGGTAGAGGTCTCAGTTTCACAGACAATGTGACGTTCTCTGGAAGTCAGGTTTATTCCTGTCAGAGGGGTGAATGTGGTTGAGCTGTGAGCATCCACACTGGAGTCTGTGAGTCAGAGTTTTCTCTTCGCTCCTTGCTGGCTGTGTGGTTTAGTCTTATCTTCTCTGACTCTACCTCAGTTTCCCCATGCACTAAACAGGAACATAAAGGTTTGCTATAAGAGCTAAAGAAAGCAGTGTATATAAAATGCTTAACAGATGCTGGCTGTATTGTTATTTTATTATTATTGGTTTCCTGGGGGAAACGACTAGCTCCCTTTCATTAGACTTTAATTCAGTTCCATTATTCTATTATTCTTCCTTCGTAGGTGGGAAAAAATGGGTACTTATTGCTAAAGTTACTAAGGAAAATGCTGATCTCCCAAAATAGCTATTGAGCAGTAATTTCCAAAATACATAGTAAACCCAAGCTATACATGAAAGGCTGTTAAAGTAGGTCATTGCCACAGGGCTGCATAGAGAGGGTGCTGCTGGGGTGATTTATGTCTGGGGGGATTATTAATTAAACAAAAGAGGGTCTGTGTTTTTGAAAAATGCCTATGCCGGAGAAGAACCATACATGAACAGACCTAAAGAAAAAGATATGACTAAAGGGTGTGTCTCCACCTATCTGTATATTCCAAAGATTACACACTGAACAGATTTTGTTTTTGTATTTCACACTTTGGAATTTTTCACAGATCTTTCAGTTGAGTGTGGGCTGCTTTGGTGAACTCGATGCAGAGGAGGTGATTTGGGCACATGAAATCCTGTATCAATAGAGGACAGATGTAAGATCTCAGTATCAGTAGAGCCCGGGCTTTTGTTTTTACAGAGAACAGATGGGCGCATCAGATAGCGTGGCAGATAGGGCAGCTCAGTACTGAGTATGTGGACAATAGGTACTTCCTTTTATCTCACTCTATTCAGCTGAGAATTTCCTATGTAATTACTGTATTTCTATCATTCTCTCTTTGTGCTCCAATTCCTTCTGTGTCCCCTTCTACCCTTGAAATTCATGGTTTCTTATTTCTTAATTATAATTGTTACCCACAGACATAGACATGAATTTATAGCTACAACCTGCTGAGCCTCCTTAGCATCTCTCCTACCTAGGCAAGTTTAAGTCTGGTTATATGGAATCAGATATCCCACGGAGGGGCTCATCCCTGAGAGAGAGTGTTGTTCCCTTGCTCAACAACCATTACTTGTCTGTAGCTCTTCATCTAGGGGTGGGCCTTGTAGGAGCACCCTGGTCCAGACTCGCAAGTGCACCGATGTTGTTATTTTCAGATCTCGTGTGGGCAACCATAGTGTTGCGATGTCGTGGGTGCAGCTTCCCTGACTCACCAAGAAGACACTCTCTCAGCAGCAGACATCTTGGTCCTCTGGTTCTTAGAATCGTTCCTCCCGCTCCCCAATGAAGAGAGCATAGGTGGCATTGCTGAAGTTACTTTTCAGCAACTTTCCAAGAACAAAGACTTAGAGGCGTGAGTGTTAGCAATGAAAGCCTCTTGCAGGCATTTGAAGTTTTAAACAAACTGTCAGGGCTGCTTCTATATCTGCCTCCTAATCTTCCTCGCATCTAGAAACTCGATTTTTATTGTATCCTCAGGTTTTGTGTTTCCTCTGAGTACCATTACCTTGGACATTTTTTTAGTAAAAAAAAAAATCCTTATTTGCTTGTCTTTTATTATTATAAAATTAGGTATAAGTGTAAAAGTCTAAGTGGCTTAGTTATGTAAAATAATCACACACAAAACAATTAGCACCATAAGTCTCCCGGGCTGTCGTCACCCATTTGTCTCCAGCACATGTGTGTGCATGTACACGCATGCAATTGTATTACTTCATGCCCTGGTGTTAGTGCACACTCATGTTCATTTGTTTGAAAATAGAGTTCTGGAGCGGTTTTTAAATGCTTTGTAAAGTGTGTGTGTGTGTGTGTGTGTGTGTGTGTGTGTGTGTGTGTGTGATTTCTGCATCATAGTGGAGAAACTAAATATCCACCAACATGGGATTGGCTCAAAACCTTCAGATATAATTGTATCATCCATATTGTGCAATTGTGAGAAAGCATCATTGGTTGATAGTATGGAAATAAAAGCTCTCATTAGATGAAAATAATGTGTGAACATATGTATCACTGAGTTTATGAAGTTTGTGTTAATACAAAGCATTTGAGTATCTGGGTGTGAGATGTTTCCAAAGATAGGCATGATCCGATATGCGGTGAGCTTGGTAAGGAGTGAGCTGCTATCTGAGGATGGAAGGAGTGGGACATTTTACCCATCTTTGGGTAAAAGATTTGTGTCACTTTTCAAGCCATGGATAAATTTTGTGGGAGCCATCCAACTGCAGCCTTCAAGAAACCATAGCAAAGGAAACAGGGAGTTGCCTGCAGATTTTGACTACGGTCACACCATAGTGATTGTGCTGAGTGAGCCCTGAGGTCCTAGGATCCTCTCATCCAGGGAACAAGGGTTGGACAAGTTGACTCAGTCCTCACCAGCATGGACCTTGTCTGATGAGGATTCTCTCCCTGTGGAGCTGCCCTGGGGCAGGTCAAGACTTTGTCAGAGTGTTAGTGTGACACTTCTCTTCTTTCTCTATCGGTTTTTCTCTCTCCTCTTCTCCAGTTCTCAGTCCAGCCACTTTTGTTCACTCTCTTCTGTCTTTCATAGATGCCTCCTCTAGCAGCTATACAGCAAATTAAATTCTGTCTCTTCTCTCTGGAGCACCTGAACCAGTACTACCAACACCAAGAGTGGGACAGCCCAGTGAACCACATGATGACGCGTTGAGAATGGGTGACTCGCAACAGCCTTCCAATGAGTACCTCAAATGGAATGGGAGGTGGGGAAGGGTGACAGTCCCCGGAACAAGAAGGTGACCTCCACACCAGCGGTAGCACTGGTAACCTGAAAGCATGTTCTACGGAGTGAGCCTCTTTTGCTGGTGGAGTAAGAGCTTCAAGCACTGGGAAGACATGCGGATGACGTTTCTAAGCCAGTGAAAGGTTACAGGAAGGTGAAGTTTAGGTGAGAGGACAGATGGTTTGAGACTCCAAGCGGGGTTCTGGGAATGATAGTGAAAGCTGGCAGGAGATGTCGGTTACAGTACGAATGGAGCTCACCTGAACGTGTTCACATTGAGTTCAACCTTCAGCAAGCAAGTGGCCCCATGACCGCACAAGCTGACAGTACTCACCCTTATTCCTGGCCGTGCTAGAGCTCACACAAGAGTGGAAGGGGATCAGGGTGTCACAGGGTGATCTGTATGATTTGCCCGTGGGGCACTGAGGTGAAAATTGAGAATTCCTATGTTGGTGCTTCTCCTGGATCCCAACAGGTCACTGGTCCAAAAGGGAGTCCATGACACATGACTCACTGATCACACTACACCATACAAACTATAAGTAGGTCAAGTGTCTTCTTGCCCAGAAGAGGAAATTGTTCATTCTTTAAGAGAGATATTTATACTGTCTGTTTTTGCCTGGAAAATCTTGGTCAGTGTCATCCCCGAACATTAGACTATCTGATTCTCAGGTGGAATTTTATCTTCTCCATGAGCCTGGGAAATAGAAAGGTTGGTATGGCTTGCCTAAGGTTGCGTGTATGAGTCTGAAAAGGGTAACTCAGTTCCCAAACTGAGGGGTTTCCAAAGCCCATTCTTGCTGTGTGTGCCTGAAAATGCAGCATTAGAGACAGCGGTGGAGACAAGGGTAACCTGAGAGGCCCTCAGCACAGTGAGAGGAGTGAGCATCAGCGTCCATGAGAGACTGACTGCGCGTGCAAATGTGTGAGCATAAGGGGGCCTTCAGCCAACAAACCTATGGGATGTAACACTTGATAGCAATGATGCTGCTATTATCAAATATGATGATGAGGATGATGGGGAGGAGGAGGAGGAAGAGGAGGAGAAGGGGGAGGAGGAGAAGGAGGAATATGGTGATGTCCCGACTTAGTAGCTCTGCTGTGCTCTGAACTCCTACTAAACACTAGCAATGTTTTATTTTATTTTTTTTTAGGGGAACATCAGTCTTAGGGCATGGTAAAAGATGCTATGCTCACCTTCATGCTTTCCATGTGGTTAAAACAGTGCTTTAAACACAAATGTTTAAGACGAACTGTGTATGAGGAGGAAGAGGGCCAGAGACAAGGCAGAGGAGAAACCAGAGGGAGAACAGGGGTTCATAAGATCAAAGCACATTGTACATAAGCGTGAAGATATCACAGTGAGGACTACTACTCTATGTAATCAACATCTGTAAATAAAGCATCAAGACACACTAATACCTACAGAAAAAAAGATGTGTGCTCTTATATACTTTATACATAAAGTTTTTATTTTAAAAAGAAGACAAAAAAAAAAAAAAAGAAAGAAAGTGGGGAGGTAGAGAGCTGTCATATTATCTCTTTGAGATAACCCCATCCCCTCTCCCACTGCCATTCACTCATTATTGGGCTTCTTCAGTGGTTTTTGGGTACATTGCTTCTTTCTTTTCGATCAAGAAAAGGAAGTGGGAGTTCCTTAGGAGACCCCCTACACCCAAGTGTCTGAAGCTACCTGTGTGCTGCATCATGGGTAATTTGGGTTAAAGATAATTGTAAATATGTTATTGATATTAACTGATGTTTTCCCAACATTGCAATAATGCTTGTTTTGTTTGTTGGTGAGTTTATTACTTTTTGATCGATAGAATGTGAGATTTGTAGGTGAAATTAGCATAGTGAATAACAATTAGGCAAAAAAAATCAATAACATTCAGACAAATGCAGGACTTGAAAAAGTCCCAAAGGCACACCAGTATTCATATGCACATGTAAACATGCACACACACACACACACACATTCACTCACACACCTGAAATACTCCTTATTTATAATTCCAAAGCTTGGAATTGGGGTTGGAGAGAATAGGAGGTGGGCAGTGAGGAGTATAGGAGTTTCTTTTAAAGAAAATATGAGAGATTCAAAGGAACCACCTGCAGATTCTGGTTTTAGGGAACCCAAGATCTTTGTATTTGGAAAAGCCCCAGACATCAATATCCATTAATTGCATTTAGACTCTTTTTCACTTTTAGTTTAAATAAACATTAGAGGATCTTTTTCTTGGTGTCCTGCAGACAGGAAACTTAGAAGATAGGGCCCTAGGCTTCTTTTCCCCTTAGGCGTTATTATTCAAAGCACCCCTGACCCCAGGGTACTTGCATTCTCTGTTTTGCCATTGCTGTAATAAACCACAGACACACACAGCAGTGCACAGAAGCGCTTGTTCCTTCTGGCTTACAGTTCTGGAGGGAGTGTCCGTGATGGTGGAGAAGCTATGGAAACCTGCAAGCAGAGCAGGAAGCGGAGAGATCACATCTCAATCCACGCCGAGGAAGCAAAAGTAGGGTGGGGCTGTGAACTCTCAGAGCCCACCTCAATAGATGTACTTTCTCCACCAAAACCACTCTCCCCGAACCTTGCAACCGTTACCACCAACTGCAGACCAAGTGTTCAAATACCGGAGCCCATGGGGCAAGGTAGGGGCGTTCTTATTCAAAGCACCACAGTAGTCCATTGTAACATGGTTAGAATGGAATCACAGCACTTGTTCCTTCTTAGGCCTCTTTCCTTGGACCTGGTTTCATGTCTGGGGTCAGAACAACAGAAGAAATCAGAAAATGGAGTCTTTTCTCTTGTAAGGTACAAGCCATTTCACGTTATTACTCTTTAGGAAAATTGACCAAGACCTTAAGAATACAAATTTTTGAGTCTTATTGAATGACAGGTACTGGGTTGAGTATTTTACACGTGTGTATTACTTTACTCACACCACACATTCATGGAGTGATTTTTATTTTTAATCCCATAGTGAGAGCTAATGAGTTCACTTGATGTGCCCCTCCCCCAAGGGGTGAGATCTCAATCTAAACCCAGAATATCTGATCCCAGAGCTGGACAGGAAGCTTGTACACACGTACAAATCAAACCCTTTGTGGTTTGTGGCCTTGTCAGGATTTCCTTTGCAGGTTGTATGTGGTATGGGAGTCTGAGGGGGAGCCACACTGAAATAGTGCCACTTGCAGCCCCTACTGCTCGTTAGACAGAAGCACGGGGACAGAGTGGGAAAAGTCCCTTTTCTTTCACAGGTTTCTTTTTCTCGAGAGTGTAGAGCTACGCCATTATTCACAGCTCTGAATAATGCTAAAAGTGTTCCTGCAGTCCGGAGACAGTTTGCTACCCCAGCCAGGCATGGTTGCTCACAGATGTTATCCTGGATCTTAGGGGATAAAGTTAGGGAGATGGGAGGTCAAGGCTAGTCTGGGCTACATAGGGAGAGCCTATTTCAAATACAAATAAGAACTGAGTTTCTTCTGGCATGTTACATCTCCTCATCTAGAACCCACATCTTAGCTTTTCCATCTTTTCAAATGGAGGGTATTTCCACACTTTGTCAAGAAACACACCAAGTGAGTGTGAGTGTCTTGAAGCTGCATTTCTTCTTGTCTCCGGAGACTCTGGCAAATGCACTCCAGAGGAATTACCAAGTACATATTTGCTTGATTAAATACAATGGTGGGAATACAATACCGTTCTCAGCTCTTATATATTTTTTTTGTGATGTGCCTAAAAATGATTCCCTGAGAATATTGGTGAAGTCTATTTCCAGCACTACCTTGTCTCCCAGCAGACTCTGACATCTGTGTATTGTGCTGTTTAAGGATTCCATGGGGTTCATTGCCACATCTGAGAATCTTCACCATGTATCATCCTACCTGATAATCCCTCATGGAATCCCTCTGCAGCTGAGAATTTCCTTCCCCTGCATGCTGTTCAGAAATCAATGTTTAGAATAATGGTCCTGCTTGGCTCTGAATTGGGCTGGTTAATAACCATTGCTGAGGAAATCAATCAAGTCTATGATATCTTATTACTTACACTAATTTAATCACAGGGAACGGATTACTGTTCCAGTTCAAAGGGCATAGAGAGTATGTGCCCACCTCTCCCCCCCCCGTGTGTGTGTGTGTGTGTGTGTGTGTGTGTGTGTGTGTGTGTGTGTGTGTGAGAGAGAGAGAGAGAGAGAGAGAGAGAGAGAGAGAGAGAGAGAGAGAGAGAGAGAGAGAGAGAGAGAGAGAGATGGAGGGAGGGAAGTTGGGAAAGAGAGACAGACAGACTGGGAGGGGGAGGGAGTTAAATATAAGCTAGTGGAAGCCTACACGGAGGAGTGATGGAGTACTGTAAGCCTCAATAACACATTTTTATTGGTAATATTCAGTTAATCAGTACCTAGAAGCCGGCCAGTTTTGTTTCGAATTTATTACAAGAATGCTCTGTGTTCTGAAAAGTTATTGAGTTCAGAGAAGGTGATTGCTAGCTCACTAACAAACGCGATTAACTGGGTTTGATGTTTTTCTGTTGCTGATGCATGGCTACCACAGCCAACCCAGAGGCTCAGCTCTACGCCAACAGTTTGATTGTCTGTGGGCTGGACCGTGCATGTGAGGGATCCATGATGGAGGGTCTCTCCAAGTACACCACTTAGCATCCTCCTCCTCCCCTTCCTCATGTTACATGTCTCCATCCTAACCTCCAGTGCCTCATCCTCCATGGCATCTTTTCCAAGGCTTTCTCTTGGGTGGCAGCTTTTTATCCCCCACGCTCTACTTAGCCCTGTGCTCCTGGGCTGCACAGTAATTTTCCTGTGTACCTCAAGTGTGATGTAGCCATATTTCTCAGGTTGGACATCAATGTCTTTACTCATCAACCACCTGAGACCATCATGTGGCTTCCAAGGATGAGCCCTAGACAGAGCAGTCTCCACAAAATTCTGATATCTTGAGGCTTTTACATGTAAGTTAAAAAATTGTCTGGAGCGGGCCAGCTGGCTGCCAATAATTGTCCATACTACGGTGAGACTTTCCAGGGGATGGAGCTGTCTTTGAATCTCTTATGCTTCTGAAATCAATCAGTAAACTTGTTGTTTCACCAAGTGGGGACTTGGGTAGAATCCTTTCTTTGGTCCATCAATATTTTTTTTTTTCTGGGATGAGCAGATATTTTCAAGTATCTCCTTAGGAAAAGTCATGTGATTGTGTGTTTTTCTCTTGGAGATATCCCTCTTCTGTTCAATAGCTATTTTGGTATTTAGAAACACTTTTCAATTTTTTAAATGTGCATGTATGTTTGGGATGTTTACATGTCTATATGTTTGTGTGACTGTGTGCAGGCAGGTCCATGTTCATATGTATACTTATGTGTATGGAGGTTAGAGATTGATATTGAGTATCCTCCTCTTTACTTCTGTCATGGCTGCTATGTCAACATGACACAAGCTAATGTCATCAGAAAGGAGGGAGCCTCGATTGAGAAAGTGCTTCCCAAAGACCCAGTTGTACAGCATTTTCTTAATCAGTGATTGATTGGGAGAGGATCCAGCCCATTGTGGGTGGTACAACCCCTGCGTTGGTGGTTCTAGGTTCTACAAGAAAGCAGGCTGAGCAAGCCATGGGGAGCAAGCCAGTAAGTGGCACCCCTCCATGACCCTGCATCAGCTCCTGCCTCCTGGTTTTTGCCCTGTATGAGTTTTGTCCCAACTTGCTTTGATGATGAACAGGGATATGGAACTGTAAGCCAAATAAATCTTTTCCTCCCCAAGTTGCTTTGGTTGTGGTGGTTCATCACAGCAACGGAAACCTTAACTAAGACAAGTTGGTACTAGGATAGTGGGATCCTGCAGTGAAAGACCTGACCATGTTGATTTGGGGAGAATTATGGAATAATTTTGGAACTTTAGCTAGGCTAGAGAAGCCATTGAGTGTTGAGAGCTGACTGAGCTGTTCTGTGGCAGGATATTGGGAGATAAGAATGTTGAGAGCAGTGTGGATGCTGCAGGCCTAGCTTGTGAAGTTTTAGAGGGAAGTAATGCCTCTTCCAGGACCTCATGGGAAGAGTCTGTCGTGTGTAGTCAGCTGGAGTAGAACTGGCTGTGTTTAACAAGAGACCAGAACCACTAAAGTGAAGCCTTTGTTTTGCTGGGGAAATGGATGCTAGTCAGCTGGGAGAATGAGCTGAGATTAAGAAGAGCATCATTGACATGAAGTCTTTTGCGAAGTGTTCTCTCATGGTCAGCGCCTAGAATCAGTGCTCCAGAGGCAGCCAAGGTTGGACCTCATGGGAGCAGCTGAACCTGGTAGTGTTAAGAGTCACTCGGATGATACTGGTTTGGAAGGCATGAAGGGCTCCTGGAGAGTTGCTGAGGCTTGGCACTGTGGCAGGGCTTGGAACCCCTGAAGGGAGCCCAGCAGAAGCTACTGGTGAAAGTGATGCCCAGTTGCACCAAGGACCCCAGCCATTCTGGATTTGTAAATATCATGGAATGAGTATCAAGAACAGCAGCAGGTGTGGAACAGAGCCAGCCTGAGCCCAGGAGACAAGCTGTAGAGGGCAGAGGCAGAGGTGTGACCTAAGCCCCCTGTGGGAGCCCTGAAGTAAAGACAAGTCCAAGATGTTGAACTAGGAGTTCTCTACACTGAGTTAGGTTTTACTCTATCCGCATTGTGACTGTGCCCTACCCTGGTCTTCCCTTCTGAACGCTAGTTATGATTTTTCACAGGAGCCCACAGTTAGGATATTTTGAACTGCTAAAAGAGATTTTTGCATTTTCTTTAAAAGAGGCCAGATTTTTAAAGGGGCTAAACTTTCAGCGTTTGAATTTCTAAAGACTGGGACTTTCAATGTGATTTGCTTTATATTATGATATTGATATTAGTGTACCTACCGTCTTGCGGATAAGTGAAAAAGGGTAGGTCCTAATTGAAATGTGATCTGTTTGTGTTTCAAATTAACAAGGGGCCAGTTGTGCTGGTTACTTGTAATCAACTTGACATAAGCTAAAATCATCAGAAAGGAGGGAGCCTCAATTGAGAAAATGCTCTGTAAGACCTGGCTGTATGGCATTTTCTTAATTAGTGATTGATTGGGGAGGGCTTAGCCCATTGTGGGTGTTGCCATCCCTGGGATGGTGTCCTGGGTCCTTTAAGAAACCATGTTGAGCAAGCCATGCTGAGCAAGGCAGTAGGCAGCACCCCTCCATGGCTTCTGCACCCACTTGTACCTCCAGGTTCTTGCTGTGTTTCAATTCCTGTTCTGACTTCCTTTGATGATGAACAGTGATGTGAAAGAGTAAGCGAAATAAATTAACCCTTTCCTTCCCAAGCCTCTTTGGTCATGGTGTTTTTAACACAGCAATTAAAAAAACCTAACTGATTTACCTTTTCAGCTTTTAGTCTCGGAGACAGGGTCTCTTACTGAACCTGGAATTCATAATTCAGCTAGTCTGGGGGGGGGGAGCAGTGAGCTCCAGAGACTCACCTGCCTCAGCTTCCCAGGCCTGGGGTTACAGACATGTACCCAGCTTTTATGTGTATGCTGTAGATCTGAACTGAGTCTTCAGGCTTGCCCAGTGTTTTAACTACTGATCCACCTTTCCAGCTTCCAATCTCCAAGACTAGCTAGAAGAGGATATCATCCTCGTAGGCATGGGCATTGTGCTTGAATGTGGCAAACAGAACCTTCTTTGAGTGAGCATATGGAGTTTAGGAGAGGGGACACTCCTAAGATTGCAAATGTCAAAGACTAGAATGTAGTTTACTTTATGGTGCCCTTAATGGCTTTGTATAACTCTGCCTCAGTCATCTCTTGTGATTGATGGAGCATCCTAGTCTCTGTTCATTGATTCTGAGGCCCATAATGGCAACTCTTACCTCAGGATCCATGTCTGATTGATTGGCAGTGGCTACTAGAGTGAGGTGTCATGAAAGAACATAATGTCATGTGTGGGGTCATTAGGAAAGAGATCTGTGATCAATTAGTTACGTCTGGCATGGGGACAGGCATAGCCATAAACACAGCAGGTGTTTTGCTGTCCTTTACTTAGTGACAGATGCTATTTCTTCATAGTGATTAGTGTGGATCTTGGGGTTTGGTAGCAAGTTATTTTCATCATCTGTCACATTTGTCACCGGGAGAGTCAGAGTGGCCACCTTAGGCACCTGGCCAAGCAGAGGTGCGCCCTTCAGATTTTGAAATTAGTTCTTTGGGCACTAAAGGGCCAAAGTCAGTCAGGAGGATAAATGATTAAAAAAAAAAAAGAAGAAGAAGAATATAGCCAAGCAGAGCAGAGACATGAAGAGCGCAAGGAAGTCCCTACTAAAGTTGTGCTGATAAATTCATGGAGTGAGCACTACAGGCCAAGAAGCCCAGGGTGTCATCAGAGCAGATCATGAAGTAAACCCATTGAAATTAGATCAGCAGTTATATTTTCAATAACTTACTTGCTGCCAACTCAGCCTACAAGTAACTTCTTTCCCTGTTCATACATGGTCATGAACCACACATGCTTTCTTAGGCATTGTTTTTCCTGTGCCTAGTATGCTGTACATGCCCAATACTGTCCATTCAAAAACAAGGAAATGAATAAATTAGAAAATTAGAAAAAAATCCCAGGTTTTTTATCTGGAGTCAAAACAGATATTTATGGAATATTGTCTAAACTGAGGTAGAACTAGCTAGAAGAGATTCATTCTATATTTCTTTCTTTCTTTCATTTATTCATTCTTTCATTTATTCTTTCTTTTGTATATGGGATGCAACTTATTGTAATTTGATGGTAGGCAGAATACTTGGAGAAAGGGAGGAGAGAGAGCTCTGGATTTATGATTGAAGAAACTGAGTAGAAGGTGGCGACATTGACAGGCCAGCTTGTCTCTCTGAGTGATACTCCCCTGCTCTGTTTTCTATCACTGGTTATTTCTATGATGTATTCATTACCCAATGGCTGCTTTTGGGAGGCACCCTGTCTTCGCCACATTTCTATCACTGTGATAAGACACCATGACCAAGGCAAAGTATAGAAGTAAACACTGACACTCATGGTTGGGGGGGATTACAATTCATGACCATCATGCGGGGAAGCATGTCCGCAGGCAGGAGGGCATGGTGCTAGGTTAGTAGCTGAAACCTGCCAAAAGAGCTAATTGAGAATGGGGTGGGTTTTTGAAACCTTAAAACTCATCCCAGTGACATGCCTCCTCCTATAAATAAGGCCATACTTCTCCCAACAAGTTCACATTTCACAATCCCCACTCTCCCCAAAACCAGTTCTACTAACTGGAGGCTGACTATATTAGCCTCCAGGGGCCATTGCTATTCAAACCAACATATACAGCCTGTCTTACGGTTTTACTGTTCTCATCTTCATAACCTAACAACGTTAGCACCCATTAGACCAACCAAAGTCTGCAATAAACTCTGAGGATAAAGATAGGCTAACTTGACGTGTCCATTGATAAGTAAAAGCCATTTAACAGTGTACAGAGTAACAGTGCCTATCTACAGATGTCAGTGAGGAAACATGATACTTCAAAGCAACAACTACCTGGTGAGAGGGATAAACGTACAGACCTTACTTCGTTTGCTTCTGAACTGTTGCCTGACCTACCTACGGCCTGCCAATCTTCAAGTGAGATTGAAAGACAAGGTTTGCATGCACTTCAATTACTGAAGGCCTATATGGGGTTTATGAGGCTTAACCCATAGCTGGTTCCTGTTCCCAGTCAAAGGCCAATGAATGGTCAATAAAACCTGCAAACAGCCTTCCATTATTCCTGATGGATTTCTCTGTGAGATGACAGGGTGTAACAATGATCAATAGTGGAACAGCCATTCCTGGAGACCTCCTGTGCCGGCTGTAATGTAATGACGAAAAAAGAGTCCAGTATGAGGCTTTGGCTGGTTTGTCGGCCAGTGGTTTGGGGTAGATAGGGGAGATCTGTACTTGCAAATAGGATTGACTGTCTGACTGCTTCTATTAGAGCCTGGCATCTGCATGTGACTGTGAGGGTCACTTTGACCATAAAAAGAACATACTGAACTGGCAAAGGGAAACACATGACCATCAAAGCCTGCATCTCCATGTTCTTCCTGCCCTATAAATTAGTGACAAAGACATTTTTGACTTGCTGAATAGTAAAAAAAAAATGCTCTGTGCTTCTTGGCTTTGTCTGACCTTTGGCAAATCAGAATTGAAACATTTAATAAGGATTCTGCTACACAGTACAGGGGCACTAATCTAGCACTATCCAATGTACACACGGATTACTTTATTGATAGGTAGTTTGAATCTGAGTTGGCCCCCATAGGTCCACGTATATGAACATGTGGTGCCAGATGGCAGCGCTGTTCAGAGGGGACTGTGGGGACTTTAGGAGCCTGGCTGCTGAAGGTGGCTCACTGGAGTCAGCCTCCTCCACTATACACTACTGCTGTTGTGAACTCATCTGTGCTTCCCACACCATGGTGGTCTGAAACTAAGCAAAGGTAAATCTTGCCTCCCTTAAGTTGCTTTTCTTAAAAACACTGTTAGCGATCCTTACATCCGAGCCAGGATCATCGGACAGCGACATGCAGTCCTGGCTACATATTAGAATAAGTGGGGTCATCTCCAATATTATACTCATATGCATGTGGGTCCCCCATTTCAGAAAAATAATTCTTTGCAACTGTATTAGGAATCAGGTATATATATATGTGTGTGTGTGTGTGTGTGTGTGTGTGTGTGTGTATACACACACATATATATGTATTAGATACACTTCCTAATACACACACACACACACACACACACACACACACACACACACACACACGTAGAGTTTTGCAAGTGACTGTAATACATGGTTAGGGTTGAAAACCACATGTTTATCTCAGTATGGAAATCACAAAATTCTAACTTTTCTGCCTTATTGAGGAACAACCAATTAACTAAATGAAAGATTTCATGAGGTAGAATGTGATGTTTTGAAACATGTGTACTCTGTGAAATGTTAACCATGGTCAAACTACCCAGAACTTCCGATGGTTGCCATTGGCATGCATTAGCATTGCTGTCTTTTTTCTTAGCAGATTTTCAATATTAACTGCGCTATTAACTGTGGTTACCATGTTGCATGTTAGATCCTCAGAACCTGTTCATCGTACATCGCAGGAATATTTCCCCTTTGACAACTATCTTCCCATTTCTCCCATACCGCAGCACCTGGATTCTGCGCTGTCGTTAGCAGCTTTGTGTTGCTGTAGCCAGAATACTTGACAACACAATGGAACGACAGAAAGATTTATTTTCAGTGTTATTTTGTGTGCAAGGAGGAGTGAGCCAGCAAGTTGTGACAATGGCCCATGGATGTGCAGCAGGCACTCCCACATTTAGTAACCCTGGAACCTGACACCTGGAGGAACAAAGACAGACCATGTGACCAGGGCAGCCAATGGCAGAGGGTATAAAGTCTCCCTCCACTGTAACAATAAACGAGTTTGTTTCTGCTTCTAATCTGGCTTCTGGAATCTGTGTTGTTGGTTTGTGCTTTCTTATTCCTTACCCCCAAGAGACATCTCAGGGGTGAGGGCTAGGACAACACATGGCCATTTTGTCTGCATGTGTGTTTTTGTACCATGTGCATGCAGTGTCCACAGAGGCCAGAAGAGGGTATCAGATCTCCCGGAACTGGAGTACAGATAGTTGTGAGTCACAGTGAAGGTGCTGAGAATTGTGTCTGCTAGGTACACTTGATCCCTCTCTTCAGCCTAGAAAAAAAATTTTACCCATTGTTTTGGAAAAATTTCAGTCCATTACAGTAGTGGAGGCTTGAGAGAGTTCATGGTAGCTGGAGCGTGTAACAGAGACCCCTTATTTCATAGTGGGCCAGGTAGCAAAGGTACCTAATAATAGTATAACAAGCCAAGGACCAAGTGTTTAAAACATAAGCCTGTGGGGAGTACTGAAAATTATAATCCTAACAGTCACCATTCTCTTTTTTTATGTATGTAGTTTTTTATAAATCCACATAAAATATGACTGTATGATATGTTCTGTGTGTGGCTTATTTCACTTAGCGTATACCCTCAAGACCTGTCTGTGCTGAATTTGCCACTTTTTTTTCTGGAGAAACCATCTTTTTTATTTCATAATTAACTGGGTACTGAATCTTTTCAAACTGCATCTGAAACATCTTTGTAATTAAGCATTGTTTACTAGATAGTTTGTGGCAAAATTGTCTTGTTCGTTTTCCAAACTGTTGGAAATCACTACCTAGAAGTTTTAAATGTTGAGGAAGGCAGAGGCATATTTGGCACTTAAATGTTATCCTAGACAGCTTTAATTGTCAACTCGGTACAGCCTAGAGTTTTCTGAGAGAAATGCCCAAAACTGAGGAGTTGACTAAAAAGATCAGAGTGGCTTTAGACATGTCTGTGGGGGTTGTCTTGACTGTTACCTCATGCATGGGGTCCAGTCCACTATGGGCAGTACCATCCTTAGGCGGGTAGTTTTGTATTGTATGTGAGAGCTAGCTATGTATATGACTGTGGTTGAGTGAGCCAGTAAGCTTCCTTCCTCCCTGATTTCTGGTTCAAGTTCTTAGCTGAATTATTGCTGTGACTTTCCTTAATGACAGACTAACTATGGTCTGCCAAGTCTAAGTCACTTTCTTCCTCTAAGTTGCTTTTGGTCATAGTATCATGTCAAAGTAACACAGAGAAAGCTAGAACAGCTAGAGTGCTCTGTATTTATGAGTTCTTAGAGTGGCTCTAAGAACGTAGTCCCTTTGGGTTTTCTATCCTAGGCACCCACAGGGGAAGGCTAAACTGCTCCTTAGATGTCAAAACAGAGAAAATTTCTGAATCAGAGATTCAGGATTCTGAAAGCAACCAAAGGGGTGACCCTCAAAGTCCCTGATCCTTTTGAATCAAAAGGAGAAAGGTTGGGTGGGAGAAAACAGCTGATGTTGGCTGGTGTGTACAGGGTGAGGGGAAAAGGCAATCTCATTACGTACTAACTGAATGTAAATCTTTCAGAACTGCAGTTGTCAGTAGAAATCACTCAGGATGAATTAACAGACATGACTTGATGTTGTGGGGAGCCACAAACAAAATGGTCCTAAGTCCTTTGCTGTGTGGTCAAAATGACTTATGACCATATGCAAAAGCAAATTGAAAATCCAAGTGTGTGTGTATGTGTGTGTGTGTGTGTGTGTATCTGTTAAAAATGCCCTGTGTATCTACAACCATGTGTATATGAGTGGGACTATGACTTTTACTGGCCCTTAAGAATTGTTAGTTCATTCCCTTTATTTGACCAGTGAATTCACTGAGACTAGGAAAATGAATCTAGAGACACATAAAATAACACAGAAACTGAGTCAATGCCTTTTCCCTGGAGAAGCCTTTTCAGAGACCAGAATAGACTCCTATTGCTTGGAGAACCTCCATGAAGATTCAGTGCCTCCTTAGACTGAGGCATAATGAAGGGTTCTCACTAATCATTCTTCATCTCAGTGGTCCTGAGGCCCTTCAGCTCTGAAGACACACACTACGGTACTGCTTCCTGCTTCCTGCTGTCCTTTTTTATATAGAAAGAGGAAGTGACTGAAGACAGATCAATGGGGCAGAAAGGGGGTCATGAATATCGGGAATGCCCAGAGTGGTAGCTGCTAGTAGCTTGATGGGTTATGCGGATTCAGATGGAAGACTGAGCCCAAAGCACTCCCCCAGCCATCAGACTGTGCTCAGGTCTGCACTCTGCTCATGACTATATCTTCTTCATTGTCAGTTTATCCACTTGAAAGAGAATGATACTCAACCTTACAGGACTATTTGGAGAGTGAAATGAGAGATTATATGAAGCGGGAATTTCTGGTTTCATTGGAGACTCAGTTGTATCATGTGATGCTTATCTGGAAGCTGTCTTATAAAAGGTTGTTTTGTTGAAGCAGACATGTGAGCGGATGTTTTGCTGAACCAGACACAAGGGAAGATATTTTGCTGAGAACAGAGCCATGGTGTGTTTATCTGGAAGGTGTCTGGTAAAAGCACATGTGATGTTTGGCTGGAACAGGTGCTCGAGAGGACATGTGATGTTTGGAAAGATATAAGTATAATCCAGCAGACAGTGGATGATGCTTGGGCGTTGATGCCTTTGCTGGTGTTTACCGGGATTCACCTATTTGGTATTTGCTGACAATGCTCTGGCATTGGTTTGTCTTGCTTTCTTTGCTGATCTTCACTTGTTGTGACTTCATAGAGAGAAATGCACCAAAGAACTGGTGGTATTCCAACTTGAGACCAATTTTTTTTTCTTACCGCTTTATTTTTTTAAAGAGGGATGCATTTACAGATTTTAAAGGCATTTGACATTACATTATATGAATATTTTTGTCAGTACTTAATTCTTTTAGAGGTTTGATAACATGCATAGAAATCCCACTAGTTACCATAAGCATGAGGTACATGTAGGACAGAATGTAACATGGAAACAGATTTCTTGTTGGGTATAGATTAAGCATAATGATCTGTAAATACCAAAAATTGCCACAAGGCTATTATCTTAGCTCTTGGATTATTAATGATTTGAGGTCCAGGTGTAACACTCTGAGAGGGTGCTATACATTTATTTTTTTCCCTAAGAATGACTGAGGCTTTCATTTTTTTTTTTTTTTTTGGCCTTTGTTTTTCTTGAGCTTCATACAGTCTGTGAGTTGTTTCTGGGGTGTTAAGAGCTTTCTGGGGTTAGTATCCAATTATCAGTGACTACATATATCACTCAGGATGATATTCTCTAGATGCATCCATTTTCTTAAGAATTTCATAAAGTCATTGTTCCTGATAGCTGAGTAGCATTCCATTGTGTAAATATACCACAATTTTTGTATCCATTCATCTACTGAAGGACATCTGGGTTCTTTCCAGCTTCTGGCTATTATAAATAGGGCTGCTATGAACATTGTGGTGCATGTATCTTTGTTGTGTATTAAAGTGTCTCTGGGGTATATGCCCAGAAGTGGAATAGCTGGGTCTTCAGATAGTACTATGTTCAATTTTCTGAGGAACTGCCAGACTTATTTCCAGAGTGGTTGTACCAGTTTACAACCCCACCAACAGTGAAGAAGTGGTTCTCTTTCTTCGCATCCTCACCAGCATCTGCTGTCATCTGAATTTTTGATGAGACCAATTTATGACACTATAATTGATACTGTTATGCTTGCAGACAGGAGCCTCGCACAGTTGTCCTCTGAGAGGCTCTACCCACCAGGTGACTGAGACACATGCAGATACCCGCAGCAAAACAGTAGATGGAGCTTGGGAACTCTTATGGAAGAATAGGAAGAAGAATTACAGGCCTAGAAGGGATAGGAACTCCACAGGAAGACCAAGAGTCAACTAACCTGGACCCTTGGGGCTCTCAGAGACTGAACTACCAACCAAAGAACATACAGGAGCTGGACCTAGGCCTCCCCACACATATGTAGCAGATGTACAACTTGGCCTTCATGTGGGTCCTGAACAACTAGAACAGAGGCTATATATCCTAACAGCTCTTTCCTGTCTGTAGGATATGTTTGTTCTTCTTGCTGGGCTTCCTTGTCTGTCTTTAGTGGGAGAGAATGCACCTAGCCTCACAGGTTGATATCCAGGGCACTCCCACCTGCTCAGAGGATGGGAGGGGATGATTAGGAGGGAACAGTATGTAGGATGTAAAGTGAATAAGTAAAAAAAGATAAGATGAAGAAAAAAGAGGAAATATTATAATTCCTTGTAATTCAAAATCCAGAAAATAAAACTCCACAAAACAAAACAAAACAAAAAAACACCACACACATTCACAGAGAATCATACCATTTGGCCAGAGCTTTTGTAGCATTTCCTGTTATGACAGTCACCGCACACTGAACACACAGAGGCAGAATTGTGGGGGCCAGTAAAGGTGGTAGAACATCACTTCAGGCCTTTCCTTTCTACACAGTCTAGAAGTAAGGTGAGGTGTGATTTCTTAATAATGACACATTGAACTTAAGTTTTTAATTTCAGGTAGTGGAAATTAATGCTGGCTTCTTTCTTTCACAAACCCGGAGGCCTTACACATCAAGCATTCAGCTTCTGCAGGTCCCAGTGAGGCTTCACCTGCTGAGTGATGCTGATCTTAGATACTCTTCTGAGGCTTCCTAGGGACTAGGCTAAAGGTTCTGAGTACAGGTAGCTTCTTGGGGGTAATGACTGTGTTTGCAGACTATTTTATATTCTAATGACTACAGAGCTGGGCTCATCTTGATTTAGTTCTGTTTATCATTTTGCATAAAAATATCTTAAAACCAGAAGGGACTACATTTTCTTTATTCTTTCCCCAATTTTATTCCTTTCTTAGCACAAATATGTCTACTAATAACCGTTCTTTCTGGATCAGTTATATGTTATTTATATGCTAAGAACCTTATACAAACATCTAAACTTACAACATTTGAAGTACAATGGGATATTTGACATGAAACAGAGCAAAACAATCCCATCACATAGGACATTTATATTTGACTTTATTATTCCAATATAGTTAGAGCTCCTTAAAAAGGGTCATCATTACCTCCACCACTATAACTATTAGCTATCATCAGAGTCAGTATCATTATCACCTTGATTGTTATTATCATCATCATGACATTAATCATCTCATGGTCATCATGACAGTCAACAGCACTATCATCATCACCATTATAATAACCATTATCATCTTGGCCATCATCCTAGTCAACAGTGATGTTGACTATCTTCATCATTACCACCATCACCATTATGATAACCATCATCATCTTGGCCATCATCACAGTCAACAGTGATGTTGACTATCTTCACCATTACCATCATCACCATTATGATAACCATCATCATCTTGGCCATCATCCTAGTCAACAGTGATGTTGACTATCTTCATCATTACCACCATCACCATGATGATAACCATTACCATCTCAGTCAACATCAATATTGTTATGGCCTTACTATAATCACCATCAGGACAATCATCATCATGAACACCAGCCCTCATCACCATGATGCCATAATTTACTATCATGGTTGTTAACACTGTACCAGTCCAGCACTTCTCAAAGTGCAATTTCACCAGTGGTACTAGCATCACCTGGGAAATTATTAGAAATGCAAACTCTCAAAGCATGTCTTAGGCTCAATAAATCATAGCTCTGGAGTTGGACCCCAAAATAAGCATTTTGATAATCCCTCTAAGTGTTGTTGATCTAAAATGTGAGCCCCACTGTTTCAGGCTGTGATGGTGGCTTTTAAACATTTTGTTCCATTTAGTTTTTCAAAATTATTTTTTCTGTGATAAGTATTAATATGCCAATTCTGAGAAAACGGAGACATCATGAGACTAAATGACTTGATCAAGGTCACACAGAAATGCAGCTATATTCTAGAATGAACACATTGTCACATCACATTGCACTTTTCCTGAAGGAGGTGACTCGTTCTCTGTTTATCTAAACACATTCTCTGAACTAATAAACAAACAAAAGAATGAATGAATGAATGAATGGAGCATTTTTGCATTCATGCCCATGTGTTATGAAATTAGAATTTATTTCCACTAAGCTCAGTTTTCTGCAATCTAGAAATAGTATGTGAAATTTTTGGGTCTGTGGCCAGTGGGGTATGTGGCAGGGGGAACGAATGGACAGAAAGGGGTGGATACAAATGCAAAACAGTTGCTAAGTAAGGAGACAGAGATGAGCTGAAGAAAAAACAGAATAGAAAATACATGAAGAACCAGGGACCACTGTTCTACAAAACGGTAGAAAGATACCAATAAGATGATCAGCAAATTTACACATAAGGAAGGTATGCAGCAACATGGAGCACGCTCGTGGGAAGTGATCTGAGATTTGACTGGGTGCTTTTGACCTCAAATTTGGTACTTATTCTACTTTAGGCAATAGGAGCAACTGAGTGTGAAAAATAGGTTGTGAAGATACCGCCATCAGGGACAGGTAACTCATCAGTTACCCTCTTTGAGGACCACAGTGATCATTAGGAGATTAGTGGGTGGGCCAACTGAAATCAAATTCAAAGACATAGTGTTTGGTGTGTGCATATGAGTGTAAGGTACAACCCATCTCTTAAGTGTTTCTAAATCTTTGTTGTGGTTCTTCAGAGGAAAAAAATAAAAAAAATCAAGAGAAGTATGTGTACATTTGTGTTTGTGTGCATGTGTGTGGTATGTCTGTATTTGAGTATGTATGTGTGTGTGTGTTATGTGCATTTGTGTTTGAGTGTATGTGCACATGCACATATGTGTATGTACATATATAGAGGATGGATCATATATTGTTACAGAGGTTGGGGATTCTCAATACTCTTCTCTACAGGCAGGCAACCAAGACTAGTCAATAGTCTTGTCCTATTCCAAAGGCCAGAGAAGCAGAACTGGTGTTAGTTCCAGCCTGATTACTGGAGAAGTCTGATGCTCTAGCTCAAAAGCTGGAAGAGAGAGTGAATTACTCCTAACCCTGCTTTGTTCTATTCAGCTTTCTGATTGGTTGGGTCAGGCTCCCAATTAAA
This sequence comes from Micromys minutus, assembly GCF_963924665.1. Taxonomy (NCBI): domain Eukaryota; kingdom Metazoa; phylum Chordata; class Mammalia; order Rodentia; family Muridae; genus Micromys; species Micromys minutus. The sequence continues at coordinate 48,402,283 of NC_137980.1, read as the reverse complement.
GTCTTCATCTTACCTAGAAACATTCCTGCAGAGACTCCCAGAAATGCTCTAAACAAATGCTGTACACCCCTTGGTTTAATTTACTTTACACATATAACTAACCACCCATATTTCTCTTTAATTATGGGATAAAGAAAAAGGAAGAAAGGGATGGAAAGAAAGGTAGGAAAGAGAGGAAGAGGGAAGAGGATTGAGAGAAGAGGAGATAAGGGGGGGAGAGAATGGAGGGGATATTTATTTTCATTCCTGCTTCCAATATGCAGTTTGTGGTGATTTGTATTTTCCAAAGATGGCTGTAGTCATACTAACGACCCCATTACCTTATACAACACTCCTCCTACTAAATGGTGCCATCTGTATTCCCCTAGATCTGGACAAAGGCTCATGATATCTCCAGCTAATAGATAATGGAGGAAGTGATGACTGTAAGGCCAGGTGAGAAGGATTCAGTTTCTGCTTTCCTATGTGGGTGTCCTTGGACTTTATCCAGAGTGCTATGAGGTAGTTCATGCTAGTGCATATAGGAGATGGTGGGACAGGAAGTGACGTTTCCCTGCTGGAAGCCAGTGTCAACGTCATTATATCTCAGGTGGTCTGCCACGGTCATTAAAAGGAAACTAGAGATTATGAGGCCACCCTTGCTATTTTGCATTTAGATCCTGACCCATAGGTTCTGAGAACACAGTGCAAAGTTGCATTATGCTTCATTGTTTGGGATGCTGGTGATTTGCTACAAAGCAAATCAGTGGATCATTGTTTCCATTTTTTTTCTACCTTGTTCTCCAGATAGTCTTTCCAAAATGATTATGTAGCTCTGTGGCCCCTGTGGGTCTGTATTATTAAGAGGACTTTTGCCTGTTTTGCAGGCTCAGGATGTGTACTTGGAGACCCACAAAATATTGTCTCAGTTTACAGAGCTCTTGGGTGGTGGTGTCTCTGAAGCCATTTGTTCAAGAAACCCACATGTTAGCAATACTTGTCAAGGACATTTTCATAGTTTTTTTCTTTATAGGAAAAGCAAAGAGGAAAAAATTGGAGTTTATGTGGTTAAGTTTTCTAACTGGCAAATGAGTTAAGTGTTTGGAATTATTTCTCCTCTCCCCTCTCTTCCCCTTTCTTCCCCTCTTTCCCCCTCTTCCCTTCTTCTTCTTCTTCTTCTTCTTCTTCTTCTTCTTCTTCTTCTTCTTCTTCTTCTTCTTCTTCTTCTTCTTCTTCTTCTTCTTCTTCTTCTTCTTCTTCTTCTTCTTCTTCTTCTTCCTCTTCCTCCTCCTCCTCCTCCTCCTCCCTCCTCCTCCTCCTCCTCCTCCTCCTCCTCATTCTTCTTCCTCTTCTTTATTCTTCCTCTTCTTCTTCTCCTCTTTCTTCTCCCTCCTCTTTCTGCTCTTCTCCTCCTCCTTCTCCCTCCTCTTCCTCTTCTTCCTTCACGTCCTCCTCCTCTTCTTTCTTCTTTTTTCCTCTTCTCCTCTTTTTTTCCTTCCTCTTTCTCCTCTTCTTCTCACCCCAACCCTTCCCTTATTGTTCCTAGCTATTCTTCCCTTTGTTGTATTAAACTATAGTTTATATTTTTCCTACTCATTGGTCCTAAAAATGTCCCTTCCTTAATAAAATGAGAGTAGCTTGCTAGCTGGTTTGTAACTGCTCCTGCTATTAAAATACTTACTAGGAAAAATTAAAAATTAACCACTAAATTGTAGTTTCTCACTTCTTAAAAATTATACCACTTGAGATATAGTCCAAACTGTTTCTCATGGCATTGAATACTTGATGCTGTATTAATTGAACCCTATCCTAATTGTATGATAATAGAGCTTACTCACAATGTGGCTCAGCACTGTGCCCTCCCCCAGATAAGTTTCAAATGTCTTTGAAAACTGATAGAGCATTTTATATTGCTTGGATGAAATTTGTTTTGAAGACACAGCCTACTGTGAAGCCAAGTCTCACTATTATATAAACAGCACAAGTGTTATGTTCACTCTGGGTACACATGACCCACCCATGTAGCAGCCATTCCCTTGCTAGTATTAACTTTACACATCCCCTCTGAAATGAAAAGCACTTACACAGGCATACAGGCTGTGGCTGGGTACACAGCATTCTCTTCTGATTCAATGACATAAGTCATCTCCAGGACTCTTTTATGTTCTATATTTGAGAAAGGACCAACATGTGCATTCCTTATGTCACTCATCTGTGTTCTTGACATTCCCAGTTGGATTTGTCCCTAAATATCTGTCCAGCTTTAGGACCAGGAGGAGTCTGCTTCTGAGGCCTTCTGCTGGAGAAAGTACTCACATTTCCTCTGGACAAGTGACCACCTGGTTTCTCTGTACTTAATCCGTTGCCTGCTTCCTAGCTGGATTTGCAGTTCACTTTAGGTTCTTTGACCTCAGACTTTCTTACCTGGTGTTTGGTGACTCAGAGACACTGATAAAGAAGACTCATGAGCATAGAACACATGATTAGGAACAGCTTTCTTGACTCTTGGGCTTACTTGTAACTTTGCATCTGGGACTGGCCAACCTGAGGGGTATGCATATCAGTCTTCATACAATACAGATTTATTACAGGTTTCTCAAATTTTCTCCATTAAATGACCAACCCTAGCAGCTTAGGGTTGTTGATTTAAGATACCACCCAAGTCTCATACCTGACTAGAGAAAAATAATCCAACTTAGAATAAATAAATTATTTCTGGGCTGAGCAAGAAATGAAATTATACCCCAAGGGAAGGCTCTACCAATGATCTCCTGAGATATCTTGGGGCTGATATTAAAATTATTTTTGAAGGTTGCAGCATCTTGACCATGAGACTCATCTACCACCTCTTCCAGCCTTATTACTCAACAGTGTTGCTGGATGTTTACCAATATGTATGTATGATAAATCAGTCTTTATCAGAGTAGAGTTTGGAAATGGGGAAGCTGGTGGAGATGTTTCCCCATGGCCTCATAGTCTTCCATCTGCCCTCTTTGTGGTGAGGTTTCATTAAGTAAGGATATATTGCTCACTCTTAGACATATTTAGCAAGCTTTTGATGTCTCTGTTATCTTGTGTATAAGCCTCGGGAATTCTGTCTCAGTCTGTAGGGTTTTTGTGTTCTGGTTCATCCCTAATAGCACAAGCAGACAGATCATATAAGTTTCTATTATACTGTAAGTTACCTGCATCTTTAAGAGCAGAAACAAGACTTTTTGTACCTATAATACTGAAGATTTCATGGTAATATAATGCCTAGGATATTATTAAATGACAGTGTCTTGAAAAGGTAAGATGATGGCTTCTTGCTTTAGGTTGAGTAAAAATAGTAGAGAAGGTTTTATTCCAAGAAGATCCTGGATAGTCTCTGATTGTTTTTATTTCTCTCTTCTCCATGAATTATCCCCATGAACTTCATCTGATCTGTAGAGACAGAGGCATGACTGTTTTCCATCATTAGATCTCACATACCCTTTACCTTGGTTTTCAGGAAATAACTTTGACACTATTCTAAGTGTGATGGTTTGGTGGCATTTTGCAGCCATTGTCAAAATGCAACCCAGGATTACTTCATACATTTAGCATGGACTGCGGTACAATGACCATGGCTTCTCAGCCTCTTTTACCACGCCTGCTGAGAGTTATAATATCAGGTACAGACTGCTGTCCCAGAGGATCTGAGGTCTGCCTTTCCTTCTAAAATGTTTCCTGGAGTGTGCCAACAAAGCATAGCCGGGTGCTTGGCCATGGTGCTGTTCCATGCAACTCTGCAGCAAGTAAATGGTCTGCATTGAGGTTCTGATAAGAAACAGATCCATTACACTTACAGTTAAGCCCATTTTAATGAGGCTGTAAAATGGTGTTTATTATAGCACACATTGTATTTTTTTGCAAAGACATCTGGGAAAATTTTTTATCTGGTCCCACTGCCATGAAAGGTTGGCTAATTTGGAGAAAAAAGTTTTACTTTTATGAGCTACATAAATTTAGTATACATTTAGTTTGCATGTGCACACACACACAAACACACACACACACACACACACACACACATCTCCTCATTCTTGAAGTCTCATTTTAAATATATGTCTTAAGAGGTGGTTTCTTCAGCTGCTGCTAAGCAATTTGAAACTTCTGATTTAGATTCCTAAACCACTTTGTTCTTTAGGGTTGTGGATTATACACTGTGGTAGGTGAATGACTGCTACTCTCCTTCGCCCTAGAGCTTACAGCAGACTTTCTGAATAGCCCACAAAACCTAGTAGAAGGCTAGGTATTTTGTCCTCCTGAAAGTCTAACCAAGGTTAATGGATTCCAAAGTTTGCTTGTGATGTGTACGTTCATAAGACACTATTGTGAAAAGGAGAGGCATTTGTAGGCAGGTGCTTTTATGTCTTTCCGAAGACCCTGCAATTTCATTTCTTCTTTCTCGTGATCTATCTATCTATCTATCTATCTATCTATCTATCTATCTATCTATCTCTATAATATAATACACATTGTATATGTATAATATATATATAGTATACATACATAGTTTATTGTATAATTGTATATATCAATAATGCACATATTGTTTATTATACATAATATACATATAATATGTATTATTTGTAGTATATTTTGATATTTTATATATTATACGTGTAGCTATATGTATGTAAGCATTGTGTATGTAAATATGTATGAGAATTTATTAATCAAGGCATTTAATGTTTTAGTGAAAGTGAGGAATAGAGTCTTTTGGCTTATAAGTTAGATTTGAGTCCTACACATCACTTGCAGCAGCACTGATTTAAATTGGTGTCTATATTTTATAGTAAAAACGGTTAATTTTAATTTACAATTACTCACAGAGAAGAACTATATAAAAAGAAACCCAATCATAAAATTTGATTATATTTGAGATTTTTCTTCCCCAAATTTCTAGTGTTTAACAAAATAACTCTACATTAATAATCAACATTTTTTTCTTTTTTTAAACGACTTTATTTTACAAAACAAAGATAAATGTACAGATTTTAAACATTTTTTGCTTAAAATTATACATTTTTGTCAGTACTGTTTTTCAGACATTAAAATAATTTTTACATAAAACCATGTGAATATATTTTTTTTTAGTCAGTATTTGATTTTTTTCAAGGGCTTGACAGTATGCATTGAAAACCTAATAGTTACAATAAGCGTAAAGTACATGCAAAACAAAACGCAACATGGAAATAGTCAAAGTGTTCTTGTTTTGTAAATATATGTATATTTTTTTGTTTTCTTTATTTCTTGTACTTCATACAGTCTGTGAGTTGTTTCTGGGGGAGTGCAAGCCTCTGGGGTTAGCATCCCACTATCAGTGACTGCATATTATGTCTGTTCTTTTGTGACTGGGTTATCTCACTCAGGATGATATTCTCTAGATGCAGTCATTTTCTTAAGAATTTGGTTAAGTCATTGTTTCTGGTGGCTGAGTAGTATTCCATTGTGTATATGTACCACAATTTTTGTATCCATTCATCTTCTGAAGGACATCTGGGTTCCTTCCAGCTTCTGGCTATTATAAATAGAGCCGCTATGAACATTGTGGTGCATATATCTTTGTTGTGTATTAAAGTGTCTCTGGGGTATATGCCCAGAAGTGGAATAGCTGGGTCTTCAGGTAGTACTATATCCAATTTTCTGAGGTATCGCCAGACAGATTTCCAGAGTGGTTGTATTAGCTTGCAACCCCACCAACAGTGGAGAAGTGTTCCTATTTCTCCGCAGCCTCGCCAGCATCTGCTGTCATCTGAGTTTTGGATCTTGGCCAATCTGACTGGTGTGAGGTGGAATCTTAGGGTTGTTTTGATTTGCATTTCCCTGATGGCTAAGGATGTCGAGCACTTCCTCAGATGTTTTTCGGCCATTCGATATTCCTCAACTGAAAATGATTTGTTTAGCTCTGTACCCCATTATTTAATAGGGTTATTTGATTCTCTGGTGTCTAGCTTTTTGAGTTCCTTGTACACCTTGGATATTAGGCCTCTATCTGATGTGGTGTTGGTAAAGATCTTTTCCCATTCTGTTGGTTGCCGTTTTGTTTTCTTGACGATGTCCTTAGCCTTACAGAAACTTTGCAATCTCATTAAGTCCCATTTGTTAATCTTTGACCTTAGAGCTTGAGCCATTGGTGTTTTGTTCAGGAAATTTTCTCCTGTGCCTATGTGTTCTAAGGTTTTCCCTACTTTCTCATCTAATAGTTCCAGTGTATCTGGTTTAATGTGGAGATCTTTAATCCACTTACACTTGAGCTTTGTACAAGGAGATAAGAACGGGTCTATTTTCATTCTTTTGCATGTTGAGTGCCAGTTGGACCAGAACCATTTGTTGAATAGGCTGTCCTTTTTCCATTGAATGGTTACTGCTCCTTTGTCAAAAATCAGGTGACCATATACATGAGGGCTCATTTCTGGATCTTCTATTCTATTCCATTGATCCACTTGCCTATTTCTGTACCAGTACCATGCAGTTTTCAGCACAATTGCCTTGTAATATAGCTTGAGGTCAGGGATAGTGATTCCCGCAGATGTTTTTTTGTTGTTGAGGATGGATTTCGCTATTCTAGGTCTTTTGTTATTCCATATGAAATTGCACATTGATCTTTCCAATTCCATGAAGAACTAGGTTGGAATTTTGATGGGGATTGCATTGAATCTGTAAATAATCAACATTTAAGACCAGGTGTCCCCTTGAAGAATTCAGAAAAGCAATTCCCCTGCGGTGCGGTCAGTGCTTCGGACCTGTTGTCTGTATGTTGTTCTCTAAGTTCAGGCAAACACAAATCAAAGAGTAAAGTCCTCTTGCTTCCCTTTTGGGCAGAGCCTTTCTGGGTGTAGGGTCTGGACTCATTATAAGTACAAAGAGTTTTCTACAGAGCCATACAGAAGCGAATTTATGTGCTGACTTTTCTGAAAACTTCCTGTGGGGTTGGGACTATCTGATATATTCAATGATTTGATTCCTGTTGACTATACATACATATAATATCACACTTATAAAATGCAGTGTGTGTGTGTGTGTGTGTGTGTGTGTGTGTGTGTGTGTGTGTGTGTGTGTGTGCTCTTTCCCAAAGGAAACTTTTAGGCATCCAATTACCTCTTCCCTTGCATTGATCCATGATATGGTTTACACCAAAGTAAAATGTCTCATGGTTCAATGCTAAGATTATCTATTAAGCCTGTTTCCTTCTTGTTCTCATTAGCATGGACCTCATTTTAGGCACAATTTCTAGTCTTTTCTCTTTGCAGACATCAGAGTACTTCTTACTATTATTCCCTCCTACATTTTCTGCCTCATTTTCTCTCTCTTGTCCCTCTGCTAATCCAATTACACATATGTTGGACTGCTTGATATCATTGCCTGAGCTCAACTGAACCTCAGAGGATTTCTTCCAGGTTCTTCAAATTAGATAATTTTTACAAATCTGACTTCAAATATCTTCAAATTTAGTGACTCTCCTTTCTGCTTTCTTCAATTTCCTGCTATGCTCATAAGACTAATTTTTCACTTCAGATGAGTTTTCTGATGTTAAATTTGATTTTATTCTCTTTTATGGTGTTTTTATTTCTTTACTTTCAGGATGACACACTTCATTTATTCCCTCATTTTCCTTTAAGCTCTTGGTAATATTCTTCATGATTGTTCTAAAATATCCTTAAATGCCATTTTCAGCATCTTAACTGGGGCATGTTTTGTGTATTATCTTTTACATTTTTCTATGGAAAGAAATTTTATTGTTGATAATTAATTATTGTTGGTAATCATTCATTATAAAGAGGCTCAATAATATTTTTATCTTAAAGAGGATTGAATTTTATTCTGATGAATACTTAATAGGGTGATTGATGAAAGTTATTAAGCAAGTACAGATTAGCAGTTGCTCTAGGGCAGGGCTGTAGAAATTTTCTATTTATGATCCTTTTTCATTTAATTTTTCTTAATAAGTATATTGGTTTATTAGTTATATTGGTTTATAAAATAAGTATACAAGCCAAATATTTGCTGACACTAAATTACAAAGAAGTTTATTCTAAATAATTGTTTAACATGCACATACTTTTATTATTAATTAAGATGAAAGCAAATGTTCACACTAACGAGATGAATATGCATGTTTTTACATGAAGAACAGAATCTTGTCTCACTGGTTGATACTATACAGTGTGAAGCATCATCAACATTCTTCAGCCATGATCTGTATTGCGATTGTCAGTGCTGACATGGCTTCTTCATATGAATATGTCCTACAAAATGGCAGAAGAGTAATCCAGGATCAGTTCAGAAATGGTTGGAAATTCTGTCTTTATTCCAAGCCAAAATTCATTGAATGACTTATTTTAAAGAAAATTCAAGTCAATAACTCACCAGAATTAAAAAAAAAAAACAAAAAAACAAAAAAACAGACACTAACACAATACAGAGGACGTGCCATCCTGATATTACACGCTGAGGAATGATAGTGGAAGAATATGATATGTCTTTGTTTTCTCTAATTAAGCCATAATGTTTCCATAAGAGCAGAAATCTGTACAGTAGAAATACAGTCAATAGTAACAGAAAATTCTGGAAGCTGAGCTGTGTGGCATTTCAGCCAGTGTTGATTGTCATTGTGCAGATAGACAGCACCTAAGGGTAGATACACAGGCTGTGTGTCTAGAACCAAGGTTGCAGTGAGGTTACAGATTGCAACTTGAGCAAGCATGCCTAGAAACAACTCAGAAGCATTATGCATTCGGTTCTGAATGGTTTTTGGCTGAGGCTTGTTCAGAAACCTTAAACCATTGCTAAGGTTTCAGCTAGTCCCACAAAGTGTGTAACTTCACATTGAGTTTTAGAACCTGAACTCAGGTTGGGAAGATGGTTCCGTGGGTAAAGTTCTTGAGTTCAGATCCCCAGGTACCATAAAATGTTGGGTATGGCTTTCAAACCTGTAAGCTCAGGGCTGGGACTAGGAGATTCAGATATAGGAGGATCCCTGGGGCTTGCAGGTCAAGTAAGCTTAGCTGAAATCAGTAGTCCAAAGATCAGTGAGAGACTCTTTCTCAAGAGAATATGGCAGGCACAGAGGAAGACACTTAACAACTTCATCTGCTCTACACACACACACACACACACACACACACACACACACGGATATTCCTGCTCATATACATTATATGAAACATATGCATCAGAGAGAGAGGAAGAGAGAAAGTATGTGTGTGGGGGTAGAAGGGAGGGAGAGAGACTGGGATTTAGGGTAGGAATGGCTAAGTATAGAGCCAGAAAGAAATATTTCAGATTTGATGCAGCAGTTGCAGTATTTGTTTTCATCCTTATTTTATTTTACAGCCTTATAAAAGTATAAGATCCAGCCTTAGTGTATGGACTATACAAAATGAGGCCATATTCTAGCAGTCTTTCTGATGTCTCAATTAAAGAACTAGAATGCCCATGTGCGCTTGAGTCTCACCAGCCTCTCTAAGTACTCCCTAAATGCTTGCTCCTGTTCCCATGGGAGTCCAGTTGTTTCTATGAGGTCTCATGGAATCCTGCTCTTACTTATTCAGCAAAAGCCATGTGCAGAGACCATGTATCTGCTGCCCTCTCCCATGTTCTGGAGGACTCTCACTGTTTTTATAGTGTGTCACACAATATAACCCATTCAAAATGTGGCATGTCAGTGTGTGTCTCCCCATTCGGGACTATCCTGGTCTACGTGAGCTCTAGACCTCCACGTCTATAGGAAAAGAGGATCATAGATGGATTTAGGGGCCTTCTCAAGTATTTTTCTCACGTATCATTTAATGTATAAAAACAAGTGTACCAGATGTGCCTCAGCTCCGTGACGTTTTATGTCAAGAGGGAAAGCCTGGTACTGATCACCGTGTTGTGATCAGAGTGGGAATTCCACAGGAGCTTCTGAAACGAACCTTCTGACTATATCTCTCACATCTCTCTGGACTTTTTGTAGAATCTGCTGCTCATTTGCCTTTTCAGCCTCCTCTTACTGCAAACCCTGTGCTCCAGTATTACTGAACCGTTAGCTAATGCTCAAACACATCCTTCATGCCTCTGCGAGTTCATTCTGGTTCTAATGTGTTTTGTTCATTTATCGCCTGACAGAATCTTTCTTATTCTTCACCATCATGTCACTGCTTTTGAGCTTAGGCCCCGATCACCCCTAGGGAAAGCTGGCTGCCAAACCTGTGTTTCCATACCTTAAATCTTTACATGCTTTCTGGTGACTCAGAAGACTGCATTATTTTGCTCAAGTATAAGACCACAGAACGTAGTGGGAACTGGCCTATAGGACCACAGATTAATACATACCGTCTAAAGTAAGTCCCAGTTTGAATTGATTGTTGATGTTTTGGATGCCGACTATGGTCATATATGATGTTTCAAGAGAGTCAAGGAAATATGTACTTCCTTTATCTTTTTAATTGTATACACACACACACACACACACACACACACACACACTATGAAGGCCAAACAAAATTTCTGTAGCTGAACAGAATTTTCAGGCAAAAAATTTTAATATATACCCCAGAAGATGATTTGGAATGAAGTTTCAATGTGATAATTAAAAAATACATTTAAAAAGTAAATATAGTCATTTTTGATATAAAGAATATTAAACAGTCCTGCCATTCCTGGACTCAGCCTACCCTAGCATCTCCATGCTTGGAACTGGATCTGGTAAGAGACCTTATCCTGCCTCAGCTTCTCAGCTTCTCTAGCTCTGACCCACATGCCCCACTCATTTTAATGAACACTGTGTCCTAGACTCAGTAAAAGACCTTAGCCATATCTTGGCACTTTGGGCTCTTCTGCCTCTGGATGTATGATTCTCAGACACTCCATATAGTTATCATGGTTCAAGATGCAGTACAAATCCTGATTCCTTTACCTCTGCTTCCCTGAGACTGTCTCAAGCTGCCCTTCTTGCTACCTTACTTTACTATTATAGTCAAGTATGCTAAAAACTCACATGAAAATACAACCCATAGACCTGAAGAGGCTACCTCCTGTAGCCACGCAAGACTCCCAGTGGAGGGATAAGGATACAACTCCACCACAAAATTTTCCACCCCAAATTTGCCCTGTCTAAACAGAGACAAAGATAAAACAGAGACAGAAGGAATGGTCAACCAATAACTCGTTCAACTTGACATCTATCCCATGGACAATCACTGATTTTGACACTATTAATGATACTCTATTATGCTTACAGACAGGAGTTTAGCATAACTGTTCTTTGAGATGCTCTACCCAGCAGTCCACTGAAACAGATACAGATAGCCACAGACAAACTTTGGATGGAGACCAGGGACCTTTATGGGAGAGTTGGTGGTAGGGGATTGATGGCCCTTAAGAGGATTAAAAACCCCACAGGAAGACCAACAGTGTCAACTAACCTCTCAAAGGCTGAGTCACCAACTAAAGAGCATATATGGGCTGTACCGAAGCTCCCAGCACATATGTAGCAAAGGGCTGCCTTGACCTGCCTCAGTGGAAGAGGATGTGCCTAATCCTGCAGAGATTTGCAAAGGCGGAGGGATAGTGTTAGGGTACCCTTTCAGAGTCAAACAGTCATGGGATGGAAGATGAGACTCTGAGAAGGGAACTGGGAATGGGCAACATTTGGGATATATATATATATATATATATATATATATATATATATATATATATATATATATATATATATATCCAACAACTGCAGACTATAAAACTGAATTATTTTTGTATGATAAGAGCAGCATAGCTGTAAAAGAGAAAGAAAAAGAAAACTAAGACAATATGCGCCCATCAAAAAACGTACAAAACTCACAGTAATACAGCGCAAAGAGCCCAAAAATTACACAAATTACCACTTCAAAGAATTTATGAGCAGAAATACATTAAAGTCCACACAAGTCACAGGGAATAGTTTAATTAAATGGGGACAGTTTAAATATGAAAATGAATTCAATAAAAGTAGAAATAGTAAAGAAAACATACTAAAATAAAGAAGGAAGTGAAAAACTCAGCAAATAAAGAAAACCTCACCATTATCCTGAAATAAAATATCAATTCTTGAAGATACTGTAAACGAATTGGATCACTCATACAATGATTTTTTAAAAAACTCATAGACGTGCAAGTTTCATTGTGTAAGAAATACAAGCTACCATGAGAAGATCAAATTTATAAATTATTGGCAAAGAAGGAGAATTATAGGTCAAAGATACATCTAATACTTTTCATGATAATAAAAAAATGTCCAAAACCTAAAGGAAAAGTTGTAATCTAAGAACAAGATGCATAGAAAACACTAAAGAGACAAGGCCTAAAATGAAATTCTTCATGGCATATTTAAAAACCTAAATAATACATTCAAGATAAAGGTCACATATAAAGTATTTCTGTTAGAATGATAGCTGACAATTCTATGGAAATTTTCAAAGCTTCTATATACCGAAAGTAGATGTATTCACAAATACTAAGATAGACTATTATACCCAGCAAAACTATATATTTATGCTAAAAGAGAAATAAAAATTTTCATGATATAAACAAACTAAAGGAATATTCGACTGCTAAGCCAAATCTACAGAAAATACTAGAAGTACATTGGATTGAAGAGAAGGAAAGTCAAGAGGCCATAGAGAAATAGTATAATACACATCACCAAAGTAATTGAAAAATAAGTGAGAAAATCAACAAACTGACAGGCATTAATAGCCACATTTTGATAATAAATCTGGATGTTAATATCTCAGTGTTTTTAATAAAAGACAGATTACTACTATTATTATTATTATATTGAATTAAATAAGATTTATCTTATTCTATCTCAAAGAAACACAGACCATTCTCAAAGGTATATAACAACTCAGGGTTAGCAAATGGAACAGAGACAATAGAAAAAAAAGACAAATGAGAAACAATGAAAAAGAGACAGACAGATACAGATATTTCTATATTTGATAAAATGGACTCTAAGCCAAGGCTAGTAAGAGGAGATAAAGAAAGTGGCCTTATAATGATTATGAGAGCAATTCATCAAGAGGTCATTATATTTTAAACATATACACAGGAACAAAGGCGTAATCAATTTCATAAAGCCATAGATTAACCTCAGCATAGTAATAGTGGTTTGTTTAGGGTTTATAGTTTCAGAGGTCCATGACGATTAACGTAGGGAACATGGCAACAGACAGGAGGTAGCAGGCATGGTGTTGGAGCAGTAGCTGAGACACCCATGAAACAGAGAGACTGGGAATAGTATGAGCTTTTGAAACTTCCAGGACCACACCTAATGATACACTTAACCCTACATGGCCATACCCACTAATCCTTCCTAAGAAATTCCACCAACATATAACCTGATGGAAGCTAGTCTTATTCAAATGGCCACAATATTTTGTACAGTTTGACTACAGTGGAATAAAGCATACACACTCATGGAGATGAAACAATATACTCCCAAATGGTGAGTAAGTCACTGAAGAAGTCAAGAAGGAAATTTAAAAGTTACTAAAATTTATTGAAAATTAAAATTAAATTTATTGAAAATTGAAAATTAAAATTAAACTAAACTAAATTAAACTAAATTAATACCCATAACAAAGTCAGTTTTATAGGTAAATTCTTACATCACTAATTGCTAACATAAAAATACTAGAGAGTTCAAATGATATTTTAATGATGTATCCTAAGGCTTCAGAAAATTATGAATAAGCTGATTTCCCAAAACAGAAATGGGGAGGAACAATTGATATCAGAGTAGACATGATTAAAACAGAAATAGAAAAATAAAAATGAATGAAACAAAGGTTGTTTTTTGAGAAAAAGAACATGATTGACAAACCCTTTGCTAAATTAACCAAAAGAGAAAAAAATTAAAAATATTAGAGATAAAAATGAAACATTAATTATAAGAGATAACAACACAATTCAGATAATCTTAAGAACAAATCCTCTAAATTTATATTCCACAAAATTGGAAAGTTTAAAAGAAATGGATGATTTCTAGATGCACATGATCTACCTAAATTACACCAGTTGAAATAAATAACTTACAAGGTTCTGTAACCAGCAATGAGATTGAAGCTGTAATAAAAAGTTGCCCATCTGAAACAAGTTCAGGACCAGATGGATTCATTGCTAAATTAAGCTAGATATTAAAAAACAAACCAACATTAATACTACTAAAATTATCCCATGAAATAAAATTGTAAAGAAGGTCTCCAGACTTTTTATGGTCCAATACTAGCCCTTATACCCAAATCAGGGAAAGAAACAAAAGAAATATAGGAAAATTACTATTCAATATCCTTAATGAACACATATAAACAATCTCAATAGAGTATTTACAAATTAAATTCAACATCATGTCAAAAAGATAATTCTTCATGACAAAATCAGCTTTATTACAAAGGTGATTCAACATTCATAAATTCAATAAACATAATTCATCACATAAATTCATCACTCCAAAATCACATGATTGTCTCAATAGACACAAAATGCTTTTGGCAAAATCCCTTCCCGAATTTTTCATGATCTACTGACAGCCAAAAGTTCAGTGGTAAAGGTGAGGACTCTGTGCGCCCTGCCCCTATCCATGACTGTTGTTGACTGCATTTCTGGTACAGGTCTGCAGCATAGGTGTTCTGGCTTCCCAACTATAAGGGTTGAGTCACACCCAGAGGATAACATTTTGCAGCCTTTGTCTATGTCTTTCAACTTTATTAGCTTCAGTGCCACATCCATTGCTGAGCCCAGAAGCCCAAACTGATAGTCACATAGATGGTCCTGGTTAAAACTGTCATGTATCAGAGCAGCTGCAGCAGCAGCAGCAGCAGCAACAACAACAACAGACAAATCATTATGTGTCACAAAAGAAATAGGAATGAGAGAGAGAGAGAGAGAGAGAGAGACAGAGACAGAGACAGACAGAGACAGAGAGACACATGAGATGGCATAGAGACACAGCATATTTTGTAGGGAAGCAAGGAGTCTTTACAATGTGGAGATAAGAGTAATCAGTTTCCATTATATAAATGGATGAAACTGTCAGAGAATGAATTTAATTAATAGAAAAACAAAATGAACAAACCCAAACCAATCTTTCAAAACAGAACAGAATAGAACAAAAAATAACAACAAACACCAAATCTAAACCATCACAATAAAACCCAAAGTAAACCAAAATGAAATACATTGTTGCAACAGTTCATTGTGCTAAGTTCATTCTGGTTATGGGTTTTCATTTGTCTTCATTAGATATGACATGTAACTTTCCCAAACTAATTTTTGTTTATGTGTTCAAATAAGTTTGGAATTTGAAGGGGCCTGAGAAGACATCCTGATTCTGCCACAGCCATGTTCTTTTTTCTCCACGATGTCCTAGATAAATGACAACGGACTCTAATAGTTCATGTCTCATAGAGAAGAGCTCTGTACCATCAAATGATTCAGTTCATTACCAAGCCCTTCACTTATCTGAGCGCCTTCATTATGTTCAACAAATCTAATCTCCCTGTTAAGTATTCCTATTGACCCCTCGGAATTCTATGGCGGTATCTAATTCCCCTCTTCTTGATGATGCTAGCTATTTCAATAGTCACCAAAAATATCTTCTGATCCAAAGTCTTATGAATTCCTTGCAGACAGCAGAGTTCTCCTGTTCTTTTCTTTCACTGTGGTTTCCAGACGTGGCGTTTACCCCAGACTGACTTTGGATATTGCAGCGTAAGTGGAATTCTCTGGGGATTTATGGACAACACAGGGTACAAATTCCAAAGAAGTAGAGACACAGTTGCGGACACTGAACATGTCCTAAGGTTGAGTCCAGTGCTCAGCTGCTGCACCCCTGTGTATCCTTAAGCATGCTACCAACTTGCTTTCATTATTTGTCCAAGATATTCTTTAATCATGTTCCCTTATTATATTTACTCACAGTTGGTTCCCTAACTGAAGTGTAGGTATGAATATTTTTCTCATCTTTTTTTTTTTTGGTATTGTATATGATCCATTTTTCTAATCCACTTAGTGATTCTGCTCAATTTTAACATATTTGTTCATTCATTCAATCACTCAGCAAATACATTTTGAATACCTATTCTGCAAGCCTCAAGTTTTGGACCTATAAAGGAAAAGCTTCTTGGGGATTAATTCTGGTTATTTTCCATATTTATTGCCCTTCAAGTTTTATATCACCTGTGATTGTCCAATTTGCTGTGATAATGTGGCAGGTAAGTTTATAAGTTGTGTGTTCAAGATGGTGTTGATTTCTATCTCTCCAGCTAGCTCACTAATCTATTAGATATTATAATGAAAGTACACTTATGAATAAGCTGATAAAGTAATTCTCATTTTGTTTCTGTTAATATAAACCAGTTCTTATTTACTCAGGAAAACCATCCTTTGATTTACTAGCAACTTTTTTAAAAAAAAATAACAAGCATTACAATAGATGTGATGAATGAATGGAAATTTTTATGTGTTAGTGTATTCCTTTAAAAAAATTAAATTACTTAATTTACTTACTTTGCATTCTGATTGCAGTTCTTCCCTGTCTCTCTCCAGTCCTCACCCATCCCCACTCATTACTTTTTTTTCTCTTCTGAAAAGGGGAGGGAGGACTCCCATGAATATTAACCAGATTTGGCCCGTCATGTTTAAGGAAGACTGGGTGTGTCTTTTTCTATTGAGGCTAGATGAGCCATCCCAATAAGGGAAAAGCATCCCAAAGGTCCCAAACAGAGTCAGAGACAGTCTCTGCTTCTGCTGTTTGGATTCCCACATGAAGAGCAAGCTACACAACTTACATATGTGCAAGTTCTCTGGTTGGTGGTTCACTTTGTAAGCACCGCTGGGCCCAGGTCAGTTGCTTCTGTAGGTTTTCTCCTGGTGTTCATGACCCTTCTGGCTCCTACAATCCTTCCTTCCCCCTTTCACTTCGATTCCTCAAGCTCCACCTAATGTTTGGCTGTGGGTCTCTGCCATCTTTTCCATCAGTTTCTGATAAAAGTCTCTCTGATGACAGTTATGGTAGGCTCCTGTCTGCAAGTATAGCAGAACATCATTAATAATGTCAGTAATGGGCTCCCTTTCATGACACGGGTTTCAAGCTAGACCAGTAGTTGGTTGGATACTCTCTCAATTTTTGCTCTGTCTTTATCCCTGCATCTTGTAGGCAGGACCAATTAGAGGTCAGAGGTTTTGTGGGTAGGTTGGCGTCTGTCATTGGAAGTCTTGACTGGTTAACTGAGATGGGCAGTACAGGCACTGTATTCCCATTGCTAAGAGTCTTAGGGTCACCTTTGTAGATTCCTGGGAGTTTCCATTGCCCTGGGTTTCTAGCTTGGCCCAGAGAGTTCTCTACAGTTTGACTCCAGTTATTTCTTTCAGTACCCTCTCTTTCCATCCTCCCCCAAATGGATGCCCAACCCCATCCCAGCCAGTCTTCTACCTTCCATCCAGCCATGATGTGTATTCTATTTCCTCTTCTCACTGAGAGTCACACATCCCCAACTTGAGCCTTCCTTGTTACTCTGCTTTTTTGGGTCTATGGGTGGTTGCATGGTTATTATTTACTTTGGGTCTGGGTTATCTCTCACAGGATAATCTTTTCTAGTTCCATCCATTTGCCTTCAAATTTTATGATGTCACTTTTTTAAATATGTGAGTAATACTCCATTGTGTAAACGTACCATGCTTCCTCTATCAATTCTTTGGTCAAGGGATTTCTAAATTGTATTCAGTTTCTGGCTATTATGAATAAAGCTGCTATAAATATAGTTGAGCAGGTGTCCTTGTAGTATGGTGGAACATTCTTTTGGTATATGCCCAGGAGTGGTATTGCTGGATCTTGAGGGTGATCTATTCCCAGTTTTCTGAGAAACTTCCAAATTGATTTCAAAAGTGATTGTACAAGTTTGTACTTCATCAGCAATGAAGAAATGTTCTACTTTCTTTACATCCTTCCCAGCATGAACTTTCTCTTGAGTTTCTGATCTTAGACATTCTGATGGATGTAAGATGGAATCGCAGAGTAATTTTAATTTGCATTGTCCTGATGGCGAAGAATGTTTAATATTTAAGGGCTTCTCGGCCATTACAATTTCCTCTGTTGAGAATTCTCTATTTATATCTGTACTCCACTTTTTAATTGGGTTATTTAGTTTGTTCATGTATAATTTCTTGAGTTCTTTATGTAAAGTAGAGGATAACCATGCAACCATCTGCAGACCCAAAGAAGTTAAGTTGGGGATATATGACTCTCACTAAGGGGAAATAGAAAACACGTCATGGTTGGATATGTATATGGATTTGTTTTATATATATGTATTGAAGGATTGGTGAAGATCTTTTACCATTCTGTAGGCTGCTGTTTTGTCTCTTTGAAAGTGTCCTTTGCCTTACAGAGATTCTCAGTTTCATGAGGCCTTATTAATTGTTAATCTTAGTGCCTGAGCCATTTATGTTTTCTGCAGAAAGCTGCCTTCTGTGCCGGTGCATCAAGGCCATTTCTCACTTCCTCTTCTATCAGATTTAGTATTTCTGGTTTTATATTGACATCTTTGATCCACTTGGCTTTGAGTTTTGAGGTGATAGATGTGGATCTCTTTGCATTTTTTTGCACTCAGATATCCAGTTAGACCAGCACCATTTGTCAAAGATGCTTTCAGTTTTTCCATTATATAATTTTGGCTTCTTGGTAAAAAAAAAAATCAAGTATCTATAGGTTGTGGATTCACTTCTGGGTCTTCAATTCATTGATTAAATTGTCTGTTTCTGTGCTACTGCCGTGAAGTTTTTATTACTGTTGCCCCATAGTGCAGCACAAAATCAGAGATGGTGAGAATCTCTGGAAGTTATATCATTGTACATATCCTGCTTTTTAATATGTAAATGAGTAGTATTATTTTAAGGTCTATAAAGACGTGTGTTGGAATTTTGATAAGAATTGCACAGAATCTGTTGATTGCTTTTAATAAAATGGCCATTTTTACTATGTTAATCCTTCTGATCCGTGAGTATGGGAGATCTTTTGACTTTCTGATTATTTATTTCCCTCAATCTTTTTTTCAGTGACTGAAAGTTTTTGTCATACAGGTCTTGGTAGAAAAATACAGAAGGGTTACTGGTTTTTTGTTATTGTTGCTGTTGTTGTTGTTAATTATGTATCCAGCCACTTTGCTGAAGGTATTTATCATCTTTAGTTGCCTGGTAGGATTTGGGGGATTAGTCATTTATACTATATTATCTCTGAATAAATGTACTTTGACTCATTCATTTCTAATTTTTATCTTTGTGATTTCTTTTAATTGTCTTATTGCTTTAGCTAAAAGATTAGATACTATATTAAATAGATACAGAGAGCATGGACAAACTTGTCTTGCTCCTGATTTTAGTGGAATTGCTTTAAGTTTCTCTCCATTTAAGTTGATGTTGGCTATTATCTTGCTGTACTTTGCCTTTATTATGTTTAGATATGTGCCTTGTATCCCTGATGTCTCCAAGGCTTTTATTATGAAGGGGTGCTGGATTTTGTCAATGGCCTTTTTAGTATCTAATGAGGTAATCCTGTGGTTTTTTTTTATGTCAGTTTGTTTAGTATGATGGATTACACTGATAGATTTTTTTTTGTATATTGTACTATTCCTGCATCTCTGGGATAAAACCTACTTAATCATGGTAGATGATCTTTCTGGTATGTTCTTGGATTCTGTTTGTGAACATCTTAAGTATTTTTATATCAGTGTTCATGGGGGAAATTGTCTGAAACTTTCTTTCTTTGTTGAGTGTTTATGTAGTTTAGGTATCAAAGTGACTGTGACCACACAAAATGAATTTGGCAATGTTCACTCTCACTCTGTTTCTATTTTATGTAATAATTTGAGGAGTATTGGTGTAAGTTCTTCTTTGAAAGTCTGGTAGAATTCTGCGCTAAAATCATCTGACCCAGGGCTTTACTTATTTATTTATTTTGGTTGAGAGATTTTAATGCCTGTTTCTATCTCCTTATAGGTTATAGATCTACTTAATTTGTTTGAACTGGATTTAAATTTGATAAGTGGTGTCAATCAAGAAAATTGTCAATTTCTCTTAGATTTTCCACATTTGAGGAGTACACGTTTTTAAAGGCAAAACTGATGATCCATTGGAGTTTCTTGTTTTCTGTTGTTATATATCCTTTTTTATTTATGATTTTGTTAATTTGGATATTCTCTCTTTGACTTTTAGTTAGTTTGGATATGTGTTTGTCTATTTTGTTAATTTTTTTTCCAAAGGATCTCAGGTCCCTGGTGCTGGCTTGCCCTCTGAGATAGCAAGAAGAATTGTGGGCCAGAAAATGGAGTTGAGGGAATGGAATGCAGGTGAAGTTGTAGACTGGAATATGGAGCCCAAGGGATGAGGTGTATAGCTCTTGGGTATCTTTAAGAGGAGTTGGTAGGCATAAGGTGGATCTTACCTGGAGTACTTGGTTCCAGTGTAGCCTCTGGGAAAACAAGCAGAGTTGTGGACTAGAAAGTAGAACCCAGGATATGTGGTCCAGAGCTACTTTTATTTATTTATTTATTTATTTTTGAACTACTTTTTAAAAGACCAACCCAAGGGGCTCTGGTCAGCATGTGTCATGGTTTGAATATGCTTGGTCCAGGGACTGGCACTATTTGGAGGTGTGTCCTTGTTGGAGAAATTGTGTCAGTGTGGGTATGGGCTTAAAGACCCTGATCCTAGCTGGCTAGAAGTCAGTATTCTGCTAGTAGCCTTCAGATGAAGATGTAGAACTCTCAGCTTCTCCTGCACCATGCCTGCCTGAATGCCACCATGTTTCTGTCTTGATGATAATGGACTAAACCTCTGAAACTATAAGACAGCCCTAATTAAATGTTGTCGTTTATAAGAGTTACATTGGTCATGGTGTCTGTTCACAGCAGTAAAAACCTAACTAAGACAGTATGGCCCTGGCAGGCCTTGACCTACTCCCCATCCCCTCTAGCTTGCTAAATACTGTTAGATTACATCCCTGAAGTTAGCTATCAAGGTCTATTCCCTTATTAGGCCATGCCATCCTCCTGAGGCTGACTACTAAGGCCCAGCTATCAAAGTGCTGAAGCCTAGCAATTAAAAGCCCTCTTTAGTTCACTGAATTAGCATATCCAATCAAAAACATACCATTGCACCCTTGCCTATTCTAACAGTCCTCTTTTTTCTTTTCTTAAAAATTACACCTTCAAGATCCTTTGATGCTGTTTTTTTTTCTGTCTGAGTCAGGAAATAACCACTTTGATTTTTCTTTCTTGCTTAATAAATGATCTTTCTGTGAAAATAGGTGTCTGGGTGTGGTTTATGCCTAATCTAGGGTCTGAAGAGGAACTCCCACTGTGTGTGGGTCCCCCAACACCAAGAACTAATAGGATTATCTTGTAAGCTTCAAGAAGATTCATAACAATGAAAAGAAAAAAATAAGATTCAAAAATTGAAGAGAAACCAAAAGGTTATTATTTTAAACAATGAAATTATTTATGTGGAAATCTAATATGTTCTATAACCATTGCAATGAGAAGCAAAGAACATTGAGGAAGCTCTATACAAAACATTCATGCAAAAAATTAAGATTATGTGTATACAATTAATAATTAGAAACTGTGACATAAGATATATTATTATTATGGTGTGACTTTTCCTGGAGGAATGACAGCAAATTTCCATTTATCGCCAGTAAGACAATGATAACTGGATAAATAAACAATTTCACACATCTAGCTAGGCAAACCAGTGAGTTTGTTTGGGTCGCTGACAGAGTGTGTGTAAGGGGTTATGTTAAGTAGCATGGATGACTCGAAGACATTTTATTACTCCAAAACTCTACCCCAACAGGGGTGATGACTCATTAAATCCAAATTGTTGAAGCTTTCTGCAGAATTTGCAAGCAGCTCTGCTGACCAGTGTCCTTTCTCTAGCAACTATTGCTGCCTTCATAACCTTGGGGAGGGGCCTTGTGAATCTTGTAAACTTCAGAAACTTCCTGAGAGTTGTAATTGTTTACTTCCTTAGAATTAGTAAGTTTCATTTGCTTCCCAAATTTTCATGCTCTTCTCTCCAGAATGGGATATTTTGATTCGGAAGAAAATTTTATATAACCATTATTAGTAAAAATATTGAGCATAAAGTGGCTTAGAGATATTCTATGTATTAATTTAGAAAAAACTATGAATTACTGAGAATCATAAAAGAAAATCTAGGAGAGAGAATTATTGTGTTCACGAATGATAAAATACAGAGTGTAAAAAAGTGTAAGTTCTGGGAAAAACATTACAGGGTAACCAGTTATGTCACCCAAGTACTGCATCATGTCTAAAGAATCAGAGGTGGGGGCCTCACAGGCTAAGATTTTATGGAGGAAAAATGGCTTGATGCTGATGGAGGTATACACTAAAATCCTACAAAAGAAATTTGAGTAAGTGCAAAGTGATTTCAATTATGCAGACTTAAAATTCAAAGGAGTGAAATATAAAAGCTACTTTGTTGCTCCCATGTATTTAGTCAGGTCCTATTAGGAAGCAAGACATAATCAAATGAAGGTGCCAAGGAGAGTTTGAATAATGGCACCCAGGGATGTGAGCAGGTTATAGGAAGACCAAAAGTGGTAAAGCTATTGGGAACACCTGGTTGTAACTGGTGCACCCTCTAGGATGAAGATGAAACAGGGGAACAGTCCTCAATGAAGACACTTAAGACGACTCTTCCACTGGCAATGTCTAGAGGCTATAGTTGTGACTTCTGGTTGAATAACAGAAGTGCTAAGCAATGCCTCACTAGCAGGGATCTGGGCAATAAATATTGCAATTCTGAGTCCCCTTCCAAATCTCTATAGTTACTTGTTGGGGCCTGCCATTGGTCAGTTCCCTTTGGACTTCTGAAAAGCAGTGATCCTGCGAAGACCAGGAGCACATTGCTCACAGCAAGTAGAAGGGATATGAACAGAGTTCAGAGGACAAGGAAAGCACATCTGGATGACAATGGCAGCTCTGCACAGTTTCTACACTAACAAGGCTTTCTTGCAGACACCATGTTGAGAACTAGATGTGATAAAAATCAGAGCAGAGCTTTTCGGGAAAGAAACCTTAACTGAGATGGGTTGAGGGAAAAGGGATATTACCTGAGAATAAGTTCCTTGGTGAATAAATGTTTATGCCTACATATTGGTAGTACTGAGGTCTTCCTTAGCTACAGGGACTCCATCTTGTGTATAGTCTTCATTTTGTACTAAAGCTAAATTCTAAGAAACAATGGAATTACATTGGCTCTTGGCCCCAGGCTTTCCTATAAACTTAAACTACAGTGTCCTACCCCATGCCCTGTCCATTAGCACACCACTGAAACCCCATGGCTGCTCTGACTGGCTGTCCTAGATCTGGGCCAGGTTATCAGGAAAGCCATCTGAGGAATTTGACAATCAGCAACCCACTCAGGATGCCAGGTGTGAAAAACAGTTGGAAACACAGGGACATATGTACCAGATTGGCTGCTCCTACTCTTCCTTACCTCTCCTACTTTGTGATGTTTTGCTTTAAAAAAGTTGCTCTATCTTGCCCCTGGTTTACATGATTTGGATCCTAAACCCAACCATCTCCCTGATATGTCATCTTTTTGAATAAAGAAACTCCTGTTGGCTCAAACTTATTTCTGAAGTTGATTATTCCTAAATTCTTGGACACTAACAGTAGGCTAGCTAAAATTTCCAAGTGCATCTGATACCTATCTGTATAACCAGGTAACGTCATTTACCAAGTATCACTGAATTAGCCCCATGCTTTACCGTCATTTCATTCTTTCTACTGTGGATTAACCATTGGGTAAAAGGGTCCCTGCACTGGTGTCTTCATCTGGAGCTCAGAAACATCATCATTACACAAACATCAAGTACCTTCTGTGTGCAAGACAGAGTGGGTACAGTAGAAAGACAGCTGCTTAAGGCATCCTTGCTCTCTAGAGCCTCCATCTTGCCAATGGGGTTGGGAGAAACACAAGAACTCAAGGCTGAATTTATTATCTTCTGTTCAAACCCTGTAATCTCTTCCCCAACATTTTCTCTCTATGGACATTTGATTTCCTCTGTCCCCACTTCATTGTTCTTGTGTTACTTGAGTTTTCTCGATTGACTTTCTCTTGGGGACTATCATTCTAGGATTATGGGCACTGGAAGCAAATGTTTAAATAATGTGTGGATGTTCATTTAGAGACCTTGTCCTTAACTCCAGCATGCCTTTGTGGGAGGGAGGGAGAAAGGGATTCAGCATGTGGACTCATTGCCTTTTGATTTAGTTTGTGCTTGCTACTCCACACTGAGTGGCTTCATGCTGAGAAGTGCCGTTATCAGAACAGAGAACGGAGCATATTTATAAAGTGTGATTAGTATAACCCTTGGCACACTCTCTTGAGGACATATAGCTTATGGCATTTAACCCTTTCAGCTCTAGACTCAATACAGTGATTTTAGTTAGAGGCCAACTTTCTCTACCTTCATAGCCTAGAATCTACCCATGTAGAAAATAAAGTGGCCCCATGAGGAGATTTTTTTTTTTTTTTGCAGTATGCTAAATCTTTCCTGAAGGTGCCTATACATTAAAAGCCCCAAAGGCTATAAATGTGCATTGTACTGTATCTATCAATTCTCTTGTCTCAGAGCCTGCTTGTTATAGTAAAGTCTCCTTAGCCACTACCAGCCTCCACACTCCTCGATTTTCTGGCCTTTCCAGTTATGGTCATCAATTTACCTACTCAGAACTCCAATCAGTCAATCAATCAATCAATCAATCATCAGTCTCCCACCAGATATAGGTTTATCTCAGATCAAGAAAGAGGAACAAGTTGCAAAGGACCCACAGGACATAGCAGGTCTTGTCAGACATAGTTGCTTTGTCTGTTTTTAACCATAAATATAATGGTTACTGTGGACTTCTATGGGGTTCTATGTAGGGCCTTGGGTTCTATTCTATCCTAACTGCTGTCCTATTGGACAGGATCCCTTAAAAGTAGTTTAAGCAGAGTTTGAGATATGAAAATTAGCATTTAAAACAAAACTTAGAAGAAAAGTATCTGAGTGAGTATAAGGAGACAGACAGTACACAGTCCTTTGCTTTCCTAGGATAGAAATGGAGTCTGTATGACGGATGTTCTGTACAGACATAGAAGTTTATCAAAAAAAAAGAAAAAGGAAAGAAAAGAAAAGAGACGGTGGCCCAGATTGGTGCAGCCCACATTTTGTACAAGTCCATGCTTATGTCCCACACCCTTCCATCTTTGGGGAAAAGCATGAGGTGCTAGGAATTCATACTTCCAGAATATGAAAGTAGAGGTTCCTGATGGTTATATACATCTGCCATCAGCAACCTCTACTTTTGGAAACTGTAAGGCTTTTGGGTGAGTGCCTCTGAAAGCTGGTTTAAAAGACTGCCCACAGACAGCTCAGCCACTCTAAAGCTCCTGTGCTGGTGGGAGCAGCCCCTCAGCTCTTTTGAGAGCCCATGTATTGGGGAGCCATGGTGGCTCAGTACCGTCTGTATGAGGCAAATGTGAAATTCTGCTTTCAAGTATGGTTTGCATGGATGTCACCTGGACCACAGCTCCCAGAGGCGCATGCAAGCATTTGCATCCCTTTTTCCACTTGGCTTGTTCCTTCAGGCCCAGAGCTAGAGTCTGGGGATTTCTATTTGGGCTCTACCTATAATGGGTTGTGTGACCTTGAAGCAGTTCTTTAACCCTGGGGTCTTGTTTCTCCAGCTGTAAAATGAGGGGGCAGCAGTGGGTGGTCCCGACAGACCTTCTAGCTTTGCTACACGGAATTTTGTCAATGTTCCTATTCTGTATCTTAACACCCTTGGCTTGCCGACAAGAAAAGTATGAGCCTTGGTTTAAAAAAAAAAAAAGCAAGAAAAAAAAAATGACGTCTGTAGAATGGCTGGACCTGGACACAGCACAGTTAAAGTTGGTCCAGCACTTGCACCTTGATTCATTCTGAAGCTGAAATCCTCTCTTGTCAAACATCTGGAAGAAGTATGCACATTATCAAACATCCAAATGTGGAGTTGGCCCCAGGGAAGCCATAGCCGCAAGAGCTTTTACAGAATCAAGAATCAGGGCAAGGTCTGTTCTGAAGCCTAGCTGCCAGTCCTACTTGGTCTTAGATGCTTAATGTTCAACACCAGGTTTGCTGGGTCCTTTTGAGGGGCAAAGCAAAGGCAAAACTGTAGTATTAGGAACTGAAACTCTCTCAGGGTGACTGGATTATTTATTTTCATTTCTGGTCCTCTGTTTCTCTAGCAGGTTTCTGTTTTGTTTGTTTGTTTGCTTGTTTTGTTTTTTTTTTTTTGGAGGATTAGTGTAATGATTCAAAAGCAAGAGTTCAGCCCCTTCAAGTATCCTATGAGCATCAGGGCACATTAGCTGTGATGTTGTAGTGATCTGTTTGGTACTGTGGCTCTTCTGTGTGTCGAACTCTCAGTCAGTATAGCTCCTCTTCAATTATCTTTGCTTCTTTCCAACATTTTTCTAGATTTACAGGCTATTAGACATTATTATTTTTTTTTAAGTTTTCTGTATTTGGCCAGGTGCAAAGTGGATTCTTTACATAGAAATCAAGAAACTCGAATCCCACAACTGGATTTTGAGTCATTGATCCAAGTCCTTGACAAAATAAACCTGTTTCTTGGGCTGGCTTTCCTCATCCTGAACATCCTGTGTTTTCATCGCAGCAGGGAAACTGGGGAGAAAGGATGAGTCAGAGAGCTCTTCCTTGTGTATCCAGGCCTGTGGTCCTGAGGCCTCTGGAAGAGCAGACAGTATAATGTCCACATCCTTGGATGCAGAGTAGAGGAGCTGGATGCCTCCTGAGCCCTCTTCTCCCCCAGCAGGTGTGCCCCACCCTTGCCTCCCAGCTACAACCTGCCAAGTGACTATTGACACATTATGTGGAAATAAAGGTGGTGGGCGAGTAGCTGCTGATTCTAATGACAGCGTGGGTAGTAGAGGCGGGCCAGTCCCAGCAGAGTGACAGTTTTGGTCCCCAACACTGTCAGTGCAGACACTGAAGGCCTCTGTTCCCCAAGTCTGCCCACATTTGTGCACCCTGTCACTGCCTGGGGTGACAAGCCCAAACACAGGGGCCTCTCTTTCTTATGCTAATGATCCATACTGACAGCTTTCTCAGCCCACCAGGTGTGACAGCCACCACAGGCAGCTCCACCCCCACTTCTGAGCTTCCTGCCCTAGCCCTGCCTCCTCCCCATCCCCCCCCCCTTGGATTGAGCCAGCCAGGAGCTTGGGAGCATCTTAGCCCAATGGGAGCTAGCTCTGAGGTTTTATAGATTAAGTAATCCCTACACAGGATACCATTGGCTCCTTTCCTTTTGTTTCTCGCCATCTTCTTCCAGCCTTGCCCTTAACTTCTAACCGGAACCATCCAAGCACATTGCCATTGTCCACACCTCTGCCTTTGATAACCGTCATAGTCATTAGTCCACGAATGAAAGTTAAATGGACAAAGGAATAAAGAACCACTGCCACGGGCAACCTTCCCTTTTCTTTTTGGTAAACTCCTATGGCATCCATCCTACGGACTTCCATTTTTATCCCAGGTAAGAAAAGGACTATACAGTGCCTGTATACTTAGGCTCAACTCGGGTATTTTTTCTGCTAAGCTTTATTTTTAAATGCTAATTTTCACATTTTAAGATCTTATACATACAGATAAGTATTCTTCTCTGCAAATAAGTATAGGTCTGTCCCTGTGCCATCAGTCTCATGAAAGAAGCCATGTCCCAAAGACACATACTATCTCACAGAAGATGCCAAAGGATCCTGTTGCCTTTGTGAAAGAGCTAGTGAAAGGCACAGCCAAAGGCTGCTCTAGTGCAACTCTCTGGGTTTTGTTTCCCCTCAGTGTGATCTGGCTGATGCTCTACCCCCTTCTATGCCAACTCTGGTTGCTGGTAGTTAAATCTTTAACACATGTGTCCCCGGGGTTGTTCCATCCTGCGGGCTAGAGGTAAAAATCATTTTAAATGTCTTGTTTTCTTTTTGAAAACTTGTAAAGGTTTCTCTTTCTCTTTAAAGTTTGGGAATTTCAGAGGTACCCAGGGTTCATGTCTTTTTTCTTTAGATAACTCCAGGGCTGGGTGAACCCTTCTTTCTGATCTGGAGGCTTGAACAGCAGTGTAGAGGGGCCCTGAATAGCTATTTTCTATTTTGAATCTCACTTTTCTCCATCTGTGGTCTTTTCCCTTTTAGTATTGTTCTGGTCAGCTAGTCCCCTGGATTCATTCTATGTCTCTTATGAATTATTATTAATTTTTTTGGTCTCTTCCAAATTTAAATTCTTTGTACTACGAGTTTGTGTTAAGGCTGAATTTTAAGCTGTTTCTTTTAAGTGTTTACCAACTCAGATCTCAGGAGTGGTTCTTCATCTTTTCAAATGTCCTCTTAAAATTTTAAATTCTGAAAAGAACCCTATTCCCTTCCCACCAAAGTTTTCCCTATTTGTGACTTTTTGAGATGGGACAGTACTTTCCTACTAGGTGGGGATTTTCCTTTGTTTGTTTTTGTTTTGTGTCTGCTTATTCAAATTCTTCTGCCTTAATAGGACTCACTTCAAATTCTTCAGACCATCACCCTCTTTCAAGTTCCTGAGTAGTGTCTTTAAACCTCTTTTTTTGTTGTTGTTGTTTTGTTTTGTTTTTTTCTTCTTATATGTGTAAATTCCTCTGCACTTATATTAATGGGGTAAACAGGTTCTTGCTCTGGGGGATGGGGCATAACAATTTGTGTTCCTTCCTAACCCAGTCTTGCCCCCTGTCCCCAACCCACTCTCCCTTGTAGACCCCCTAAAACTTAGATATCTTTGGGTCTCTCTTATTTCCATATACTCACCAGTTCTGTTAAGTATTTACATATTACATACTTACATATCAGGACATGTAGACAGAAAGGGCCAATGGCCATCATCCTAGAATGCCCAGTGAGAACACTCAGGCCCCAGGAGAAGCCCTTAGGCTCTCAGCCCATCCCTCTGGAGTCCCAGGAATCCCCATTTAAGTCCTTTCTTTTCTCAAAGGAATGGTGATGCTTTAGTTAGCTTTCTGTTTTTTCTTTGATCATAATGTCTGTGATAAGCATCTCATTTCTTAAAAAACAAAACAAACAAACAAACAAAAAAAGGTTTCTTTGGGTTCACTGTAGTGGAGCTTACAGCCCATGGTCATTTGACCCAGTTACATCATGCTTCTAGTATATAACAGAACAAACATTTTCACCTCATGGCTATAAAGCAAAAGTAAGAGAAAGGAATGTGGGTCCTACAGTGACCTCCAAGAGCACCCAGGAACTTTCCCCAAGGCCTCTCAAATGCTCCACTACCTTCTTATACCTTTGGGACCATGTCTTTAGCATTTAGATCTTTTCAGGGCATTAACTACCTGACCAATAGCAGATGGCACCTCATGTTCTCTTCTTGGTGACTTTTAGATTTCCAGCCACAGCTTTCTCTGTCTCTGATGGTTCTCTTTTATAGATGAACCTCCCAGCTCTCCACTGTTCAACTCTCCATACCCTTTATGCCCACCTCAGCAGCTTTCTACATGCAGCAAGATCTTGCCACATGTTAATGGCTCACAGGACAAACCCCAACCCTATGGAGCACATAATTATATGGAGCATAAATACGCAGAGTAACAAACTTGTTCAACAAACATTCTTCAAGGATATTTCAGTTAGTGTTTCTGTTACTGTAGTAACCAGGACAAAATCAACTTGGGAAGGAAAGCATTTATATCTTGCAGGTAATAGTACATCATGACAGGAAGCTAAGGCGGGAACCTGGAAGCAGAAACTAAAAAAGACAACATGGAAAACTGCTGCTTACTGGTTTGTTCCTTGTGGCTTTCTCCACTTGCTTACATATATGCTCTTAAGTCATTTGCTCAAGGGTGGCACTAGCCATAGTGGAAAAGGTCCTCATAAATCAGTCATTAATTTAAAAATGACCCTGGATATACCCAGGGACTAATCTCAACTTCTTGTATTGATGTGCTTTTGTGAAACCTCAAGTCAAGTCCACAAGACTGCTCTGCTCTGGTAGTACAGAAAGAACAGTGTCAGTCAGAGCTGGCTGTTCCTGTGGGGCTTGTGACTTTAAATGGGGGCCAGAGAAGTCTTTTTGCAGACACATTAGGTCAGAGAATGAGCAAAGAAAACATGGTTGAATGTGGGGACTAAGATGGAGGTAAAGACGTTGGTGGTAAGTGAAAAAAGCCAGGTGGAGAAAGGTATAGTGACATGAAGAATCTGAAACTGCTGGTCACACACAAGTTGAGAATGGACTAGTCTGGATTATGAGAAGAACTTGGGACAGGAGGAAAGAGTGAGGAATGGAGAACTGGATGACAAGTGGCTGTTAAATTAGTAATATGTGGTAAACAAATTTTGCTGTTCCCTTGAACAATAAGATGACTCGAGATGACAGTGATGTTCCGTGTATTTCAAATCACCAGGACTGATGTCTGATTCCCACAATAAACAAATGATGTTTGAGGTTAGCGATATCTTGAACATAACCCACACACCACACAACGCCCATGTGTATTAAAACATCACACAGCAGCACATGGATATATACAATGTTATTTGTGTGCCAATTAAAATACAGTTAAATATAAAAAGAGCCCTATATCTCAACTTAGGTGTTGTTTCTTTTCTCTACTGGGCATTTTGTTTTTAGGCATCTGAAAGCTGTGTTGTACACAGTATTGTAAAGAGGTTGTCTTGTTTTTGGGTGTTGCAATTAGAGTCAAGTTCTTCTTTGTTCCCCAGTAAACTTTTAGTGGCAAGCATAACATTACCATGACAGGTTAGATGGGAATGTTAGTGACAGGAACTGACTCCAAGAGATAAATAATCTTCATTTCACATGGCAACCTAATGACAGATGAGCACAGATGGTGACAACCCTCCACCTGGAATTCTGCTCCAGTCAATCAATCACTAATCAGTCAATCAGCAACTATTTATTGATCTCCTGTTTTGGCTAAGAACACAGACCTTGGAATTAGATGCTTCAGTTCTAAATCTCCTGTTTTCCAATCCCTATCCACTTATCCTTGGGAAAGTTCCCAGATCTTTCTTAGCCTTGATTCCTACTGTTCTCTGGGGAAGTTCCAGCGTGGAGCTCGGTGTGTTATGTGGGGACAGATGTGATGTAATAGTAAGGGTGATAGTAAAGGTCAGCTGTCTTATGGTTGTCACTGCCACTGTGATCACTATGGTAACTGTAGAAATGTAGTACATCTCCAGATGTTCCAAGTTTTGCACACATATTCTTTCTCCCTGGGTGCTTGTATGGAGTGGAATGGATAAAGTAAACTTGAAAGAAATGTCTTGGTGGGTGTTTCGGCTTGATGATGAACCGAATAGCATCATGCATTTAGGATTTGATTACTAGTTGATGAGTTTTTGGGAAGAGGTCGGTTCGGAGGGCTTCAACCCACACAATGGACAAGTCTTGCTGACCTGAGCCTGTAATTCCAGCGCTCGGGAGGCAGAGACAGGCAGAACCCACAGAATTCATAAGGTAGCCACTGCAACCAATAAATGACCAAGAGTTAGCTGTTGTTAATTTATTTTCACTTGGTCTCTTGAAATCTTACGACCATCTTTTATTTAATTTAATTTTTTAAAAAGCACTCCGAAGCTTCTCCATATTAGGAGGAAGTACCATGTTCTTTCTTCCTATTGGTTGTCTCTTCCCATAGATTCCACCTCACTAGAAGAATGCTGAACGTTGCAAACGCTTTATTAAACTGTTTATTTTTCCCACTGCTCTTGCAGAACACTCTCAACCACATTTGGGTAATTTTTTTTCCTCCCTCATCCTTCATGGCTTTTGAGTTTCCTCAGAATAACCCGCTTCCAAAGACAAGACCAGACAAACAGTCTTCCCTTGCCTGTATCTACTTGTACAATGCCCTGTTCCTGCATAGGGAGGGACTCCTTAAAATTAAAGTTCTTTGCATGTACTGGGATTGGCAGCTGCAGCCCAGGTCCTTAGTTTCACAGAAGCCAACATCTGAATAAGGAGGGGGGTGGCAAGTGAGCAACCCTCCCAGATGTTTCATTGGTTTGGGAGCACACTCAGGGAATTGTGGGAGTCTAAATGGCAACCAAGCTTTGGGGCTTTCTACGGGGCTGCCCAGGTCTTATGCGATACAGGTTTTTATCTTAATGTGGTCATAATTTACGAGTTCAGAATTTTAAACTCTATCCAAATCCATCAGAGTCTGAATCCACTCACCCTTGGCAAAACGTGAGTATGTGTTTGTAAAGCAAACGACTTGGAAAGTTTATTTAAAAAAAAATCTCAAAAGGCATTTTTGACATCAAATAACTCACAAACCCAATGTTTTTGTGATTTAAATGAATCAGAAACATATGGATTACATTTTCTTTAAATTGCTCTCAAGATTAAAAATCAAGGGAAAAAAAGTGCCCAGGGCCAAATGTGTTTTGGGGGTTTTTCCAGGACAAAGTATGGTCACAACTGAGCTGGAGTGTTGAACAGTACCCACAATGGTGCTGGGGTACCCAGGCCTTGAAACACCCACAGGACCAGAGGCTTAATCCTGAGACATCTATTCTCACCCCGGAGGCCAGGCAACCACACAGGCCACCAAACACAACCCTAATAACAAACGCCAACGCTGAAAAATGTCTGCTTATTTGTAGTTAACCAAAAACAAACAACACACTTCAAAGTTGAACTAAAGATGTGTCTTTTTAACGTTCTCCCTGCAGGGTCTGAAAGTGGTTAAAAGGGGAATTGCATTGGAAAACGAAGCTATTTAAAGCATTATTGAGAAGTGGGCAGAGATGAGTCCTCTAACAGCCAAGACACTGGAGCAGGAGCGCAGCTCTGGTTCTTCCCTCGGCTCACATGTCAACCACAGTCCAGTTGTACTTGCTCTAAAGCAAGCCAGGGGCAACCAATCTGGAAGGCGCTGGGTGGCTGAATGTGGGAACTTAGTTCCATGCAAAAGAGGTCTGGATTTCAGTTCTGTGCTCCTTGCTCTGCGGATTTTGCCAAGTGTGACAGAGTCAGTTTGATATACTAGGTAACCAGCAAGCATCTTAAAACACACGCAGACTTCAGTTGGGTTTGCCTTTTTCATCTGTTTTTAAATTTTTGTTTTTGATCAAAAGATTTGGATGTCCAATTTTGCTTTCCAAATTAAAAATAATGAACTTGGACCTCTTTTCTTACATTCGGTGTTTCTCGCTGTGACCAGGCCTTGTAGACAAAGAGGGTTTAGATGGAAGAACTCGGTGTAAACCTGCTGGCTTTTTCTAGCTTGTGCTCTCACAGAAAAATGTCACACTGCTTTCTGTCCCTTCCTTGAGTTTTAATTTCATGACCTAAATTTAGAATTTTTATTGTAGTTAGGGGTTACATTTATTATCCTTTTATATTGGGTTCCACATCAGATCTCTGAAACTGTTATAAATTAAAAAAAAATTCAATTATTGGTTCAACAAATATTTATTGAGTTAATACTATGTGCCGGGTATATATTTACTGAAGCTATACCTGTAAACAAGACAGTTCAGGCTGGGTTAGTACATGTTTGGACAAACAAGATAATTAGAGGTAGGGACAAGGGCTATCGAAATACAAAACAGTCAGACAGTGCTGAACTCCGTCTCGGCTGTATTTGAGTTGAAACCCTTGTGGATAATGAGCTATTGGAAAAGTATAATGAAGACTGTGGCCTGGCACCCACGGTGTGAAGGACATGGTGTGCTATGAGGCCAGAGGGATAAGCAGGAGCCAGTGCTTAGCACTGTTAGTCATAGCGCTTCTTCTTGTCTTATTATGAACAAAGAAGCTTCCAGACATAATGTGAAGGGCCTATTTGCATTCTATTTTTTATTTATTTAAAACTTACATTTATTTTTATTGTTTGATCATTGCATATATGTACATAATATTCTTTTAATCAAACTCAAGACCATACCCTCCCCTCCAATTCATTTCCATCTCCCTACCTCTTTTTTTTTTTTTATTCTAAGTTCATTCTTTTGTTGTTGTTCATTAAGTCCACTTGGTGCTGCCCGTATATGTGGATGTTGAGCATCCTCTTATATTTTAGAGACTATTTAGACTTCATCATAGATGGGACTTAATTGATTCCATGACATTTCATGCTTAAACTTCCCTTGGTGGGGACATTTTGGAAATAATGGGTCTCTTTGGGTTTTGAACTCCTAGAATTAAGTTTTGCTGACCAATATCTAAGGAGAGAGAGGCTTCTTTCCAGAACCTTTTCAGCTATTGAACATTGGGATAATGAGGCTTTCCTGAGTTTTTCATAAGTAATAGGAGTTTGTTTTTTAGATCAACTGAATCAGAGCAGAAATTGAAGAAGCTCAGGAAATTCCAGTTCCTATAAGATAAACCCAAATATTCTTCCAGAGGTGATTTCTGATGTGCAGGAGGCTTGTGCTTTGAAATGGGTGTGAGAGTGGTCTGTCTAAGGATGTTGCAAGCTGCAAAGTCAATGCTAAGGGATGGGGAGATGTCTCGGTCAGTGAAGGGCTTGCCCAGTTCAATTCCCAGCACTCTTAAAACAGAATCCAGGCATTGTGGAGAGAACTTATAAGCCCAGTTCCGGAAAGGTGCGATTCCCAACACCGCCAGAAGCAGTTTGTGGGGTTTTCCATGCATCTGTTAGTAGGAAAATGATGTACTCCTTGAGTGGATGGGACGGGATAACTGGTCTTGTTACTATCTGGGGCTTTATATTGGCTTCTTGGGGTAGATGAAATAAACTGCCACATGCTACAGCCTTGGCAGCCTAAGTTAACAGATACTGATTCTCTCAGAGCACTAGAATTCAGAAGTCCAAACCTGGTTTTCAGTAGGGCAGTTAATACCCTGGAGGCTCTGGAGGAGAATCACTCCTACCTCACAGCTTCTGGAAGCTACTAACATTCCTTGATTTATGGCTGGATCACCCTAGTCTCTACTTCTGTCTTCATTTTGCCTTGGTGAGTATCAAGTCAGTCAGTCAGTCTGTCTGTCTGTCTGTCTGTCTGTCTGCCTCTCTCTCTCTCTCTCTCTCTCTCTCTCTCTCTCTGTGTGTGTGTGTGTGTGTCTGTGTCTCTGTCTCTGTCTCTCTGTCTTTCTCTGTGTCTCTATCTCTGTGTCTCTGTCTCTGTGTCTTTGTGTCTCTGTCTCTGTGTCTGTGTCTCTGTGTCTCTGTCTCTGTCTCTGTCTCTCTGTCTCTCTGTCTCTCTCTCTCTCTCTCTGTCTCTCTGTCTCTCCCTCTCTTTCTTTTCTCTCGTATATATGTGATGGAGATCCAGAAGCATCTACTCTTCTCAGAATCCTTGATTTAGTCACACATGCAAAATCTTTATAGTAAAAGGCATAACATATATATGGATATTCTATGTATTTACATTTCAAATGTTATGCTCTTTCCTGCTTTCCCCTCTGGAACCTCCCCTCTACCTTCCTCCTCCTCCTGCTTCTATAACAGTGCTCCCCCTCCCACCCACCCACTCCTACCTCACCACCCTGGCATTCTCCAACACCGGGGAAAATCGAGCCTTCACAGGACCAAGGGCTTCTCCTCCTACTGATACCAGACAATGCCATCCTCTGCTACATATGGGGCTGGAGCCAAGGGTCCCTCCATGTGTCGTCTTTGGTTGGTAGTTTAGTTTCTGGGAGCCCTGGGGGGGGGTCTGGTTGGTTGATATTGTTGTTCTCCTATGGGGTTGAAAACCCCTTCAGCACCTTCAGTCCTTTTTCTAACTCCTCCACTGGGGTCCCCGTGCTTGTCCAATGGTTGGCTGTGAGCCTCTGCCTCTGTATTTGTCAGGTTCTGGCAGAGCCTCTCAGAAGACAGTTATAATAGGCTCCTTTCAGCAAGCGCTTCTTGGCATCTGCAATAGTGTCTGTATGTGGGATGGATCCCTAGGTGGGGCAGTCTCTGGGTGGCCTTTTCTTCAGTCTCTGCTCCATTCTTTGTCACCTTATTTCCTTTAGACAGGAGCCCTTCTGGGTAAAGATGAGTGAGTGGACCCATCCCCCAACCAGGGTCCTTGCCTAACCTCTGGATATGGTCTCTACAGGTTCTCCCTCTCCTCTGTTGGGCATTTCAGCCAATCTCTTCACTGTTGAGTCCTGGGAGCCTCTTGCTTTCTTGGCATCTAGGACTTGCTGGTAGCTATCCCCAGTTCCTCATCCCCTATTGCTGCACACCTCTGTTCAAATTCCTGACCCTCTGTATATCATCCCATTCTCCTCCCATACCTGATCCTGCCTTATTTCCCCTCCCCCTCCTCTCTTCTTCCAAAGTCTTTCCCACTGTCTACCTCCCATGAGCGTTTTGTTCCCTCGTCTAAGAAGGACTAAAGCATTCCCATTTTGGTCTTATTTCTTCTTGAGCTTCAAATAGTTTGTAAATTGCACCTTGAGTATTCTGAGCCTTTGTGCTAATATTCACTTATCAGTGAATGTATACCGTGTGTGCTCTTTTGTGACTGGGTTACCTCACTCAGGATGATATTTTCTAGTTCCATCATACTGCAGTCTTATAAAGAAAAATATACACAAAATTTTTCAAATACAATTTTTGAAAAATGAAAAAGCCCAGGTGATATCTAATAGTGATATTTCAACTTGACTAGGGTACTTATAAAATAAAGTGAAAAGTTAACATTTTCATTGGCAGATCTGGACAATAAGATGGGAAATAGACTATTGGATAAAAGGGATAAGTGACTTTGGCTTGCAGAAGACATTCTTTTCTTTCTAAAAAATAATAGGGAAGACATTAGGATTCAATATAAAAATAACTAAATAAAGAAGAGTCAATGAGAGCCAATAACTTGTCTGCATATACAACTTGTCTGGGGAAACTGACTGTAATTAAATATAACACGGAATGACATCTTGATAATAGGAGCATTGTCAACATCCACAACCAGCATCATTACAAATGTTAACTTGGCACTTGAGCAGCATTCTCTTTTTACATAGCAATTAACAAGTTCCTCACCAGTTAGAAGGTTCTAGAAACACAAGTGACTTATGTTAGAAAAGGTTACCAGACAAGTCAATATTTCTGCCCTTCCACACTGACATTATCTGAGAAAGGGTCAGCACTAAGGGTCAAGAGGGAAAGTGTCCTTATTTGAATGTGAGAGGCAATGAGGTGACTGATTGAAGCTGATTCAAGGCACCTACTGATTGACCTATTTCTCACTAAGGTAACTGATAGTACCACCCAATAGCTCAAGTGACTAACACCTCTCATGATCTCTAGGAGTACACCTTTCATTTAACATAAAGCCCTAGTCAGTTTAGTTTAACCAGTGTTAGATAATCTTTGTTGAGTAGAAGAGCCTTTTAGGTATGAAAGTATCCCTGCTCTGTATCCTGTCCTCTAAAGATCAGAAGCATCCCAATATCCTCTGACTTCTCCTACCATAACTCACTGTAGCCCTCAGCTGTTAGAGGTTATCCATCAAGGGTCTTGATGTCCATCTTCTCTGGACCAGTCTTTACCATGTCTTTCCCCAGACTTTCCCCATGTGGTTTTGTTAAGGATGCAGCAGAGAAAGGTTTCAAGAAGCAATATGTCCAGGGCTTGTTTCTGTTTTCTTAAGGACTAGAACTGCCATGCCTAGGTTGTGTGGCTCATGAAGGCCATTCAAGGAGAAGCTCGTTTACCCGGGACTACAGGGCAGCATCGGCCTCAGAATTTAACATGTGACCGATGAGCCTGCGAAGGCTGTTGGTCTTGGGGAGCCCATGCTCTCAATATTATTTTTACTCTTTTGCCTGCCCCTTTCTCTTTCACTCCCAAAGCTGTGCAGACATTTTTAGTGGGAGAATGATGTCCCCGAAGGAACTATGAGATGCGCAACAAGAAGCCATGGTTCCCCCTGCAGGTCGCAGCTACTTTCTGTTTTTTTATGACACGTGACTAGCTGTGATTTCAGCAATCGTAATTTTATTTACCATACCTTTGGAATTCAAGCCGGAGAGTCTCTCTCCTTTTCCCTTCTCAGGAAAGGGAGTGGTAAGCATCCATGGTGGGGACATGGGAAGTGATTGTCACATCCAAGAGAACTGTTGTTAAGACATGCTGGAATTCAGTTTCTAGCCTTCAGTCAGAAAAGAAAAGGAGACTCTCTGATAACAAATTAATTTTAAGATGAATGAAGATGTAGGCATAATATTATTGTGCACGGTGTAAAAATTATTCCTATGATGATCTCCCTGCCCCCCCATCAATCGTTGCAACCCTTATTCTGGTTACCTCCTGTCTCAATGTTGTGTATATTGCTCCCCAGTTTTTCTCTGATTGGCCAATACATAAGATGATTAGCCAGTGACCGAGCAGAGTTGAGAATAGGGCTGGACTTCCTCCTACCCAGGGGAGGCAGGGAAGCGAGAGAGTTAGTGGGGATTCACCAAGGGGAGAGAGTCTAGTAGACACCATGAGAAAATGCCTGGAGCCCAGAGGGCCACATCAGTACTGAAACACAACTATCATTGGGATTTTGGCTGAGAGGTAGCCAGATGAGAGGATTAAAATACTGCCCAGGTGTTGTGCCCTTAAAGCTTGTTCGATACATAAAATAATCCAGTCTCAATTATTTGGAAGCTAGCTGGATTAATAGGAAAGCTGCAGCAAACATTTATAAAGGGCCACTCACAGAAAAATGTACTTCTTACTTGGATGCCAGGTTTAATATAGATCTGCAAATCATTTAGATCCGTGCACTGATGGTTTCCAATGTCTGCCCTGATTGGCCCCTGAAGACATATGGTGTGTGAGCATGAAGATTATGAACAAAGAATATATTGAAGGCCTTGGAGAGGTTCATGTAGGCTCTCAAACTTTACTGTACTGTAACTTGTGGGGAAAGTCTTTTCCTTTGTGTGCACCTGAGTGTATGTTCACACGTGTGAGAGCAGGTACATGTGTGGCATAGATGTGCCTATGGGAATCAGAGGACAGCCTCAGGTGTCAGTTCTCACCTCCACTTTGTTCCGGGAGAGTCTCTCATTGTTCTCAACTGTGCCCTCTGGCCTGAGAGTTTCTGGGGGTTCCCCTGTCTGCCTCCCATCTTGCTGTAGGAGTGCCAGAGTCACAGACACAGGCTAGCACATCTGTCTGTACGTGGATTCCAAGTACAAGTCCGCGCTTGCACAGCAAGCCCTTTATCCACTGAGCTTACCTTAAAGTGTTTAGGTGACAACTATGTCCCATATCAACGAGAATGTGAAGGCTGAGGCTGATGAGCATCAGTGTGACTTAAACTCCTCCTGTGACTCCATTTCTGTCACTTGTGCTCACACTTCATGGGAAAGACCTGGTCCTTTCTGTATCCAACAGGGGTACTTATTTATCCTGCTGACTTTAGAATGTAGGCCCACATACGTGCACATGCCATCCCGCTGGAATAATATGACACTAGTTTGGGGGCAGAGGTGCTAAAATGGGATGACTGACATTTTGGAGTCTTCTGATTTGTATTTTTATCTCACTGATATATGCAATGGTGAAGTAATTTTTTATTCTAGGAACAACTGAAGAGTCCTAATCAAGGGACCAGTTAGACCAGGTCTAATTGTACATTGCATCCTCAGTAGTGATACTGGGCCAGTTAGAAGATCTCTGACATAGCAAGTTACCTTGGTAGCACATCTGAAAGAAATTTAGGAGCTTGACATAATGAAACTGGGGAGCCTGTTTTAGTGACTTTTCTGTTACTGCGCTAAAAACATCACGACTAAGGCAACTTATAGAAG
This sequence comes from Micromys minutus, assembly GCF_963924665.1. Classification (NCBI taxonomy): domain Eukaryota; kingdom Metazoa; phylum Chordata; class Mammalia; order Rodentia; family Muridae; genus Micromys; species Micromys minutus. The sequence continues at coordinate 48,362,406 of NC_137980.1, read as the reverse complement.
AAAAATTTAATTTGGCTTATGGTTTCAGGAGGTTAGCTTCATTATGGTTGGGGCATCGTAGCTGTTGGGATTCTATAAACCCCACCCCTTAGTTACCTGGTAATAGCCAGGTATGCTCCGCCCCAGTGACCTGACACTATAAAAGGAGTTGCTTGCCCCCTCCTCTCTCTCTTGGCCTCTCTTGGCCTCTTGCACTTGCAGCCTTGCTCTCCCTTCCTTACCCCTCCTTTCCCCCTTCCCTTCTCCCCTCTCTCTCCACATGCTCATGGCCGACCTCTTCTCTTCTACTTCTCTTCCTCTCCTCTCCTCTCCTCTCCTCTCCTCTCCTCTCCTCTCCTCTCCTCTCCTCTTCCTTCTCTCTCTCTCTCTCTCTCTCTCTCTCTCTCTCTCTCTCTCTCTCTTTCTGCCTCTACTACCCTCTTAACTCTTCCATGACTTGAATCAACTCTATTGTGTGGTGGCTGGTCCCTCAGGGGGAAGGGATTCCCAACATGCCCCCCCCCAGAGGCATCTCCCTTGCCCCCAGGCCTTATCCCTTCCCCCCACTCTCTTCATTCTTCTCCTAACAATAGCAGCAGACAGCAGGCATATCAACTGAGAGCTCACATCTTGAACCAAAAGTATGAAGCAGAGAAAATGAGCTGGAAGAAGCCAGAGGCATTTAACATACTCCATCAAGACTGTATTACCTAATGTTCCCCAAACAGCACCGCCAACTGGTGACTGAGGGTCTAAATATCTGAGACTATGGGCAACATTTTTATTTTTTCCTTCTTTTATTTATTTATTTTTATTCAAATCGCCATAGAGCCCAGGGGTGCCCTGCACAGCACCGGTGAGAGCTGTTCCTGAGGACTGGTGAGTTCCTGTTGGGTCATTCAACTCTAGATGGGTAGAGCGATGGAGGCAGACAGTGTGAAAGACTGTGAAGAAGCAGAGGTGGGTGGAGTGAGGGAGACAGGGAGTGGAACTGAACATGACTGAGTATGAAGAAAAGGAGAGATGTACTTGAGGCCACTTGAAAGCCACACACCTCTTTTCCACTCAGGAATATTACAGGAGCATTTCTAGCTGGCATACACCCCATTCAGTCTCTGGGGAAAGTAAGTCCCACGTTGTCAACAGTAGTAAATGCAGCTTTTCAGTTGCCTCCTACAATTGGACTAACAAGGAATACCAACCCTTGATCTTTTTGTTGCTTATAACCAACTCAACTTAATATAAAGTATGTGTGCTGTGGACAAGAGGAGAAAAAGTCTCAACATGGTGGGGATGAGGGAGCAGATGCCAGTAATGCCTCATGCATGCTGCTTGCTTTGCTTCTACTCTTTGTTCATGTAAGTTCTTTGTCTTGAGCAGAAAGTGGGTGCTGATATTTAGCCACCAAGGACTCTCTTTATATGGTGCTTGTGTATTTCCTGGCTAATCTACTCTACCTGCTGGGCTTAAAAGTCTCCATCATGTGCCCCAGGAAAATCCACTTAAGATCCTTTGATTTCTATCACAACCCAAAGAAAGGTTGTATTCTGTGAGTGAAAATGAAAGTTTGGAATTATTGATCCAGGGAGGGACATACTTAGTTCTGTCTACTTCCTCCTCCTACATATATACCCTGACATGACCAGTCAGATTAAAAATATAGGGTTTTTGTTCTTGATGATTAATAATCTATTATAAATAGGTATTCAATAAGTATTTTTGATGAGTGAATGAATGAATGAATGACTTTGGCTTGCACTGGAGACCAACTTTGAACTCTCTCTGCTATGGATCTTTCTCAGAGATTTTCTTGGGTGTTCAGTGAACAGGGAACCTCAAGGTAGCCTCATACTGGCTCAATCCTCTCCCCATTATGAAAGGACAAATTTTCTCTACTGTACTTTTAAAATGAGATACAATTTATATACTAATACTATAAAGGTAAAACTTTTGATCACACAATTTAGTGATTTTTACATACTTACTAGGTTATACAGGAATATAATCCAAGAATGTTTCTCTTGAGCCAAGAAGATCCATAACACAATAGCAGTTGCTTCTGGTTCTCATTTTTCCCCAGTAGAAAACACAACTCAATTTCTCTGTGGGTATGAGTCTTCTGAACACTTCATGTAAGTGTAATTATAGAATAAGTTGCCCTTGTGTCTAGCTTCTTCGACTTAGTCTGAGCTGACAAATTCATCTATATTAGAATGTTTATCTCTATTTTATTCCTTTTTTATGATTGAATGTTATTCTATTGCATACATACCATATTCTGTTTATTCTTATATATCATTTGGTGTTTTTTTTTAAACCACATTTGGGCTATTATGAACTTCACTGTACAATTCTAATAGGCTCAGCATAGTTGGAAAGAGTAACACACGCCTTCTACTTCCCAAGGATCAGAGGATATTTGAATTAACAAAGTCTGCTACCTACAGTGACTCCTTTTCCCCTTGATTTCCTTTATAAACCTACTTCTGGGTAGAAAGGCACATTGATGCAACAAAACCTCACTTAAAATACAGTGAACTCTTCTTTTTCTAATCAACTTGTACTAAGGGGAAACTAGAACACATTTAATCAGGCTTCAGCTCATTTTGTGGACAGCTGCAAACACCATTTTCTGTGTTTCCAGGCTTTCCTTGGCAGAGACAGGTGGGTAGGAAACTGCCCAACTCCAGTGGGAGGATCAATTACTTATTTTTTTTTTCATCAGGATACAGGAAAAAGGAAGAAAAAATTGTTGATTGCACTAGTGACTTAATGTGGCATTTTGATTCCCCCATTCAGCCTAGTTTCTGCTTTCTCCTAATTCTCCAAAGCAAGCTACTCTGATAATACCAATGGTTCACTTCTCTACATGAACACGTTTTCATATGGCTCTTTTTTTTTTTTTTTTTTTTTTGTACACAGATCATTAACGATCAAGGTACAGTTCAACCCTGGACACAGTTTACCTGTTACCAACCCAGATTAATGTCTTATCTTCTGCCCTCTTATACCAAGACATGGAAAGGTTTGTGTCTTCAGTTCCTATAGCATTATATAAAGTCTGACTTTGGTCATTCCATCTTTCCTCCTCCCACGTTTGCAGCCTCTAGCCATACATAAAGAGTGGTGGGTGGACAGCAGGTCAGATAGCTGGAGTCAAAAGTGTGAGGCTCCTGGCATGCATCACTTTTGCACATTGCCTGCCTGTCTGTGCAAGATTGCACAAGCAAGCCAAGCTGCCCACAACTGGCTAATTGCAGAGGCAATCATCGCCCCAGCTCCTTCCAAATGAGTAGGGAGCAGCTAATTGTGCTCACAATTGGCTGATTGAGCTCACAGTCAGTAAATTGCTGCTGCAACTGTTTGTGCATACAATTTTGCACCTGGGAGTAATCGTGGGTGATAGGGTCTAACACACTTCGAAAGAACATGAAACAGTACAACATCTGAGAAATTCAACACCGTCTAGCCTGTTTGCAGAATTTGAGCTGGGGAGGGGAGACACACTTTTTCCCCCGGAACTTAGAGTAATATGATTCCCCAGAGTCTATATGATAACTCACTACTCAGGTCACCCCATATCATATATCTTTTAACCTCATAAGGAAAGCCAACTGGTCAACCTAAAAAATACCAGTGAATGGATGGTAGAGTGCTGTATTTAGAAAATGGGTTCAGAATCCTGTCTGTATACATTGGTTCAAATTTGAATTCCTCTGCTTCTTTGCTAGATAGCCCTTGGTAAGGTTTGATTTTTCTTATCTGTAAGGTGGGGATGATAAGAAAAACGTGTGTGTCACCTGACTAATAAACAAGCAAACAAACAGATGAAAAACGAAAACTCATCTCTGGGTAAAAATTGAGACTCTATACTTTTATTTTGAGAAGGTCATTGTTCATTAATGCTTGTACTAGAAACTGTGTTTCCTTCTTACCAGTCTGAGAAAATGGGGCCATTGTATAGATTCAGTAAAACACAGATAGTAGAGAGGCTAGCCCTTTGAGAGCACACTAAATGTTTTCTCTGCTGTCATTGGTACTGATGACCTTAAAAAGATTGTTAGGAATAGCGTGGCTTTGAGTTCAAACACCACTATATAGCTGATGTCCGCAGTGTGACCTGCTCCTACCCAGTACCTTGCAGAATGCATCCCTTTAGACTAGAGGTGTGAGAATCCTGCAGTCAGCTGCCATGTGTGGGACCTTCCTGAATCTAAATGAGGAGACACATAGTCACTGCTTCGTATGTTTGCCTTGCTCTGGCTCATTTCTTGGTTCCTGATAGAGACAATTTTATAGGGTTCTTACTCTCAGCAAGAAGAAAGAGATAAGGACAAGCTTTGGCAGGATCCGGAAATTAATCCAGGGGAGGCAGACATCATGTCTCTAAAGGTAATTGAATCTTCCTGGAGTCTGATGGAAGCGGGGGACAGAGCACAGACCTTCTGACTTTCAAATCTGTAGGGAGTTGTGGGGGTGGGGTTGTACCTCACAAAGCTGTTGAAGTACTTGATGCTACCAGTGAAGCCAACCTCCTTTCCCTTTTCCTTTAGGATTGTCCCCACTTATTTTGTGCCATTAGATGCATCTGGCACCTGCCACAGCCACACATAGGGTGCACACTACCCCTCCTTTGCTGTTCATGAATTCAAGCCCAGGGCTGTAGGTTAAATGGGTTTAAATGTTGATGTTCAGAGGAATGTAGGAAGGGAAACATGTACCGGTTTTTGCAGGCTTAGCGTTCTTTTCATTGTTGCTCTTGGTTTCAAATATTATATAGCAGTGTGTATATTTGCTAGGACTACTTATAGCCAAATATCACAGCCTTGGAGGGCTTCAGCAACTGCAATGCACTCTTCACAGGTCCGGAAGCTGCAAGTCCAGGAGCAAGGCTTACCACAGGCTTGCTTTCACCTGAGATCTCTTCCAGGCTTATCAGTGAGTACTTGCTCAGGGAGCTCTCAAGGGTTGCTTCTTTGCATGGACTGCAGCTCTTCTTGTAAGGACACCTGCCATATTGGACCAGGTCCCACCCCAAATGCTTCATTTTAACCTGGTCACCTGTGAATATTCCATCTTCAAATGTTGATATCGTCCAAGGCTCTGGGGGGTTGGGACTTCACTGTGCTTGTAAGACCTGATATCTCAGAATTTTAAAGAAATATTCTCTCCTCATGTACAAAACGAAATGAACCCAGCCCCCATGTCATTCACTGACTAATTCTATGGAGTTAGGCAGAACACATAACTAGGTGGTCACATTTGTTGGTACGTGCAGGACTGATCTGTTTAGAACTGTGTTCTAATGGAATTACTTGGAACACTTCTTTTAGCCTTGAATGTGTGACTATAGATGATACATTGTGTGGTGATTATTTAATAATATATGAGTTGTGAAAAGTCAAAGGTAAAACTGTCAATCATGAGAAGTTCAGAGTTTACAGGGAATGTGGATGAAGTGTGTACTTTCCCACCTGATGCTTAGTGTGATAAATATTCATCGTTTCAAGTCAGTACATTTCTGACATCAGTGCAGTTTTTTCTTCTGTTTTTACACAAGCTGTGTTCAACTTTTCCAACATCATCTGAGTATCTTACAAGCCAACTCAATTCACGGTTAGCCCAGGCCCAAAGGAAAGGGCCCAGTCCCCCATTTTCTATACTAGTTTTAATGCCCACAATGCCCTGTCCTTCCAATCAACTACCTAGAAATGTTGGATTGCTAGGATCGCTCTCAGGCTTAGTAATTTATAAGAACAGCTCACAGAACCCAGGAAAACAATTTGCTTTGTACTACTGGTTTATTAAAAAGGTGTAAATATATATACATATGTATATTTTTATGTATCTCCCCACAGTCCTATGCATGTCAACAAATGTGACAACCTAGTTATATCCTTTCCTAATTCTCTCTCTCTCTCTCTCTCTCTCTCTCTCTCTCTCTCTCTCTCTCTCTATATATATATATATATATATATATATATATATATATATATATATACACATACACACATATAAATATGTATACATATATATATTCATATATTGCATGATTGGTTAACTTCTTGGCCACTGATGATCATCTTGGTCTTCCATTTCTCATGCAGAGTCTAAGGAATAGTGCTGAAACTTCAGGCCTTTCCATGATTGATTACTCTGTCCTCTGCTCCCATCCTGAAGCTATGGGGGAATGCACCGAGAGAGTCTTTATTAGCATAGACTCTGATGGGTTTGGAAGGGACTTGCTGTGACCGATACAGTCCCTACCTCTGCATCCCAATTGCTTAGGGAATACCAAGGCTTCAATTTTAATGAAAGCATTTAGAAGTTCTCTGTCAGAATCAGGGACAAAGATTAAAGCCACATTGCTTATGGCCACATGCTTATTTGACCGGTGTTTTCCTATTTCCAACTATAATTCTCTTGGTCAAGCTGGGCTGTTTTTTATGAGAAACGTGCTGTTTAACCTCAGACCAGGGAAGAGGCCAGAAGAGAATGGTTAGCCCTCACTGGAGTCTCCCTGTGCTGCCTGAAATGTCATTTAAAGAAAGGACGTGTAGAAAAAGTCTAAATATAAATGATGTTCATAAAAGAAAAAAAAATAAGGTCCCGAATCTCAGAAAAGAAAGAGACTGGGGTAGTTAGTACATCATTGATTCAGAAAAGTAAGGAAGTTATGTTTTTGAGACAGAGGGCACTAAAACATGTAACCAGAGACAGCAAACAAAAACTAGTCTCTACTCTATCAGGAATTAACAGCAGTTATTTGTCTTGCTATCTTTGTTTCTGGTAATGTAAGTTTACCATGGTGTGTGTGTGTGTGTGTGTGTGTGTGTGTGTGTGTGTGTGTCAGCGTGCACATGTGCGTACATGCAGTTCAAAGGAAAACTGTGTAGAATGGATTCTTTTTACCTCTACATGGATTCTGGGGATTAAACTCAGGCCATCAGACTTGCACACCAAACATATTTACCCACTGAAGAAACTCCTGGTCTGGTTTGACCATTTTCTTTCTTTCTTTCTTTCTTTCTTTCTTTCTTTCTTTCTTTCTTTCTTTCTTTCTTTCTTTCTTTCTTTCTTTCTTTCTTTCTTTTGCCACCTTTTCTTTTTGTTCTTGGCTTGCAGTGCTAAATAAATGAAACAAAAATCAATTTTACGTCCTCATGGTACTAGTCTCATTTCTGCCTCTTCGTCCAGAGGTGACTGCCACTGTGGGCTGTGGGAGGGCGCAGCTTCTTGGGGTTTTGAATTTACAAGCACCTCTGTTGCTCCCATGGCCCATCATCTGTGGCTTGGCTTAACTGTCAACAGAGCTCATTCTCCAGACCCACTTCCCCGGACAGCATCTGCAAGGCCTGGTAGGATGACATGATCTCAGATCCCTTTCTGACTTTGATGGACCTTTGTTGACTTAGCCTTCATGGTCCTTTTTTTAATTTTTTTTGTTCCTATATGAAGAGAGAATCAGCAAGTATCTCATGATTGTATTGTTGCAAAAAGTTGAATCTAGTCCAACCCGAATTCTGTATTTTTCTCCTGACTTTCATAGAAATCAAAAGATTTTGATAAGTCTCTGAAAGCACTGTTATCCAAGGCATAGTTGCTTATTGTGGCTGGATGTTGGACATGCCTACTCTTGAATTTCCCGAGGGAAAACATGGAGCCCATGATAGGTATTTTAAGAGGCTCACACAAGAAAGCTTTCCACGACAGAGTGTAAATAGGCAGTTGCAATCAGTGTGTTTCCACTACAAATCCCTTGGTATTGCACAGCAGTTTGAACCTAAGGTCAAGAGGTAGACACAGACCTGTCATACCAAGCCCCAGCTTTTCTCTTGAAGCCTCCTGTATTTTTCTTTTAAGCAGCTTCTGCCCTTGGGTCAACCTCATGGAGAAAGTCATCTTCCAAACCATGGCTCTTAGAGGATGCTACTCTGCTGCAAAGATGCTTCCTATTTCCCCCTTACTTGGGGCTCTCTAGAACTAGCAGAATGACTACACATCATGAGCATGGATTTCTGACAGTGGCTTGGTAGTCTAACAGTGGCTGATGTATCCATGATGGAGAGACTGAGATCCCATCATCTACTCAGTGCTAGAGGGAGAAAGCCTCGGAGCTGCTGGTGTTCAGTTCACACTGGAGGCTGAAGGATGGTATCCGTAGTAACAGCAGTAGAGCGATGGATGTGCTCACCAGCAAGGGATGAAGGCAGGCAGGCAAAAGCAGCAGCTGCCCCTGGAGCATCTTTTATCTGGACTGGTACTAGAAGGTATTGCTCCCTCTGGAGGAAGCTCTTTTCCACTCAATTTTTCTTTGAAAGACCCTCACAGCCCCCCACCTAGAGGCATGTCCTTAGAAATTCCAGACCCAGTAAAGTTGACAACCAAGAGTAACTATTACACATTGCTCACTCACTTCAGAAGTGAGTGTTCCAGGTGTCCTCTTTACTCTTTTAGAATTCAGAGTTGCATGACGTCACGCTGTACTCGGAGGGCTAGCACAGTGTCAAGCATTCTCCCGTAGGTGTGCAAGGAGCACCATAGAGTGAGAACCTGGGGGCTGCCACAGCTACAGGACATCCTTCTTTCTATACTACAAAGCATTCTTTACACTGCTGTTCCCTCTGGCCTGCCATGTCTCAATTCATCTACTCAAGGCCATTTCCTGAGACTTGGCCTATATTTCTTTGCTCCTTGTTCATGAAGCCATAAATCATATCTCATCAATTCTGCGATGCACATATTTTAAAAAGCCATTTAACATATGTTAAAACAGGCAATGATTGATTGCCTTTTACAAACACTGCCGGCCTGGTGGCAGTTGTGACAGAACTGTCATTGCCTCCACATTCATGGACTCGTTCTGTAAACTCTTCGTTGATACTCTCTGATAAGACCAAAAGAATTTCTGCAAATAGCCTGCAGAGAAAGGGTCAACAATCCGGAAGAACACCCCTGGAGACTTCGGCTCCTAACCAATATTATTTCACATCATTTTTTTATGTCTGCCAAGAGTGATAAAAATAAACCTGAAAGAGCTTTTTAATAATCAGAAAATAAAATTTCCAAGGCTTAAGGAAATGGTGTAAGGGTTTAATTTGTAGCACTTTTTTCCTTTCTTAGTGCATAAAATAATTATGCCTTTAATCAAGGATGATTTAGAGCTGATAAAATAACTTGAACATAGAAGACTCATGGTGGCTCCATGGGGATAGAGATCACCATATTTTCAACATAAAGTGCACAGCTGACATGTAATACTCACTATATCCTGCCGGTTAGATGAATGACATTAGTTAAAACAATACACACATGAATACTGAGTAGGAATAACAACTCACTATTAACAATCTAAAATCTTTTCCTATTCCTGGTACTATGACTTTAGTGTACCATGTGGAATATTTTTTAGAGTAAGGGCTGGTGATTTTTTTTTTCTGTGAACAATTAGGAAGTGAATACTTTAGGATTAAAAGGCATGGTGGTCTCTCCTCTGCATGCAACTATTTTAGAATAATATGAGCAAATAACATATATGTACAAAAACAAATAGCATGGCTGTGCCCCAGAAAACTCTGCTGACTAAAAGAAACAATGGTGGGATATGTCCCATGTGCCCCAGTGTGCCATCTTTTCTAAAGTAGTAATTTCAAAGCTGAGTGTATTGGTTGCTCTGTGCGAAAAATTTTCAAAGTTCACTTCTCCATGACACATTTTCTTTACTACCTAAGAGTTCCATAACGTCTCCCAAACAGTAACAGCAACTCTAGATCAAATATTCAAATATTTGAACTTATGGAGGACATTTCTTATTCAAACCATCCCATTGGATATGTACAATAACGATTTGGTGAATTATTAAATTTTAGATCTGGCTGGTAAGATGAATCAGCACATAGGTCTGCTTTCTTTGAAAGCCTAATGACCTGAATTTGATCTGTGGCTCCCGAGAGTTGTCTTCTGATCCACAAATGCATGCTGAGGCACACACATGTACCTACAATTATCTACATATCATGCACATATATTAATAATATAACATGTCATATTTCTGATCCCCCTTTTCAGATGAATCTGACAAAGAAGTTGCTGAGCCAGGTTTGAGATCCACTTCTATAAAACCTTGAAGAACTAATCGTTGTTGGTAGATCTTTATAATTCTTACTGAAACTGTCCCCAGAGAATGTGGCAAGATCCTGAAGTAGCAGAGCCCAGATTCTCTTTATGTTTAATTTTCTGTTTCTCTTTTTATTTGTATGGTGTCTGGGGACAGTAATATGTTACCAGGGTGGAAATTAAATGGGGGGGGGTGTGCACAGCACTTTTTAAGGAGAAAGGACTGTCCCATTGCCAACCCAGAGTGAAGGGTAAATGGTTCAAAATTGAAATTATAGCCCTTCAATTTTATGGTCAAGAGAAGAGTCCTCTCTTTAATGGGCCACAGGGTTTGTGCCCATAAGAGATGTACTTTGAGCCAATCCTTGTCTACTGATGCCAGGGTATGATGTGGTCACCACATGTGCAGCAGGCCCACATCAGGAAAACACCAGGTTTCAAGAAGCTAGTGAGGTATCCCCCTCCACAGAACTATTAGGGTGGTCCTCTCCATAGGATGGTTTTCCTCCTGTGTAGCTTGTGAAGTCACTTTAGGTTTGTCTATTTCTTTAAAAGACAAATACATAATTTTTGTGAGATTTCAACCCAATTAACTCTAAGTCCTTCTTGCTCTGTAAGCCTGTTTACTGTGCTGCAGTGAGTACCGGTGATCGGGTCAGCTGATGCAGAGTGAGCCAGATTTGGAGAATAAAATAGTGACCATGTCTGTCCCTTGGTTAAATCTGCTTGTCTACATTCTCCACACCAGAGTCCAATCAGATGGGAAGAAAACAGCCATGTTGCTAGGTCTTGCCTAAAACCCCATGAGTCCTAGCATCTTAAGAGTCCTTGGTTCTACAAGGAAATTCTATGGTATTTCTGTCAAGTTAATATACTTGTCCTTCCTCCAAAAAAAAGTGCTTTACATGTTTTTCTTTCCTCGTGTAACTTAGCCATCACTTTCCCTGTCCACATTTGCTGAAAAAGTGAAAGCCAACAAGAAAGAGGTTCTATGTTTTCTGGCCACAAAATCATCTCAGCTGCAGTATATCTCCCTCACTTACCCAAGTGTCACAATAACCAGAACACGGTGCCAGGTCAATTTCTCTTCTACTTGGGCCTCGGAGCCTGACCCGTTTTGCCCACGCAGGGATGTCATCATTCAGTAACTATACTTTCTTCTTGAATTTTGTTCATGTTGTTTTATTTTTATGACAGCCTCATGTAATGAGATTGGCCTTGACCTCCTCTACTTCCAACTATTGGGATTATAAGCAGGAACCACCATGCCTGGCTTCTCTTAGCGTGTTGTATCTTCTTCAGCTGTAAGAAAACCTTAGTCTTCCAGCCCATGTTTCCTTCCAGTCTTGGACTGCTCCTCTGTTTAAGAGATTGCCCAAATTAATTGTCTATGATCTCAGTCCTTTATTTTTGCTCTGGCTCTCAGAAAACTCATCCCCCAAATCCAGGACACCATCGTTACATAGTCATTGGTGACCTTAATTCTGTAAAGTCTAGTGTGTTATCCTCACTCTCCTGTTTCTGGACCAGTCACTGTGCTTGCATTTGTCCCTATGTCCTCCTAGGTGGAGGACATCACAGTTGGCAGCTTCTACTTCTTTTTCCCTGGTTGAGATTTTCAGCATTTTTATTTTTGTTTGTTTTGAAAGAGAGCCTCACTAGTCTTGGCTGACCTGGAAGTCACTGTGATGTAGTCAAGACTGTCTTTGGAGTCTTGATCTTCCTGCTTTTATCCCCAAAGTACAGGGATTACAGGAGCATGCCATCGTCCCCAGCTTCCTTTCAATACTTTTGTTGAACATTTTATTTTCAGCCTCTAGTTTTTGATTGCCTTAGGCTCTACTGACAGAAGTCCTTTCTTCTGCATCTCACAGTGACCCCAAGGCAAGGCAAATGGTTCATCTATAGGATTTTCTGCTCCCTACCTCATTCTTGACTTGAGTCAGAAGCTGCAGGGGAGTGGCCATGGGTTTCACTCATGGGCTGCAGATGGGACTATCCAAAACTTCTTCAGAAGGGCACTGCCACCAGGATAAAGGAGAAAATCTTAATCCCAGTACCAAGGAAGAAGGGTGGACTGTCAAGGGCTATGTCACAGACAACAGTGAATATGATGGCAATTAGTTTGTATTATGATCTCAGGAATCACATTTAGAACAACGAAGAAGGAAAACTAAATGTCAAGTTCAGGGAAGAATGTGGAGTGGCTGGAGGCCCCACAAAGCTGGGAGAAGGACAGCATGGTGTAGCTATAATGGTCAGTTCCTTAGAACTTACCATTGTCACGGCACCCAAGAATCCCACGATTGACCCAAGAGCCAAGGAAACTCACACTGACACCAAAACCCTGGTGTAAATATTTATAGCAGCCACACTATTATTCATATTAAATTAGAAAGGGCAGGAAGAATCAACAAGCCCGTTGTGTCTGGGCAATTAAATTTTTATCCAGAAATACAGTCGGCTCAACAGTTGATATCCAGCACGACAGAGAAGGATACAAATATGTTCTTGTAAGTGGAAGAAAATTAGACTCAGGGGCAATGCTTTTTGTGATTCTATTTCTATGGTGGTCTGCTAAAGGCAAAAGTGTGGCGGTGAGAACATATCAGTGGTTTCCCTGAACTGGGGGTAGAGCTGTTCGTAAAGACACAGGAGGGAATTCTGTGTAACAATGGGACAGTTACATGCCTTGATTGTTGTAGTACCGGTTATATGGCTATATATTTTTCAAATTTAATAGAATTGTACACTAAACATGCATTTTTGTATATAAATTATATCTTATTAAATTTGACTGAAATGAAATCTGTGGCAGAAGCCAAGCTACAAGATGAGACATTGGGTCCTGAGCTGTAAACTGAAGGCTTTGTGTGGAGAAAAACACGGGTATATTTATGAGAAGGGAGGTGGAGAACCTCATGACTCATAGTGCATCCAAGATACACCCTTGCAGTCATGTATCCTCATGTACCATGTAGTCCTGGGTCCATGGAAACATGATGGAATCTGAATACCACCTATGGCTAGTCAAAGCCACGGTTCAGAAATAGTAAAGGGCTGATCTACTGATGGATCATGGGAGAAAAAAATCTATCTGAAGCAATTGAAGGGAAGTCTTGGATGTAAACAAGGACTCATATGACTTAAACTCCCAAGTATATACCTTAAAAATTGCTTTATGCTAGGGCATGGAGATGCTTCAGTTATTCCAGAGAAGGAGTGATTTAAGCATGAGCTCTCCTTCTGTGGCAATATTTCTAGAGGCCAAGCAAGCATGACCATTTCTAAATAGGAAAATGCCTTCCGATAATAAACTATCTCCCACACATCCCATTCAGTGAACTTGTTTCATCTTTGTTAGTTAAATACTTGCCAGCTTCTCTTCTCCAGTGCCCAGCAAGGATCTATTATTCTTCTAGTCCATGTGTGAAGAGAGACTTTTGGGGAGGCTGATAGTGGTGTCAGTGGGATCTGATCTTGGCACCCCCATGACTCAAGTTCTTGATTGCCATTCCCATTACTGCAGGGCTTCGGGCTAGCCTTCTCACCTCAGTTTCCCCCAGTGCAAAATCAATTAGAAAGTTCTTTACTTATTTATGACGGGCTCTGCTAGTTATATGAGAGAAGTTCCAGTGTAAGTATTATTACAAGGCCCAATTTACTGTCCAGAGAGAACCAATCCTGATAGAAATCTTTCATTTAATTAAAATTGATTTTAAAATTGCCTGATCAATAGTGAGTTAAAAATTCATCCGGGCTCAGTGGGAGCAGAGAGGCCTCTGATCAGTTCTAAGTGGAGTGGTTTTGGCTCAGAAGTTGGACTAGGCCTTGCGGTTCTGCTTCTATAGCCAAAGTCTGATGGTTTCTCTTGTGGTCCAGATGGCCAAGGCCTCCCTGAAGGAAGGAAGGCACACAGAGGAATCAATTCCTATTCCTGATATTTGGGGCAGAAAAGACTGTGACCCGCAGCTGGCCTTGCTAGTTCCACTTGAACCATTTATTTTACTGAAGAGTCGGAGATCCCTTTCCTTCAAAGACACCCCTTTGGATACATAGGAGGACTTTTCTCTGGGCTTTCGCTTTGGATGGCAAACTGAAGATGCCTTTCTATTCTCCTGAAGACTCCACCCCATGAGTCATCAATTGTTAAATGCTGCTGATTCTGTCCCTGCAACATCAACATTTCACTACATAGTTCCTGCCCCTGGTCAAAGTGTCTTCACCTGTTGCCTGTAATATTTGCTGGGGTCAATGGGTCTAACCATCTATTTACATAATCCATCCTTTGTACCTTTCTTACCTGAGAGATTTTCCTAAAAGCGTAGGTCATCTTGGGTTATTGCTCCCCCAAAATCATTGATGACCCTAATTTTATACAGAGTCACGTCCAATCACCTTAGTTTGGGATGCTATGGCATCCTCAGCAGGGACTTTGTCAGTAGGTAACCGTCTCCTCTCTGTCTCCTGATTCCTAAAGAGCATCAGTTGCCTCTCTCCTTGCTTGTTAGGATGCTAAGTTCTCTGAGAACTTCAGTGCCTTAAGTGATCTCATGGCTGTCCAGGGCTGCACTTATACCTTTTGTTTTGACTACAACAAGTATTCACCTATGTAAAATGCCCAGCCTTGTGCAATGTGAGAGTGGGAGGTGAGGATGGTCTTGCCTTCTTCTCTCTCAAAGCTGACATTCCAGTGAGGGAAGTGGGCTATTTTCTTTTTAAAAGCTATAAGCCAAGGAAGTGAAATAAATGTAGATATCAGTTTGTATTATGGAAGTCAATGGACCCTGAGGAGAAAATAGATAATGAGGTCTAGGGGAGGAGAACCTGGAAGGCAGGGGCAGTTCATAAAGAGTTATTTAAGCCAAGACAAAGATGAAGAAAGGGTGTTATGGAAGAGAGAGGTAGAAGGTAAGAGATTCTAAGAAGCCAAACCAAATAAACGTTACTATTTTCTAGGGAGGTCAACACCATGGGGCTCTGGGAGTTGGTTTGATAAAACCCCTGTGATGTAAAGGTGAATGTCAGTGTCAACTCACACAGGGTTCCGAGGTCACGAAACAGGACCAAACTAGGATGCAAGTATATTTGTGTTTTAAGTCTGGTGCAGCAAAATGAAACAATATCAGGTGCCTAAACCAACGTATTACCCCACAGTTTTGAAGGCGAGTAGTCCCAAATCCAGGCATGGCTGGACCAGTCTCCAAAGTCCTGTAAGACTTCCGTTTCCCCCTCTCAGAGCTTTTGGTTTCTCACTGCAATTTCTTGCTCATGTTGGATGAAGGGCCAGCTCCTTGACCTTGTAACCCGATTGGCAAAACAAAACACAAAACAAAATTAAACCAAACCAAAAAAATAAAAACCCTGTTTGTAAATTAGGTGGTGTCATATTTACAGGCACAAGGAGTTAAAACATTTTAACATGTCTTTTGGGGGACTTGTCACAATGCAACCCATGACAACAATGGCATGGGTATCTCTTGAAGGAGCCACAGAGTTGGAAAATATTGCCTATTTTACTTGAAAACAATTTATTTGGCTTTGGTGAAAATGAGGCGGAGGTGTCCAGTGGAACCTGGGGCTTCATCTTCCAGGTATGAGGTGACAGGAGACGCTGAGTAAGTGGTTGTGCAGATGTGCTTTGTCCTGGAAGGCAGAAGGCTGCTACCCATCCACACGGTAAAGGGAGTTTATATTCCACAGGCTCCACGGTACAGCGCTCGTCAATTGTTTTCTTCGTGCTTCCACATTTCCTTGGAGCATGACTTTATGTGGCCTGTACCTTACCCTGTTGTGAAATTATTCATAGTTGTCAGCCTCCATCAGTCAGACACGGTAGGGCTTTTGACTAAAGCACACAGAGGAAGGGGATGGCGTATACATCTAGGGTGAAGAGGAACCGAAGAAAAATCAAGATGTCACAGAGAAGGACTTCCTGGGTTCTGGCAGATTCCATTGTTAGCAAAGGCCCACCCTTACTTTATAGTCGGGTGCTTCTTGGTGTGCCCACATATTGGGATCAATGTTCTTTCTGGAGATTATATGATTAATAATTCCGGGAAATTACTTTCATAAACTTAGCACTTGACCCTGCTTCACATTACTGTCTCCCTGGAGATTACATTTCAATATGTAAATATTGGTGGGACATAAATGATTGCTCTGTAGCAGGCACCAACATCTCTTCCTGCTCTCAAGAATAGGACTATGTTCCTTGAATCCCAGCTCACCAATCTCAGGCCTTGATGTCCACGAAGCCCACAGATCCCCTCCCCCTCCCCCCTCAGTGCCAGGAGTGCTATGGAGGTTGTTGAATACACATGAATGGCATCCTAGATCCTAACTTACACATACCTGGTGTACTGTCTATTTATAGAGGTATCTATTGAGTGTCCAGATGTGGGAGACTTGAGCTGAGACTGACCCATGAGCTTTAGAGAAGCTAAGACATGAGTGCGGTTGGTGCCATAGGGAAGGAGACGGGGTCTATTGGAAGGATATGGGAGAGAAGCAAATGTGAGTTAAGATGGTGCATCCAACAGCCTTGCCTAAGGTTCACTCTTCCATCTTTCACTGTCTAGTTTGAAGAGAGTTTCTATGTGAAGTCATTACAGCGTTATTCATAATAGGACGTTAGAAATGTCTTAAGTCCCCAACTATGGGAGTCTAGTTAAAGAAATAATTTCCAATTATTGACCTATACACTAGTGTTGCCTAAGTGATAGTGATTATGCTTATGATAACAAGAGGAAATGTTACATGGCCAGTGTGCGAAAACCCCAAGGTCTGGGGTATCTTTTAGGATGGCACCATATACATTTAGGGGATGGCAGGGAAAGAGTGAAGGTCAAGTTTGAGTGCCAGAGAAAGTTACAGGGAGTGGTTTTCATTATTTCTTTTATTTTCATGCAGAGAGTTTAATAATTCTCTGGAAAGGCAAGGGAAAATCGCAAATAAAAACTCATGAAATACACATGCACTTAAAAAAATCATTTGCTTCAGCATTAGAATTTACATGGCACTAATGAATGGGCATAAGGCATGTTCAAGATTCATCTAGTCCTCTTGTGGCATCAAAATAAATAATGGTTGCTATTGAAAATAAAATGATGCTAAAACTAATATCCTACTCAATTCATAGACTAGTAGGAAACTAGCAACACTCCTTCAATGGTCACTTTCATCAGTTGTTCCCTGCAAGCATTTCACACATCTCATCTTGTAGGCTGGACAAAAACTATTTTACTTTTGTGAATGTGATAACTAAAGTCCAGAGGGTTAACTAAGTCATCTAGCCACTAAATGGTAGTGTATTCATCCAATTCACACTTGCTTTATTTTAGAGGTTGATGATGTTAGTGAGTTCTGTGTCACTGCAACCAAATAGCTGAGAGAAAGGGATGAATTACAGTGTTGCTTTTGGCCATGACTTGAACTGTGGTGCCTTGAATAACTTTCTAACAAAGAGGAAATTGGAAATGAGGTATTACCCAGTGATAGGATTTTGGGACCAGGCAGGTGGTTATTAGTGACATGGTTGTCATACCAGCATGAGGAGCTGGCTTTGAACCTTTGGCACTGATATAAAAGCTGGACATGGAAGTGGGTATAAATGAGCTCAGGGACGGGAGGGTAGATACAGGTGAACTTCACAGAGCTCTGTGGGCAGCCAATGTAGCCAAGAGTGAAGCCAGAGATTCACTGTTCTTGCTTCAAAAAGTACAGTGGAGAGGCCTGGCAGACAGGCGATGGGTAGGAGTGTTTGCTCTCAGTACCCTTGTGAAACACAAGGCAAGGCCTTGACTGTCTCTAACCTTATCACTGGCCATCAGGCAGATTTTGAGAACTTATTGGTCAGATAACCTATCCTAAATGGTGGGCTTCTCTAGTTCAATGACAGACCCAGTATCAAGTCTCCTGTGTTCTTCATTTGTTACACACACACAGAACTCATACATATAGACACACACATATACACATACACACAAAACATACGCACACACCTCTCTCATATACAGAAATACACACTCATTAATACAACTCTCAGATTCATATTTATTGTGCACATGCACACTTACTACATACACAACATATATACACACAGAAATACACATGCTCTCTCACTATGCACAGAGCTCACACATATACTCACCATACACCCACGACACACATTCATGATACACACACTTATCATACATATACACATACCATACACATACTCATACATACATACTCACCATATGAATATATATACATGCTCAACAATACATATTTTTCACATGCATGCACATTCACACATACACACAACAAACACAAAAACACATATGCTAAACTCACCAAAATGCAATATGTAGACAAACATGAACACACACATACCATACACACACAATTCTCTCTCTCTCCCTTTCTCTCTCTCTCTCTCCTTCCTCTCTCTCTTTCTCTTTCCCCATGCATGCAAACACACACATGCATACCTTCACACACACAGACATGCATACACACTCATGCAAACATTTACACATAGAGATGCACAATAACATACACATAGACACACACTAACATACACACAGAGATACACTCATACATATAGAGTAGAATTTATATAGTCAAAGGAACCCCAGAACCCCCAGCAGGTAGAACATAGGAATTCATACCAGGTACTTTTTGAGTTCTTCCCTGAGCTGGAAGCAGGGAGAGATGGATAGCATTATCTTTGCCTCCAGACATGTTCATTCCATCAGTGTTTTCTGGCTCTTGCCACAGGCTTCACACTGTACTCAAGAAGAGGAATGATGATGATACTAAACCTTAAGCTAAGGAATCTAAGAAGAGAACAATCTATCTAATTAGAGGAGTGAAATGTTCACAGAAGTAAGTGACAGTTGGGTGTGCTTCTGTGTGCAGCAGAAAGAAACTGGGTACTGTCTCTGGAACCCATGTCAAAGGCTGATACCCAAGTTGGCTCTGGACATTGGAGCTACAGTGACAGATGACTCTCAGAAAAGAGGAAAGTGCTGTTAACTAGGACTTGCTCCACCAGGCACTTTGCGGTGCCTCACAGAAGTCTCTATTTCCTAGTCTACAAAACAGGACGGCAGTATCCATGTTCTGGTTTATTCAACACACAGTAGAATATAGTAATAAAGAGCCTCATAGATGACCAGATAAAAGTTGGCTATGTTAGTTCTTTTTATGTCACCATCACCAAATATCTGAGAGGGACAACCAAGGGCTTTCAGGAGCCCATTCTATTAGAATGGAGTGGGAACGGCAGAGTAGAGCAGTTCATACCATAGTAGGTCCAAGACCAAAGAAGGCAAGGCATATTTAGATAGGAAGGCATGTAAGTGATTTGGTGAGTTGGGAAGAAACAGATCCAGCATCAGAATGAGGAACTATACTGAGACTCAGTCAGAATGTCCCGGTTTGGGGAGCAGGTACAATTGCAGCATGTTGGATACTTTCAAAGACCCATGTACTCTTGCTCTTGGCATAGAATATGGGAAACTTCTCAGCTGTCTAACATGTGTGACTCTTTCCACTCTAGACCCCATATTTCTGGTGATAGCCATAGGCAACTGACTTCCCAGGAACTGTGAGGGAATCCTGGGAGGGGCTCTGAATCCTGTCTAGATCTGTCTAGGCCTTTCCATGATGCTAGAAGAATGATACATCTATTTTTTTTTTAGAGTTGGAAAAACATCATTAGCACTGCAAGAACAAGAGCAGAACACATGGAGAAAAGCAGACTCAGAGAATGGAGAGGCTGGCTGTGAAATGACTGCATTCCCCAAGCATCCTGATGCTGCTATGCAAACGCTTCTGGGCTCCATTTCTCACTCAGTCTCAGGACCACAGCTTAACTCTTTCCCTCTTAAGACACTTTGAATGACAATTCTAAGAGCTTTGATAGACAGGGTGTTGTCGTGCGCTTCCTACAGGGTGTTTCTACACAGAACCCCCAAATAGTAGCCTAGCTCTTTCCAGATCATATCAGCTGAAATGCCCAACAGTGGAGAGATAGAATCTGACAAGATTACCTCCAGTAGATAGACAGGGGCCCCAGTGGAGAGACTGGATTAACCCGCCTTAAAAATTTGTTGTTCCAGAATTGTTCCTGTCTAAAAGAAATTCAGGGACAAAAATGGAGCAAAGACTGAAGGAAAGGCCAACCAGTGACTGGCTCAACTTGGGATCCATCCCATGGGCGGGCAGCAAACCCCGACACTATTACTGATGCTATATCGTGCTCATAGACAGGAGCCTAGCATGAGAGGCTCTACCAGTAGCTGACTGTGAACATTTAAAATGCTATCTACTAGCTATTTTGAAATGTATCGTTGTTGTCAAACTTAGACATTATTCCTTCTATACAATTACACCCTTGTCCCTACTGACTATTGTGTCATTGGTTGGTTTGTATAAGAACTGTGCCCCATAGGCTCCGGTAGTCAAACAGTTGTTGATAGTTGCTATGGAATCTTTGTGAGGTGTGGCCTTGCTGGAGGAAGCATGCCACTGGGGCGGGCATTGAGAGTCTATATCATTGCTCAACTTCCAGTTCATTCTGTGCTTGTGTTTGAAGCTGAAGATGTGGATCTCTTACCTTCCTGCTCTGACTGAGTTCTGATGTGCCATTATGGACTTTCCCTCTGGACCCATAAATCCAAATAATCACTTTCTTCTCTACTTTGGTTCTAGTCATTGTATCTCAGAAACACAGCAGAAGAATAACCAGAGCCACTCTTTTCTCTCCACACTAGCCTCCAGGAACCACTTTTCATCCTCTGTTTCTATGAAATACATCTTTTAGGTCCTATATAAAAATAAGAACATGTAGCATTTGTCTTTCTGTGTCTGACTTACATTGCTTAACATGATTCCTAGCCTCACCCATGTTGCCATAAATGATTATACTGTTCTTTGTTATGAGGAAGGCCACATGTCTTTTTTCATTCATCTATGGATTCCTAGGCTGATTCCTTGTCTTGGACATTGTCAACAGTGCTCCAGTAATCATGAGAATTCAACTGTGTCTCTGACCAGCAGATTCCTTCCCTGTAGTCATGTGCTCAGTGGGAGGGCTGCTAGATCATATAATAGTTTTCTATTTATGTTTATAAAGGATTTTAAAAAATACTCCAACAAGCATTTGCTAATAGAGATGTGTGGGGTAGACACCAGCAGAGAGGACACGGAAGGTGTTAGAAATGTTCTTGCAGCTTCTTTTGTCTACATCCTGATTCTCTGGTCACTTATTACCAGTGGAGGAACTTCAGAGGAACAATTACAGAGCCCTCCGCAGGAAAGAAGAGAATCCTAGATTCCTAGATGTGAAAATGTTTTGTATCACAATGCCCCCCCCCCCAAATTATATGAGAGAGTTGGGTCTCTCTCCTGGAGCCTTTTTCCGGTTCCTCTAAAAGTGAGCTGGTGTTTGAGATTAGGTACAGATCTGATGCACTTTCAGAAACTCTCATAGCGAAGGACAGCTGGGGACAATTTTCACTAAGGATGTTGTTAGAGGTCAGCAAAACAGCTGGAATGATTCAATCTCTGATAACCCATCTCCCATTAGCCCACTGTCACCCAACAGAAAGCCCTGTAGCTCAGCCACCAGGGCTCATAGGAAACTGGGGCAGACTTGCTTAGGGCACACAAACCTCAGCCCTCTCCTCTCCTCCCACAGCCCCACCACATAATTCCTCCTGGAGGGAAAGCAAGTTATGTTTATTTAGATAAAGCTATATTACTATAATAGAATTACTAATTATGTCCAACAAGTTTTTCCTTAAACACAACATTCCATGGTTCGGGCTGGAAATCATTAGGGTGAGGAGGAGGAGGTGGTGGAGGAGAGGGAAGGCGTGTTTTTCTTTCCTCCTGATTTATGATGGCGTGATAATCTTGGCCTGCTCACAAGTTGCTCTTTCCCGTGGATAACTGGATTCTGCTTTGCCAGCTCTAATTTGAAGCAAATTTTGCTCTAACCCATCTCCTCCTCCACATTAATGTTTATTAAAAGCCAACCACGGCACTTACAGATGCTTCCAAGACCAGGGACCCTGCCCCCAGGGCCAACTTCAGGTTACTGGAAGGGAGGTGAGAAAACTCCACAAAGCATGTACACATTGGGACTGGGAAGGGGTTCTGTGGCTCCTTACTGAGGCTTGCAGACTGTAGTGCTGACTTGGGAGTTGTGGACATTGAAGATGTCATATAAGGACACAGCAACATCGCGACCTCAATCTGGAATTCTTTGGAAGACAGGCAAATGAGAAGAGACAGATTATTGTGCATTAAAGTACCATCACTGTTAAGGATTGGGGGCTTCTCTCTCCCCCTGCCTGTGTCACTACTTAATGTTCTCCACTGGCCAGGGTATCAACTATCTTTTTTGCTCTATTTATGCAACTGACTTAGATCAGGGTTTTTCTTGGAACAAGCCTTGAGAGAAAGATAGGACCAGAATTTACCTTGGGAGAGGCCACAGGCAGCACTCTTAAAGAGTGCATATATAAAAAGTAAGGCAGGAATAAAAACATGGGAGAGGCCTGGAGAGATGGCTCAGTGGCTGCTCTTCCAGGGGTCCTGAATGCAAATCCTAGTAACCACATGGTGGCTCACAACCATCTGTAATGAGGTCCTGAGGTCCGATGCCCTCTTCTGGTGTGTCTGAAGACAGAGACAGTGTACTCATGTATATAATAAATAAATAATTCTTAAAAAAAAAAACATGGGAGAGTACTATCTAGATAGAAAAGGACATGTATTACATGAGGAAATGCAAGTGTGTAAACTATAAACAAAAGAGATGTCAACGACATCAAATGGTGACTGATCATATTGTTAGAAGAAACAGAGAACTTAACCCTCAGGGTTATAGACCTCAATATTTTTTCTTGAACTCTTGATACAACAGCTAAATAAATATAGTAAGGCGTGGAACTCAATGGCACCAACAGCCAACAAAGATGGGATTGACAGTTAAACAAAACAAGACAAGACATTTGTTATGGCTTGAATAGGAAGCACCCCCTCATGAGACTATGTTCTGAGCACTTTGCTACATACTAGGTAGTGCTATTTTGGAAGGTGGGGGGCCTTTAGTGGGTAGGGTATGGCTGGGAAATAGGTAACTAGCAGTAGGCCATTGGAAGGTATACCCAGCATCCGATTCTTGCCTTGCTCTCTGTTTCCTACTCTGTCATGTTGTAATCAGCCTCTATGACATGGTTTTTTGGCTATGAACTGAGCTGATCCACCATGGCTTCCCTACCAGAATGATAGGCTGAGACCCTAGGAAACTGTGAGCCCAAATAAATCTTTTTATTCTTAAGTAATTTTTCACAGGTATTTTGGACCCAGCAAGGCAAAAGTATCTAAGAAAACAGTCTACTAAACAGCAAAAGATACACTCTCATGAAATACACAGACTATGTCAAAATAGAGGCACTACAGTGTTCTAGCTTGTTCTATGCGGCTGTGATAATGACCACCATAACTGAAATCAACACAGGGTAGATGGTGTTTATATCATCTTATACTGCCAGGTCACTGCCAATGTTTGATAAAATTCAGAGGGAATGAAGCAAGACCTGAAAGGTAGGAACCTGAATCCCAAACTATGGAGGAATTCTGGTGACTGGCCTGTTCTCTAGTTTACTCTTGGGTTCTATCACTGGCTTGTGATCAGCCAACTTTCACACATAGCTTAGGACCATATGCCTAGATGGTGGCACCACCCGCAGTGGGATGGGCTCTCTCACATCCTTTTTTAAGCTAATCAGTTCTTCACTGACATGGCCACCAGCAGTTGGACTCTTCAGTTGAAGTTCTCTCTTCCCAGGTAACTCAAGGTTTTTGTCTAGTTGACAATAAACCTAACTAGGACACCCTGCCACAGACAAAACACAACAACATTTAAAGAACTTGCAATGACAGGGAATGTGCTTCCTGACCGCAATGTAGACAAATGAATATTTGAAAAAGCATAAACAATAACTTGGAAGTTTCTTTCCATTTACTAACTAGACAACATACTCACACATCATCTACAGAGAAAAGAAACAGACTATAGAGTATTATATATAAAATAAGTACATTTTGACTGGCTGTGGAAGCAACCACAGCTACTGTGAGTTAATGTGTGTATCACCCATGCCATACCCAGAAGGCAGCGTCTCACAGTGCTCCTCCCTAACCCCCAGCTCTTACATTCTTCATGCCCACTCTTCTGTGATAGTTGAAAAGTTGGTACAAATGACCAGTCTGTGGCTGAACAGTCAGACTTACTTATTCTTGGATATAAATTTTTCAGAGTAAATCTGTTATGAAAATGAATGAAATTAATCAACATTAGTAATGGGGTGTAATGGAGAACTTCAGTCTGGAATTTGATAACGTAGACACTTAGGCTGTTTTTTTGAGAAAGGACAAATTACCACAATTAACATAATGTGAAAAAGACAATCTGAGTGGCCCTATGTAATCACTAACAATCTGAATTTGGGGTGGAGAGATAGGTCAGTGGTTAAGAGGGTTACTGTCCTGATGAGGATGCGGTTAGTGCCCCTGCATCCACACTGGGCAGATCAACACTGTTTGCAGCTCTAGCCCCAGGGAATCCCAAAGGTCTGCCTGGCCTCCACGATCACTGTACTCATATGCCTTTGTGCATACACACACACACATACACACACACACACACACACACACACACACACACACACACACATACACACACACTGACAGTTAAAATGAAAATCAGTCTTAAAATTGAATTCAACTGGGGATTAGGTTTTAGTATGAGAGCACTTGCCTGCTATGTATGAGGGCCTGGGTTTGACCCGCCACACTTCAAAAGGAGAATCGGGGGCCGAGTCAAGCGAGTTTTTAGGCATTTTGTGAAATGTTAGAATGGAAATAATGTCAGTTATAAAGTGTTTTCCAGAAGCTCTCAAAATGTTTTATGAAGCCCATGTTACCCTAGTGCTAAAACCAGATAAAACCATATAATTGGCATTCAAAAGGAGACCACTGATCAATAGCAAAGAAGAGTTTAAGATTCCAAACACATAAAATTACTAATGTTTGAACAGAGGGAAATTCAATTTGATTATAGAAAAATATCGGAAGAATTTCAACTGTGCAGCAACATATAGAGAGTCTTAAAACATGAGCAAAAGCAAGTTCCACATTAAAATGTTAATCAGTGCAATCCTCCACGTTAGCAAACCAAAGACAAAAATCTTGGTAAAATGTCAAGACTGTTCATGATAAAAAATAAATAAAATAAAACTCCCAGAAATAAGAGAAACAAATGGATATTTCTCAAATTGTTGGAGCATGTCTACAAAATGTTTTATAGCTAACACTATACTACTGGTAGAAACCTGACTTTTTTTCCTTCGAGGATGGAATAAAACAAGGAATTCCGCTCTCAACATGTTATTAGAGATG
Organism: Micromys minutus; assembly: GCF_963924665.1. Classification (NCBI taxonomy): domain Eukaryota; kingdom Metazoa; phylum Chordata; class Mammalia; order Rodentia; family Muridae; genus Micromys; species Micromys minutus. The sequence continues at coordinate 48,336,849 of NC_137980.1, read as the reverse complement.
TTGACGTTACCCAAAAAAATCAAGGAAGAGAAGTAAAGACCGAAGAAATAGAAACATGTCTCATTTGTAGATAGCTTTGTTATTGACATGGAAAATTCCGAAGGGTCTATTAAAAATTCTCCTGGAGTTCAAGAGAAGTGGTTTTCAACCTGAGGGTCATAACCCCTTTGGAAAAACTTTACTTCCAAAAAATATTTATACTGCAATTTATAACAGCAGCAAAATTTTAGTTATGAGTAGCTACAGAAAGTATTTTATGGGTGGGGTCACCACAGCACGAGGAAGTATATTAAAGGGCCGCAGCAGCATTAGGGATGTTGAGACCTCATTGGGCTAAAGCAAGCTGTTGTTTCAGTTTTCATTCTGGTGCTGTTGAGAAACATCATGGGCCAAAGCAGCTTAGGGAAGGACCTGGTTTGTTTTAGCTTAAACTTCCAGATCATGACATAAGTCACGGCCAGAAAGACCAAGAAGCAATGCTGCCTAAAAGCTTACTCTCTAGATTCTGCTCAACCTGCTTTTTAAAATATAGCCCAGTATCTCTTGCTAAGAATGGGTACTGCCCGCAGTGGGCTGAGCCCTCTTGCATCAAGCATAAGTTAAGACAGTTAATAAAAGACATGCCATAGAACAATCTGAGATAATCTTTCATTTGCTGTTCCCTTTTCAAGGTGACTCCAGTTTGTGTCAGAGTGACAATAAACATTCACCAGCAAAATCAATCTACACCTTGTTGACACGATACATTGTTAAATCACAGCTTTCCTTTTTCTGTCTACAAGATTTCATGTTAATGTCACAGTATAAAACATAGTCCAATGTTATGCATTTGTGTCCATTTTCAGCTGAGTAAAAAGGCCACTAGAGTAGTAAAGATGTTAAAAGTGTGTGTGTGTGTGTGTGTGTGTGTGTGTGTGTGTGTGTGCATGTGATAGCATACAACCCAACAATTCCAACTCTGAGAATATACTTAGAACTAAAAGCAGGTTTGGAACAGCTTTTCATATTTGTGCTCACAGGCACATTATTTGTAATAGACAAAATATATTAGCAACCTGTGCCCCACTGGCAGGTGAATAGGTATAAGATGGTATATCCATGCCATGGGCTAGTAGTCATCTTTGAAAAGAAAAATGATTATGGGATATGCTACCCAGCATGCATGAATCTAGAAGGCATTCTTCTAAGTAAAGAAGCCACAGGGTTAATTACTAAAGGATCCATTCCTTTTAAATTTTAGAGTTGTCAAAAATCAGAGACAGAAGAAAGTGTATATTGGTTGCTAGAGGCTGGGGAAAGGGCATTGCATTTAGTGACTATAGAGGTTCAATATGGAAGTTTGAAAATATGTTTTGTGTTTGGATGATGGTTATGATTCTACAACTGAACGAACCATGTACTTAAAAATAATATAGATAGTAACTTTTATGATATTTTAATTTTACTAACATAAAATAGATCCCCAAAGGCGAGCTGATATTTTCAGATATACTCAGTTCCTACATGATAAATCACAGTGCATCCAAAAGAAGCATTGCGTCCAAAATCAGGTAGTTGTTCTAGGATGTCTTCACAAAGCTAGAGGGGCCTCAGGCACTTCTGAAAGACGGAAGGAAGACCATTTTCATTGTTCAGAGCAGTCAAGGGTGTGTCATCCATGCTGAAGGGAAAAGGAAAAGTGTGACTAGATGAAACAGGCAAAGACTAGGAGAAGATGCTCAACAAACACGACAAGTCCCTCAGTGACTACCAAAAGGAAACGAGGAATTGACCTGTTGTTCTTAGAAGAGGGCATGATGAATGGCCGAAACTCTCCAGAAATCAGAAAGTAGACACACAAGATAAAGACTTTAAAGGATGAAGAAAAGATAGAGAGGTGTGAAGACTCTGGCAGGAGATGAAGGGGGAAACTCTGATCGGAATATATTATATCAAACCTGATTTTCAATTAAAAAATATATGCCACATTAATTGAAAGAGATTAACTTATTGGTTCAGTTAAAAAGTCTGCAAACTATTAAAGATTATCATGGTAAGAAACACACACTACATATATGCACATCTCTCTCTCTCTCTCTTTCTCTGTATCTCTCTCTCTCTGTATCTCTCTCTCTCTGTATCTCTCTCTCTCTCTCTCTCACTCACACACACACACGCACAAACACAAGCACACACACACACACACACACACACACACACACACACACACACACACAAACACTACCCCAGATTGGAAAGAGAGCCAACCCACCAGAAGCCTCAGGTTCTCTCTGAATTGAATCAATGGGAGAGGGTCATTAGTAAATTTTCACTAAGTATCTGATTTAAAAATAACTTACTGTTATGAATTTAGAAAGAAAAAACAATCTTTCAAAAGTAGATGACCAGATCAGCCATGCATGTGATGAACTGGACACCTATTAAATGCAACCCATAACTCCTCCCAAAAGAATAATTTGAAACTATCTATTGGCTGCTATTGAAGTTTGTGTATTTCCCTTGAGAGAAAAAGCTCATGAAATGAATTGAAATCTCTGTTGGCAGAAAGACAACTTCATAAGGAAGAAAAGAGAGTACATTGCTCAAACCAAACCAAACAACCCCCCCCAAAAAAAAACCAAACAAAACAGAAAAAAGGGAAAAAGAAAAGGGAAAGAAAAAGAAAAATCTAGCAAAATGCACATAAGGGCTTGGAGACACATTCTCTGCCCCTGAGATGGCTCATGGGATGATGGGAAGAGCCCGTGTGACTACCAGGGAATTTTTCTGGTACCCTGCCCTTTGGTGAAGGATGTATACTGGGTTGTGATAAGCCGGAGAGTCAGCATTCAGTGCTTTGTGTGGGGCAGCTACCCTCCCTGGGCCCAGCCTCAGGAGAAAGAGCCTGTATTGGGTCAACACAATCTCAACACTGAGTCCTCTGTGAAGAGCATGGAAGAGTGGTCCTATGGTCCTCAGATCTACAAGGACTCAAAACCTCTTGATCCAGCTCCTTCTAGAGTAGAATATTACTGCTGTATACTCCAGATGTCCATTTTGCTCCCTTATCAAATGTTAGATGCTGGAGAGTGATTCCTAGGCATAGTCCAAGAACCCCTGTGTTCTTACCTTTTATGGAACTCAACAGAGACTGGTGACATTTCCTATCAAAGGAACTCTCCTCACATGCCTTTCACTATCCCTGTAGACAACACACCCACTTCCCCAGGACCTGATTCTGAAAGCTCAGAACCACAGAGAAGTATGTTTTTCTTCAGGCTTAAGTAATACTGGGTTTTCATTTAGTTCTATGGTTCTTTAGTACTGACTCATGGGCTCAAAGCGAAGCTAATTAAGGCTCTAATTCTAAAATGATCACCTGATCCTGCGAGTTATTTAAACACGACTCTTAAAAATCTCTTCTTTTGATTCTGTTCGAGGTTGCTTTATAATTGATTTATTATTTATAATCCCACTAAAATATTTCAGAAATATAATAAACACTTTGTTTTCATCAATAATGAATGTGATTATTTTATCCTTTAGTTTATATTGCTACTACTGGTGTAATGATTTAGTAATTTCAGGTGGAGTCTTGACAGTGTTATATTTTGTGGGATGGTGCTATATTAATGTACATTATCTCCTTGTGAGTTCTTGGATTGGGAAAGACCCTGGAGTCAAGAAGTCAAGGGTTGTCCCTGCTCCTGGTGTCACCATCCTCATTTTTACTCTTTCTTAGTGTGCATAGTGACAGCTGTGGCCAATGACTATGGGCAGGTTAGAACCCTCCCTTCCTCCCTCCCTCCCTCCCTTTCTCCCTCACTTCCTCCCTCCTTTCCTCCCTCCCTTCCTTCCTTTTTTCCTTCCTGGAAAAATGTCAGGTCTAGGGGACACAAAGTCCTCTTTTGATGCCCAGCTTTCTTGTTGCTTGCCCCTGAAACTCTGCTTTCTGCCAGACTTTTCCTTTCTCTTAGCTCTGCGTTCTCCCAGAGCTGCTGGGAAACCTAAGCAAGGCTTAGCCATCCAGCTGCCTCTCAGTTTGTGACCTTATGTGGGAAGCATGGCTAGACCATGGGGAGTCCAGGAACTATCATTTCTTTCTTCGTTTTATCTCTTTGTTTATCTACTTTCATTTTTTCTAGTCCAATGGTGAATTGAACAAATGTGGCCCCAATCCTGTGGGTATTGAAGGATGTCTTCTTCTTACATCTGGTCCAAATAGACACTGTGCTCCTTGCTAGGCCCCTTCTCTGGACCCCACATCCCAGATGTGCCAGGTACCAACCTCCTGCTACGTCTAACTCATTCTAGTTACAAAGGTTGATAAAAACTACCATAGCTTCTCGTCCTAGATTCTTGCCAGTCTCACATTCAGATAGGCCACGATTAAAACAGCCAGGAGATCATGAGACCCTGCTTCTCAAAGCTCTCTGTGTTCTTAACCACACTGATGTGTGAGTCTGAACTATATCATCCATGAGGAGATGTATACTCTAATCTCCATCTCTGGTCATATCCCTGTGACCTAATTATTGCACTTCCTTCTGCTCCCCAAACATGTCAAGCCCACACCTGACCCCAGGGCCTTTGCACTGGCTCTTTGCTTAGCCCAGAGTCTTTCCCATCAGTGAGAGAATGGCTGCTTTCTTTCTTTCACTGAGCATCTGGCCTGTGTTGGCTTCTTTGAATTCCCTTCCTCTCTGTGCCCTGGCTTAGTTGTGGCTACAGAGCACTGAAGCTATGTCAAACCATCAAATTTCCTTGTCTTAGTTTCTAACGTCTTTCAGCGCCGCCAACCCCCATTCCTGCATGCCACTCGAGGATGAAGATTTGTTTATTTCAGGAGAAAGATAAACCCCTTGCTGTGCTTTTGGATCATTTTGGTAGAGTTATTAGCAACAAAAACACTGCTCATTGTTTTCACTACCCCTGGAATGTCAGGGACAGACAGTTTATTTTATTCAACTCTGAACCTTCCCTCCTATCTTGCCCAAGACAGGAACTCCAAGTAGATTTAGGGAATAAAGGAATAAACACTAGAGGGTTCAGTGGGATGGCCCATGACCCGAGGCTGGCTAGCATATCAGTGTGGCTGTGCTGGGTTTCCTCGGGGGATTCTGTATATCTGTGGCCACTTTCTTAGACCTCCTCCTGGATGCTAGCTTTCTTCACAGCCACACATTTCTCACCTCCGTTCTGGTGGTCCGTCTTCTCTCGTGTAGGTGTTTCATGCTGGACTCTATGCATTTCATGCTACTGGGTACCAAGTCTCAGTGGGCTGTGCAGATGTCTCAGGAAGCCTAGTGTTCTGGGACAAGCATAAAGAGATGTTACGGATAGAGACCCAGGAGGGCAACATCTGGCTTCCACCACTGTACAAGAAACAGGGAAATTTGGGTGCTTTAGTACAATGGGAAAGAGACTGGCCACCGGGATTCAGGTCACTTATTAGCTTGGAAGACAGGCAGAACACAGATGCATTCACAAACAGCTCTGACTGGTGTACCTAATGTGAATGGGGACAGAAAAAGGCTCACTCAGAAAGCACTGAGCAGAGAGCAGTGTGAAGATCACATCACACCTGCCACTTACCCAGGACTACCTTTAAGACAGGGTAGGGACACTGAAGTTGAAGCAAGCCTCGGATCACACACCGCACACAAGGATGCTACGTAGTTAAGCTTTGTACCGGAAAGCCCTTTCTGCTTTCTGTTTCTTTTCTGTTTCTTCCCAGCTTTGTAACTTCATGCATGGTCCTCAGGGCTCTGGCTTCTTAGAGTTTCTCACTTGTAAAAAAGGAGAGGGAGGGTTGCCACAGGGCTTCAGAACATCCACATAAAAACGCTGAGGAAAACTTCCACAGGCTGCAGCTTTTGCTGTCGTATGAGAAATGACATACCTGAGGTCTGAGACCTCCGTCCCCAAATCCATTTGGATTCAACCTATGCATAAACAGTCTTTCTTTGACTCTGGTTTGCTGTCTGCATCATTTTACTTTTGCCATAAGCTCTTAGAGGCTGTTTCTAGGAAGATTCTGATTGGAACCCAGCACACAGAATGAAGCCAGTGCATGCCTAGAACTGAATGGCAAACAGTTTGGGCATCTCTGACAAGCTCTAGGTAACTACAGTAGCAGGGTTTGAGTGAGGCTACTTTGTCTCTGGGAAATTTGATTCCCTTCCACAAACACTTCTCCTACTCATTAAGACACCTACCACTCAAAAACATCTGGTCAATTAAATTTAAAACAGTAGTCAAACCAGTTGTTGGCATTATATGGTCAAACATCTGGACATATGAAATTTTAATTAAATGTTTTAATAGCATGAGGGCTCAGCTTCAAGCTCCATTGCCAAATAGAAGACATGGATTTTTGCTTTCTGTGCAAATTGGATGGGTTGAAGTTTCTGTATCAATTTATTATTCAAAAATCTGTATCCTAATGTTAGAAAGCCACAGGGGTTGTCCTTCCTAGATGTGTAATATTAGTCCTAAATTTCAAACCAACAGCAATAACTTTGGGGGCTGGAGAGACGGTTTAGCTCTTAATAGCACTTGATGCTCTTGCAGAGGACCTGGGTTTGGTTCTGACCATGCGCATAATGGCTCATAACCACCTGCAACTCCAGTTCTAGGGGATCTGATGCCTTCAGACCTCTAAGGCCATCAGACATACATGCATATGGGTAAAACATATACCATGCATATGTGTGCATATGGATAAGACATTCATATGCGTGAAATAAATAAATATGAAAACAAAATAATTTTATGATTCTTCAGGTCAGTTGTCAAGCCCTGGATTTTCAGTAGGTAATATATACACAGGATTCTAAGTGGAACACAGGAAGCCTACTTAAAATAATGAGTCCGGTTCCTGTTACTCTTTAATGGTATTGTGATGGCTTTTGCTTGTATGCTTTTATTAGACAAAACAAGAGGTCAATCTATAAATTTCTTACAGTAGGACAAGGCATTTTGTCTTTATTGAGGATGCTTGACACATGTAAACACATGTGTTCCATACACAGGCAAGACACATGTGTTAATAATGCACTTACTGTGAGTCTTCCTGGAGTCTAGTTTATCACCTGTCTAGGTACATGATGAAGAGGCCTTTGACAGAGGCTCTAGCAGTAGACATAAACAGAAATGGATAGATTTAAGACACACCCAGGAGGCAAAACTGACAACACTCACTGACTCAAGGCTGAGGAGCCAGCAGATGCTGAAGACGTATTTCCGCCACTCCTACAGGCAATGCTGGAAGTGCATCTTCTGGTCGAGTTTTAAAATTCCGACTGAGCAATCCAGATTGTTACTGATACCTCCTCTCTATTTTTCACCCCAAGAGTTCAGAGCGAGCCTATTGTTTAAATCTCTCTTGACTTATCTTGATTCCTTGACCCACCAAAACTCTTTACCTTGGCAAGAGAAATCTTTGGCACAAGGTCACATTATACCTTAAAAATAGACCTCTGAACACAAGCATGGAAAAACCCAAACAAAACCCAACTTTGGACATCTGTTGGGATGTGGCAGCCAAGATCAGGTTCCACATGGTGTTAGCGAGGGAAGCCATGTCCACATATTGCAGTCAGTATGTGAGGAGCGGCACTAATGATCCTGACATCCTGTGGAGGGCTGCTCTGTCAGCCTGCTTGCTAATTAGGATCTGCTTAGAGTGGCATGGCTGGGCAGCCAGACCTTCTTTGTTGCCTGTTCTTCCTCCCGTGTCTTCCTTCCTTCCATGCAATGATTTAGCATAGTGTATGGGTTTTTTTTTTTTTTTTGAAAATTTATTGTTATTATTTTAATTCTATTATGGGTCTTTTAAAATAAAGATGAAAGAAAAGCAGGCTGACTGAGACACTAGATGGGGACAAGCATTGCTAAAGTCAGTGACTTTGCTGACAGAAGCCCAGCCAACACGCCTTGGGAAGGTGCAGGTCTTGTATAAGAGTTCATCTTCAGGGAGTAAGTGGAAGGCCTTCCCCGAGAGGAGGGGCTTGGATCCAGTTACTGCCTGGGTGGTCTCAGCCTTAGCCCTCTGTTGGTTCCCAGGTTTCAGAAAATCATCAGCAAGAGGTGACCAACACTGGCCGATTGCCAGGCTTCGAAATGTTCAGGGAAGATGACACTTCTCTGACAGCTTGTAGCTACCCATGACAGAAGGCTTTATATGAGTATGTCAGATCGTGGTTTGGGGCTTTTATGGGTTGCAAAGTTTTAGGGAAATAATGTATGATAGGGGTCATTTGGAGGAGGTTTTAAATGATAGTAGATGGTCATCGTCCTGGGTCATATATATCACGATAGCATTGACTCACAGAAGACTGGAAGCTTATTTGTGGCTAGGGTTTGTATTTGCCTCCTTTACAATGAAAAGAACCTGCTATTGGCTCCATCTAGGGATGTAGTGAAGGCATCAAGGACAGGGTAGATTTCAACCAAGTTCCAAGCCCACATAGATTTTCTAAAACTAGTGCAAGCAATTCATGTGCTAGGGTAGCAGTGGGCAACTGTCTAAAGAACCAGATAGTTCCTCTTTTGTAGGCCATGCAGTCTCTACTGTGATTATTAAAACTCTGCTATTTTACTGAAGGAATAACAGGTAATAGATAAACAAGCAAGTACTACTGAAGTCCCAATAATATATCAATCACTGAAACACACTGTGGACTGGTGTGGTCTGTGGATCACAGTCTTCTGACTTCTTCCTAGAAAATGACATGGAAGAACCTTCCCCACAGATAGTATGTAGACACACATACCAGTCTCAAGGGCCTTTCATGCATGTCTGTGAGGGGCAACTCCAGCTCACTTGGACCAGATAAATTCTTTGTGTAGTTCCTTACCTAGGAAACTGTGAATATATAGAGCATATATACAGCATCTCACAGGCTTCTTGCCAACTCCTAAATGCCTGGATCCTTCCTACAGAAATGGAATATGCACTTTCATTCTCCATGAGCTGACATGAGTGTTAAAAGGACAGTTGAGGACAGAGTACCTTAAAGACACCATGGGAAACATTCCACGGTGGGAGTAAAGCCTTGTGACAGACAGGTTGTACTTAGAAACCCTTTTGTAAAGTAGAATGGGTTTAGCATTTCCCTTGGTTTTGCCCTCTGCTTTCCGTACTGATCCCTTGAGTCATCTTTAACCTCCCAACTCCTGGCATCTACTGGAACACAGCCATGGCTGTGCCACTCCTTGGCTTAACACCATCAATGCATTGGCAGGACCTTTGTCTACAGGATAAATTTCCAGCCAAGACCTTTAGGTTCATTCTGTTTTTTGAGCAGTTCTAGCTACACAAAAGTACACTAACAGGCCCTTCGAATTGCTTTCTGGGTGCTAATTCTACTGGCTATTTATTTATGCGACCAATCCATTCCACACCACAATTCTGGGAAGCTAATTTGTTCTTTTTTTTTTTTTTTTTTTTTTTTTTTTGAGTGCAAAGCTGCCTGCATCTCTACACAAACAGAGCAATTAGCCTAAGACTGAACAGGGTCTTTCATGTTTTAACACAAGATTGGTCTGATTTCAATGTCTATTTTCTTTGACACCATTTTCTTGCCTAGAACATTTCATCTTCCATTCCATTTACCTTAAAGTCAACTAACTTTCTTAAGGGGGTCACTTTAAACATTTTCTCAATGATGAGGCTATTCTCTATTCTTCTGTAGCTTCTTAGCTCCTAGAGAATTTTTTTTCCTAATCACCACAGCACTGGTCCATCCTGCTACTCCCATTTACTTACATTCCAGCCCTCCTGTAGACCATGAGCACTTTAAAATTGTCTTCCCTACCAGATCAATCTTTTTGTTCCCAGGTCTAGAAATTAAAGTCAGGACTGATCACACACCCAAGGGCTCTAGGACTAGAAAAGGGATATGTAGCTTTCAAATGCAGAAATAACAGTCTTTACACCAGTCTGCTAATGGGGTCTGGATGCTGAATACGGAATGAAGGGATGCTCTTTGGTTATGCAGTCTGAGTGGTGGTGGAGCTCTGCGGCTGGCTGTGTTGTCCACCATCTCAGAATTCTCTGAAGTCCGTTCCTAAATGTTTAAATGAGGTAAAGTGGTTGGCTTTATAAGTAATAGAAGTCAATTGTGTTTGCAGCATCTAATGCAGGAATAGCATTAGATGGCTGAGATGGGGCCCGGTGCCAGGAACTGCTGAGTGGGCAGAAGGCCTGGTTTCCAGACTCCCTCTGCATCCATTTGTGATAATCCCGGTCTGGCTCTCTACCAGTCACCCTCCTAATGAGACTTGTACAAGACAGCCTTTGCCCCCAGCACAGACATCTCCTGAATCAGGAGTTCACTTACACAGATGTTTAAAACTGCATGCGCATGCGTGCTCGCTCATACACACACACACACACACACACACACATACGCACACACACAAACACACATACACATACACTTTTTTCTAAATACACTTTTAATCTTCATTGCTACTAACACTTTTCTAACAGGCTAACAGGCTAGCAAACACTCTGGCAGAAACTGAAATATTTAGATGCACTCAGCTGCTGTAACTCTCTTACAAGGTGAACTTGCATCTCTTAGGTAGAAGAAAGCAATTCTTTGGCCCTGACCCCTGGGGGCTCAGAGTGGAGGAGGAGAGCTAGCCTGGCTTCAGGGCGGGACATGAGGATTGCAGACAAAGACTGATACAGCACCCATTTGTTCTGCATTTCACAGCTCAGTGCTACCGTGTCCCAATAATGAAGACACTGACAATTGCAATGGATACTTATTGTCCCATCGTATCATTCTAATCATTTGGTACTATCGTGTAAACAATTGTCATGATAATTTGAAACATAAATGATTTGGGATTTCTATACGTTTAAAAGTGGAGGCTTTTAGAAAAGTCCACAGTTTGCTCAACATCACAGCTATTAAGGAGCTCAGCCTACAACTGAGTTTGCATTTATCTTCTCCCATAGCATGTCTTGTTCTCCAGGGCTGCTTTACAGAACAGAGAAGCTGGCTCACCTCTGTTTGAATGCGGTCCTGAAGAGTTAACTTATACAACAAAAACAGGGTCACAGGGTAATCAGCTGTATCCTGTCAATATCTTAGATTTTTACCTCTGAGCTTTCCATAATCTTGTGCTGAGAACCTTTGAAAGTCGGAGTAATGGGTGGGATAAAGGAAGAAAATTGTTCAAGTAGAGAATTCCTGGAGACATGAGGATTCTGTCAGTTGTGTGTGTGTGTGTGTGTGTGCGTGTGTGAGGGGGCATTTTTAAAAGGAGATCCAAATAAAATGGGAGGGGGATGCATTCTTGCCACCTGGCAAGCACTGGTGCTTCTAGGATCTAGGGTAACAGAGTACCTTGTGGGAGCAGGGCTGAATAAGGAAGTGTGCGGATACAGTGCCATGTCCCATGGCTGAGCTGCTTTGTTGGAGAGATTAAGTCATAGTATAAAAATTGGTCCTCAAGGACAGTGAAGCTATTATGTGGGCTGAAGGAGGTGGGGACTAGTGCTAGAGAAGGGGAGGACATTTGCAGGTGTGAGTGAGCAATGACATCTTTTAATAAGCAAACAAAAAAACACTTTCTCACGAGCTTCTCGGAATGTTTAGGAGGGGCTCTTGTTAGTAGGACATTTAAGTTTTCCACTGGGTTACCTGGGTTTAGTGGAAAACATTTTTAAAAACCTCACCCATCTCTTATGGCAAATTAAATTAGTGTTGACTAAAATCATATCTTCCTTTTCTTCTAAGCCCTGGTGAAGGACCTTGTGAAGGTCCCACTGAGAATTCAGGTTTTCGTGTCTTTTATCCAGGTGATTTGATTGGGTAATCTAATGCTGGCAAACCTAAGGCTCAAGAGCAAACACTGCGTTTTCCAGAACATCAATGTTTTCCATGTGGTCACTTGGAGTTTTCTCTAAAGTTGTGACAGTGAGCATCTTCATCTAAAAATTGCCCGCTTGCAGGAGAGGTGTGTGAACTAAAGGTAAGGAAAACTTATTCTCTTGTGCTTGGAAAGCCAAGACCACCAGGGATCATATTGAGTTAACTTTCTGAAAATCTAAAGGTCAAAGAAGGGGGACTTTCTAGTTGACAACCTGTGCAGAAAATCGTATGCCTGAAGTCATCCCATATCAGTGGGTTCCTGGTATTTCCCCTGCTAAGCCTGGACCAGCAAGAGGACCCAGCCGGGATGGAGCTTTTGTAAAATGGCTATGGAAAGACAATTCAATGAGTAGTGAATGTTAACCAATGACTTTGTCAAAACTGCAAAACCAAGGAGGACTAGCCTCCTGAGTGCATGAGAGAATTAAGACCTCAGAGGACCAAGTGGGTTTCCCATGGTATGAGAATCAGTTAGTGGCAGAATCATCATAAGAACTCAAGATAGTTGGCGATGCTCTTCTAACCATGATGTTACTTAGAATGAAGTATCCCACCTGCTTTCTGAACAACTAAATAGCTTCTTCCAATCTTTGAGTTGTTAAATGAATAGGAAATATTAAATTCCAACCAAAGCCTTTCTAGTTTCTCTTTTCTACACTCCCTACCACCATCTAAGGAGTTTCTGTCTTTGTCTGTATTACTTGAAACAGCAGAATGTAACCCACATTTTCTTATAGCATGGTCTGATTTATAATAATAAATATTTGGTTTCACAAAAATTTCTTCCTTAAAGCCAGTTTTGACACTATTTCACTTATAAGGACTTTTTTTTCAGAGTGATGGGATAACTATTCTAAGGATCTTGGCATTCATAGACATCCAATAAATGTCTATTGTATTAGAGGGGTAGTTTGGTGGATAGATGGTTGAATACATAGATAAGAATATATGTGAGAAAATGGAACAGAATGTCCAGCTACATTAAATTACATGGTATTTCCAAAGATGTGTAAAGAGGTTCCCCAGAACAATAATGACCTCCATGATGTCCTGGGAACATCATTCAAGGTCGAATTCTGATATTCATCTTGCTCATCTATAAAATTGAGGTCAACTTTTCTATAATGAGTGACTATAGACAGCCCAGATAATGTGTTCATCACGGTGGGCAGCATACTGAACAAATGAACAGCCCTATCATATACCTACTGCTCATTTTTCATTTTTTCAGGCTTCGTGCAAATACGAATGAATTAATCCCTGTCCGTCTCCCCAGGGGCCCTTCAAGGCAGGTATCATTTATCCCCACCTCAGAGAAGAAGAGCTTGGGACTAAGAGAGGTCACGTGCCATTAATTCCAGCCCCACCCCCGCCCATTGCCCTGTCCTCAGCACAGGAAATGCCAAAAGTCCCAGTTCTATCATTGTCTTTCGAAGAAAACACTCTTTACTGCATTTTTCCTTTGCATGAGTTTTGGCTTTCTCTTTTTGATTATAAAAAATGCTTAACAAAATTGAAACTAAATCAGATTAGGAAAACCCTGCAACGCTACACAAAGTAAAAGCAGCATCACTCCCCTTGAACCAGCCACAGAGCCCTGGAGATTCCCCCATCCTGAGACAACTGCGAAAAACCCTTTGCCCTCTGTTGAGCACAGTTGGAAATTATTGGTCTGAAACACAGTTGAGTAGATTTGCTGGTTGGCACACCCAGTCTTTCTGTCTTCAGGGAACCTTGCCTGTGGGTTCGTCCTAAGATCTATGTGTCTGTTTAAGCTCAGATAAACAGGTACTAGAGGACTGTGTGGGATAGGCCAGGCCAGCCAGCTTCCTGAACCTTTGTAGGTAAGAGCCGTGGCACAGTCTCAGCCACACAGTGGTGTTTCCCGGCAATGTGTAAGAAGAGATTTCCTAGAAAGCTTATTCTTAGGAAGCCAAAGTGTCTAAACATAGTGCTGGCTCAGTGGCAATGAGCAATGACCTCCTCTTGCCTCCACCTCTCTCATTCCACTCCAATTAAGTCATTTTCTTCCTTCTCCACCTGTACCTGGGGTTCGCTCCAGGCTGTAGGCAAATGGTGCATTAATCACACATGGCTCAGCCAGAGCGTGGGGATGGTGGGAAGCTGCTGATTTATGAACCGACCCAAAGTGTAGGGAGGCTGGGAGTAGGTGAGGAAGGCCTAGTTCAGGGAGCAGATGGGGGGCCCCCTCTCTAGGACCAGACCCACATGCTCCACTGCAGGTCCATATGGTGTGTGGGCTGGTCCCCTGCCCTTGCTGGTGTTGAGGATGCCCGTCTGCTATGATGCACAGGGAGGTGGATCTTCCACCTGCCCTTCTGGCATTCACACAGTCCCTCTTCAGCAGCCTGAGACCTTGAGGCTGAGGTCTTGGATCTCTCCTTACAGACAAAACAACCGCTACATCTATACCCTTGTCAATATGAATTATTGGCATCGTTTATTTAGGAAGAGCTCACAGACGGCCGAGATTTGAGATTTTTTTTCTTTTTCTTTTTCTTTCTTTCTTTCTTTCTTTCTTTTTTTCTTTCTTTCTTTCTCTTTCTTTCTTTCTTTCTTTCTTTCTTTCTTTCTTTCTTTGTTTCTTTTTTTTTGCTGTTTGCCACATGAGGAAATCGAGATATAATACTAGAGTCGCAAACACCATTCTGAGCAATTATAAAAACTCACCAGTACTGCATGTATATAGGTGTTAAACTCTGTTCTAATTATTTGTCACATGTCGTAAACAATGGCATGTGAAAGCAGTTCTCCAAGGTCATAGATGAAGCTAAGAATTAGGACTAAACTCGGAGCTATGTTGCAATTCTGTAGGAGCTAACATTATCCATCTGTCCAACCTTCCCTCTCTCCCTCCCATCTTCCCTCCCTCCCTTCCTCCACCCACCCAGTGAGTTATTATTGAGCTCTTATCATACATCAGACTACAGACAAGGTACTCAGGATGGAGCTGAAAATAAAGCAGACATGCTGCCACCCCTCAGAGAAGGCACGTTTTAGTTGACTAAGAGAGATAAAAGCATTATTTAAAAAGCTAGTTGATTAGGAAAAATCCCAGCTGTGAATTTTTCAGCAACTTAAATGAAGGAAGAAACAAAGGGCCCCAAAGAATATCAGTGAACAGTGCTCAGAGATTAAGAAAGCTTGCTGTTCAATCATGAGGACCCAAGTCTGGATCTCAGATCTATGCAATAAGCTGGGTGTGCTCTTTGCAAGGGAAGGAAGGGAAGGAAGAAAGGGAAGGAAGGGAAGGAGGGAAGGAAGAAGAAGGAGAAGATTGTTTTTGACAGTAGTAACAGTAAAGCCAGGATAAGCTCTTGGCTGTGGGTGATGCATGCAAAGTCCTCGCCATTAGAATGAGCTAGGGTGCTTGAAGTCTAGAAAGAGGGAGCTGCTCAGAGGGAGCAAAATTGTGTGAAGGATGGAGTGGGTTTTGGTAGATCAGAAAGAAATGATGAACAAGACAGAGTATGCTCATGGCCAGGTCAGTCTCACAGCTCAGCAACACCAGTAGATAGCAGTGACCAATAGCAGCCCATGGTATTCATTCATACTTATTACCATCCCCCTTCCCCATGCCTTCCTTTCTCCAGGTATTGCTCAGCTTTAGATGCTGACTTAGGGGACCAATATTTGAAAGAGCAGATATGCTCAAATGTTCTGTACTGGATGGTAGTACTCAGTGCCAGTACCGAGTACTAGTACACAGTGACTAGCCATATGTCAGCACATACAGAACTCAGCATATACAGATGCTCTTTAATTTTAAAACTGCTACTGAGTTTAAGACCATGCTAGGTTTTGTTGTTGTTGTTGTTGTTGCTGTTTTTCTGTTTTGTTGATATTGGTAAATTTTGGAGTGATATTGCTCTACTTCATTAAGTTTTACTACTTTAGCATTGTACTGTTTTCTTTGCAGCATTATTGCTTCTTTGAAGATATAAAGAGGTTTGGGGATATTTTATTACTTTCTCTCATTATTTCAGACATCTTAGAAAAACTCTATGTTCCGAGATGTCTGACCTTGGACTTGAGATCTCTTAGGCTGCAAAGATTAGACTTTACGTAATAAACATTTGTAGAGAGGTCATTCTGCTCTTGGTGTGGAGCCGAATGAGTTGTAAGAATAAGCTCATTTAATCGTGCCGTAAGGCTTTCAAAGTCAGGAGTGTTAGTGTTCCTGTTTTAGGAGCAAAGGATGGAAACATTGGAAGATTAAGAGGAAGAGCTGAGGATTACCCCACCAGGAAATGACAGTCAAGTTTGTACCCCACTCTCCATTTTGTGTCATCAGCTGCTCCAGTTGGAATAGGATTTTCCATGAGGAAGAAAAGCCCAGGGGTGTGGGCTTGCTCAGAGAGGCTCATCTCTCTCTTTGCCCACTTAAAGCTTTCTGACATCACGTGATGGTCTTCTCATGTCCTCTAAACTCCAAGGAACCTCCCATCAAGAGGGGCAGGGTTTGTGTTTTCTCATTTTCTTTTTTTCTCTCTCTTACAACTTTATTTTTTAAAAAGAGGGATACATATGCAGATTTTAAAGGCATTTTGGCATAACACTATATGAATATATTTTTGTCAGTACTTAATTCTTTTAGAGGTTTGATAGCATGCATTGAAATCCCACTAGTTACCATAAGCATAAAGTTCATGTAGGACAGAATGTAACATGGAAATCGGTCTAGTGGTTACTCAGAAAATTGGACATAGTGTTTTCTCATTTTCGAGGGAGGAAGACAAAAGGAGAGGGGCATTCTCAGAAGTGTTGCAGAAAACCACACATCCTGGTACTAAGCAGCTTAGTTGGGGGGGGGCAGAATCAGGAAGACTTTAATCAATATAGGCTGCCTTGTACTGTCCTGCCTTCCTGACGGGGTACCACTCCTGTCTCCCTGACTGGGTACCACTCCTGTCTCTCTCACTGGGTACCACTCCTGTCTCCCTGACTGGGTACTACCCTTGCATCCCTGACTGGGTACCACTCCTGTCTCCCTGACTGGGTACTACCCTTGCATCCCTGACTGGGTACCACTCCTGTCTCCCTGACTGGGTACCACACCTGTCTCCCTCACTGGGTACCACTCCTGCCTCCTTGACTGGCTACTACCCCTGCATCCCTCACTGGGTACCACTCCTGTCTCTCTGATTGGGTCCCACTTTTACCCTAGCTCCATGAGACAAAGGGATGGAAGGCCTGTACTGGCAAGGCAGCTGACAAGCATAGCTTTTATTTCCGTCCTCTGGTTCTGTCTCCTCTCTTTGTCCCCATCTCCTGTCTTCCTTTTTTCTTCCCCACTCCTTACACCCTTCTTGTTGCTTTCTCAACCACATTGTGGAGATGACCAATCTCTGCCACAACTTGCCCTCAGCTTCTGACTTTGCACAGCCTCTGATGCTTTACAGCTCCCAGAGTTCACACCATCCAGGGGATAGTTGAGATTATGTGTCTGCCTTCAGGGATGCAAATAATCTCACTGCACCTCCCCTGCTCGGCTAGCAAGAAATCCTGTGTGCTGTTAAGCATGTGAGAGGAGACTGACTTGTTTTCTGTTCTGTTTTCTCTTCTCCAGGGTTCTGGTTCACCCTTGTGGAAACTAAGTATTACACATGTGGAGAAACCATCTTTACAGGTTACAAAATTCCTCTGTATTTCTCTGTGAGCGTTGTCAAGGTTATTGTAACAGTGGCCGGCAAGCTTTGAAGCCAGATGTTAGACGGTTTCCTCTTCTCTGGTCAGTAGGCTTCCACTCACCTTCACTCTTGCCATGCGGATCTTTCTGCACCACATAAGGAAGCACATGTGGAGTGCGTTGGAGACTTTACTTACAGCAGCTGGTGATATGTGTTATGGTCTGACGCCTTCTGCAGAAACACTTTAATTATTTCCCGCAGACGCTGCCCCTTGTGGAAGTTCTCTTTCAAATGGAGGCTTGGCAGAGTTCTGCTGGGTGGGCTAATGAGGGGGTGGTCTCTTCCCACTGGCAGGCCTTCTCAGTGTTGTGGTCCTGAGATAGATAAACACCCAATTGCTTCACCCCAAGTTGGAGCACAGCTGTCCTGATTGTCCGTCTGTCAAGGGAACCAATGAAAGTGTGGTATTTCAATATGAAATTTGTATAGCGCTGGGTGAGGACGTCCATGTGTGTACAATATAGTTTCTTCCAGATGCCTGGTGTCTTGGAGATTTTGCTCGAACGTGTCTGCTGTGCTGGGGATACCAGCTGGTTTCTCATTGCCTGTCACTTGACAAGGACAGGCAAGGGAAGAGGAAAACAGGGCTATCCAGGGAACAGGGTGAACTGTGACAGGCAGTCATTCTAAGAGGAAGGTCTCTGGGTAGCATAGAGACACTGCTTAGGGGGATGTATCCTGTTAGGATGTCCAGTTTTCCAAGATTGGGCACACTGTTTAAAGTGTATGAACACCTCAGACAGAAAGGGCACCTTGTCTCCTAGCCACCCCTTTAGGGATGCTTTGTCAGTAATCCCCAAGGGATTTTAGGCTGTGCTCTGTCCAGATTATCTGTCAGTCTCTGCATTTTCTTTGAGTGGTTCTTTCCATCCAACACCCAGCATCCCCCACTGTTTCACAGAGGATCCTCACCTGTGTGAGTGGAGCTCTCCATCCTGAAGCGAGTATGAAGAGTTTGGAAGTTATACCTTCCAGCTTGCCTCGTAGTCCATAAGAGGATCGTGAGAAAGTATGAAGCCTTGCCTGTCTGAATAGGGTGAGAGCTGTGTATACAACTTATGTTCTAGGCTCCACATGAGACCAGGCTTTGGGGCTTAGCCTGAGTGCCATGTGACTTTGGACCTCCTTTTGCCCCTTCCATTCTGTTCCCTCTGGGAGCAACTCCTTTATAACTCACTATAATAAACCTTCATCCATTGGGGAGGTTAAACAGGGAGATATACTCAATTTGTCTGCATGTGCTTCCTGGGGAAGGTATCAAGGTTTAACCTTGCATCTAAAATAGGATTTTTTTTTAAAAGACAGAAAGTGTAGAGACATCTTTAAATTCTAAAACGACACCTGACTCCTTCATAATGCTTGCTTTGTGTGGTCAGCTTTATATTGGCAACATCACCCTGTTCTATTAAGTGTTGGTGCTTGCCCCAAGACAGATTCTTTGAGGAAATACATGAAGAGCTAAAAGGTAGAGACCCAGGTGGATGTATAGAACTAACTAACTAACTAACTAATCAACTAACCAACTAACCAACTAACTAACTCACTAAATGACCCATTACTTCCCCCCCCCCCCCAATACAGTGGACTTAATGTCTGTAAATTAAGACCTTTCTCAGATGTCCAAAGATTAGGATCGGGTTTCTCCTGCTCCAGCCTGTCCTTTTCTTTAACCTCAGAACTCAGCTGTGGTAAGCAACTAACGTCACCCACACAGTTACCATTAGCCACTCGGGGCCAGAGACTATGAAACTGTTATCATGCTCTGTCTGAGACTGTTTTTGTGTGTATTAGAACAAAACACTCGATGCAGGGTAATATAAAGAAAACAGGTTTATTTGTCTCATGGTTCTGGTAGCTGGAAAAATCTAAATATGGCACTGGCATTTGGCAGGAGACTGCGCCAGACTGCATGTCATTTTGGTGAAGAAGTAGACCGGGAAGAGAGTGTGAGCAGGGAGGGGAAAGCACACGGGGGTCACATCATTTTACAATAAGATGCTCATCACCTGCTCCTGGGAGTCAGGTAGTAAGTCCTTCCAACGGTGATGCCCTGTGTGTTGAGTGACTTTCAGATCATGGCACTGGAGCCTGAGTTTCCTACAGCTTTGGTTAGGGACAAATGCTAGCAGTCCTGGTTTCTCTTCTGGGTGCTCACCCCACTCACTGTGCATTACATCATCGATGTAACCGTGAGTCTCTTCCCTTGGACTCTCATCTGCCTACCTACTCCACAGAGTTATCGTTCCTTCTCTCCTCCCACCGTGGAGACCCCAGACATCAAATTCAGGATGTCAAGATGCCAAGCTTGGTGATGAACACCTTGACCTGCCGTGTCATCTGGCCCTTCTGGTTCTAACTCTAAAATCTTCTGTAGAGCCTCTGTACTGTTTCCCATGGCAACTGGATGCTCACAGTTCTCCAGCAGGAAAGGGTCCTTTCGTCCTCCCCAGTACCTCTTGTTTATCATCTTCTTCCAAACATCATACTCCCGCCCCCAACCTGGTGTGTGTGTGTGTGTGTGTGTGTGTGTGTGTGTGTGTGTGTGTGTATGTGTGTGTGTGTGTGTGTGTGTGTATGTGTGTGTGTGTGTGTGTGTGTGTGTGTGTGTGTGTGTGTGATACCTCCATTGTGGCCTTAATTTGCATTTCCCTGACTGGTAGTGATGGTGAGCGCCCTTCTGCATATCTGTTAGGAAAGTTGTGTCTGTTTGCTATTTCTTCTCACTTTCAAGACCAGATCACTTGGGTTTTGTTTGATGTTTATTTTGTTGCTTTTCTGCAGTATGGGTTTCTCTTCCTGCCAGCAAGTCAGCTCTTGCACGGAAAGGAAGTCTGGCCATCTTTCTGTGTTTGGAAACGGACGCTTAATGAGACAAACGAAACAATATTTGCAGATGCCATTTTTATCTCTTCCAGAGTATTTGAATATTTTTGGTTATAGACTCACTTTGGCTGCTTATGAAGGAGGAGGGTAGATACCCCTGGCTTGGTGTGTGAACCCTAGCATTCATGACAAACAGGACTTATTCATACCTTCCCTGCCAGGTCAGGGGACTCATTCTGTGGTGAGGCTAATAAGGGTAGTTTGGAGCCAGGCTGCCCTGTCTGTGTCTATGAATGTAAGTGAACCCAGTTATAACTTTTGTGCTCCAAATCCGTAGACATTGGGTGCACAGTGGTGGTTCACAGCCCAGTTAGGACAGCCAGATGTCAAAAATTAATGACACTTAGATCAATTACTGAGCCCTCTGGCTCTATACTATACAGTTTTTGTTTGAATGTATGAACCTTAGCGGTAATAGAAGGAAGTTGGGGTTCTGAGCAAACAGATCTATGTTTGAATCTTTTTTTTTCCAATAATTTTTTAAATTTTAATTTATATGAATACAGTGTAGCTGTCTTCAGACACCCCAGAAGAGGGTATCGTATCCCATTACAGATGGCTGGGAGCCACCATGTGGTTGCTGGGAATTGAACTCAGAACCTTTGGAAGAGTAGCCAGTGCTCTTAAGCACTGAGCCATCTCTCCCAACCCCCTTCCATGTTTGAACCTTATCTCTGCCCTTCCATATTCACAAAACCTCCAGCAAGCTGCTTACCTTAATTTCAGCAGAAAGATAATAATAGTCATGTCCAGGGAAGTCTGTCCTCTTTGCAGAGAGTGGCTGCCATGAGAGGAAAAACCCTGTGTCGCAGCAGCTGCTGGTGGGGGAAGGGAGTGGATTATTTGGGAAGGCTTTCTCTGGTTGATCCAGAGTCTCCAGTGGCTGGAGAATTCACCTTCTGTTTCTGAGGCGGTTTCCAGTGAGACTCCCACATCCAGACTCCCTCCTCTCATCCACTGAGCCCACCAGGCAGGGTTTTCCAGGGAAGATCCACAGTGCCGTGTCAGGGTCACTGCGCTGGAGCTGTGCAGGCTAGGATTCTGCTCTGGATGTTTCTGTCACTATTTGAAGCACAGTATACTCTCCTGAATGTTACATTTTCTCATGGAAATAAAAACACACCAGGGAGACTCAAAATAAGTTCAACTTCCCTCTGGGAAAACACCCCATTTGGCTCTGGTGCTTTCATCTTTTTAAGGTTCTTTATTTGCCACGCAACTGCATTATAGCAACCATAAGGAAACCCCAAAGAAAGCCGAGTCCATAGTTTGCATATTTAGTCCAGACCCTGTCCATATGCAGCCGCAGTTTCTCTAGTTTTACTCAGAGTGTCTGCATCTTTCTGCCTTCTTCCCTGCCCGCTTTGCGATCTATCACAGACAAATGTCCTGTTTCTTCATTCCATTCCTAACTGCCATTTTTATTGGTTACATACTATTCCATCAAGCTGATGCAATTCCCCCTCCTTAACCACATCTCTGTTGTTGGCCATTATGCCATTTAATTTTTTTAAAAAATAATGTGCTATTAACTAACAAAGAAACGTCTTCCTTTTATATCTTCGGTTACCTTTTCAAATAATTATGTCCTTTGAGAAACATTTTCACAATTGGAAAAATGATCTACAAATATTTCTGAGTCCAAGTTTATAATGTAGCCAGAGATGTTTACCTGTTGGATCATATTTTTGTCTTATATCTTCATATTTTGTTAATTACTGGTTTGCTGTCCATATTAAGAGGTGTTATGTTAATGTCAGTAGAATTGGAAAGAAAACCAAAGGGCTAGAGGGAATATTCCAGGTCAGACGCCTAAGCAATCAAATTTTCATCTTATAACAGAGAGGTGCCCCTCAAGGACATGGCAAGCTTGAATATAACTCTCCCCCCATGTTAGGGGAGGGCACAACAATCCATGTGTGATAAAGCCCAATGGAGGGCTAGGTTTGAGAGCTCAGGCCAAAGTTTTACAGAGCACAGGGTGCACGCAACACCTACTGGAGGGCACCTTCTGCAAAGCACGGGGTGGATCACAGAAACAGGCAGTGTCTGGTGGGAAGGTTTGGAGAACTGCAGGGATGGGCCCACAAAGGGGCTGAGTGTGCTGGCATCCAGGGTTGGTTTACGGGTCAGGCAGGACCAGGTGACAATTCCAGTTGCACTTCCACCAGCTGATTTGCTTCACTGCACATTGTTCCTTCAGCACTGGGGCGGGAACTGATTCCATTCACACCTCCCGAGGCGAAGGGGAGCTTCAGATTCTCTGCTGACCTGTGATCTCAGAGATCTGGCCCTTGGTTGGATCTAAGTTCAAGTGGCTGAACCTTCAGGAAGCTGTATTTATTTTTGCCACCACTGTGTGTACCCTGTCTGCAGCTCACCCTGTCTGCAGCTCACCTGTCTGCAGCTCACCTGTCTGCAGCTCACCTGTCTGCAGCTCACCTGTCTGCAGATCACCTGTCTGCAGCTCACCTGTCTGTCTGCAGCTCACCTGTCTGCAGCTCACCTGTCTGCAGCTCACCTGTCTGCATCTCACCTGTCTGCAGCTCACCTGTCTGTCTGCAGCTCACCTGTCTGCAGCTCACCTGTCTGCAGCTCACCTGTCTGTCTGCAGCTCACCTGTCTGCAGCTCACCCGCCTCCTTCCCATCACACCTGTGTCTTCCTCATTCTTCATCTGCACAGATAATCTCGAGCCTAAACATTTGGGAAAAAAAAATCACAGCTTCCAACTCTTTAAACTATGAACTAAACTTTAGCCTTAAAATGTCACATAAAGAATGTTTTGTGTCTCTGTGTGTATGTGTGTATGTGTGTGTGTGTGTGTGTGTGTGTGTGTGTGTGTGTGTGTATTTAATGAGATGATATACAGAAAATACTATTTAATGGAGAGATGATTCACTGGAGGATAAAGTTAAAAAGTATTTATTTTAAAATTGTTGTCATTGTTTTTAGTGTGTGTGTGTGTGTGTGTGTGTGTGTGTGTGTGTCAAGGACAAAATTGTGGAATCCATTGTCTCCTTTAAGTGGATTCCAGTGATCAGACATAGGTCACCATACTTGTGTAGCAAGCACCTTCACCCACTGAACCATTTCACTGGCCCACGGATTCTGTTTCTTGTAGACTGTGTACCTCCCTCTCTCCAGAAGGGTCTCATATACGTTTTTCTCTCTTCAGTTTCTGGTCAGCTTTGTACCAAGCACAACATCACGTTGTGAATGCCATGCCAGAGAGGATGGCATCATTTGTGTTTTGTACCTGAGTTTATAGTTTGAAATATTTATGTTTGGATGAAGACAGTACATGACATGCACTTCTCATTCTCAGATCCTGCAGGTTGTCCTCGTGGTACTCCTTCTATATCCATGACACAGCCTCCAAATCCAGGAAGCCATTGTTCACATACGCTGGGATAGATACTAAGACAATGCAGGTCTTAACCCCTCCCCCACGCCTCCCTCGAGTGTCAGGAGTTTTTCCACTAATGTTGTTTCTCTCTGCTGTGATCCTTTCCAGGGCCCAACACGTACAGCCCTAGCTGCCCTGTGCACTCTGGGGTGTTGCATACATCCCCATCTTTCTTTTGTGAACTTGGCACTCTCAGAAAGAACCCAGATTTTTTTTGACAGAGGAATGGACTCAGAGAATGGGTTACATTTACACAGTGGAGTACTACTCAGCTCTTAGAAACAATGACTTCATGAAGTTCTTACGCAAATGGATGGAACTCGAAAATATCATCCTGAGTGAGGTAATCCCAAATAGCACACATGGTATACACTCACTGATAAGTGGATATTAACTCAAAAGCTCAGAATGCCCAAGATATAATTTACAGATCAAATGAAGTTCAAGAAGGAAGACCAAAGTGCGGATGCTTCAGTCCTTCTTAGAAGGGGGAACAAAACACTCACAGGAGGAAATACAGAGACAAAATGTGGAGCAGAGACTGAAGGAAAGACCATCCAGAGACTACCCCACCTGGGGATCCATCCCATATACAGCCACCAAACCCAGACAAGAAGTGCATGATGACAGGAGCCTGATAAAGTTGTCTCCTGAGAGTTTCTGCCAGAGCCTGACAAATATAGAGGCAGATTCTTGGGGCCAACCACTGAACTGAGCATGGGGTCCCCAATGGAGGAGTTAGAGAAAGGACTGTAGGAGCTGAAAGAGTTTTCAACCCCCTAGGAAGAACAACACCACCAACCAACCAGACCTCCTAGGGCTCCCAGGGATGAAGCCACCAACCAAAGCGTACACATGAAGACCTATGGCTCCAGCCACATATGTAGCAGAGGATGGCATTGTCTGCCATCAATAGGAGGAGAAGCCCTTGGTCCTGTCAAGCTCTATGCCCTAGTGTAGGGGAATGCCATGGTGGGGAGAAGGGAGGGGGAAGAGGGGTGAGAGAGAACCCTCATAGAAGCAGGGGGAGGGGAGATGGGACAGGGGGTTCTGGAAGGGAAATCTGGAAAGGGGATAACACTTGGAATGTAAATAACAAAGTATCCCATAAAAGAAAAAAGAAAAGTACTTACATTTGTAAAATTCCCCTTCAGCCTCGGCCTGAGTTCCCCCTAGTGTTTAGACTGAAATGAGGCTCTTGTGGTACATGAATCATGGACTAGGTCCCTTTTCACAACCTGGGCCATATGACAGTGACACATGCTGTCACCATCATGTTGTTCTTGGTCCCTTTACTCAGGTTATGACTACCATATTCTTCCATGACTGTTTTTTTTTTCCGTGATTAGTTTATGAAATCATGGGGAAAGGGAAAATAGCATTTTATTTTATTAAGACTAGAAGCTTTCCCCCTTCCTCTTGTCCCCTTCCTGCTTTATCATCTGCTTGTTATCGATGTCTACTCCATAGCCTGCACATTTAGCAGACACATCAATTCCATGGTCCAATGGCCGTATGCAGCCAGGGATTGCTATGGATATAGTTCAATAGGAAACTGTAAATGAACTTACTCAAAACATTTTGAGCAGTATATGTGTGTGTGTGTGTGTGTGTGTGTGTGTGTGTGTGTGTGTATGTGTGTATGTATATGTGTATGTGTGTATTTATGTGTGTATGTATGTGTGTGTGTTAATATGTCTATGTCAATGCCTATACCTGTGCCTATGTTTGGGGGTTAGAATATGCTGGGTTCAAAGAGTGGCACTATTAGGAAGTATGGCCTAGTTGGAGCAAGTGTGTGTCACTGTAGAGATGGGCTTTAAGAGCTTCTTTCTAGCTGCCTGACAAGACCAGTCTTCTCCTATTTGCCTTTGGAACAAGATTTTGAACTCTCAGTTCTTTCTGTGTCGTGCCTATCTGGGTGCTGCCATGTTCCCACCTTGATGTTAATAGACTAAACCTCTGAACCTGTAAGCCAGCCCCAATTAAATGTTATCCTTTATAAGAATTTCATTGGTCATGGTGTCTCTTCATAGCAATGGAAACTAAGACACTATCCCTATGACTGTGTACCAGGGTTTGCTATGAATATAGGAATAATGAATGAACTTAATTAAAATATTTTGAGGGGAGTATATGTGTGGTGATATGTATGTACATATACATGTATGTGTGTGTTATCAGTCATCTATTTACCTATCTATCATCTATCTATGTGTCTATCTACATATCTATCTATCCATCTACATCTCTATCCTTCTATCTACCTCTCATCTCTGTGTACTGCAACTTGATTGCATGGTTCTTGAGGCTGAGTGACCTTGAAGGAAGACAGGAGTGTAGTTACTTTTGGGGAAGTTTTGTTATGTAAAGACACAACTCATATGAAAACCAACTGAAGGCCATAATGTCAGTGGTATAGCCTGGAAACATCCTGGAAGATTGTCTTAGAATAAAGAAATACAATTAGTTTAGCATGGGTGTTTTCTCAACCTCTTGGCATATCAATTTCCTTGAGTGTTTAGTAGGGATAGAAGCACCGCTCCAGGGACATGGCAAATGCCAGTGTCAGTTCCCCCTAGATGATCCTAGCATGGTTCATCTGACCTGGGGGGAGAGTAAATCTCATGATGTACAATTTCTTTATTTTAATAAGGAGTGTGCTCTAATACAGACTCCACAGTTCTTCAGAATATAAGGCTTCTTTGTATCTGTCAGCCTCTTGCCAATTCATTGGACCTAAAATATGTACCACACAGAGAAGGAGTTGTCCCTTGCTGCATGCAGCCCTGACTCAAACTTGTTTTAAATTCACAGTACTGAAAAATGGACTTGCATCCTACTGTGAATTTAAATACTTACAAACCCAGAAATAAACGGATCGCATGGCTCATTTATCTTGCAGCCATTAATTAATGGTGGTTAATTGCAGTTATGAGCCGTTGAATTTCAGGCTCTTGGTCCCATACATTTCCTTTAATGTATTCAGAATACAACAAGGCCATAATTTAGATACCAAGTGAAAGGCTGTCCCAGAAAACAGAAGTATAGAATTCTGCCTTAAACCTTTGTCTTTCCAGAGAGGGCTAAGAGAGTGGTCTGGGAGACTAGTCTAGCACAGCAGCTGGAATTCTAGAATGTATTGTTTCCTGGACCACTTGAATGAACACTGGTTATTAGTAATATTTCTGGATGGATCTGCTTAGCGAGACTCTGTATTTCATACTCAGGAAAAGAGAGTCATTTCTCAAGGGTAAAGGATAAATTAATGAGATGTATTGACCCAAGACCATGACATGTGGAGTTGGTGTTTGTTGAGGATGTTTTTGAGTAGATCTACTTTCTCTTTGGGGGAGTGTATTAGTTTCTTTTATGTTGCTGTGATAAAATGTAAAAAAGAGAGAGTTTATTTGGGCTCATGGTACCAGAGTTACGATTCCGTGATGGTGCAGTAGCGACATGGCAAGAAGCACCAGAGTTGGTGGCAGGAATCCCTGTTCCTGCCTGAGAGCTTCCATCTTGAACCACAGTGGGAAGAGAGCAAACTGGGAGTAGCAAGGGTTTTTAAACTTTCAAACCTGTCCCCAGTGATGTTCTTTCTCCAAAGTGGCAATCCATCCTAAACTTTCTCAG
This sequence comes from Micromys minutus, assembly GCF_963924665.1. Taxonomy (NCBI): domain Eukaryota; kingdom Metazoa; phylum Chordata; class Mammalia; order Rodentia; family Muridae; genus Micromys; species Micromys minutus. The sequence continues at coordinate 48,309,341 of NC_137980.1, read as the reverse complement.
ACTATGCCACCAACTTGAGACCAAGTGTTCAAATGTCTGAAACAGTGGGGGATATTTATGTTAAAATCACACAAGGGAGAGAGCCACTGAGAGTATGTAGAAGCATCTAGAAAAGGGGGACTTAAATGCTTCTGAAGAGTTCTTATAGCTGTCCTCTGACTTCTTGCCTTATTTATAGATGTCATTGGCCTCTAAGCTCTGCAGTTATTGATTGATTTAATAATGTGATAGGTAGAAATTTCAAATGGTCCCAACTTTGATTTATTGGTGTGAAAAATTTCCCCCTTGATTTTGGTGACTCTGATGGTTAATCTTGACTGTCAACTTGATTGGACATGTCAATTAAAAGACATCCCCAAGAAGGGGTTTATTGGAAGAATTCACTGAAGGTAGAAGAGCTTCCCCCAGAATGAATGGCACATTCCAGTGTTACCCAGATATAAAAAACTATTAGAAAAAATGATTCCTTTTGCCTGCCTATTTTCTACTCTTGCTGTATAGAGCATAAGCTTGGTGGCTTCTGTAGTTGATGCTGGTGGCATCCCTTGTTGACACGAGAACCCAATTTCTTCTGCCTGCTATCATGGACCAAATACCCACATATCTTCAAGGATCTTCCAAGCTTTCATCACTAGTTGGGTATAGTGGAAGGATCCAGACTCATAGACTGAGAAGCTATCAGACTTTCCATTTCTCCAACATGCAGATGGCGATTGTTGGACTGCTCAATCTTACGTAAGCCAATCCCATAAATTGGTCATGATATATATTCTTTCTAACAGTTCTGTTACTCTAGAGAATCATGACTAATAAAGTAAGCCTGCTTTAATCAGTGATACAGTTTTGTTTTGTTTTTGTAAAAGAGCTACAGGGCTTGAGGAGATGGCTCAATGGTTAAATGTGCTTTTGTACAAGCCTGCTGACTAAGTTCAGATCCTCAAAATCCACTTAAAAGTCAGACTCAGCACAAGCCTCTGTAACCACAGTGCACCTGTATGAAACAGGAAACAGGCAAAAGAACCTAGAAGCTCTAGGCCAGACGCCCAGACTTGTGTGATGAAAACAAGATGCTGTGGAAATGTGGGAAGGGGATGACCAATGTGTTGTGGATGTTCTCTGACTTCCTGTGTACATTAGCATGTACACACTCATGAGTATATACACACATGCACACACACAACATGCATGCACAAATACTCATGCACACACACATTAGAGATTTTGATACAAAATGCAAATGTGAAGGGAAAGAAATGACAAGAAACACCGACACCTCCAGTTCACAACTGCAAAGGTACGTAAGTCTCAGTCTTACGACCATGCGGACGACTTGGATTCTTCCCGTATCTCAGTTAGGTCTGGGATTAGACTTTCCTCAGTGGGTCAGAGCAGAGATGGCTGGCACCTGGCATTTAGCTTCCAGACCTGGGAATCCCTCAGCAGAAGGTTCAGCAAAAAATATTTTAGACTTTTCCTGAGAGCTTTGAGGTAATACATTTGTGTGGTTTTTTAGCCACTCTGTTTGTGGTAATTATCCAGCATTATGTAACTGCTTTATAACAATAACATCTGTGTGGACTGATGCCATTTCCATCTCACCTGAATTATTATGTCATCTATTAATCTTTCTCTCTGAGGTTCCCTTCTCCCTCATAATCATAGTGTTTGCATGGCTGTGTTATTGGCATTGCAAGTCTTCCTGAAACTCTTAAACTATATTATTCTAGGTTTAAATGTGGGTTCGAGGCTTCACAATGCCTCTAATATAATAATGATAAATGGGCCTCCCTTTGGTAGAAGCCTTCATGGTGACTTATAAGTCTAATTTCATGTTGGATCTGTTTATTGTTCTTCCGGTCTTAAGGGAATGTTTGTTGTCCCTTACACCTGCTCTCATCCACCATACGAGTTGAGCCTAGGCTGTGCTTTTATCCATGCTGCTTCCTCTAATGATTTCCAAAGTCAAGTGTCCACCTTCCCATTTTCAAGCTCGGTTCTCCCTGGGATCCTCTCACATATCCTTCCCTTGGAACCTCCCAGCTCCACATTATTGCTATAGCCCTATAGTCTGTGAGATCTTGAAGGAACTGTCAGGCAGACAGTTCTGAGAATAAGGAAGAGTTTTCACCTAAACTCTGACTTCACTCACCGAACTGAAACTTCAGTTTTCTTTTATTCTGCAATTTTTAAGGTGGTATGTGACAATTTCTTGGAAAACCATGAACAATTGTTTACTCACCAGATAGGGAACTGATCATGGACCCAAGTAACAACCAAATTCAACTTGTAATATCAATGAGTTATTGGTTATTTACAGGAGTATGAGTCAAGATTTGCTTACAGAAGCATGGATGATTCAGAGGTAGTTGCATGACCAAGAATCCTCCCTGGTATGAGTAACAGCTAAGAGGTTGCACTCCTAGAGCTATCTGAATTACCTGCAGGCAGATCCACAGCTTAGAGCACCTTCTCTCAGCAGCAGACCTTCCTGCTTCTATTACCTTGATAAAGAGCCCTGTGAGTCTCATAAGTTTCAGGAACATTTGAGACTTGCGATTTTCTTCCCTCCTATGTCATCTTTTTAAAGCCATGTTTTAATTCAGAAAAAATTGCTGTACAGCAAAATGATTAGCTTAATAGTATTTATGTTGAGCATTTGCATTGATATATTAGTTAGACAAGAGGGTTGATTTTTATTATTTCATTTCAAACATGCATTTAATATATTTTGACTGTTTTTGCCCCATTATTACTCACGCCTGTTTCCCACTGGTCCTTATTCTATTTAAAAATAGTCTCTCTTGTACATTTATATCCTATATATTTTGAAATCTAGATTCTATATATGAAAAAACACAGTATTTTTCTCCTTGATTTTGGCTTATTTTTCTTTTTTAAAAAATTTTAATTGGATAGTTTATGTATTTTCATTTCAAATGTTATCCCCTTTCCCCAGTCTCTTATACCTCATGCCCCTACCTCTGCCTCTATGAAGATGTTTCCACTCCCAACTACTCACTCCCACCTCAGCACCCTGACATTCCCCTACACTGGTGAAACCAAACTTCACAGGACCAAGGGCTTCTCCTCCTACTGATGGCAGACAATGCCATCTGCTACATGTGCAGCTAGAGCCATGGGTCCTTCCATGCGTACTCTTTGGTTTGTTTAGTTTTCAGGAGCTCTGGGAGGTCTGTTTGGTTTATGTTGTTGCAAACCCCTTTAGCTCCTTAGTCCTTTCTCTAACTCCTCCATTGGGGTCACCAGGCTTAGTCCAGTGTTAAGTTGCAGTCATCCTCATTTGTATCAGTGAGGCTCTGGCAGAGCCTCTCAGGAGACAGCCATGACAGACTTCTGTCATCAAGCACTTATTGGCATCAGCAATAGTGACTGGGTTTGGTGAACACATAAGGGATGGATCCCCAGGTGCAGCATAGAGTTAGAAAGAACAATTCACAAATGTGTTTGCCATATCAAAAAACACAGAATAGCGAAAATTATTCTCAGCAATAAAAGAACTTCTAGGGGAATCACCATCATTGACCTCAAGCTGTATTACAGAGAAATCGTGATAAAAATTGCATGGTATTTGTACAGAAATAGGCAGGTAGATTAATGGAAAAGAATTGAAGACCCAGAAATGAATCCACATACCTATGGTCACTTGCTCTTTCAGCAAGGAGCTAAAACTATCCAATGGAAAAAAAAGACATCATTTTCAAGAAATGACTTATTTTTCTTAACATGATAATATCCATTTTGTTTATCTTTTGAAAATGACATAATTTCATTTCTTTATGGCTGGGAAAAATTTCATTGTATACAAAAACACACAAACACACACACACACACACGCACACACACATACACATACACGCACACACACACACATATATCACAATTTGTTATCTAATTTTCTGTTTGTGGACATGTAGGTTGGTTCCCTCTCTTGGCTATTGTGAATAATGCTGACATAAACATGGATGTGCTTATATTTCTGTGCTATGCTGACTTGGATTTCTTTGGTATATACAGGGGAGTGGTACAGGCAGATCATAGGTTAATTATAGTTTTAGTTTTCTGAGGAACTTTCACACAGCTATCCATAGCGTTTTCAAAGATTTATGTGTCCAAAATGCCATAGAAGAGTCCCTGCTCCCTAGTGTCTTTCCCAGCATTTGCTGTTTCCTGTTTTCCTAGATCCCTGTAGTCAGTTTAGAGACAATCATGGCTACACTTCTCACAACATATAAAATCTCTCTTCTGCTGTAGATGCTTCCAGTTGGGTTTTCTTGTGCCTAAAGAACTCTTCCTTCAAATGCTCACATGACTGCTGTTTTTCCAAGTACTTTGTCTAGTGTACGGTTTTTCCAAAGACACCTTGGCCAGGTATTCCATAGAAGACACTCTTGTCCCTATGCTACCAGTTTATCCAAGTTCTCTGTTTCGGTTTTTACAGCAGAAGGTCAGAAAGACTAAATATCCGTGTAGGGTATAATTAAAGTTTACCATTTTCCTCAAAGCAGATGAATTCTCTAATATCATTTAGCTGCCATACTAACTCAGGGTTTCTGTTAGAAAGACCTGGGATCCTGGGACTTGGAATAAGAATGGCTAGATAGATATATTTGAAAATATGGCAAATACAGGCCCACCAGAAACATGGATGCTCACAGATGTGTTTCTTCCCTGCATGCCACAGTCTACTGCTTGTATATGCCAGAGGCAAACCAAGAGTCCTCTGTGCCTTGCAGGCTAACATATACCATCTGTAGGATCTCTCCCCATGCCCTCTTCTTGTCCTCAGACCAATAGTTATGGTCTAATTACAACAAACTAGACATGAATGATCTGATCCCACTATTGGAAGAAATGACAGGCCACAGGACCTGGCTAATGTGTACCATGAAGATGTCTGAGGATACTCATGAGATTAACCCAAGCATGTTGAACGAGGAGAGCATGACGCTGAAGTTGGATATAGGAGTAACTCTTGAGATGGGAGGACACTCTCATAAGACATCTTCTTTAGGACTCAAAAGGAAAACACTCATCTGTTTCTTGTTATGACCTTTTGAGAAAGAAGGGAAGTCATGCTCAAGCAATGCTCCATGACAGTACTGTCATGGAAAATACTGGAAGAACAGATCATCAATAACAAGAGGAAATGGTTGTGCTAGTGAGAACATAGTACATTAATTTGACAAACCCACTGGTTAATTGTGCTTTGTGGGAGGACCCATTTATCACTAGTGTGTGTGCTAGTGAGAGGAACATCAATATCATGGAGAAAAGTCAAAGGGATGTAATATCATCACAGGTGACCACAAGCTCATAGAAATATCATCTGGGTGAAGTTGTGGGGTGTTGAGAGACTGCTAAGACCTCAAGGACAAGATAGACAGTCAACAATTACCACACAGTCTTTAGCAAAAGATATCAGGAGGGTTGACGAGAGAGTGGTGGCCATCTTAGTGGAATGCTATGCTTTCTTTACTGAAAAGAGCTTGATTTAGGCAGTAAACTTCTAGAGTAAGACCAGGACTTTGGATATAAGTTCCTCATAGCAAGTGGCAATGGGAAAGAGGTCTCCAGTATTTGTCTGGGTGCCAAATGTGAAAGCAAAAATCTACAGTCATTTCATAGGTATTTAAGCACGTGTTTTAAGGTGATACTGATGTCAGAGATTCTAAGAAGTACCGTGTTCTCCACCTGTTATAGGTAAAACCTATGTGAATCATGTAATAGACTAAGTCTTGGCCCAAGTTCAGTTCATCTTGGATACATACACAATGACCTGTCCCAGGATTATTAATAAGATCTCCATAGATAAAGGTAAATCAATATACTTAGGTGTTGGCACAACCCAGTCTTGTTTTTAGCATCAGGAAAGTTCTTAAGCTTTCCTATCTTTGAAAATAACAATTGAAGGGATATATTGCATCTTTGAAGGATGGCTTATATTAGTGACACTGTCCTCTTGTGTGCCCTAAGGCTCTGAACCACCCAAAGGTTCCCTCAGATTATGGTCAGGCCAGTGGCATGGAGTCCTTGGACAAAGCACTGAAGTTCACTAAACCTGGTCATGTATCACATAGATCACATTCCCCATTATTTTAAGAAATATAACTCACAACACAATTTTCTCTGGTCACATAAAGAGTCTCCATTTTATATGAGATATGAGAACTGAACTTTCTAGTTCATTTTTGTGTACATGGGAAGTTACATCTGGATGAAGGAAGTGGCTGCGGCCAGATTTTGTCTCTACAAACTGCAGATATTGTGGCAGGAAGTGGAATTCTTCACCGTCTTACTCTGTTCAAATTCTCTATCCCCTTTAATGTTCATATAACATACACACAACTACACGGACATAGTAACTTCACATTTAACAAGTCATCTCCCCTTTATCAAAACATCTTTTTGTTTTAATTATTGACATTGACATTTATTCTTGAATCTTCGGACAATGAAAGCTATTTTAAATGAGCTCAGATTTCCTCCTGGAAATGTCTCTCCTGTGTGGCTTTTACCATTTTGCCTTCTGGGAGATACTTATGTTTTAATTTAGACTTCAATATATTTTTAGCAACCTATTTGGTATGTTCCTATTCATTTGCAATGGGAATGGAAGCACTAGGGAGCTATCTGGATTTAATGCTGACATCAGATGTGGCCCAAAAGAAAGCACATGACTCCATTGGCATGTAATTCAAAAGCAAACAAAACTAATCCAGGAAGATTAGATTACCTGTTGGCTTTGGGGAAGGAAATGACAGGGTAAGGGCTCACGGAAGGCCTTTGCCATTTGGTTATATTGATGGCTGGTTCTCTGTATATTGTATCAATATGTGTCTATGGAAGCTTGTCCTTCACTGATCTATTTGTTCTACTTTGGGATCTCCTCTGTGTTTATTCTTGGATTCCATGGCATTGCAGAAAACAAGAAACTATATCAGTACCCCAAAAGCATATAAAATATTTGTGGATTTGTTCTTAATCTATATGTTCTGATGTTTATATAAAAAAGCAAATTTAGCATTTAGTGAAACTGAAGCAGAATACTACATACATACATACATACATACATACATACATACATACATACATACATACATATATATATATATATATATATATATATATATATATATATATATATATCATCTGCTCCTTTTCCTCTGTAATGAAAACATCTGGGAACACCAAAGGGCTAGGATATAGCTTTAGCTATATCCCCAGAAAATTTCCCTGTAATGCTGACTCTCTGTTTCTATCTCTGTCTCTCCCTCCCTCCCACCTTCCCACCCTCCCTCCTTCCCTCCCTCCCTCCCTCCTTCCTCCCCCTCTTTGTGTGTGTGTGTGTGTGTGTGTGTGTGTGTGTTACAGATACACACCTGGGAAAACTCTTCTGAGTTCTTTCTGGAGGTGCTAGAAGGATAAAGAATTTTTGCAGCTGGACACGTTGTAGATAATGGTTTAGTGCCCGAATTTCTAAATGGTATGAGGAATGCAAAAATCCCATCTGAAAACCATTTCCTCCATGTCTGCCCTAGACCTGCTTGGCAATGCCTACCCATGTCCCAGTGTCTTCTCCTAGTACAGTTTGCAAAAGGACCCTTCTCCCCAGAGGAGGAGCAACATCTTGTTGCAATGGGAGTCTAATTGTTCCTAGATTGAGTATTTCCCAGGGATGGCAGTCCCAGCCGGTGCTCCCTGAATTAACATGCTCACTGAAGGATTGAAGATGGTGATTAGGCCCGACAGCATCACTTTCAGTGGGATGGTTGAAGTGCCGTGGAGCTACGCAGGATGGTGAAGAGATTTATTTGTGTGGAATGGAGACATATGGCCAGAATCATCCGCTCCCTTTCCTCTGTAATTAAAACATCTGGGAACACCAAAGGGCTGGGAAATGAGAAGACAACAGTGAGCATTACTTCCTGCCAGCTCTGAGAGATGCAGCCGTGGGGCTGGGACATCATGGGTCCAGACCACCTGGCATGGGCTGGTAGAGGATCCGCAATAGCCCAAAGGCCAGCTCTCCTGGAAATGTGCATGCTTCACTTCATTTTTCTTTGAAAGCAAGCATAATAAAATTCATCACTGAAAAAATTTTTGGAGAGAGAGAGAGAGAGAGAGAGAGAGAGAGAGAGAGAGAGAGAGAGAGAGAACTCTACATAGGGCTAATGTTAGAGCCTGCCACATGCTATGGCTTTCTTTCTTTCTTTCTTTCTTTCTTTCTTTCTTTCTTTCTTCCTTTCTTCCTTCCTTCCTTTCTTTCTTTCTTTCTTTCTTTCTTTCTTTCTTTCTTTCTTTCTTTCTTTCTTTCTTTCTTTCTTGGCATACAATGAGTTTCAGCTGGAGCAGTAGAAATTTTCCACAGGTATGAAAGGATAATTTGGTTTTCTTCTATTAATTCACCATACCATCCTTCAATGTTTATGTCTTCAAAAGATCTAATCAACCTAGGTTCAGGCCCCTGGGGGGGATGTCTAACTTAGAAGACCTGGTGCCTGAGGGTGTTCCCTTCTTTACCCGTCAAAGCTAAGATGCTGTAGTTTGAGGAGAATGTTCTTAGGAAGATGGTCAGCCCTGTAGATGGCCTGGTTCCAGGTTCATTGCCTCCTCCACTATCCCCGCCATTCATTGTTCCTCCACATAGCTACTGAACCAATGAGCTTTCTCTGAGCCTCATCTGCCCTAGTTAATGAGTATTGTTAGCTTGATGGGATTTAGGGTTGCCAAGGAAACACACATGTGGCTGTAATGGAGAAAGGGCAACACATCCTGAATAAGAGCAGCACTATACCATCAACCTATTTCTTGGGCTGCATATGAAGTAGAAAACATGTTGAACACATGTGTCCCTCCCTCTCTGCTTTCTGACTGTACATGATACTGGTAGTCCCAGCAGTCCCACTAAGTCAGACTGTATGTCCTTGAACCGTGATCCCAAATAAACACTTCCTTCTTTAAGTTGCTTTTAATCAGAAAGTTTTTGGATCACAGCAATAACTAAGACCCCATCTGTCTACCTGGTGGCTTTAGACTTGGTGCTAGGAAACTAGGAGTCAGAACCCTCAAATAATTGTCTTTGTCTTGACTAAGATATTTATTAACACAAAGATGTGGTGCAACATGGTATCCTGGAGTTGATTGTTCCTGGATGAGCATTCAGAGGAGAACATTGGACTCATGTCTCTGTCCTATTTGCTGCAGAGGAGCCCAATGCCATCATAGGAAAGCCAAGAGGCCTGTGTTATCTGAGAATTTGCTATGTTCCTAGCACTTTATGTGCTTAGTTCATTCCATTGCCTGCAACTCTTTGCATGAACATGTTTTATGTTACAGTTCAGGTTAGTGGGATTCTTAGTGAGAAATGACCATTTGCCACATGGTCCCTGAGTTTCTAAATCATATGTCCATGTTTTTTTGTACTGATGGGCTGCCTGCTGTGGCAGAGGCTGTGATCCATGTAGTGGTTTAACACTGTCACTGGCCCTTCCTTCCCAGGGTACTGCTTAGTGACCTTTCACCAGCCTTGCTTCTTCTCTAAAGATATTGTCTCTTTTACTCTGACTATCTTGCCCAAGGTTCTTTCTCTGCTGGCGGGAGTCTTTTCAAATTGTCTGGACTCCCTTAGATAGAGAATGAATTGGAAATAGTAGGTGTGTCTACTTAATCTGTTTATTATCAATATCAAACATAAACCCTGACTATAATTTCTACGTAGATTCTTGAGTCATCTCATTCTAGACAGATGACAGCAAAGAGAATGGCAATGCCAGAGTGATCAGACAAAGCCCATTTTCTTGGGGACAGAGGACTTAGAACATGTTTGAATAAAAGCCTCATTTGTAAATGCCTTCAGGAAGCAAGCTCCAGAAATTGGACATTTGCTTTATCTAGCCACTCAAATCTCTGTCAATCTCAACAATAATGCCACTACACAACTAAGGTCCCAGCACCCCTTAAGAGGTGACCTACCTATTCATCTGACAGAAGTGTCTGCCCTGGGAGTCCTAGAGAGAGACCAAGAAAACTCTGCTTACACAACCAAAAGCCGCACAATCAGCACAGAGCCTGAATTTGTCCCCAAGATTCAATTAAGACCAATCCAGTTCCTGATTAAAGAACCTGACATCCATCCAGTCATAAATATTTATGCCTGATAGGCCTTCTTCTCAACGGCAAACAATCTGCAATGACAACATTGGGAATATGAAAACATTCCTGATGATGGGTCCATTATCAGTACTAATAATAACTTAACAGTTTCCTCATGTGCTGTGCTGTGACACATGCAAATGAGGGGCTCATCTGTCAAGAGCACTTGAAAGTGGACGGGAGGCTCTGTCAAATGCTTTGGGTGCAGCCAGCGAGACCTCATTTGAAGTACGATGGTGTCATGGACTCACTTGCTGGTATGACGCTCTGTCTGTGCTCATGTACCTTCACTCAGGATCACAAATCAGCTTGGCAGACCCAGGAAAGTGCCCCTGTGAAGCCAAAACATCTGGATAAGATGCAAAACTCCAGTCTTTCATCACGCTGGCCAGCCAGACATTTTTCACCATATATTTGCTTAGTGCCTACTGTCTTAGACGGGTGTTTCATCTACACAATGTCAAACATCCAGATGAAAGACGGATGCCTTTTCATAAGTCATCTAGGAGTGTGGGTACCAGGAAAACACAATGCTCCTCACAACATCTGCAACATCTGTTATTAGTTTAGAGGCCTCAGATTTCTTGTGGGCAACATTTCTTGGAATCGCGCTGAGCGTGTTCCAGAACACTGGTAATGTTCCAGAACGTCTGGCCTCATGTTTCTGCCCTCCAGAATTTCCAAAGGTATATAGACAACTGAGCATAACCCATCATTTTCTCTAAATTATGCTCTCTCAAACTGTAAAGATTTAATCTAAATTTGGATTTCTGGGTGAACGCCACAGTGAGCATCAGCAGCTCACCACAATACCCAGATCTCTATTACCAACCAAGGGTTGTAATGACCAATTGTGTGTCAGACATGGGAATGAGTGAGGGATGCCATTTTCATGTCAGAATTACCAAAGGTTTCATGCCAGATACAGTCAAGAGGAAAATGGAATAGAGGCTCAGCTTGTCTAAGGAATCGTTTTCCACATGTAAAGCAAGAGTTGGTTTGTTTTTATCTTTACATGTCTGAGAAGAATTGTATTGGGGTTTTGATGGAGATTGTGTTGAATCTGTAGATTGCTTTTGGTAGGACAGCCATTTTTACTATGGTAATCCATGAGCACGGGAAATCTCTCCATTTTCTGAGGTCTTCTTTGATTTCTTTCTTGAGAGACTTGAAGATCTTATCATACAGATCTGAGTTTCACCAAGATATTTTTTATTATTTGTGGCTATCATGAAGGGAATTGTTTTACTATTTTATTCCCCAGCCCATTTATCATTTATATAAAAGAGGGCTACTGATCTGTTTGGGTAGATTTTATATCCAGCCACTTTGCTGAAGTTGTTTATTAGTATAGAAGTTCTCAAAGTCTTTAGTCATCAGGGAAATGTAAATCACAATGACCCTGAGGTTCCACCTTGTACCAATCAGATTGGTTAAGGTCAAAAAATTGGAAATAGATTTACTTAAAGACCCAGCTATATCACTCCTGGGCATATATACAAAAAAATGCCCCACTATACCACAGGGGAAAGTACTCTACTATATTCATAACAATATTATCTGTGATAGCTAGGAGCTGGAAAAAAATCCCAGATGTCTCTCAACAGAAGAATGGACACAGAAAATGTGGTTCATTTACACAATGGAATACTATTCAACCATTAAGAACTAGGACATCATGAGTTTTGCAGGAAAATGGATGGAAATAGAAAATATCATCCTGAGTGAGGTAACTCTGTCCCAAAAGGCTATGTATGGTATGTACTCACTAATAAGTGGATATTATCCAAAAAAGTACAGAATACCTACAATAAAATTCACAGATCTCAAAGAGGTTAGCAAGCAGAAGGACTCATGTGAGGATGTGTCCATCCCACTTGGAGGGAAATAAAAACAATTACAGGAGGCAGAGGGAGGGACCTTGGTGGGAGAGGTAGGGGGAGGGGAAAGGGGGAATATGGTCAGACATGGTGGGGAAGACAGGAAAGAGGCTCTGGGGGCCATCAGAATGAATGGAAATATGCAACCTCTGGGAGAGGGGAACATCTAGAAAGTATAGGAGACCTGGGAGGTGAGAGACTCCCAAGTTTTAAAGGGAGGGACCTTAGATGAAATGCCCAACAGTGGTGAGAGGGAACTTGTCTACCTCCAGTAGAAAGACAGGGCATCAAGTGGAGGAATAGGGTTTCTATCACACAGTCAAAAATTCCGACCCAGGATGGTTACTGTTTAAAAAACAAACAAACAAACAAACAAAAAAACTACAGGGACAAAAATGGAGAAGAGACTGAGGGAAAGACATTCAAGTGACTGGCCCAACTTGGGATCCATCTCAAGGGAGGCTCCAAGGCCTGAGTCTATTACTGATGCTATCTACGGTGTGCTTACAGACAGAAGCCTACCATGGTTGTCCTCTGAGAGGCCTAACAAGCAGCTGTCTGAGAGAGATGCAGAAACTTACACCCAACCATTAGACTGAAGTTGGGGACCCCTGTGGCTGAATTAGGGAAAGACTAGAAGAATCTGAGGAGGAGGGTGACCCCATGGGAAGACCAGACCAGCTGTCTCAACTAACCTGGATTCCCTCAGATCTCTCAGACACTGAGCTGCCAACCAGGCAGAATACATGAGCTGGTACGAGGCTCCCAACACATATAAAACAGAGAACTGCCTGGTCTGGCTTCAGTGGGAGAAGTTCCTATCTCTTGAGAAACTTGAGGCCCCTGAGAATGGGGAAGCCTGAAACGGGAAACATTCTCTTACAGACAGGAAGAGGAACTGTGAGAGGGTGGAGTAGGAAGGAAGCAACAAACTATAAAAAATAAAAACAATAAAAATAAATAAACAATGAAACACATACACACACATGCAAGAGGTGGCCAATGAAGATTATGGAAGAGAGCCCGATTTAACATTTTTTTATCAACAGGGTGATTGATTGAATGGAAGACCTCAAATGTTCGAGGAGACACATCTGAGGCTCCCTGGTCATCCTGGGTGGTCATGGCAGGCACTGTAAACTTATTGTTGGCAAGGGAGTTTGGCAGAGAACATTGGTCCTGTCAAGCCTGATTCCAAGTTGAGTAACTGTGCTGTCAAGGAGGGTGGGCATGGAAAAATTAATGCTTTGCTGTCTCCAAAGAGAGAAGGCAACCGTTCCGTCTGATGATGAAGCCAGGAAGCATGTTCACCTTAGGCCTTACTTCTGCTTGCCCTGTACTATTGGAACTTTGGGTTGACAATGTCAAAAACAAGAAAATGAAATTGGTCTTTTATTTTAAAGGACCAGATAGGAATCTGTATTTATTTCTACCCAAATCAATCTGAACTCCAAACTATCTGGTTTGGGGGTTGAGCAAAGAGAAAAAATTCTCCAAGCATATGAAAAATGGGACATTGTAATATTAGAATCCTGAGAAAAAGAAACGATCTCTGTATGAGTTGTTCTTGATCTTAGCCAAAGGCTGAGAAATTATTCTGTTAGTGAAATAAAAAGAGGAGACCTTAGAACTCTGAAGCTAATGTGCAGCCTCCAGAATATTCTGGAGAACATTTCTTTCTTTTTTGGGGGGCTGTGCAGTGGAACTTTATTCAAGAATGTGGGGAGGACTCCCTAGGCCCTAGGACCCTCCTATTATTATGGGGGTAAGGGATGAAAATTGTGAGGGAGATGCTCAGTGCTGGGGGCAGAGTTGGAATAGAACTCCTCAGCAACTGAGGGCCTCTCTCTTGCTCTCAGTGTCCTTGCTAGGGGGTGAGTGGTCCAGGGTTTCTAACTCCTTAGAGACAATGTAGTCCATGAGATTCACCACCCTGTTGCTGTAGCCTTATTCATTAACATACCAGGAAATCAGCTTCACAAAGTTGTCATTGAAAGCAATGCCAGCTCCAGCATCAAAGGTGGAAGAGTGGGAGTAGCTGTTGAAGTCGCAAGAGACAACTTGGTCCTCAGTGTAGCCAAGGATGCTCTTTAGTGGGCCCTCAGCTGCCTGCTTCACCACCTTCTTGATGTTGTCATACTTGGCAGGCTTCTCCAGGCAGCATGTCAGATCCACAACAGATACTTTGGGGGTAGGAACACAGAAGGCCATGCCAGTGAACGTCCCATTCAGCACTGAGATGACCTTACCCACAGCCTTGGCAGCACCAGTGGATGCAGGGATGATGTTCTGGGCTGCCCCACAGCCATCACACCACAGCTTTCCAGAGGGGCCATCCACAGTCTTCTGAGTGGCAGTGATGGCATGAACTGTGGTCATGAGCCCTTCCACAATGCCAAAGTTGTCATGGATGACCCTCGCCAGGGGGGCTAAGCAGATGGTGGTACAGGATGAGTTTCTGACAATCTTTGAGTTGTCATATTTCTCATGGTTCACACCTATCGCAAACATGGGGGCATCGGCTGAAGGGGCAGAGATGATGACCCTTTTGGCCCCACCCTTCAAGTGGGCCCAGCATTCTTCACGATGGCGAAGATGCCAGTAGACTCCATGGCATACTCAGCACCAGCATCAGCCCATTTGATGTTAGCAGGATTGTGCTCCTGGAAGATGGTGATGGTCTTTCCGTTGATGACAAGCTTCCCATTCTCAGCCTTGACTGTGCCATTAAATTTGCCATGGGTAGAGTCATACTGGAACATGTAGACCATGTAGTTGAGGTCAATGAAGGAGTCGTTGATGGCGACAATCTCCACTTTGCCAGATCCAGAGCAGAAGGCATCCCTGGTAACCAGGTGCCCAATACAATCAAATCCGTTCACACCGACCTTCACCATCTTGTCTAAGGGACAAGGCTGGCACTGCATGAGAAGATGTGGATGTCTGTGGAACAGGGAGGAGCAAAGAGCCGAGAAGAACATTTCTAAAGAGTATGGCTGAGCACGGACTTATGCAAGACTAATATAGACTGGAGGCTGGTAGAATGATAAGATTCCATATCTTAAAACTCCAGTTGAATTATTAACCAGACTGTGAGCCAAGCAGAGGAATGTCCCCCAAGGAATCTGCAGTGACAGGAACGTTCATATCCAGGCTCAGAAACTGTTTTTCAGTAATGGGCCAGATGATAAACATGGGATATACTTTAACATATGCAGCCTCTTTTACATACATTCCAAGTTTAGTTATCAAACCTCTAAAAAAACCATAAACCAAACAAAAGTCCTAGTTTGAAGGCTACATTGTATCCAGAACAGATACGTTTTCAGCTAAAACTGTATCAAGATAAGTATACTTTTGTTGTTGTTGTTGTTTTTTAATAGAAAGTAGTGATGCAGTTTTTCTTAATGCCATGGAACCTTTTAGAGAAAGTGGAGTTTGCACACTGCTGTGTGAGAGGGTCAAAGATGTGTACTCTGTGAAAAGGAGTGGGATCTCTCAATAAATTAACATAGATATGTTATCTAGCAACTCTGAATTTGAACCTATATAGAGTCTCAAATAGTAATTCAGCCATAACAAGGAAAGAAAGTTGATCCAAGTTCAGACACAGATTGACCTTTAAAATGCAGAGCTCACTGAAACTGGAAAAAACCCATATGTCCCTCAACTGAAGAATGAATACAAAATGTGGTTCATTTACACAATGGAGTACTATTCAGCTATTAAAACCAAGGACATCGTGACTTTTTCAGGCAAGTGGATGGAACTAGGAAATATCCTGAGTGAGGTAACCTAGACCCAAAAGGACATGCATGGTATGTACTTACTGATAAGTGGATATTAGCCATAAAGTATAGAGTGCCTGGTAATATATTCCCTCAGACACAAAGAAATTATACATGAAGTCCCAAGCAAGGATGTTTGAATCACACTTAGAAGGGGGAAGAAAATAGTCATAGGAGGCAGAGGGAAGGAGGAAATTGTGAAAGGGAGAAGGAATGTGGAGCAGGATGAGGTATGAAAAGATATAGCAGAGGCTCAGAGGGCCAAGAGAATGTATGGAAATCTGCAGATGTGGAGTGGTGGGGTCAGGGGTGAGCTCTAGGAAATCCTAGAGACCGGAGATGGGAGAGGTTCCCAGGAGTCACTGCAGGTGAAATTAGCTGAACAGGGTGGGACTTGGAACCTGAAAAGGCCATCTCCTGTAGCTAGGCCAAATCCCCAGTGGAAGAATAAAGACACCAGCCCACCCAAAAGAATTTCTACCCAAAATTTGTCCTGTCTAAAAGAAATGCAGGGACAGAGACGGAGGAGAGACTAAGGGAAAGGCTAACCAGTAACTGGCCCAATGTAAAACCCATCCCTTAGGCAAGAACTAATCCATGACATTATTAATGCTACTCTGTTGTGCTTACAGACAGGAACCTAACATAACTGTCCTCTGAGAGACCCTACCTAACAACTGACTGAGACAGATGCAGATATCCACAGCCAAACATTAGACAGAGATCAGGGACTCATATGGAAGAGTTGGAGAAAGGACTGAAGGCCATAAAAGGGATAGGAACCCTACAGGAATAGTCAACTCACCTGATCCCCTGAAAGCTCACAGAGACCGAGCCAGCCAAAGAACATACACAGGCTGGAACGAGGCCCTCAGCATCGATGTAGCAAATGTTCAGCTTAGTCTCCATGTGAGTGCCCCAGAACTGGAGCAGGGGCTCTCCCTAAAACTGTAGACTGACTGTGGTTTCCGTTCCTCCACAGGACTGCCTTGTCTGGCCCCAGTGGGAGAGGCTGCACCTAATCAGGTAGAGACTTGATGTGCCATGGTGGGGGCATACCCAGGGTGGGGAGCCCCCATTTCAAATAAGAAGAGGAGCAGGGTATTGGGGAAGAATCTCTGTGAGGGGGGACCAGGAGGGGACATTGTTTGAGATGTAATTAAATAAATTTTAGAATGTGAAAAAATGCTGGACTATGTGGAAGCCAGACACAAAAGGATAGTTTTTATTCGAATTAGATACTCAGAATAGGCAGATCAATAGAAGCAGAGAGCATCTTGCTCTGTCGAAAGCTGGGGATGGAGGCATGGGGCGGACTCACTTAGTGGATGCAGGCAGCGGTGATGGCTAAGTAATGCTGGTATTGTACGAAGTGCTGTTTGGTTTAGCATCTTCAAATAGTTAAGATAGAAAAGATTATGCTTTATTAACTTTATCAGAGACAAATAAAATAGAAACATATTTTTAAATGCCATGGGTTTGATTGCCACCAGGGGCTGTTATTTGACAGTGGGGTTCTTTTTTTTCATTATCCATTGGTAGTCACAATTTCGGAGTCACTATTGATCACTTGAATACTGTGCCCGAGTTACTACACACTTTTTTTTTTTCATTTAAATCAAGGTCTTGTCTATGTATGAGTCGGTGGCTCGTAGCTACTGCACTGAAGAGCCTGCCTTTTGGAGGTTCAAGAATAGGAAACCAAAAAGTTCTAGACGTTCTCTAGAAACTCAGAGGGAACATACATTTTTCAAAAAAGTGATAAAATGAAGAATGATCAAGGAGGCATCCAGAAGGATGGAACAGAAAAAAACAGATGAGAGGCAGAATCCAGAACAAAGAAAAGGAACCATTTAAAAAAAAATACAGGCTTCCATTAAGTCTGTCAGTAAGACATGGAAGCTTTTGTCAGCTAAAAGTCTGGATTTACCTAAGCTACGTATGCTTGTTTCAGGATATGGGTGCATTTTCCAGTACTGGAGGCCTTGTAGGTATATGGAAGAAGCTTTGTGGGTAGAACAGACTAACCATGCTGGTATTATTAAACTCTGATGAAACTCAAATTAATTATCACACACGTTCTGTTGGGATTGATTCGAACATACAGGTTAAATATATTTATACCAAGTAGTAATGAACTGAAATTACAATAAACATGATGATCTCAGAACTTCCGGTGGCTCCCGGTGCTTCAGGCCTGGGATTCGAACTTTAAGGTTGGAAATGGTGGGATTTAAATATCCCTAGTTTAAGCTGGACATGGTGGCATTCAAGTTCAGCTCCGGCTACATGAGAGACAGCAGAAGGAGGATGGGTGTAGAGAAGAATCACGTTAATACCAGCTTGGGCAATGGAGAGAGACCCTGCCTCTAATCACACTCAGCTAGTGAGTCAATAAAAAAACCAATCTTTATTTAGCTCATAAAGGTATGCAAAGCAGGCAGGTGTTTCCCAAAATTCAGATACTCAGATGAATAATTCGACAGCCGATTTAAGGAAATATATTCATATAAGTAACTTGGTGAAGAAGAGCCGACATGGTTGGACACAGTGGCTCACCCCTGTAGTTTGAGAAGTCTGGGAGCTGGAGGTAGGAAGCTCGTGAATATGTAGCCAGCATGGGCTGCAGAAGGAATCCTGGCCAGCCTGATATATAGTAAGATCTGTGTCAAAAAGCAAAAGAAACCCTTGAATTGAAAAGAGTTGGGAGATGACAAAAATACAAAGCATAACATTTATTTTAAATAATTCTCACTCCCATCTGTTATGAAGTAATAGGCAAACACATAAATAATGTAAAATTGGTTTGTGTTAAACCGAAGACCTCACATTACATCAATGGAGACAGTGTGCGGAGGAAATGGGAGAGACTGTCTCCAGGGTGCACACTTTTGACAGGTACTTATTAAGTTCAGAAACTCCAGCCAGTGCAGAATCTTGCATCATGCTTGGAATGAGCTTCCACCTCACACCATCTACTGGTGTCTGAGACAACCTTAACAGGAGAGGTAGTAGCTCTCTCTGTGAATTTAGTGACACAGATTCTAGATTGCTGGTTCTCAACCTTCCTAAAGCTAGGACCCTTTAATACCCTTCCTCTTGCTGTGCTGATCCCCAATCATAAAATTGTCCCTGTTGCTACTTCATAAGAGTAACTTTGCTACCATTGGGAATTATAATGCAAACATCTGATGTGCGACCCTTGTGAAAAGGCCATTTGAGCATCTTCATCCCCCCCTTGAGGAACAGCTGCTCTAAATGGCACTGTCTTCCCTTTCCAGGTGACTGAATTCCAGTGAGAATATCTACTCGGTCACATTCTGAAACACAGAGGTCTGGTGACACCGGTAGCAGTTACACAGCTTCCATTTCCCAGGATCAACATCAATTTTGTGTTTTTACAAGTGTCGGAAAAGAAGCTATGGTGCCAAGGCTATTGTAGGAGCTTCTTGTTAATGCACAGCTACATCCCATTGACAGCAGCAAGAGAGAAAACAAAACATTGCTTAATCAAAAGAAAGAAGGGGGGAGATTTAACCACGGGATATTTTTCATTGAGTAACTGGTATCTAGTAATAAATACAATCTTAAGTTTACTTTATAATCTTGTTCAATTTTTCCCATAGATAAGGGAGTATTCAAAGAAATTTAGCATAAATCTATCAGTTACCACAATAAAGAAAATGGTTTAAAATTTTAAAGTAAATGACAGTTTGGACTAAACAATAACAAAATTGAGTAACCTAATTTTTGTGTAATTCTGAGTTGTATCTAAAAAAAGATCACCAAAAAAGTTAAAATCAAAAGTACTTTAAAACATATATACCAAATATGTGTAAACCCATCCCAAGAGCTCAGCAATAGTAGACAGATACAGTAGGGTGTATGTGTGTGTGTGTGTGTGTGTGTGTGTGTGTGTGTGTGTGTGTGTGAGAGAGAGAGAGAGAGAGAGAGAGTGTGTGTGTGTGTGTGTGTGCGTGAGTGTGTGTGTGAGTGTGTGTGTATGTGTGTGTGTGAGTGTGTGTGTATGTGTGTGTGAGTGTATGTGTGTGTGAATGTGTAAGAATGTGTGTGTACACATATGTGTGTTTACATTTAAAATTAATAAGGAAGTAGAGGTCATGAGTTTGAGAGGGAGTTGGTGGGGGACAGGAGGAGTAAGTCAGGAAGGTTTATATGGAAGGGTCGAAATGATGTTAATACAATATTCATGTGTGAAATTCCCTAAAACATAAAAATTTAAATTATGGAAAAGAAAGGAAACTAATAACATCCAAATTACATTTTAAAGCTCAACATACTAAACAGGGCAAAGGTGATTACTCTTGACCAGAATTATTATCTGAAAACACATAGTAATGATATTCCTTTTTTGTGTTTTATATTGTGTTTCAAATCACACAAAGAAAATGTTTAAAAAATAAACTAAGAACTTATAAGTATAGTTATATGGTAATTGAGGTAATACAGTTTTATTCTTTTATGGGTAGTAAAATCTATATTTCATGTAATTTTATAGTAAAGTTTATTAGACTGAATTTATGAATTCTAACATTTGATTACATAGGAAAAGAATATTTCATAATTTTTAAACAATCCTTATGAAAATTTAGCCTATTCCTGGCTGTAAATAGTCCTCCATGAATTTAGGTGAGTAGAATTTAAACCATATATTACTGTAACCGAGAATAACATACTCTGGAAACGGAAACAATGGGTATTGATTTAAAAAAAAAAAACAAAAAACTACAACAAAATAGAAAAATATAGCTCACCTTTCATTATCAATACTTACAAGATAATGGACTAAGTGCACATCAAATGTTTTAGAGATTTACTTTATTTTATGTGTGTGAGTGATTTGCCTGCATTTAAATGCGTACGCTATGTATCTGCTGTCATGGAAGTTGGAGAGGGCACTGGAGGTCGACATGACTGTGAGCTGTCATGTGGGTACTGGGAACTGACCTGGTCTTCTGCAAGAGCAGCCAATCCTCTTCACCACTGAACTTGAACACCAAGGTATACGGCTGCTTTGTTTGTTATTGGGAAGGGGAGTAGAAGGACTACAGCTTCCATTAGGAAGATGCTCCTGGTGGAGGATGTGAGATGTTGGCAAGGATGTTCCTACCCAGCTAACAGATGATGCCCTACTGAACTAAGTTAGATACCTGCAGAGAGCAGCTAGGAGGCATGTGGAGGAGGATGCCGCTCTAAGATCTTTCCTGGCAGAGCTGAGTGACCTGCACCGTGAAACGGTGTAGGGCAGAGACTCACACTGTCTCTTGTAGCTTCCTGATGCTGTGACTTCAGTTATGCTGCAGAATTTCTCTGAATCTCAATTATCTTTGTGTGTTTATAAAAGAAAATAAATTTTGCTTCTTTCAGGATATAAAGATGACTCAAGACAGTTGACATATGTGGATCCTCTACATGGTAGATCTCCGGTAAATGATTGTTCCTAACTGCCTTTTATTCTTTTATTGCATGTGTGTGTGTGTGTGTGTGTGAGTGTGTGTGTGTGAGTATGTGTGAGTGTGTGTGTGTGAGAGTGAGTGTTTGTGTGAGTGTGTATGTGTGTGAATGTGTATATGTGTGTGTGAGTGTGTTTGTGAATGTGTGTATGTGTGTGAGTGTGTGTGAGTGTGTGTGAGTGTGTGTGTGTGTGAGTGTGAGTGTGTGTGTGAGTGTGCATGTATGTGTGTGTGTGTGAGTGTGCATGTGCATGCATGCATGGTAGGTGTGGGGGAGACATGACAAAGATTTGTGGTATGGCTGGTGCTTTCTTGTCTATGTCAAGAGTTGTAGGAGACAGAGAAGACCGGTGGACAACAGAGAAAGGAAAAACTGAAGGAGGAAACAGGTGGGTCTCTTGGCTGGTCTAGCTGTTTAAATTGGGCGGAGATGGTCAGCATGCTGTCTAGGTATACGTTGCTGACTAGAATCTTGAGATGCTCAGATGCCTAGGTCACCCTTTCATCATCCTTTTTGAGGCCCGAAAGCCTTGTTTTGTGAAACTCTCACCTGAAATTTTCAAATCTGTTTATCTGTATCAGGTTCTTTCCCTCTACCTATGAAGTCCTTGAGCCCCATCCTTCTGTTCTACTTTTTTAAATCAGCATTTCTCTGGTGCTAGATCCTAGGGTGTTTAAGAGGCATCTAGACTACACTGTAGATGAGAGGAAGGTGTGCTCTGAGCCCTGTGAGCACACCAACTCTTCAAACCACCATACCATGCTCTGCCCCGTGCTCCCTGTTGCCTGGTGTCTCTTAGGCCAACTGTTAGAGCCACCAAATTTAGGAAGGGACACACCTTAGAGGAAGGGAGGAAGTGTAAGTCTGTCATTTCCATTCATGAACTTGACAAGATTTTATCAGTGCACACCACGTCCCGGTGCACCTCGAGCAAGCAGAGACTCAGGGATTCGATATGACAGCCATGATCACAGCTGTCAGAGAGCTTGAATCCTTCTGGGATAAACAAATGACAAACTTGTAAAAGGATAAATACAGAAAGTAATTATGAGCAGGAAACTCAAAATTGCAGTTTTCTCTCCTTGCACTGGGTGGTGACTACGAGAGCTTAGCCTGGTGCAAATAGTTTGCTTTTTGGGGTCTTTAGCTAAAAACCTAACTTCATCACTCTAAATGATAATACTCCTATTGGGGAATAATTTTAAGTTTTTGGAAAAGTACTAAAGAGTACAAAGCATCTCTGTGGATGTTTAGTCCCATTTTCCCAAACATTAGCAACTTACTTAATTGTGATGTTTGGCTAATACTGAGAGATTACACTTGGTAATGGGTTAGAGTAAAACTGAATAATTGTATCATTCAGTAATTTGCGTTTCACCAAAATTTTCTACTATTGACTTCCAATTATAGATTTAAAGAGATTTTACTGTCATCCCACCAGTCAGGGTTTTTTTTTTTTTTTTTTTTTTTTTTTTTTTTTTTTTTGTTACATTTATTCTAGCGTTCTTTTGATGTTTAAAGACCCCCTGTGCCCATGAGTTCATTTAATGGACAGATACAGAAACAGACACAGGTCAAAGTACAGCCTGCCTGAGGTATCTGCATACAGATGTACAAAGAGGATCAAAGACATCCTCAGGAAGGTGGACGGATACCCACCACAGCCGCAGCTGCTGATGTCAGACAAGCCTTTTGCATTTTTCAATTCTTCTCTCCCGAGCGTCGGGAGCAGGCTCTGTGTCTCATAGAAGCCTTTCTCCAAATTAAATTCTTTAAACACAATGGGACCAGGAATGCAGCATTCATAAATTACCTATGAGGGTCTATAAACATCAGATTGCTTTTTTTTCTAAATTTAATTGCCCTTTTTAATATTTAATTCAAAGGCAGGGCTGGGAGAGAGTCAAGAAGGAGGTACACCAGCTTTCTTCAGGATAGCTTCCTGTCTGTCAAATGGACAGTCCACCCAGAAAGATTAACCCAGATCCCCCCAAAGAAATCTGTGTCAAACTGACGCTGAGTTGCTCTGGCATCAGGGAAGAATCTTGACATGACAAGATTAACTCTTTCGATGCTGATGCCCAGAGTCTCTGGAAGAAAGACTTTGAAAGGTTTGCTTGTGCACAGCTCAGCAGACTGTCCAACAGCACAGACTTTTCCATGGGAGCCTTTAACCAGGAGCAAGTTGAGGAGGTGCTTTGAGGAATTTCCCACGGGACTGCACTGTATCACTGCTGTTTCCTCCGGCTGAGAGCACATCGTGAATTTGCCAGATGAAAAGCTCCTACTGATGGGTCAGAGGCCATGCTGTTTGTAGTAGCTGCGTGACCTGACTCCTCACCAACCATGGGATGAGTTACCCAGGGCCCAGGACCTGTGCAGACACTTTTACATTATGCTTACACACTTCTGTACCTGTATAAATGCTTAGATCTTAATTAATCCCAGGGGATTTTATCCCCTTCCCGTATGACCTCTCCTCTTGGGAAACTACTGTCCCCAGCTTCAGTTCTTGTCTGATGTCTGATCGGTTCATTTCTCTGACAATCTTTAGGAGCAAAATTAGTGGTACGGACTACTTGTCACTAAATAAAGGCTCAACAAACATGAAATAAGGGGGTGTGAAGCCAAGATGTGCAAAGAAGGGGACTCAGCCTGGGGGATCATATAGAACCACCGAAAATGTTTTCTTTGGCCATCGTCACAATGAATGGCTTTTAATGAATCACGTATTAGCCAACACACTTTAGATTGTTTGTCTTTCCCAACTTCTCTGTACCCACTATACTTCATACGTTTGCCTCACATTAGTGAGCTGAGCGGTGGTTTCTTAAACTTCATATTGAGGTCTGAATTATTGTGAATGTGACCTTAAGTGGAAGATGAACCTTAACAGATTTAACCTGGCTAATGCTATCACGTTGTGATGATTTGGATTTAGACTGATCACTAAATCTAGCATTAGGTATTTTAATGAGGGGGAGGCAGAAGGAAATCTGAGAGCTGCAGATGGAAGGTCATGCGAAGGTCAACAGTGGCTTTGTAATGCCACTGTCCTTAACCAGAAGCTAGAGAAGGTAAGGACAGCTTCTTTTCTGGAGAGCCTGGTTAGGCTTGTGACCCTACACAGACCTGGATTTTCAGATTTGACTTCCAGAACAGTCAGAGAGTGAACTGTTGTCTTAAGTTTTCATTTCTTCTAATATGCTGTCCCGTTGAACAATAACAGCTGTGTGTATTGTTTGCAGTTTAGGCTTTGTGTGTCCATAGGGGTGTGTGTGTGTGTGTGTGTGTGTGTGTGTATGTGTGTGTGTGTGTGTGTGTGTGTGTGTGTGTGTGTGTATGTGTGTGTGTGTGTGTGTGTGTGTGTGTGTGTGTATGTGTGTGTGTGTGTGTGTGTGTATGTGTGTGTGTGTGTGTGTGTGTGTGTGTGTGTATGTGTGTGTGTGTGTGTGTGTGTGTGTGTGTATGTGTGTGTGTGTGTGTGTGTGTGTGTATGTGTGTGTGTGTGTGTGTGTGTGTGTGTGTATGTGTGTGTGTGTGTGTGTGTGTATGTGTGTGTGTGTGTGTGTGTGTGTGTGTGTGAGAGAGAGAGAGAGAGAGAGAGAGAGAGAGAGAATTTGTAGAGACTTGACTTGATATGCATTTATTGGTGTTTTAAGGATATTTTATGTTGAAATTATTTTTTGTTTGAGTCAAGATCTCATAAAACCCAGGCTGGCCTCCAGATTGCTATGCAGTAAAGATGACCTTAAACTCATGGTCATCCTCCTGCTTCTGCCTTGGCAAGTACTGAGATCATGGTTGTGTCCCACCATGCCCAGCTCTGGTCCCCTATGACCTCTTTAACTGCTTTGGGTTTTGGCCTCATCTGGATTGTTTTGGGCCTTGCTATTTTTATCTGCTTAACATCCCCTCTACTTTCATCTCCTGATCAAAGATACCATGCTGATAATATCAATTAATTTTAGAGTAATTAATTATGCAACCACAATTATTTTGAACCCTACCACATGGGACAAAATCGCTAGGAACTATCGATACAGTGTAAGCAAGATCTGATATTGTCAGTCCCTTGAGCTTATCTTCTATAGAAGGTGTGACAGACTTAGGGGCACCCTACATGGGCTCCTCTGAGGAAGGACATTGTGTTTATTAGCCAAAGACCCTACTCAGAGTCTGCCCTGGCTGCGCAGCTAGATGCCTTACAACAGATCAGTTCTTTCCTAAAGAAGCTTGATCTTCTCAAGCACTAAGAGACAGAGAAAGAAATGGAGATGATGAGGATGATGATGACAGTGATGGTGATGATGATGGAGATGATGATTAAGATGAAGGATGAAAGAGATCATAGAGATGATTGAGATGATGAAAGTGATGATGATGATGATGATGATGATGATGACAGAGATAATGATGATGGAGATGATGGAGATTATGGAGGAGTCAGCCATAAAATACATGTTTGTGTGTGTATTAGTTTCAGAATCCCCTAAAGAGCTGTCTGAGAATTTTTGGCCTATTTGTCACCATCTTTTTTCTTCCTCACCCAGGCTTGTGACCTTTCCCGATGCTCGACAGGTACTGACACCAACCCACTCTGCATGAAGTCGTACTCCTCGTATTCCATCTTAGCTTCCGTCCTCAGGAAAACCATGCTGGACAGTGGTTCATGGGATTAGAATAATGGTAGGCATGCACTGTGGCAGTGGGACTGCTTAAGTATGTCAGAAGAACATTTGTTGAAGTCTCATGCTTCACGGAGTGCGTGGAGACTGTCTCTCTCTATTCCTTGGATGGTTGTTGTAGAAATTATTTAATCCCAACCCAGAGTTTCTACCCTGCCTTGACCATTTAGTGCCTGGATAAAAGACACACACACAACCTTTATCTTTACAATAAGCCTTAAACATCACAAGAGCTAGCCAGCTACCTATCCTGTAAACTATCAGAATCTACGTTCCTATCCATAAACCCAAGTTATTACTACTTACTGTGCTTCATCTGGGATGCTCTTAACTTCAATTTAACAGGCTTCATGGCCACCTTATCTTGACTCCTAACCCATAGCAGCATCTCCCTCCTCTTCCTCCTACATTTGCTGCTTTTCCTCAGGGTTGTCCTCTGACCCCAAGCTTGGGAAACATAAACCTCTCCCATGTCTCTTCTATCCAGCTATTGAGTGCTGTTATCTTTATTTACCAATCAGAAATAATTGGGGGAAGGGTCTATGTGCAGTCCCCAGGTCTTGGGTTCCCAATAGATGGTGGCTTAAATCCTCAAAAGATGGTGGCTTAAATGTACAGCTCAACTCTTTCCTTTTACTTCTGAACACACTCATCTTAAGGTATACAGATGGAATTACATGTTGAGCCAAATTTACTCCATTGAGTAAATTTGAACAGGCCAAAGGGTGCATATGAAAATATGGAAAAATAGAGCCGTACCATGGAAAAGGACAGATGGTTTGAAACAGAAGATTATGTGTCCATGTTTGGCAGAAGGTCTTTCTACCATTTCTCCTACCTGATCCTCTGCCTCCTGCTGTAGTTTCGCCATTCTTACATCTGTGGAATTAACAGTACAGCAATACCATGTCAAACTCAGTCCTTTTCTTGCCTCTGTATTTCACTCTTCAGCCTTTTGACTACTTACGGTCTGTTGATCACATGAGCATATCCCCCTGAGAAACCAGAACATTGCACCATTCAGTCAACATCTGCACACTTGATGCTGGTAAATCACAATGCTTCTATTAAACAGAAACTGGTATTGGATGCACAGGAGCAGCAGCTGACTGTGCTGTCCACTCTTAATGCTCCCCCCTGTCAATGTCACCGCACAATGGCACGGCAGTGTTCATTTCTCTCTCCTTTATGTATTTATCAACAGAATAATTATTACAAATCACATCGTCATGAATTGACAAGCCCTGGTTCAAAATCCAAATCTAGCCCTCCAAATGTTTGTATAAATAGTTTTTTTTTTTTTTTTTGGAAACTATACCTGTTCATATGCATTGCATTTTTTACTTCGTGTTATGCATTCAATATGGTTTCCTGGCTTGTGTGCCTAGTTCTGAGTATAGATGATGCCCCCTTCATTTAGTCCTCAAAAGTTTCCAGCAGCATTTTTGCTTAGCTTAAATTTAATTTGGGAAACATTTGCATTCCTTTCATAGCAACAAAAGCAGCCCCCTTTCTTTTTGCTACTTTAAATATTGATATGCACTGTGATTCTGTCAATAGCTCAGAATAATAGACCTATCCAGGTTTCTTTTAAATGCTATTTCTTACTTAAATCAATAGTGTGTGTGTGTGTGTGTGTGTGTGTGTGTGTGTGTTGTCATAAGTGAACATGTGTGTATGCATAAAGAAGCCAGAGGTCAATCTTTATGTCCTTTCTCAGGACATAAATCTGCATTTTGATCAGTTGGGGTTTTCTGTGATAGTTTTCACTTGTTGTAAGGAGAAGTTTCCTTGATGAGGGGTGAGGACGATGCTTCTCTGTGAGTACAAGGACAAATATTTAGAATGTAGTTGGGGATTATGCTGGCTTAGTAAAGTGGTGGTTGGAAGTTCTCATCCAAGATTCATGACTTCACAGGCCCTGGGTAGTTGGCTAGGTCTGCAGCATCCGGAATGATTTCTCTCTTGTTGAGTGGTTCTTAAATGTAATTAGAGAGCTGTTGGTTACTGTTAAGGTGTGTGTGTGTCAACTACTGCACTGTTAGGGTCCTGGTGCTTTGCTGGTCATTGTCATACTTTGAGTATCATCTCTGAGCATGACTTTTGGCTTCTTTCCTCTTTTGGAAGAGTGCCTGGCACCTCTTGGTACCATGAAAGCCAGTCCGCACGAAGGAGGCTTTCCCGTCAGAAACTATGATATTTACAAACAGCTATGATAACTGCTCCATTTTGTTTATAACCACACACGGATGCCATCCATGTGCATTCAGTGTACAAATGCACAGGCAGAGCCTTATGTGAGTCTATCATATTAATCCAACTGCTCAGGTCTAATTGTGCCTTGGGCCCGACTCTCTCCAAATGAGAAGACAGTGTCACTTGGATGAGAGGAAGGCAACACAAGGTCCTTTCCCTTTGAAATTAGGCTGACGGGGAGCTCAGCTCATTTAAACCTCACCCTTTCTCCTGTTTCTATGTATCACTGATATGTTGAAGTTCTCAGCTGGCAATGGATAAAATAGTTGATCACAAATGAATTGGATATCAATTAATTTCTAAAGCAAACCTAATGGGCATTTAAGAAGAGAATTTAATGTCTCATTTACTCTCTAGAGCTATCTTGTTAAATGCCAATTAAGTATCTAAATATTTCCTACAAGCTTAATGAATTATAATAAATGATAAGAGGTTGCCACTTATTCCTAAGAATCTTGTACATTAGGCTTCCAGAGCAATAATAGTAGATTTTTTTTCTTGTCCTATTTATGATATATATACATATATTCATATATATATATGCTAGAGATGTTCTTAATTACCATTAGTTATTTAACAATAAGAATAAAATTCACTATCAATTATGAATATCAAAAATATTAAAATAAATATACCTAGAAACATGTGAGTAACAGAATTATTTTACTTTAAAATAAGATGGGCAGTGTTAAAATATTACCTATGAAATCATTTCTAAATACAAGGACAGTGAATATATTTATAGACTTGTACATGAACCAATGGGTATTTGGTTGTTGTTGGCTTGGGTCACAGAAACCTAAAGCCTGGTTGGCTAGGAACTGCATCTCAAGAAGCACAATGGGAAAGGTAGACAGGACCTGGCCTGGTCTGGCCTTCAGCATCATTTAAGCCCTTCTGGTAGAAGGCACTAATCTCAGGTCTCAGTCTTCAGGCTTTGACACTTAACAGTATTCCACAGGGCTGATCAGGTTAGAAGAGCACCGGGC
This sequence comes from Micromys minutus, assembly GCF_963924665.1. Classification (NCBI taxonomy): domain Eukaryota; kingdom Metazoa; phylum Chordata; class Mammalia; order Rodentia; family Muridae; genus Micromys; species Micromys minutus. The sequence goes on along the minus strand of NC_137980.1, from coordinate 48,280,092 downwards.
AGCATGGATTGCTAGTTAATGTCAAAAACAGGTTTCAGTCCATAGCAAGAGATGCAGATAGCAATCGGACAGTGCCTGGAAGTGGCGTCTGGTGTTCGTGGGCAGAGGCAGGACACAGAAGCCAGATCTGAGCAGTGAAACGTTTCTGAGAAGTGACATTTAGATCAGGCCTGGCCTGATGGAAACCGCTGTGCACACAAAGGAACTCTTCATGAAGTGCATTCTGGAGTCAAGCAGCCTGGAACTTGAGGCTCTGCTCACCACATATGTGCCTATGAGTTTAGGGAAATCATAACTCCAGAATCTCAGTTTCTCTGTCTATGAAATGGGAAGAGTACAGCCTTCTGAAGTTCCTTAGGAAGATTGGCGAAGAATGGATGTGCAGGTGTAGAACACATGCTTAGCAAGCGCACGAGGACTTGGGTTTAGGTCTCAGCACCTCTGAAAGAGAAAGAGGAGGGAAAGAGATAGAGATAGTGATAGAGATAGATAGATAGATAGATAGATAGATAGATAGATAGATAGATAGATAGATAGATCGAGAGAGAGAGAGAGAGAGAGAGAGAGAGAGAGAGAGAGAGACAGAGAGAGACAGAGACAGAGAAGAGAGATTGTGTAAAGCACAAAATATAGCTCCCAACCAGCACATACCCAGTATATACTGTTTTAATTAGAGTGAAATAAAAATAATAATGATGATGATGATAACAGTAATAACAATCACACCAATGATGAGGTCACTCTATTTCTGTCTCCAAGCTGAGAATTATGTATTTGATGATTTCTTCTTCCTAGTGGAAGTTAGTTCAGTTACATTTTCCTGAAAGATACAGAAGCCCCGTGCACAGGCTCTCTGTGCTTTCTCTGTTGATGTAGCTGCCTCATAAAACCTCCCCATCATGAGCCTGAAAGAAAAATATATGTGTGTGTATGTGTGTGTGTATGTGTTTGTGTGTGTGTATGTGTTTGTGTGTGTGTATGTGTTTGTGTGTGTGTTGAAGGAACTTCTCAGTGATTAGCCTGGCAAGAACTACTTCTCAAATACTTTCCCCCTTCAATCTCTTGATCCAAACACACATTATAAGGCCAGGAGGCCTCCCTTGGCTGGGGATGGGGATTGCAAATACCTCCTTGGTTTCCAAGGACAGCTCTGCTCTTCAATGAGGCCATTCATCCCAGCCTCACACAATTACTGTCGCTTACACAAACAGTTATGGGGCATTCAGATGACAAATGTGAGGCAGCCATTCAAGACACGTTTTTGAGAAATATTTTTATTACAGGAAAATGCTCATGATGTAGCATTTTAAAAGGTGGGGGAAACAGGAAGTGGATCAGAAGCAGCAGGGACAATTAGGAGTGGAAGAATACCTCCTTCCTCCCACCTTAAGGTTTGCCCCAGCAAAACAGCATTCTGGGGGAAAACAAGACAGAGATACAACAGATTCCAAAGGAATTGACCAGCAGCATGCACTTGCATAAAGGTGCATAAAAACATTTGGATATCAGGAGAGGAGTTTTGATGATCATCATACATGGAAAATTCCTAAAAATCCTGCAGTAACTTTCCCCCAAAGCCAAACTACCCCCCAGTATTTGGCTGATCTGTTCCTTCCTCTGATCTTTGTCGGTGCCCAAAAGTCCTCTAACTGATGCCTCTTGCTTCCTGCTTGCTGTATCTCTCTATCCTTCCTCACCTCTGTCTCTATCTCTTCTTCTCCATGCATCTCCCAATGTGTGAGAAAATAAGCCCATGAACCCCAAAGTCTGTGTCTGAAGCCTGCCAGTAAAATCTTCCACTGTATGATTCACCTCATGGGTAAATATCTTAGTCTCTTGGTGTCTCTGTTCAAAGCCCAGAAAATGGGGATATTAGTGATGTCATCTCAGATCAAATGATGAGCTTATCGGAATCACGTAGCATATTGTAAATATTGGCCATTATTTTTATTGCCCTTCTGTGGGCTCACTAACCTTCTCTTGGCTTCTTCAAATTCCATTCTGCCCACAGTGATAGTGTTTCTTGCAATAAGAGAGAGAGGAGGGATTGTTTGCAGATAATTGAAACTTAGCTCACATTTAAATCTCGTCATACTGCATAGGACAATCTCTGAAGAGAAATACCGTGACAGATTAAGCAATGACCCCTCGCAAAAGGTTACATCCGAATCCAAGGACACTGTGGCCATGCTTCTTTAAAAGACAGGAAACAATATGTTAAGGACCTTAGGATGGTGGATGCAGTGTCATCTGAAGTCCTCCTAAATGGGGAAAAATGAGATGTGGCAGAGAAATGACTCAAAGTTGGGGTGATGCCTAGTAGTAAGGAATCCGGAGACAAGGATCATGGGAAGACCACAGAAGTTGGAGAAAATTAGCTGGGTTCTTCCTGAGGCATACAGAAGGATCTAAGCCCCACTAGTACCTTAACTATTGACTTTTAGGTCCATTTTTAGACTTATGGTCTTCACAATTGTAATACAACAGGTTGATTTATGGTAATTTGTTAGAGCAACAGCAGTTAATTAATGAAACAAAAACAAACAAAAAAAATCATACTGACCAGAGTGGATTCATGAGAGACTTTAACTTTATTCTTTTTAAAGCTATCTTTGATTCCTAAAATAAAGACCAACAGCAAGTGTCTACTGTGAGCTGGCCCTGGTCTTATGCTGCTGTAGAAGGCACGTAAACACGCGGATTGGAGTCGCTCGCATACACGGCTATTGACCACTTTTGAGCTTAGTTTCTGGTTAGTCCTTCACTTCTACCATCTTCTTAGTCTAAAACGTCTCCGTTTCCATTTCTTTGCATCTGTTTTTATTAAATTTACTGTATCTACTAAAAAAAAAGAGTAGGAATCGCTTCTTGGTTTTTTTGGCTAAGATTAAGTGTAAAAGATGTAGGAATCTTGTTAAAATACAGATACTCTTGACATCATTAGCCATCAAGAAAATGCCCAAAGCTCAAGTTACCATTGTACATTGTATAATCATATAAATTGAAGCATATGATACCAAATGCTGGGTTGTAGGTCAACTTGAACTCACATTCTCCTGGTTAGGATGTAGAATAGTAAAGCCATTTTGGGAAAACTGGTGACAGTTTACTTTAAAAAGTTAAGCATGTGCATAGCATCTGGTGTGGGTATTCCATATGGAAATGCCTCCCTCCCGATGAAATATGTCTTTACAAAGACTCTGACGTGAATGTGCTCAGGCAGTACATCCACAGTAGTTAAAGTCTGGAAGCTCACAATATAACCACCAAATGGTAGCTGCAGAGGTATCTGGTCACAGTGGAAGAGCAGTCAACGACCAAAAGAATCTTAGCTGAGGTTGTTGCTCAGTGCTAACAGGGGCAAAGGCCCTGGGCTGACAATCCAGAACTGAAAAAATAGTAATATAGAGAGACAGTAAACAGAAAGATGGCTTTCTGATGAGGACGGAGAGAAGGAAAGACTGCAAAGAGGAACAAGGTATGTCTGTCATGCTGGTTTCGTGGATGTCCTGGTATCATAGATGTGCTGGTTTCATGGATGTGCTGTTTGACTTTTATGAACTTGATGGAAACCTAGGCATATCTGAGAAGGAGTCTTAATTGAGAAAATGCCTCTGTAAGATGAGCCTGCATGCGGGAGTGTGGAATACTTCCTTGGTTAATGACTGCTGTGGAAAGACCAAGCCCCACTCCTGGCCAGTGCGCCCTGAAGTACTTAAGAAGCTTCTTGAGCAAGCCATGGAGAATAAGCCAGCAAGCACGGCTGCTGGTTGAGTTTTTATTCTCAGATTCCTTTCCTGCTTGAATTCTTTTTATTTTAAGCTGGAAAATAACTTCATTTGTTCTAAGGCATCGGTCAGAGTCTCTTTTGAACTTCTGGAACTGCTTCTTGGTGCCGGCAGCCTTGGTGACCTTGAACATGAACAGTCTTGCTCAGGAGCCTGCACACTCCAACAATGACAATGTTGCCGATCTGGACAGGGGACAGGTGCACAGACGTGTTCTTGTGACACTTCTCAAAGCGGTTGTATTTCCGGATGGAAAGGAGATAGTCCCCGTGGATGACAATGGGCCTATGCATCTTCATCTTCGTCATGACACCGGACAGGATGTGCCCTCTGATGGAGACATGACCAGTGAAGGAGCATTTCTCGTCTGTGTAGGTGCCCTCAATGGACTCTTTGGGCATCTCAAAGCCTTGACCGATGTCTTCATAGTACTGAGGAAGTTTTTCCTTGCCGGTTTCTCCCAGCAAAAACATGCTTCTTGTTTTAAAAGACTGTAGGCTGCTTTTGATAAGCACGCTCCGTCTGAATGTCCGCCATCTTCCAGGCAGCTTGAGGAAAGGAGAGGCAGGCACACTCCCAGCTTCCTTATTCACTTCTCGAGTTGAATTCTTGTACTTAATTCCCTCAGTGATGGAGAACGGTCTGAAAATTGAAAGCTGAAGTAAACCCTTTCTTCCCCAAATTACTTTGGTCATAATATTTTATCACAGCAATGGAACCCTTAGTGAAGACAGATGATGATCAAAATCCATCAACATATGTTCCTTAAATGTATGTGTTTTTTTCTTCTTTCTTTCTTTCTTTTGGCTCTAAAATCTGATCAGGCAGAAGTGTCTGCATGAATACTCACTTGTTAGATCGATGGTCCACAGACAACATGCTAAGAACTACAGCTCCAAATGCCCTGTCTTCACTTTCTCCACTTGTAGAAAATGGATCTCTGTTCTGATTTGCCAAGAAAGAAAAGTTCCTCCAAAAGGAACTCTCTCTGATGTATGCACCCACATGACCTCTCGGAGATACGGCATACACTTGTGCAATGTCTTGAACCCATGCATGGCAACATGTTTGAAAGTATTTTTGTTGTATTTGTGGTGACCTTACCAGTGTAACTACTCATGTCCCATTCATCATATTGGCTTAATCTTTACCGGGAAATACCCATGAGCCTTCCTTAGGACTGTCATACTTTAAAGCTTTAACCAGATTCATAGCTTTTGCTTAACACATTTGTTTCTGGGTGTGCTTGCATGGAAGTAAACTTGAGAGGGAAACACAGACTGTGATGAATCCTTTTGGACATATTAAATATTTAAAGTGATCTAAAACCCTCCTACCCACCTCAGTAACCTGTGGATTGCCCCATTCTCTTCCTATGAGATGTTTTTCTGTGCCCTGGATAGCTTTGGGTTTTTCTACAGGATGCAATGTGTCCCTGTAGGAACTGACCCTTCGATGTTGGTCTGAATCCATTAGAGATCTCCACTTGCTGAATCCTGCTGTAGAGAACAACCTTCCCCCAGGAAAGAGTTTCTGGGAAGTAACCAGATCTCTCTGTGGTAGCAAATGTGTGAATTTCTATCAATCTGATAGAGGCCATGTCCAATCCAAACCTGTGTCTCAACTTGTTTAATTAACTTGTCCATAGTTAAGTAGCTAAAGTCGTAGATGCCAAGTAAGTTTTTAATTTTTGGTGGATGAAACAAAACAAACAAGTAAGCAAACAAACAAATGAGCAGAGTAAAGGAAAATGCTGACGTGGCTGTCACAATGAGCCTTTTATGTATGTTTATGAGTTGTCCTTTTTATCTCAAGAACTCCTTAAGAGATGGGCAAAGTATCAGGAAGAGAGCTCCCAACTTCCAGTCTTTCTGTCTGCATGTAAAGAAACTCATATCATTGAGGAAGGCTCTCCCAGACATGGCCATGTGCATAAGGTGTGCATTGGTTGCTCTAGCCATTTTCTCTGGTGGTTATGAATTTCCCAGATGCATGTGAACAGAGAACTCAAGAATTGCAGTTTCCCATATGTTACTCAGTCCTTAACTGTTCTGTGGGGCCCGAAGAACAGTCTACTACAGCGTATGTTTAGTTCCAAGTAAGGGCCTTTATGAATCATGTAGCCAGGAAAAGGAAAAGAAGGACTAGCAAGGACCGAGTTGCTAAGAACAGCAGAGAGATAGCAAACTGGCACAAAATCAGGTATTTGCAACATCCAGCAGAGAATACTGGGGCAGCTTGATTCGGGGAGCAAACAAATTAGGGTCTTATAATTAGCTAGCAGAAACCAACTGGGACATTCCCATTGGGACAGACAGCTGGCATTCTTGACTGAGAACTTTTTCTCCCGTGTGAGCCTCTAGCTTCTCTTTTCCACTACAGTTACTTTAATATCATTGAATAACCAATACTTACCTCTGTTAAAAATGGTTTAGTTTTTTAGCTGTTCTCATGAATGCAATATTTTAGACCCCCATTAGCTGTTTGCTGTTAATTGTTTTTCCCTGCCAGGGAGTGGAGGAGCCAGCCTGCTCTAGGACAAGGACCAGCCTGTTCCCAGAAGCCAGCCTGCTCTAAGATAAGGTACTTTGGAAGACACATGAAACATCAGAGGCTGCTTCTAACACACTTAACCAGCTTAGGACAGTTGATGCATGCTACATTCATGTACTAAGGAGGTGTTTGATTTCTTACAAAAGAATACATTTAAACACAGACCTTTGAATCTGGCAGACGTTGAGATGCGAAGATGACTAACTCCTGACTAGTTCAGAGGCAGAACACTGGAGTTAGTCTTCCTTCGTGTGTCAAACACAACTTTGTCTCCATCTTCAGGTCTGGAGCAAAAACTAAAAAGGAAAACCACAGTTACCTGGCTAAATGGCTTTCTAACTGTCTCTCCCTCTGCAGAGCTCTGTGACTTTATGAAGCGAACAACAACAAAACTCCTCTAAAGCTGAACCACCGTGAAATAACCCAGGGCTTGAACTTGTCGCACGATGTTGCTTTAAATTTTAATGCAAGCTCGGGAATAGATTTGTGTACAGCAAGGTAAAGCAAAGGCCATGAAATATTGATTCTGTACATTTTCTTATGCATTTTTATTCTCCAATTTAGTAAATTTTTCATCTTGCCTGCACTTAGAGGTTGCATATGAAGTCGTTACTACCAATTGTATTAGCTGTTGTAAATAAATAATCCTCGCCAGAGCTGTGTGCCTGACAGGAGGTGGACAGGTCTGGTCTGCTCTCAGCACTAGCTTCTGACAGCCCGGGCTGGGAAGGATGAAAAGAAATGGCAGTGATTTTCCTAACAGCAAAGCAGCAGACACTCTCCAAAGCAAGAAGGGTTTGCCTTGCTTTGTAGAAGACTGGTGTTTCAGCAGAAACAAGTCCAGCACTCTGACATTTGCCCATTTGGATCTTAGAGGAAACAAATAGATTAAAACAACAACAACAGCAACATTCCTCAAGACATCAGGATAGATGGTTGTAACATGAACAATACTTGGTAATGTCTTCCTGTCACAGTCCTCTTTTAGAGGAAATAAAAGTGTCATTAATGCTTTTGCCACTGGAGCCAGCCGAATCCATGTGTGTGCATAGGAATCATATTGTGTCAGTCACAAGAAAACATAACAGGCATTTCTCACAGCATTCATCTGTCTGCCTTCACCTTTCTCCTGGAAGAAACACCTACCCCAGTCTTCAACATCTAACTAGCAGTCAAGTCCAAGAGCAAGGCAGACACAGGCTCTGATGTCAACAGTCAGTTCTAACCAATGACCCATGAACAGGACACATGATTCTGTAGGCTGTAGAGGTCGTTCCATTCTCTGTCAGGATTTTTTTTTCTCATGCATTAGTTCTCTGTGGTTTTCACGAGGTCATCTATGTATCTAGATCCCCGGCGAGACTGACCAACAACTCCCAAGGACATTTCCACTGTGTTCCAAGCCTCTTGTTTCTATAGTCAGAGTATATAGATGGGGAGCTGTAATAAGATCCAGCTGAGTGAGTAGCTTTGGGGAAAAGAAAGCATCACTTTGCTTTATTGTACCAGCATCTTGTCATCACATAAGATGAGCAATAGGTTCCCTTTCTTCAACTCTTTTCTGTGCTTCATATTTTGTTAGATTTATATGTGTTTGTTGTTGTAAGGAATTTTTAAGCCACCCTGAGAAGAAAGATTAGTTTGAGGACTGGTCTCCAACACCTTTACTGGGCAAGAGAGAGAGAACACAGGAGGAAAATAAGAAACTCAGTCATTTGTCACCTTAGGTTCTAGTTTGACAAACGTCTGAATAGGCATTAGCTCTTAACAGCACCGGTGGTCTTCTCTTCTGCCTTTAAATACTGAAACTCTTTTTTATACTATTTTTATTGATTGTTTTGGAATTTAACATCATGAGCTTAGTCACACTCACTTCCTAGTCCTCCCAGGTTCCCCATCCCCACATGTGTGACCTCTCCCAAAAAAGAATTCAAAAACAAACAAACAAAACAAAACAAGTTTAATGTGGGTTGTTCATATACTTTTGGGAGCATGGTCAAACTCCAAGTCCCTTAAAGAAAACTAGATACCTAACTTACAGCAAAAAATAAAATCAATTCCGTAAAAAAGATTTAAGTTTGTGTGTATGTATGTCTGTGAGTATGTGTGTATAAGTGTGTTTATGTGTTGTGTGTGTGAATATAGTATGTGTTTGTGTGTAAAAAAGTACATGTGATGTTTATGCATGTTTGTACATGTATGAGTGCATATGGAATATGTGTATTGTGTGTGTGTGTGTGTGTGTGTGTGTGTTAAATGTTAGAATTTGGTTGCCCATATAGCTTGGTGGCCCATGTGTAGGTCAGAACACAATTTCTGACCTCAGTCTTACCTCCTATCTTTTTTGAGGCATGTCTCTTGTTCCCCATTATGTACATGTCTTAGTCAGGGTTTCTATTCCTGTACAAAACATCATGAAGAAAAAGCAAGCTGGGAGGAAACAGTTTATTCAGCTTATAAATTCCACATTGATGTTCATCACCAAAGTCAGGACTGGAACTCAAGCAGGTCAGGAAGCAGGAGCTGATGCAGAGGCCATGGAGGGATGTTACTTACTGCCTTGCTTCTCCTGGCTTGTTCAGCCTGCTTTCTTATAGAACCCAGGTCTACCAACCCAGAAATGGCACCATCCACAATGGACTGGGCCCTCCCACCTTGATCACTATTTGAGAAAATGCCTTACAGTTGCATCTCATGGAGGCATTTCCTCAACTGAGGCTCCTTTCTCTGTGATATCTCCAGCTTCTATCAAGTTAACACAAAACCAGCCAGTACAGTACAGGACCAGGCTAATGAGCCCTTGTACTTTAGGAGAGCTTTCTTGCTTGGTCTTCACTAGAGAGCTGAGATTACACATTGTTCTTTATGTGAATTCTAAACCCAGATCTCCATGTTATACAACAAGCGATTTTTACCCACTGAGCCATTTCTCCAGCAAGTCCTTCAAGGCTTTTGTGACACTTGTGCCCTCAGGCAGTTCTACAAACTGGGCAATGTAGGGGTTCTTCTGATGTTAAGGTCCTATTTCTCAGCTGGTTCTTGATCAATCAATAAAGATGTCAAGGGCTAATAGCTGGGCAGAATGAAAGAAGCATGTCTGAGTCTTCTGGGCCCCATGGGTAGGCTAAGAGATACAAGAAGAGAAGGGGGTATTTTCACCATGCTTCTTAGGAAGAAAATGTGATCAGCTATGTGAGATCTTGGGTGGAGCAGCCACGGGTTACCTCCCCAGGTGGGAGATTAGAAATGCAACTAATTTTAGAGGGCAGTTTTGGCTTGTTAAACACAGGGAAGGTAACTAAGAAACTAAAGTTGAGGGCAGATTTAGGGTGCTGAGCTAAGAGTAATAGAAGCACCTAGCAATTGAGTCAATAAGGCAGGTTAAAAAGTAAACTATTGTGTGTGTGTGTATGTGTGTGTGTGTGTGTGTGTGTGTGTGTGTGTGTGTGTGATTTGCCCATGAATCTGAGGGAACCTGGGTGGGTGGGGCTGGTAGCATGGTCCTCCTGGAGCTTAAAGAGGGGTAACAAAAACTTCATACTACAGAGGAATTTTCTAACAACCATACATATTATTGACTTAGTCCTTGTGCATGATACAGACCCTCATGCAGGTAACTGGCATAAACCAAACTCCAGCAGAGTGTGTCTAATGAAGCCAGCTGCCAGATGTTTGGGTCATATATATATTCATGCAAACATGAACATTCATCTCATTGTCAAAGGCCACCCCTTCTTAGAAAAAGTCCCACATAAAAACTAGCCAAGTATTGAAGTAGGCAGGGAAGGATTAAAACCCAGGGTTTGTCCATTCCAATTAGGAAAGGTGGAAGAAGCTTTGGTAGGCATAATGCAGGAGTCTCAGGTTGAAGAAAATACCAATAGTTCCTTCCAGTATCTTTTCTAAGAGACTTACTGTGTGGAGAAAAGTACATGGTTTTTTTTTTTTTTTTTTTTTTTTTAATTTGGAAGTGTCAAAACTGAATGGAAGGAGGTGTAGTAAGAGAACAATCTGATATGTTTCTCTTAATATCTTAGGGTTTCCATTGCTGTGAAGAGATACCATGACCAAGGCAACTCTTATAAGGGATAATGTTTAATTGGGGCTGGTCTATAGATTCAGAGGTTCAGCCCATTATCATCATGAAAGGAAGCATAGCAGAGTCTAGGAAGACACAGTGCTGGAGAAGGAGCCAAGACTTCTACATCTTAATCTGAACGAGGTCAGGAGAGGACTGTCTTCCTTGCAACTAGAAGAAGGGTCTCAAAGCTCACCCACAAAGTGACACACTTCTTCCAACAAGGCCACACCTAACCTAACAAGGCCACACCTCCTAATAGTGCTACTCTCTGGGCCAACCATATATTCAAACCACTACATTTAACTTGACTTTCAAGGGTTAACACAATTTACTACAGCAACACTTTTGGATCCAAGATTAGAAAGTTGCCCCGTTGAAGAAGAGAGAGGTCAACATAATGATGCTTTGTGGGTCCAGATGAGAGTATGGTTGACACATTGTAGGAGGACCTGAAGTCTTCCTCACCTAGATCCGTGTGTGTTGAAGAGGAGGGACAAGTCTTCAGGAGTCACTGTGTTCTGTGGCTTGCACTGCCAAGTATTCAGAAGCTTCTTGAAACCACGGTATTGGAAAGACATAGGATTCAAGGAGTTATGACATCAAAGAAAGCCCTCCTGGGGCTGTGGAGTTATTTCCTCCATCTGTCAAGCAGTAGCAACAGGAAAGAGTCTGAGTCCAACCGTGTTTGTCCTGGAGTAGAGACTCTGCCAAGTAAATGTGAATTAAAATGGGGAGCAAAGAACACCAGCTTCTGCAGGCGTGGAAATAATGGTCATGGAGATAAATATCCCTGCAAAATTTACTCAGGGCCCAGGCTTCCTCCCAGCTCCCCTCTGGCTGTTCAGCAACAATGTGAGTGTTGTAAATTTGCACCAAAAAAGCTCTCCAGTTGGAGATCTGAGAAGCCAAGAACCACCAAGGGGAACCAGAAGGAGAAGCAGAGACAATTTACTCAGAATGTTTATGGAAAAACACCAGCCCTGCTTACATGGCTCATCACTTAAAGATGAAAAAACAAAAACAACACCAAATTCAGCTGTATGAAAAATTCCAAATTATGAAATATAGGGAAAATGCATACAACATGTGAGGGAAAGAAAAACAGCAACGGGGAAAACACTCCCATGTCTCCAATATTCTTCATGAAATTGGGGGCTCTAATGAGAACTAGATAGATTCAAAATCAAGTAAAGCTAAATAAACACATTGACCACGTATGACATTTTCAAAGAATAACATTATCTTTTGGAAAAATAAGTTACGTTAAAATTTATTTAACTTTCTACTGGCATGGGTATTTTGACTGCATGAGGATTTGTGCGTCATTCATGTACAATGCCCAGAGAGCCCAGAAGAATGCATCTGGCCCCCTGAACTGGAGGGACAGTTTGGAAATATGGATGCTGAGAACTGAACACAGGTCCCCTGTGAGAGCTATGTATATTCTTCAGTGCTGACTCATCTCCCTAAGCTCTGCAAATTAAATGGATGTAGTTTTAAAGTGAGTTAAATTACAAAAGAGACAGCGACGCAGAGACTAAATTCAGCATAGGGTTTAGAAGTTTTGAGAGGAAGAGGCAGTTCTGCAAGAGATAGATGATGCTGCGGGTCCACATCATTCACAGACACCTAGAGAAGAGAGGAGTAATCAGAAGCACAGTCGTGGCCTGGAAAGGATGCTAGGGGTGAAGGACAGGGAAGGAGAAAGAACATTTAAAGAAAGCAGAGGGAGAAGTCATCAGATAGCAGAATTACTGCTGACTGCTCTGGGTGTGGCAAGTTCTAGAATTCTAGAGCGTTTAACAAAACAAAGCAGCATCCAGAATTCCCTTAGTAATCTTTTTAAAAATCTTATGAAACTAGGTGTACAGGGCATGGCAAATGGGAAAGGAAGAGGGAGCTTCTAAAAGGAACAAGAAAATGTTCTAGCTGTGTATTTCTCTCCTATTGTTGAAGATGTTGGCAAACTCAAGCCAACTGAAAGTTAAGGAACTTTCAGTAACAAGATGCTATCAAAAATTTCTCAATTGTTTTCATATAAGGGAATATGAAAATGGGGGAGAAGGAGGTGGAGGTGGAGAGGAGGAGAGAGTGGGAGAAGGAGAGAGGGGAAGATGGGGAGAGGGAAAGAAGGAGAAAGGGGGAGAGAGGGAGGTGGGGAGAGGAGGGGAAGAGCGGGAGAAATACTTAGATATTCAAAGACTCAGTAAAGAATTTCTATTTGTTAGAGCTGGATTTTGGAGAATGCTATGAGGGAAGAACTCATGGCTCAAGGTTCCCTCTAGATGGTCACACTACTGCTAAGCAGACCTAGTTTACTGAACGTCCTATTTGTTTTTGAAAGTGGTCTTAATGCTGTGGTGATGCCAAGGTCCCTTGCGTGTGGATCTGATATTATGATGTCCATACGCTTTGCTTCCTTAGTCAGTTTGTTTATTGCTCTATTAATACACTAAAAATCATCAAGCAACAGAATGAACATGGACACCTGGTAGGAGAAATTGTCTCTCCTATTGTTTCCATCTTGTCACAGTACCTAAGAATTGACCTGTGACGTTTTGATTGAAAATTGACTTGCAGGTTGAGATTGCATTTCACAATAAAATCTAAATTAAAGATTTTTTTTTGTGATGCCAAATCTCAGGAAATTCCGCTGTATTTGTCTGGTTATTATTTTTAGTTATACAGTAACAATAACTTCACTCAGAAAACTTTTCCCTGCCTGTGTCAGGTTCAGACTAGAAATTTGATGGTTGGCTGTAATTATGAATGCGAAGCTTCTTAATTTATTTTCTGTTTTACTGACATATAACTTTTCTGGTATAGATTTGGCTTATTTGTTAGTGGTGGTCTCCAGCAAATTTGATGAATTCTCTTAGTGCTCTTAGTATTTGGCCTACAGATTTTCATGAAAAATTCTATATGTACTACTATATTGTCCACAAATAATGACAAATTTGTTTTTTACTTTCCAGTTTCATACCTCTTTTGCTGTTTTTGTGCTATGTTACATTAATCATGGCTCCCAGTCAAATTTTGAAGAATAGGGGTGATTTCTAGAATTACACTGTGGTTTCTGATGTCTTTTCTTCAAGGTCTGAATAATATCTCATTTTCCTCCTAAGTGTATTGTGGAAGGAGAGAGAGAGAGGAATGGGAGGGGGAAGAGGAAGAGGAGCAGGAGGAGGAGAAGGAGGGAGCTTTCTTGGTCTTAGATCTTAGCCATTATGAATGGGGTAACATGGAATTTTGAAATAGTTTTAATTTGCAATTCCTTAATTGCTAAGAATGTTGAGCACTTTTGGAGATATTTCATAGCCTTTCTTTTTTTCTTTTAATTTGGGCAACATTCTGCTCAGAGCCGTAGCCCATTGCTTTAATTGGGTTCTTTGTTTTCTTGACTCTTTGTTTTTTTTTTCCTGATAGGTATTCTATTCCCAAGTGGTCAGCTCTAAACACAAGCACATATGAGGAACAATAAATGGACTCAGAAGGCTGTATTTCTTTCTGTGTGTGTTTGTATGTATGTGTTTGAGAGGGAGTGGGAGCAAGGCAGGGGTTGGATGGGGAGCGAAAAGTGTGGGAATGGGATAAATGGAATACACAGGAAACCAACAGCACCAGCAGCAACAACAACAGCAACTAAGACACCATCAATAGAAAATAAAATAAAATAAGGGGGATGAAAGAGAGGAGGAGGGAGGAGAGATACAGGGCTTAACTTTGTATTCAGAAACCCACTAGTTTTTAATTTAAATACTCAGGATTTGAGAATTTTGTACATGAATACTCTCTTACATCGCTTCTGCTCTTCTCCCTCTAGATCCTCCCCTTCCCCACTCCCTCTCAAGTTCAAGAGCTTTTCTTCTTTAATTGTTCTTGTCACATGACCCCCTCCCATTGCACACATCACTGAGTTCATTTTTAGTATTGCTTGAACCTACATGTGTTTAGGGTTGACCACTTGCGATTAGATAGACTATTATTTTTGTAACCTCTGATCCTCCTTCTCGAAGCAACCAGACTGCTCTTACAATGCAAGCCTCAGAGTGTTGCTTCTCTTCCTGATACCCACTGATGCCAAAATAAATAAATAACCAGAGGATGCCTATGAAAGCCTGCTCTCGCCCACCTGTGTGGGCTTATCTCAAACCACAGCTTCCTTCGCTGTCTGAACTTCAGCCATGGACTTCCTTCCCACTCTGAATGTGCCAAGCTCCTTCTCACCTTGCTACCATGTCCTTAGTCACTCTGTCTGGAGCCCACGGCCACTTCTACTTCTTTTCACCCTCCCAGTTTCCACACGGGATTCTTTCTTCCAGTTGCCTTTCCCGGGCTTCTACTGTAAGGCATCTAGTAATGATCCATCTTTTTGGAACATGCTCTTTAAAAGAATTGAGACATAATTCCCATAGCATTAAGTAATCTTTTTAAAGTGAATGATTCAGTGGAACCAAACACGTTTGCAGTATCTTGTGATGCCCTGTCTTCATCCTTTTTTTCTGAAACATTTCATCACCACAAGAGAAATGCTGTCCCTTTAAGTATTCGCCATTTCTCAATTCCAAGAGTCAGCCCATGTAGGTTTCTATAGACTAACATAGTCTGCATATTTTATATAAAAAGAATAACTTAATATGTCACCTTTTATGTGTTTCTTCTTTCACTTATCATGTAAAGGGGGGAGATTTACCTTTGTAGTGATTCTAAATTCTTCTTTTACTTTTCAGGCTGAGTACTATTCTCTTGCCTTTATATGCTATACTTCATTGTATATGCTATAATTCATTTAGCCAGATAAATATTCATGCATCAAGATACGTGTGTTGTTGTTCTTTAAGTTATTATGAATAATTCTGTTATAAATATTTATGTATAATATCTGATGAAGTCCCTATTTTAATTCATTGAGGCCACCGTGTTTTTTAAATTTGTTGCATATGGGGCTAGAGGGACAGGTCAGTGCTAAGAACATGTGCTGCTCTTACAGAGGACCTGGGTTTCCAGCACCCACATGGCAGCTCACAGCCATCTTTAATTCCAGATCCAGAGAGAACCAGCACCCTTTTCTGGCTTCTGCAAGTACTCATGTGGCTCACAGCATGTATATATATATATGCAAAACATTTATACACATAAAATAAAAGGTTGATAAATTGTTGCCCACATCTGGAATTCTAATGCCTCTACAATTATTTAGTTAATGTTTGATTGTCCAAACCATGTGCTGAATCCCCCAACTGCCAGGAAATTTTTTGTTCATATAGAATCTACCCATAGTCAACCACTTAAATTATTTAATAAATATTTAAAGGAATTAGTGAATGTGAAAGCATGCTGTCCAAGCAGATAGTACTCAGGAGAACATTTCTGAGGTGTCTGGAAAGAGACAAGATCAGAGTCAAGGGTCTACAGAACTCAAAAGCATCCCCTTGCTGTTATTAAAAAAATGACTCCTGTTCAAGTGGCATGTCTGACACATTCAGAGCTGACAACTCCAGATGCACCACTTTGGCTGGTTTATCCATTCTTTACCTGCTCCCCTGAACCTCAGCCTGGTACAATCTGCATCTAAGAGAAGTAAGGGTTCTGGGTGTTCCGCAGTGTCTGTAGCTCACAGGAGGCACACTTCCTGTCTTGCCAGGCTTTTGTTTGTCCATCTTCTCTGTGGAGTAGAATTGGATACAGTGGCTGAGGTTGAGCCTGGTTTCCAGGGTTCTTGAATGGCTGTTCCTTCTGCAAACTGACAGTGGCCACTCACAATGCCAGCTGTACCCTATAGTCAAGCAGGGCAGGCATGCTGTGTGCTGTGATGGGGGCAGCAGCTGGGACATCTGCACCCTGAATTCCCTGCCGTGGATGATGCTCCTGCATCCATCCACTTTCTCCTCCTCTTACTCTGCCTTTGCTCCGTCCCAGCTTTCTCTCTGTTTGATTTTTGCTTTGCTCTGTGTCTCTTTTTGCTCTCCTTTCTGTCCCTTTCTCTCCATCTTTCCTTTGGAGTCTCTTCTCAGATTAGGGCAAATAAACATGAAGTTATATGAGCTGCCGTGTGTGCGCAAGTGTGTGTGTGTGTGTGTGTGTGTGTGTGTGTGTGTGTGTGTGTGAAACACGTTCCTATTGCTCTCTTTAAGGCTAGTATTATGCCTTTCAATAAACTTCTTCCTGTCTCCCAATGGGTTGGCCTATCTTCTTTACCATCAGAGGAGACCGGAACTGGCTGCAGTGAATGTGAGGAAGTCTTTATAATTAACAGGATCTCTCTGCTGTTTACACAAACACTCTAAACTACACAGGAAGCCAAGTAGACCGTTTTGCACATTTGATGAAAATGTAATTAAATGTGTGTGTGTGGGGGGCTGAGTGGCAAGGGGGGGGGCAGGCTGAGGTTAAGCAATACGGTAGATTGGTGCTGGAAGGCATCCATCCGATTAACTCCGGGGAGAAAGTTTGTGTTTGAGCAGACTTTGCTTTTATGCACTGATGATGTCTAGGTACAGGCACTGAGCTGAGCTTTGGTGAGCAAGAGCTGCTTCTGAAGCTCACACTATACTTCGTGGATTTAGTTTACATGGGAACCTCCCAGCCACAATGCTCAGAGAGAGTTTGAGTACACTATCAAGGCAGGCAGTGGCTTGTGGGTGCTCCGACAAGTAGGTGGGAAAGATATTTGAGCAGAGCCAGGAAAGGAAGGAAAACCTGGGGCACAGAGAACCTGGAGAAGGGAGTGACCTGAGCCAAATCACAGGAAGTCAGAGGGGCTTGTGGAGGGAGATTTAGAGAATGCCCTGATTTGAACAGTCAGGGTGGAGCTGGGAGAATGGTAAACAGGGGGAGACAGGTCAGTGTCTGTGGTATGGAAGCGCTGGTGCTCCCTGACATGTAGTGACTATTAATTAGCCTATGGGGGAGTGAGACAATGCCACGAGGCTCTGTGACAGCACCAGCAAGTCCATGGGACTCTTCTAGAGTCATCGAACTGCACCTAAGATGTCAGCCATGCATAGCAACTGGACAGTTGAGCTTTTCCAATGTGGTGACTGTGGCCGGAGTGGAATTTTTATGGTAAACTTTAGTCGACTGAAATAGAAGTTCAAATTCCCATCTGAGTACAGGCCACTGGTTTCAGACAGGATGGCTCTTGTGAGTCAATCTAGCAACTGCAGGGTGATGCCATGACCATAATGTAATAAGCTGTCAGCCATGTGGTGAAAGAGTTGGGTGGTTGGAGCATCTTCTGCTATGGAAAGGATGAAGAAAACATTAACGTAAGTGGGGGAGAGGATGTAAGCTCTGCAGGGACTGGGGATATTCCGTGGACTGATTCCATGCCTTTGTTGAGAATGGTATGATGGAGGTCATGTCTGGGCTTGCTGGATTCCTGGGAGGTGCTGGACCACTGAAGTAGAGCTTGTAGTGACATGAACAACTGTGGCCACATGGGCCTGGCATTCAGGCTGAGGCTGTGATAGTGTAGCTCTTTGACCTTAATGAAGCCGGTGAATCTGGGAATGACTGAAGAAGAGCTTTGATATTCATTTCTTTCAGGTCTGCAATCCTACTGATTCAGCTCAGAAAGACAAATATAAACCCACATTAAGTGTTTCCTAAACCTAAAGATACCACAAGGTTTCAACCCAGGCTTTTTTTTTTTTTTTTAACCTAAAGGCATCTTTATCGTCTGATGAGCAATGTATTCACTTGACAATAAAGTTAATCAAAATCCACACAGATTTGTGTCAGTATCTGTTTGGTGTGACTTGATATAGTTTAACCTAAAATATTCATGAAAGGAGAGGCAGGTTAGCTAAGAGACATGTGAAAGAGAATTGGAATGGTCTTGGTCTTCTGTAAAGCAAGACTGAGTTCTAAGTGACGGTAGCTAAGAGTATAAGTTCGGTAACTCAAGGGGGTTGGGCACAGTGGAAAGAGCCTTTAAAAACCCATGGAAGCTTAGTCATTGGCCGAGGTGGAACAGAGTAGTGAAAGTCAGCAGAACCAAGGAGAAACAGCTATTCCTTTAAAGAAAAGAGCAAACAAATCTAGATGGAATTCACACAACAATGGTAGAAATTTCACACAAAAATGTTTCTGTGACATTGGACTAGAAAGACTGCCTGGTGTTTCAATAGCAAGTAAGCAAGCAAACAAACAAAAAACCAAGGAGAAAATGAAGTTGATAAAAGTGGATCGAAAACAAAAACAAACAAACAAAAAATAAAATAAAATAAAGCCCTTCACCTAACAACTCACACCACACCAATAACTGAGGGAAGAAATATAGAAAGTAAATCAGTAATAGAAAAATATCCCACAAGAAAAGGGAGAAAGGCTTTACCACGTTAATATGTGAGCTATAGACATACCAGTTAAAACAAGATGCCAACTCCTGCCCAATTTGTTTCTGACTAAATGGAGAAAAGTTACTGTCACACATTGCCGAAGGGACTAGAATAGCATCCTTCTTTTTTCTTTTGAAAATCGGTTTAGCAGTAAGAAAGGAGATTGAAGACTTACACACTTCATGACACAGCATGCCAATGGCCAAGGGGTTGTCACCAATAAAACTTCTTCCATGTGCAGAAATAGTGGAAAACTGTTATGGATAAGGAAAAGTGGATATACCTTCCCTGATAATCCATGGGAGACAAACTGTTAGGTATGTGGCAAGCCCTGAGTGGATGAAGTTCTATCCAGCATGTTGACTTGCATGGCAAATCCATGTCAAGGACTCCAATTCCTCATCACCATGAGTGTGGGCAAGGCATTCCTCAGGCAGGATTCACTGGGGTGGAAAAGCCCGCTTCCTTGGGGGTCCAAGTGCAAATCTTGATGCTGTATGCAGAAAATGCCCCATTGTAGCTTTCTTAGTGCCTGAAGGCTCCCCCTTGCCAAAACTGTGTCCAGCAAGATTAGCTAAACCTGCCTCCACTGCTTTAGGTAACCCCATTAGAAGATAGCAATTCAAACCATGCCAGTAGAATCTGCAGATTGTCCAAGTTATATTCTTTTAAATATTTATTTATTTTTATTTTGTGTGTATCAGTGTCTGCCTGAATGAATGCACCTGTACTCTTGGGTTTTCAGCACCCATATAGGCTGGAGGAGGGTGTAGGATTCCCAGGAACTGGAGACACGGATAGTTGTTAGCCACCACGTGGGTGCTGGGAACTTCATATGAGTCCCCTGCAAGCACAGCCAGTACTCTTAAACGCTGAGCCATCTCCTTAGCTCCAGGTTATGGTTTTTATAATGTTTATTTTTAACAGCATGTGACACTTATTGAGAAATTACCATTGGCTAGTGTGCTAAGTTTATTTTGGGCACTGCTCAATTTTTCCCTTTTAAACACTCTTAAGTTATTAACTGTTGTCATTTTTGGTTTATAGATATGGAAAAGTGAATGACAAAGTCACAAAATGATGTGTCCAAGAGAGGTGTTCTGGATAGTTTTATGTCAACTTGAAACAAGTTAGAGTCATCAGAGAGGAGGGAGCCTCAATTGAGAAAATGTCTCTGTAAGATCAGGCTGTAGGCAAGCCTGTGGGGCATTTCTTAATTAGTGACTCCTGAGGGAACCCTGCCTAACACAAGGGATGAACACTGCAAAAGGCATTTTATGACTTCTTAGATTCAGCTCATTGGATGATAAGTTCAACAGAGTAATTTCCTGGTTATAAGATTTATTTTTATTATTTTTACTTATATGTTTGTCTGTGGGGTTTGAGATTTGTGCATGCCAACGCAGATGCTCTCAGAGGCTCTAAGAGGATGTCATATCACCTGGATCTGAACAGGCAGATGTAGACCTCCCAATAGGTCGCTAGGAATAAAACTTGGATCCTCTGCAAGAGCCCCAAGCATTCTTAACTGCTGATCAATCTCTCCTGCCCCATTAATTTATTTTTGATTAACATGCATTGATTACACACATTAATGGTATTCAGTATGATATCTTAATACATGCATACAGCACACTCTGATCAATCTCATTTGTCTACTTTCCAGACTCTTTTTCTTTCCTATAGTAATCTCCATTCCATATTCAGGTCAACTTTCTTTGCTTACACATCAAAGATTGTGTGTGTGTGTGTGTGTGTGTGTGTGTGTGTGTGTGTGTGTGTTTGCACATTCACGTTTTATGTATATATGTGTGTTTGTGTATTGAGGGTATGTGTGTGTGGATACATGTGTAGTGCATAAGTTTATTTCACTTAATAGACTATCTGTATTCCATATATTATGCAAATATCTCTCTAACAAGATCTTTCTTATTGATATGGGCTGTGTAGATCACAAATATGTAAGTAACAGGAAATGTAAGAAGGCATAGCTCCAACATAGAAATCACATTTAACAATTTTAAGCATTTGCTTTGATTTTAACACTATATCCGAGCAGAGGTAAAGGGAATTTTTACCTCAGAGGGGATTTAATCATTGATCTCTGCTGATCTATATGCAGGATTTGAGGGTAATGATGTGGGAGCTGCCCTCATGGCTGGCCTTGAGAGAATGTGAGGGTAGAGGGAGAAACTGTGGAGAGAAATGCCCAGCAGGGATGAGGTGGCTACTGTCTTCCAAAGGGACTACAAGACGAGCTGCTAAATCAAAAGGGCTCTCAGCCCACCATATTTTCTACCTCTTCTTTCTGGGGTGAGGGTGGACATGGCATCTCCTTCCTTACCCTCTCCTTTCTTATCTACCGTCGACATACCTAACCTTGAAAGCACACTCACCAGGCAAGACAAAGGTCACAGTATAACTTATACAGACAGCTCTGAGGAGATGAGGTCACTGCATGGTAAAGACACAGGAACACATGTATGATCCTTCTCTGGGGCCTTGCTTCTACACCACCAAATCTTTAAGTTCCTTTTCTTCTTCCTGAAATACTACTTAGCATCTCTGTAGGCAAAGGAAGTCCTGGAAAGGGATGTTTCTACCCACAGAGTCTGTTCAGGGATGTGCCATAAATTCTACCTTCAGCTCCCAAATAGGATTCCAAAAATAGTCAACCATTGGCAGCTTCTGGGAGAGGGGATGTGGCTCCCTGCAGTGGCCGCATGGAGTAGACAACTTCATTTGGACAGATTTGCACCATATCTGTTAACAACATGGTCTTCTCACTTTGGGGAACCCCTCCAGAATTTCCCAGGCCTTGAGATATTTGTAAAACTGGCTTTTCGGGATAAATTCTATGTCATGCAATCAGGAGTTGGCATCAAATTGAAAGACAGTGCGAAGGAAATTAATTAAAATTGGCCAGAACAATCCAACAGAAACAGACATTTTAAGTAGAATCAATATAATAAGAACGTCACCAGTGCAAGGAAATTTTATCTTTTTTTTTTTTAAATAGATGAATTCCCTAAGCTAGGAGAATTCCTGGTATGTCGAATTTGGTTAATAAATATCTGTTAAATAAGAAGGTTGGCTTTGGTCAGTTCTACACTTGATGACCAGCTACTCTGGTCTAAGCTATATAAACAGTGTTTCTAAGCTTGTGGGCACTCAAAAGCCAAAGATTATGGACAATGCATTGAATGCTATAGGGTGAGCAGGTTTCTGGCTGGAACAGGACATTTCAGACTAACAGGGGACCACAGGCAAAGCATAGAGGTGTGAAAAGTTCATGGTTTATTTAGGGGGTAGAGTCATTGTCTTAAGGAAACAGTAGTCAAGAGCAGGGACTTGAGTTCTAGGCTCTGTGGTTAGTGACAAAGCAAAAACAGCAAGTAGCAAAGCTGTATCCTAAGACATATCTAACAAATATTCTGCAATGGGACATGGGCAACTGTACTATATTTTTTTTTTTAGAATGACAACTTTCATTTTGAAAAGAGAATACCTGGGCATTATGCTCCACGATGCCACTGGAGAATTCTCTCTCTCTCTTTTTTATTGTTTTTAGCAATTATAATTTTTTATTGGATATTTTATGTATTTACATTTCAAATATTTTTTCCTCTCCCACCTCTCCTATACCCCCTCACCTCCTTCTATGAAGATGCTCCCACTCCCACCTACCCACTCCCACCTCAATGCCCTGGCACTCCCCTACACTGGGGAAACAAACCTTCACAGGACCAAGGGCTTCTCCTCTTATTGATGCCAGACAATGCCAGCCTCTGCTACACAAGGGGCTAGAACCATGGGTCCCACCATGTGTACTCTTTGGTTGATGGTTTAATCCCTGGGAGCTCTGGGGGATCTGGTTGGTTGGTGTTGTTGTTCTTCCTATGGTGTTACAATCCCCTTCAGGCTCCGGCAGAGTTCTTAAGGCCATATCTGTGTCTCCAGTTTCTAAATACATTTCCAAGAGAGTGGATTCCTAATACCAGCTTGAACAAATGGAGACACAGCTCAGAAGGGTATGTTCAGATGGAAGGACAACAATTAATAGGTTTGCATCATCCTTGGATGATCCTGGACTGAGCAAGGAACCAGCCACAGAAATAAATGATTTAATGATACTGGTAA
Source organism: Micromys minutus (assembly GCF_963924665.1). Classification (NCBI taxonomy): domain Eukaryota; kingdom Metazoa; phylum Chordata; class Mammalia; order Rodentia; family Muridae; genus Micromys; species Micromys minutus. Next base: position 48,257,188 of record NC_137980.1, on the reverse strand, counting down.
TATACCATACATGCAATATATAACAATAAATAATATAAATTTTATACTTATGTGGAATAAGGAAATAGGAATTGATTAAAAACCAACTGGATTTACAGTTAACTCATCCAGGTTCAGATTCCAGCTTTATCAAATGTAGATGGCCAACGATTAAATACACCTGACATTTGATTTGAAAAGATCTGTTCTCTCATAGCTGTGAGAGGAGGGGATGTGTTTTCTTGCTGGCTGTTGGCCACTTTTTCATAGGACAGCACATGACAGTGAAAATCAATGTGTTAGTATTTTATTGGTTAGATACAAATTACCAGGGCAAGGGAGATAGCTTAGTGGGCAAGCACTTTGACCTGAGCTCAGATCCCAGGACCCACATAACAACCAGACACAACAGTGTGTGTGTGTGTGTGTGTGTGTGTGTTTGTGTGTGTGTGTGTGTGTGTGTGTGTGTGTGTGTAAAATCCCAGTGTACCTCCACTGGAACATAGGAGGTGGAGATAGGAGAACTGTCAGAAGATCACAGGGTCAGCTAGCCTGGCATACATAGTGATGAAGAAGAGAGATCCTGCCTCAAACAAACTGGAAGGTGAAGACTGACAATGGATGTTGTCCTCTGACCTTCAATTATATGTAATGTGGCCCTCCCCACACAAAGCACATTGCCATTCCCACTCAAGCAGACATACTAGAATAGCACATGAATGTCCACAAATGGCGATCATGACCAAAAGTGGTCAGTTTAGGATCTGTCCTCCACAAGCGTAGTCTTTCTTTTGTGTTTCCACGGAATTCCCCATTCTCAGAATAGTCCCTTGCCTATGGTCAATAAATAAATGTGTCCAGTAAAAGAATGAAAAAGGAACATAGTATAGAGCTATATGCCTGTAATCTCAGCATTAAGGAGCCTGTGGCAGAAAGACTGAGAGTTCAAAACCAGCCTGGGCTACATAGTGAGTTCCAGGTTCCAGTGAACTACAGAATAGAACCCGGGTTCAAACAAAACAAGAGAGTGTAGGACGGTGAACAGTGTGATTTTGGTAAGTCAAACAGTCCTGAATCAAGTCAGTATGCTTTCTTGCATCCTCATGGGATGCTCAGGGCCAAGCGGGGTGTTCAGTTTCTGTATCTTTTTGTGTTTGGAAGCAGAAAGGAGTGAAAGAGCATCATGCCCCAAAGGCAGCCAGAAATAGATATAAAGATGTAACCAGGATGCCTCTTGTTCTTGGCAACACTGAGTGCTGCTGAACAGACATGAACACCACAGTGCCATGGCTTCCACCTTACCTGGGGACCGCTGAGGTTTTCCCCTGTGGGCACCAAAATAAATGTCACTTCACAATGCTGCTCACAGGCTTTTCTTGGGGGCAATCAAACTCTTCTTGCTTGAGGAAGAGTTAGGAGCTAATGCTTCCTTACAGGTAACACATTGATGTGTGTTGTTCTCATGTGTATCAGATAAATAATTCATTAATAAAGGAAGAATGCAGAAATTTAAAATAAGATATACAGAACAATATAAGAGAAAAGCAATGAAAGAAAGACAACTGAATTGGGTTTCCAGACCCTCAACCTTTATTATGAAGTAGAACTGATCCCCAGGGCTGGTCCTTGGGCTGTTCAGGGGGAAGTCTGAGTGCTGAGCTGAGCTCCTGTCCCTCCAGGTGTCTAGGTGCCGACTCTGCGATAAACCTCATTTGAAGACAGAGTATTTTGTTGTCTAAGCTTGTTAGAGGCTTGTATAGACAGGTGGCAGTTAAGCGTTTGGAAAAATCAACTTTGTCGCAAGATTTATGTATGACTACTGGTGACAAGGGCTCTGCTTTTCTTTCTAATACCCGAAGCCCAATAGAAGAGTGACTTTGTAGGTGAGTGAATTTAGGATGGAGCCAGATCCACGCTACCTCAGCAGTAAATGTGTCTGAGAACCAGTATTAGTGTGGAAACGTGTCCAAACAATGGCAGGCAGGCCTTACCAGTTCCCATATAACATGTGTGCTCCAAAAGACCTTGAGACAGGGTTTTCATGGGTGGTGGTGGGGGCATTGATGCTTGGAAGGAAGAGGCCGATTGAAATCAATGAGAATTGATTTAGAATGTGGGGGCAACTGTGTTAAAATCTCCTACCTCTTGATAGAGTTTCATGAATATTAACAAGGCTAAGATCAATAAGGGGCTGATTTTCAGATGCAGACCTGACTTCTTCATCTGCAGATGGAAGGGATTTCCTTCTGCACCGTTCCCACTCCTGCTCTGTGAACTTAAAATGGGAAAGCCCCAAAGCAACATGCAAGGGTCAAGTCTCCTTACACTGTGTGGCATGCATCTTTACTCATGGTGATTATATAGGGACTGGTCCATGTCTGAGGCATGTATGCAAATGTGTGTGTGTGTGTGTGTGTGTGTGTGTGTGTTCATGTGCACCCACTCATCTATTGACTTATGTCTTGCTTCCACCAGTTTTCTTCATGACCACCCTGGCCCCTCTTTATATTCTGCCTCAGCACTTGCTATGGTCTTATAATGGGCTCAGTTGCTTCCAGTCTTGTAATGCCAAAGCACTGTGGTAATTATTTATCTGGAAATCTGGTTCAAACAAGTGTATCCTCTCCTAAATAACCTGGTATGAATGTGTCTAGGAAGTATCCCCATGAGGCTCAGTCTGCCTCACTACAAAAATAAAAACCTGTGATATGTTTCTTTTTGGCTTGAGGATAATGTCCTAACTCTTTAGACCAACGCTGAAGACCTGTTAAATCCTACTTTCACATGTAACTGATCTACACACACAATTCCTCAAATGTTACACACTTCAGCTGGAGCTTCAGTATGGGGATGAGTTAATCCCAAGAAAGCCTGTAGGAGGAAGGACTTCTAGTCTGATGTTGCATTAAACATAAAGGACTGGTATAGAAAAATGTTGCATATTTTAGAATATTATCTTTGTTTCTTTCTGTCTCTGTCTGTCTGTCTTTCCCTTTCCCTTTCTCTTTCTTGTTCTCTCTCTCTCTCTCTCTCTCTCTCTCTCTCTCTCTCTCTCTCTCTGTGTGTGTGTGTGTGTGTGTGTATGTGTGTGTGTGTGTGTGTGTGTGTGTGTGGTTTTGTGTTGCATGTGGCACAGTGGTCTTGAACTATAGAACAGACACTCTTCCTATCTGAGTTCAGACTGAATGTTTAACACAAACAGAACAAGGCACCATGGAAGATTCTAGGCATTTCATAGGAAGTAATTATTGTGATAATTTAGAGGCCCATCTCAGTTCATTGAAAGTAGAAGTGAGAATTCTGAGTCAGTTTCCTCCATAGTAGGGACTATCTCAGACTTCAAGTTCAAACCCTGCATGACCTTGACTTCTGGTGGCCAGCTTGAGAGTCTGGGGTCAGTGCTGCTTCCCCAGAGCTCTGAAGCATTTCACCTCTGGTGCCTTTGAGTGAGGTCAGACACTTCTCGGAAGACTACTTGTCGGGAATTCGTCCTGCCCTGGGTGTGGACTGGGTCATGCTCATTTAGCTAACTTCCATTATTGACTGACCTTCTGATTCCTTACTGAGATTTATTAGAACTTCGGAGATAAGAAAGGTAGCTCTGGCCTGGATCCTCTAAGATGCACATTTATAGCTCATCACGAGATTTCCTCCCAGCTTCGTCTTCTGGCTCTCTCACAGAGTAAGAACAAGGCAGGCTATGTACTATCAACCCCTTTTTACAGATGTTGAAACAAACCAGTGACCAGATGCTATAAATGATACCCCAACCTCAGGGTGAACAGAGATAGGCTCAGTTAGTTAGTCTTCTGCCCAATTAGCCATCCTGCATGAATGTCAGCTTCAGGGTTCTCAGATTGAAGGTTATATAACACAAAGCTGGCTTCAATTTAAAATTTGGTTCCCTTAACTCAGAATGACACTTAATATTGTCCGGCAACCATCTGGTGGGCCAGCCCAGACATTCAAATGTTTGTTTCAGTTCCCCCCACTCTGTTCAAACCCTGTACCCTTACATTCACTCCTTATCTCCAAGCAGAGACCTTGGCTCCTGAATCACAAGTGGAACTGTCAGAATTGGATAAGCTCTTGGTCCTGTCCCACTGGACAATGCATTAACAAAGACCTGCTAATGTGCAGCTTCTCAGACACATGCTCCCGAAAGCCTTTAACATGTAAAGAGTAGAAGGGAGAAAACAACAAAAAAAAGTGGTTTTTCACTTTATGTCGGATTGCCCAGTTGGTATCCCCTTGTGTCTCAAAGGTATTATGTCTTCCATGTTTGCTGGACCTACTCCTCTGAACCCTATTCTTCTTTAAGCTGTGATTCCAAGTTTAGAGCATCCTTCACAAAGATGCTTGGATGGAAACATTGCTTCTACCAACCTTGCTTGGGAAACTGCAAGATGTAGCTGCTCACTAGAGTGGGTTCTGGATTCTGGGAAATGGCTTTGGAGACTTAGAACTTAGTATGCAAAGAGTCTTCCTGGTGGGAGAGATCTTGGGCTATGTGTCATAGTATGCTCATGCCCCTCCTACTCCTAGATGCACAGATATAAACATGTAGCTGTGCACTTGACCTTTTTCTAAGACACTACACATTGCCCTGGTGCTTTCTGTACTTACTTCACTATTTAGTCACATGGTATGCTGGAGCCAAAAGTCCTGGCTTACAAGGACCTATTGTGGGAGTCTCTGCCTATCCTCACATTCAGTCATAACTCATTGGTAGCCTAAAATTGATCATTTCTTGAATACATATAGTACAGGCAGAAGGCAGCAAGTACTGCTGCCCACAGGGCTCACTGGAGAGCTGCTTGTTAAATTGAGGCCCTCTTCCTCTATACCTGCTCTGTGCCAGGCCCTTTCTGGTGATGATATAAGTCTCTCTTTGAAACCATCAAACTGTCATGAAGAGCACTTTCAGACTGGACAATCTTCTCATATCTCTTCGTTCATATTGATCTTACTTGTACAAAGTTCTGGGCAAATCTAACCTTTGCATGAGTTCTTCCTACTTAGTCACTCCTAAGTCCAAGCACCCAGACTGCATAACACATCTTCTACTTCACCAGGCTTTATGGGATAGTCTCAGGTTGGCACACCATCATGAGTCTTTTCTCAGAGTCAACTTCACTTTGGGGTTGACTCAAATGTTGGATTACGATGTCAGTGCTGCGTGGGGGCCTTTGCAATGGCATCTCGCTTTTTAACATTTGTACATGGTGGCTGATCTTCAGACTGGCACGTTCCTGAGGCAGATAAAAGCAAAACTGCTGTTGTGCTGATGGATTGCGATTAGTGGAAATACTGAGATAACGATGGTGTAAGGACGATAACAGTAAAATCGCTTTTATGGCTTCCAATATGGCTGCCAATGGCTGAAAAACCACTGATAGTATAAGTTTATATCTTTTTATTGTAGGAGTGAGGCTGCCTATAAAATCATTCAAGGGATTCTCTTGGGGTGTTGGGTCTATCCCAGCTTTCTGATTATACAAACTCTTATACTTCAGTATCTAATCTTTGATGTGAAAAAAACCAAAAAACAAAAACAATGTAACTTGAAGCCTTTGCTCGGGACATTTAATTTAACCATGGTGGCCTAACATCACAGTCTGTGACTGTAATTGTTTCAGAGAACCATTTCCAGACACACTGGGGATGAAGTGCTCAGAATAACTCAGGCGCTTCGTCTAACGCCTTCACGTACAGACCCTAGGTAGAAAATGGGGATTCTGCAGTTTGTTTTTTACTGGCTGTATTGATCTGATCTGCAGAATTTCTTTCCTCTACAGCTAAATCAGTAAATTCCACACTTAGCTGGCAGTTTGCTCCAGTATGTTTAAGGACAGTCGAATTTGGAGTCATGAGACAATATATTGTCACTGTTACTGGGCCTGGCGCATGGCTATTAAGAGGAGTCTATAAAATTTTTGCCTGTGTGCGGAAAATCACTACTGCTCAACCCCAGGATGAGATAAGCCCTTTGAAAACAAGATAGACCTCTTTGGGTTCTCCTGCACACTATCTTTGGTAACCTGTGGTGTGACGTGGCATTTCGAGTTTTTACTTTAAGGAGTACAGAGTCTTTGCCTCAGATCTATCTACCTTGCAGTTCCCTGGTGGAGCAGACCTGCTCATGGGCAGTGAGCTTTATAGCATAAGACCTAAGCTTTACCACCCCTCCCCCTATGCACTCTCTATTTTACATGACTTCTAGTAACTCTCTGGTTTTTATCTTTGAAACCATACTGAGGAGTATTAGGTCTCAAACCCATGACAAATGGCTAACTGAGGTGTCCATTAACATATCAAAGCTGGCTTTTGCCACCTGATTCTCCCAGCATCTCTCAATCCTTGCCTGTTGGGTCCTGTTGGCTGGCATACCCAGTCCCTTCTTTAAACTTCTCCAGCCCAAGGTCTAGACCGGGCCTTCCCCTCACCCAGCTTCTCTGATTCCCATATAACCCAGTCATTTGGGTTATGTTGCCCTTGTTCCCTTTTGGTCCCTTGGCCGGTCCCTGGGCCCAGTGCTCATACTGACCCTCACCCTTTGGTCAGCAGCTTCTTTCTTGCTTTCTCTCTTCCTTCCCCCTTTCTCCTCATATGGCCCAACTCCTCAGTCTGGCCATGTTCAGTCTGGATTCTCTCTCTTTCTCTGTCTCTCTCTGTCTCTCTGTCTCTGTCTCTGTCTCTCTCTCTCTCTCTCTCTCTCTCACACACACACACACACACACAGAGACAGAGAGACAGAGGGAGAGAGACAGACACACACACACAGAAAGAGAGAGAGAGAGAGAGAGAGAGAGAGAGAGAGAGAGAGAGAGAGAGAGAAAGAGAGAGAGAAAGAAAGAAAGAGAGAATGAACTCCCTTCCAAAAGACTCCCCCTGTAGTCACAAGGCTGTTGACCTGACTCTCCTAAGGTATGCATGGATCATTGGTTTCTGCTTGCTCTTCCATCTACCATATTTGATTCTAGAGACCAGTTCTTCTGAGAGTCGCTCCAACTCCTAGAGCCTTCTACACCTCCCCAAGCCACACACAGAGACATTTGTCTCTCAGCTCTCAGCTCTGTCCTTCAGAGCTGTGTGCTAGTGTGGGCATGCCTTTGTACCAGAAGCACTTACCCATTTACCCATTTATATTTCAAGTTTCCCCTCCCCCCTCTAGGAACTACCAGAAATCCCACACCTTTCATAAGCCCATTTATTCCACTAAGCTATGTTTCCTGCCTGCAGTTTCTGACCTCAGTTCTCTGCTAATTTTCCCTTTCTCATCAGGGTGTGCCTGCTCTGTCTTTTCAGCTTCCTCCTAAAAAATCCTTCAACTTCTTCAGGCCCAGCTTGGCCACTCTTGCAGCTTTTAAGAGCCCTTCCCAAGGCAGTGTTTCCTGTGATCCATCTTGGGACCCCTTTTCTCTTCCCCCACAGACTCAGATTTTATTAAAGCTCCATTATGTTACTACAAACAGCTTGGCCTCAGTAAAGATCAGTGGCCAAGCCTGGCATGCTTGATTTTCAAATTCTCTCCCATGATAACAACATCTGCCACTCAACAAACAAGTGATTCTCAGATCTCTTATAGTTAAACTTGCTCTGCTCTACACTTTCAAAGGCCTCTGATCTCTAAGGTTTCTCTACTTCCTGTCTCAAAAAAAATCTCTTAAGACTATACTGTAAACTCTCTCTCGGCATTTGTTAGTTCATTGGATATGGTTTAAAGAAAATCTATAAAATCTCTAACAAAAAGGTATCTTAAAACTTGCAACCAAAAATGAAAATAAAAAAAATCTATACATAGGCAATGTTAATTTGCTACAGCATATTATATGTGATTCAACTCTTGTTTAGGCAATAAATACATACATACACACACACAAACATACATACATACATACGTGTGTGTGTGTTTGTGTGTGTTCAACTCTTGTGTAAAAAAAATGGACCTACTAGGAAAATAGATGTTTTAAACAGCAACCATGTGATTTGCCTTTATCTTGGCTGATGACTTCATTAAAATAGAAGTAGCCATGTGACTAGCAGCCATCTTTACTAAGGTTATGTGACTTCATGACCATCTTAACATGACCACATGGTATAAAGCAACAATTATAAAACTTCTTAATCCTAATAAAAACCTCTGTTCATTATTATATCTATTTCTTAGACTAAGGAGACAACAGATTGTTTCAAAAGTATTTTAGATCAATATAAACTTTTGTAAAGTTTACAAATTACTAAGATTAAAAAAATATACTTGGGTTAAAACAAAACTGACTTCAAGATATATGTCTAACTACTTATGTCCTTGCAAACTGCTCAACAAAAAGCTTCTAAAAAAGTAAATAAGGAATAACATATGTTTTATAAAAAGGCTTATTGATTCCTAAAATCTACTCAGGCTCACCGTGAGACATGTCTAGCTTCTTTGCCTTTGGTAACTTTGATAAATTTCGGTATTCGGATAAACTGAGTCATACAAGAAACTGTAGAATTCTCTAATGGTATATTATGAAAAGGGTTATAAAAGTTCATAGTCTCCCTATGGACTATATTTATGGCTTAAAATTTTATTTTGATGTTAAAGAATCTTAAATCGTCAACAAAAAACTTAAACTTAGCAGGGAGAAAATTATAAAATTCTGGCTTTATATAAGCTACTAACTTGTTATAACCTATTAGAGATAATTAAGACACACAGGTTAATATGTTTTTAAAGTTAAGCCAAAAGCAAGTCACTAAAAACAAGGAATGTTTGTTTAACTCAGGTGTACTTAAAAATGTTCTTTAAACTCTTCAGAGAGCTGCTGAATATTTATTTAAACTCCTTAATAAAAATGCTTCCCATGATAAGCAAAAATGTCAGTTCCTAGAAGTGACCCTAGGGTCTCCAAATAAGACAATGGGACACCACTAAATCTACCTAGATTGTGGCAATGCCAGCCACTGGTCAAAGGAGCCCCGGGTTTTACCTGCTGCCTGGGCTTTGTCCAAAATGTGAACACTGTTGAGTTGTTTGTTTTACTCTGCTCAACCCAAAGTAGGTTAGCCTTCCCAAGATCTTTCTCCATATGAAAATCTCTCAGACCTTTAGCATCTGGCAGCCAAAGGCTCATGCTGCTCTGTGTGATAGCTGAAGATTTAATGCTATTCAATATGACAACCCTAGTCCAACCACTGCCCTCAATAAAGCCATCAAGAACCATGCAAGCTAAGGCAGCTATATAGGTAGTGGGCAGGTCTCCATCGTTTTCATTGGTATGTAGGACATTTGAATTAGACTTCCTAATAAAACTTTCCCTTCTCAGATCTCTGATGTTGTTGACCTCCTCGACTCACTGTAGCTTTGTTAGCATCAGATCAACAAGCACATCAGCTCCTTCCCCAATGTACAGTTGCCTCAGGGCCTCACTTTCCTAGAGCCTCTGCTGGAAAAGGCAGACACAAACAGTTTAGCTTGCTACCAGTCTTTGAAAGGAGATAAACTCACAGATGCATTTAACCCCAAATCATTTTGGAGTTCCCAGGCATTTACTGTGCCTCAACTTATTCACGGTGGTAATGCTAACATATAAAACTTTTACTGCTTTTTATTTTAGATATCTTAAAATATTCCTGTGACTTTCAAAGACTCTACTTGGATCCACCTGTCCAGGTCAAATGGACTCCATTTTCAATTGTATTGTCAATGGAGGCCTATTTCTGAATTTGCCAAACCCACCTATTCTTGAGGGTGGGGTCTCTATTTCTCCTTCTCTGGTCTTGGAACTCCCTTCCCCCAACTACAAGACCATGAGCTTAGAAGTTTTAAGTGTGTGTCCAAGATAAAAATTTTCCACTCAATTTCTTAACCCAACTTCTGTCTCTAGTCTAGCAGTTCTAGGAGATTTCAACTCAACTGCAGACCCTCTATAGCATCTTGTCAGCACAGGTGTTCCTTTGGAATCTGAATCCCAGAGGGCTCCAAAGTGAAGAGCTCCTGGTGGTTCAACTTCACAAACTGCTCCCACAGGGCCTCCCTAGTCCCAGATGGTCTGGCAGAGACTAAGCACTGGATAAAACAGCCTGAACTCCTCACTCTTCCCAGTCTTAGTCAGCATTTCAGCTTTCTTGGGCTTCCAACAACATCACTCCAATGTCGGCAGGAAGTAGTCATAGAAGAGTTTATGATACCATTTATTATTTAAGAGTTCATGTTTTAATACTCCCATTATAGAGATCAGACTGGAGCTTAATAGATTACCAGAGTCACACAGCTAATAACAAAACAATAGCAGTAGCGACAATAATGATGGGGTTGATGATGATGGTGGCAGTGGTGGTGATGATGGTGGTTGTGGGGTGGTAGAACTAGGAGACTGATTGACAGAATTTTCTGAAGTGGAATGTCTGCTTTCTTTAACAACTCAATTGTGCCATGTGACATTTTTGTGGAAGCTGTCATAAGAGAGGGCACGTGATGATTAGTAAGAATATAAATGGAACCCTACAAACAGTGAGAGGATACTATTGCACTGCTGCACTGTGCAAATGCTTTGCTTCTTAACTGGTCTCCACACCAAAGAACTGCTCGTAGCATTCCGGCTGATTCTGGCCACTTCCTTTGACTTCTGCCAATTCGGCAGAGCCTAGCAATTTCTGCTGGATTGTGTTGCTGCTGCTGGTTCTTACGTGGTATTTGCTGTTGAACTGGACTGCTGGTATCCTATCAAGGAAGAGTGGGATGCCCAGAGGAACTACTTCTAAACAGGTCCAAGATCCCCTTGTCCTATTAACCTTCTTTCTACCCTACCTCTGGTTGGTGGGCATGAAGGGAGGGTGAATCAGTTAAAAACCCTAAATAAAATAGATTTTGAAGAAAAAAAAACTAAGCCTATAGTTCTCTGTTTAGAGACTCAGGCATTTCCTAAGATGTGCATCCTTCAGACTCCTCTTTAAGTTTTCTTTGGATACTGATTGGTCAACAAATTCTTTGAAGTACAGCCAATTACTCATCAAGAACAAGAGCTAAAGGCAAGAGAGCAAACCCTGGAGTGTTTCCTCTTTTTACCCCCCCAATTTAAAGCTATTTTAGGTACAAATTTTGCAAGGCTAGCCTGCTCCTTATCCTTCTAAGGCTGGTCCAATAACTAACTAACTCACTGATAACACTGTTTTCACCTTAGGTAGGCAAAACACATTCTTTAAAAAGGAAAAAGAAAAGAGACGGAGAGAGCAAGAGAGAACACACAGTTATCCACCCCTCATAAGCATTTTAAAAAATAGTATTTCAGAGAACAAAGAAAATGCTTGATTCCACGGGCGTTTCTGCTTGAAAGAGGTCTTGCTAAGTGTGAGCGTGTGAAAACACAAAGGGGCCACAGCTTCCCTGGATTGATGTTTATCTCCGCAGAGTGATACAACTCACACTAATCAAAGTTTTTACTGGGTTCAGAAATGCCAAACCAGCACATTTTGTATGCCTGTTCCCCCCAAACACACTGTCTGTAAGGGAAAAACATCTGCATCTAAAACAAGACAATTAACAAGAAGACAGGCGGGATTGCTAATGCTGCCGCTCTATTTTTGGTCACCAGCTAACAGAGGCTCAGAAGCAGAGAGAGCATGTACACCTCCCTCTTTTTTCATAAAAAAAAAATTTAAGTTGTGGTTAAATATATTCAACACAAAGTTTTTCTTTTAATCATTTTTTTAAATGCTCAGTGGCATCAAACACATTCACACTGTGGTTCAGCCATTACTATGATTTTCCAGGCCCTTCTTCTCATCATCCTGAACCAAAATTCTGTGCCCAAGAAACACTAACTTATCACTGTCTTGTACCTTAGCAACTGAGAATAATGCTCTAAAGCATTTCTCCAATGTCTGACTTTTGGAGGGCTGGGGGAAGGGGCTATACACTGTAAGTGGAATAAAAATATCGGGTTATTTCACTTAGCACACTGTTCATAATGTCCTTTCATTGGCAAAGCATATGTCAGATGTGTTTTCCTTTCTAAGGCTGAGTAAATATTCCACTGCATATTTATACCTCATTTTACTTATGCATTCATCATCTATCAATGGATTCTAGGGTGTGCTTGACCCTTGGTAATTGTGGATAATGTTTCTTGGAACATGACTATGCAAGCATCTGGTCAGGTAGAAATTTCATTGCTAGACCAGGTGATAGTTTATGATTAGACTCCCCAAGCCTTCTTGAGGCTTTCCCCTGAGACAAGGAACTGGAGACAAGAATTACTTGAAGTCTGGGTCCCTCCTTAGTTTAGCATGAAGACAATTACTGATACACTGGTGGGGAAGTTTGATTGGCATTGTGAACAAACGGAGACAGTAGTAGACATTTCTGGGGCCTAGGATTGAGCAAGGTGAGTGATGGTTGGTTTCCCACCACTTTGCTGTCTGACACTGAGTCAGCTCCTGCCTCTGAAGTTCTGCCCAGGAAGCCACAAAAATGCAGGTTCTTGGAAATCTCCTCCTCAGGAAGTGCTTTTTCTATGATTCACACACACACACACACACACACACACACACACACACACACAACACACACACACACACACACACACACACACACACACACTCACAGTGGGCTTTTGTTAGAAGGGCTCTATATCAGGATAATACCCAGCTCATAATCCAATATATTTTTCTGAGTACCATTGCAATGATGTCATAATAATGATGTTCTTAAAAAAAAAAAAAAAAAAAAAAAAAAGCACAGCCCATCTTCCCCATTTTATCCCAAATAATTCTTTAGTGTTTGGCTTGCAAATTCAGCCCCACCCTGACCCAGTAGACAGATCCTATGTAGTAGTCATAATAGCCTGCATGAGATTTTGTCTTCTGATTTTATATAATATATCATATTTAAATTTCATTCCTGTTTTCTTTAGTCACCATCTTAAATGATGTTCTAACAATATCTTCATAGACAATCTAATGGCCAATGATGGACAACAGAATACTTCACCTGTCTCTTTTTTCTGGGTAATAGAGGATTGATTCTGTTGGGTCACAGTGGAAGAAAGCTTTTAGACAAAGACTGGCAAGCAAGTCTACATAGCAAGGTATTCTTGATGATCAAAATCTGTGGAAATTCAGGTGGAGAGCTGGAGTCCAGGGAAGAAATTGAACTATCCTGCAGCTACAATAACACCTTAGATGATCTGAAGAAGAACACAGGAGCTGGGGTGACCTCTGAGGATTGTCTCAAGTTGAGGAAAGTCTGCATGTCTGACTTCTGCCATACTCACAGGTCATTGTATATAGGCAAGAGACCCAAGCCAGGCAACTTTCTCTAGACCAGGCAGTTCCCAAATAGGACAGACTTCTGAGAACATTTAAAGCTTCCCCAGGAACAGTGCTGGTAGTCTGTTATAGAAACCAGCCTAAGACTGGTTTCTAGTTTCTGTAATTTAAAAATCATTGTAGGGAGCACACTTTGTCACAGGGTAAGACATGGTCCCCTCCATTGTAGAGAATCTGGGACACAGGTGAAAATTTAAAGTCATAAATTTCCATCTTCAAAAAGGCAGGCAAGTTTGTTTCTGAAGTATTTTCAGACACCAGCCAAGTTTCTCTGGTTCTCTCTTACAGATCTCTGAGTTGCTGAAATCAACTCTGGCTAATCAAAAAATATAGTGGGAAAGTTTCAATGTGCACAATACATTTTAAATACTGTAAAGCTTTTCTTTCTAAAGTACAGATGCCTAGATTTGCTCTTTAGACATTTTAGTCTTTCGGGTCTGAAATGGATTCTGTATAACAATTATGACACAGTAAACTACACACAGATTTGAGGAGAAAGACCACCCACCCAAATTATGGCCAAGCAAGGTTTATTCATGTACACATCATAGCTGAATTGGTGACTGTCTCACACTAAGGCAGCGTTCATGAGATCAGCTTGGAGTCAATTTCCCAAGCTCTTTTTATAAGGTGAAACCAGAGGGTGTGTGTGGCAGTGTATGTAAGCATGGTTACAGAAGTGAGACCAGGCAGTTAAGGAAATGGCATCGTGGAACAATGGGTAGAGAACATTTCCAAAAACAGGTGTCTCTAGGGACTAGTTGATGGTATATTATGTGGTTACTAAGATAGGAAACAGCCCAGCTTTGAGAAACAGAAACTCACATTTTATAGTCATCGGAAACTTAAAATGGCTCCCTGGAACAAAATGGAGAGAGTCTAGCTTCTCATCATCTAAAGGATGGTTGAGAAAAATAGCTTAAAAGTATAAAGATTAAGGCTAGGGAGATGGCTCAGAGGGTGAGAGCCCTGCTGTACAGACAAGAGGACCTGAGTTCAAGTCTGCAGCTTGAAAGTCAGGCATAGCCCTGCATGCCAGTAACCCCAGCATTGGGACACAGGCAAGCAAGTTCCTAGACTACTGAGAAGCCAGCCTAGCCAAAACAGTGAGCTTCAGGGTCAGAGAGACCCCGTTTCAAGGCACTAAGACATGTAATAGGCAGGACACCTGACATCTTCCTTGGGCCTCTGCATGTAGCCTGCCTCCCATACACATGTAAAACAAGAAGCTTGATAGATCTAGTGTAACCTGGACTTAGTCTGATGTTATTTGGAGGGAAAACAGTGTTCATTCTGTCTATTTGAAAATTTGTAACTTGCATGAAGCTATCCCCCACCCCCATCATGCTCTTTTGTGATTATGGCACTTCCAGTACTCCTTGAAATGACTACAAATCAAACTACAAATCCATTCTCATATCATCTCTTCCATAAGCACTCCATACACCGAGATCCCAGATATACACTGGCTGAGACCCCAAAATGAAGAATAACTGTGTCAATTATATTTGTATTTTATACTGTTTAATTCTTAATGTGGCTCTTGGGTTAGTCTTTATACACCCAGTTTCCCCTAAGAACTGGAGAGTCCCAGATTGAATAGTGGCAATTGGTCTTTAAAGTCATATCCAATACTTCTCTTTCTTAAGCATTCCTCTTGAACATACAGGTACTGACTCTTTCAGTTGTAAGTCAGGGAAAACTCAATCCAAACTGACATAGGCCAAAAGGGAATTTGTTGGCTCATATAACTGCAAAGTCTACTAGAAATCTGCCTTCAGATGTGGTTCTTTCAAGGGGGGAGGTAATGTCATCAAGTGTTTTTTGGTCTTAGGTCTTAAATAGCTTGTTCTCGAAGCCTTCTCTGTTCTTAGGTGGACTCTGATTTTAGTGCAAAGTCAGTGCTATCTGTTCCTTCCAGATTTACTTCTCCTGGAAGAGAGTTGAGGGTCCTCATAGCTGCACAGTCTGAAATTATTTCCTGTTTGGACAGAATTAAAACATGTGCCTCTTCTTAACCACAGCTGGGAAAGTAGACATTTGGGGGCATCTATTCCAGCACACATTTGTTGGGGAGAAACAACAGATCCCCAAATGAAAATGAGAACCATTCATACAAAATAGACACAAGATGCTGAACACCCAATAACTGTCTGCCTCTCTGTTGCTAAACTCGCATCTTCTCCATTGGCCTTTCATACCAAATAATACCCTCCCATAGCTTAGCTAAAGAATCCGAGGACCATCTAAAATCTCTACATATGGATCCAGTCTATCCTTACAGTAATTGCATGAGGCAGGTACTATCACTTTGACCATTCTTCAAACAAGGAAGTTGATTAGAGGAAGATTAAGGAGCTTGTTGGGGTCTACACTGAAGGTGAGGTCCTGATGACTCCTGAGTCCCCTTTCCTATTACACTCTATGTGCTGTGCTGTGGCATTTCTTAGCCATACAGTACAGTGTCGTTGCAATGCTACAGACCATCCATGCTAATCTTGGACTGTTTCTCTCCTATCTCCCATCCTCCCAAAGAATCACTCACATATTCTCTCTTCATACAGCCTTATCAGGTATGATTTATGAGTCTGGCTTCAAAGTACTTGGAATTGTGAATATAGAATACACACACAGTCAAGACAGGTTTTGTATTTGCCCTTAGACAACTAAATGGGTCATTTAGAAAAAAATAAAATAAAATATTTTAACTTGGTAATTTGAGCATCTTTTTTTTAGCATTAAATATTATGATGAACAGGCCTAGGGTCAATTTCTTATGATACTGGTTCTTAGTTTCAAAGTTTTAGCTTGCATCACCTTGTGTGTTCTTTGGTTATGTGGAACTTAAAATATAGTGGATGTCTTAGTTAGGGTTTCCGTTGCTGAGAAGAGACACCATGAACAAGGCAACTCTTATAAAGGACAACAGTTAATTGAGGCTGGCTTAGATGTTCAGAGGTTCTTTCCATTATCATCATGGCAGAAAGCATGGCAGTGTCCAGGCAGTCAGGTTGCTGGTAGAGCCTAGGTTCTGCATCTTGATCTGATTGCACCGAGGAGAGACAGTCTCCCAGAGAGCTAAGATGAACTCAAAGCTCACCTCAACAGTGTAACACTTCTTCCAACAAGGCCACAACCACACCAATGAGGTCACAACTCTTAATAGTACCACTCTTTGGGTGAAGCATATCCAAACCAGCACAGATTTTTTTATGTATTCCTAGACGTACCAAAAATTCTCTATGAAATATATTTATAGGGGTTTCCATTATAGTTACTCCAGTCAGACTATGTATAACATACCCTAAAGACTAAATGCTGGCTTTCACAGATGGCATTGTTCTTTGGAGCTGGTCATGGAAACAGAAGACAGATGTTTCAAAGGACACACCTAAAGCCCTCAGGACACAAGAACAAAGGAACAGCCAGACACAGGATTCTTCTGTTTTCTACCTGCACCCTGGAACTGACCCTGTGCCAGAGCTCTCCATACCCAAATCCTGCCCCAAGAGAGCTGTTCTCCCAGAAGTACTGACACCCAGGCTTACAGGAGGGACAAGCCACAGTTAGAGACAGAAATGTCAGCTAACACCAGAGATAACCAGATGGCAAGAGGCAAGTGCAAGAACCTAAGCAACTGAAACCATCATCAGAACCCAGTTCTCCCACCAGAGCAAGCCCTGGATACTCCAACACACTGGAAAAGCAAGATTATGATTTAAAATCACATCTCATGATGATGATAGAGGACTTTAAGAAGGATGTATATATATATATATATATATATATATATATATATAAAACTCCGTTAAAGAAAAACAGGAGAACACAGGTAAACAGTTAGAAGCCCTTAAAGAGAAAACACAAAAATTTCTTAAAAAATTAGAGGAAAATGCAAGTAAACAGGTGAAGGAATTGAGAACCCAAAACCACCCAGGATCTAAAAATGGAAATAGAAACAATAAAGAAATCACAAAGGGAGACAACTCCAGAGATAGAATACCTAGAAAAGAGATCAGGAGTCATAGATGCGAGCATCACCAACAGAATACAAGAGATAGAAGAGAGAATTTCAGGTGCAGAAGATACCATAGAAAACATTGACAAAATAGTCAAAGAAAATGCAAAATGCTCCTAACCCAGAATATCCAGAAAATGTAGGACACAATGAGAAGATCAAACATAAGGATAATAGGTATAGAAGAAAGTCAAGATTCTCACCTTTAAGAGCCAGTAATATCTTCAACAAAATTATAAAAGAAAACTTCCCTAACCTAAAGAAAGAGATGCCCATAAACATACAAGAAGCCTACAGAACTCAAAATAGATTAGACCAGAAAATAAATTGTTCCTGTCACATGATAGTTAAAACCCCAAATGCACGAAACAAAAAAGATCAAAAGTTGTAAGGGAAAAAGATCAAGTAACGTAATTGGTTACAAAAAAAATTCAACAGATACAAGAAGATCTTGAAATAATCTCATGCATCCTAACAGATCACCAAGGACTAAGGCTGGTCTTCAATAACGACAACAGAAGGCCCACATATATATTGAAATTGAATAATGCTCTACTCAATGACAACCTGGTCAAGGAAGAAATAAAGAAAGAAATTAAAGACTTTAGAATTTAATGAAGATGAAGGCACAATATATCCAAACTTATGTGACACAATGAAAGAAGTATTAAGAGAAAAACTCAGCTCTGGGTGCCTCCAAAAAAAAAAAAAAAAAAAAAAAAACTGGAGAGAGCATACACTAACAGCTTCACAGCACAACTAAAAGCTCTAGAACAAAAAGAAGCTAATAAACCCAGGGGGAGTGGACAGCAAAAAAGAGTCAAATTCAAAGCTGAAATCAACCAAGTAGAAACAAAAAGAACTATACAAAGAATCAAACCCAAACCCAAATCAAACCAAACCAAAACACAAAACAGGAGCTGGTTCCTTAAGAAAATCAACAAGATAGATAAACCCTTGGTCAGGCTAACCAGAGGCACAGAGACAGTATCCAGATTAACAAAATCAGAAGTGAAAAGGGAGACATAACAACAGAAACAAACAAAATTCAAAAAATCATCAGATCCTACTACAAAAGCCTAAACTCAACAAAACTGGAAAATCTGGATGAAATAAACAGTTTTCCAGACAGATACTAAGTACCAAAGTTAAACCAGGATTAGATGAACCATGTAAACAATCCCATAAACCCTAAAAAAAATTAGAAGCAATCATTACAAGTCTCAAAAAAAAAAAAAAAAAAAAAAAAAAAAGCCAAGGACAAGATGATTTTAGTACAAAATTCTATCAGACTTTCAAAAAAGACCTAATGCCAATACTCTTCAAACAATTCCACAAAACAGAAACAGAAGGAACACTGACCAATTTCTTCTATGAAGCCACAGCTACACAGATACTAAAAGCCACACAAAGACCCCAAAAAGAAAGAGAATTTCAGACCAATTTACCTTATAAATATAGATGCAAAAATGCACAATAAAATTCCCACAAACTGAAGACAAGAACACATCAAAATAATCATCCATCATGATCAAGTAGGATTCATCTGAAGGATGCAGGAATGGTTTAATACATGGAAATCTATCAACTTTTATCTACCACATAAACAAACTCAAAAAATAAAAAGCACATGATTACTCTCGTGTTCCTGCTCTTTGCTCTTCTGCTCTTTCGTTCCTCCCTTGCTCTCTCTCCCACATTACCTTCTTCCCTCTCCACATGCTCATGGCCAACCTCGACTCTCTCTCTCTCTCTCTCTCTCTCTCTCTCTCTCTCTCTCTCTCTCTCTCTCTCTCTCTTCTCTCTCTTTCTCTCCACCTCTCTGCCTCTACTACTCTCTTAACTTCCCTCTTCATGCCCTGAATAAACTCTATTATGTACTAAAAATAAAACAAAGACCACATGATCCATTTCATTAGATTCTGAAAAAGCATTTGACAATATTCAACAACCCTTTGTGTTAAAAGTCTTCGAAAGATCAGAAATTCAAGGTTCATACCTAAATATAGTAAAAGCAATATACAGCAAACAAGTATCCAACATCAAACTAAATGGAAAGAAACTTGAAGCAATCCCGCTAAAACTAGGGACTAGACAAGGCTGCCCACTCTCTTCCTATTTATTTAATATAGTACTTGAAGTTCTAGTCAGAGCAATTAGACAACAAAAGGAGGTCAAAGAAATACAAACTGAAAAGGAAGAAGTCAAATATTACTATTTGCAGATGACATGATAGTATACTTAGGTGACCCCAAAAATTCTACCAGAGAATTCCTAAACCTGATAAACAACTTCAGCAAAGTAGCTGGATATAAAATTAACTCAAACAAATGAGTATCCTTTCTCTACTCAAAGGATAAATAGACTGAGAAAAAAATTAAAGAAACATCACCCCTCACCATAGCCACAAATTATATAAAATATATTGGGGTAGCTCTAAACAAACAAGTGAAAGATCTGTATGATAAGACCTTAAAGTCTCTGAAGAAAGAAATCAAAAAAAAAACCTCAGAAGATGAAAAGATCTCCCATGTTCATGTATTGGCAGAATTAATATAGGAAAAATGGCCATCTTGCTGAAAGCAATCTATAGATTCATTGCAATTTCCATTAAAATTCCAACTCAATTCTTCATAGAGTTAGAAAGAGAAATTCTCAAATTTATTTGGAATAACAATAAAATAAAATAAAACAGGGCAGGAAAACTATTTTCAACAATAGAAGAACATTTGGGGAAAATTACCATTCCTGACCTCAAGCTGTAGTACAGAGCAATAGTGATAAAAAGTACATGATATTGGTACAGAGCTAGAGAGGTAGATCAGTGAAATAGAACTGAAGACCCAGAAATGAACACACATGCCTATGGTCACTTGATCTTTGACAAAAAAGCCAAAACCATCCCGTAGAAAAAAGACAGCATTTTCAACAAATTATGCTGATTCAACTGGTGATCAGCATGTAGAAGAATGCAAATTGATTCATTTTTATCTCCCTAGACAAAGCTCAAGTCCACGTGGATCAAGGACCTCCATATAAAACCATACACACTGAATCTAATAGAAGAGAAAGTGGGAGAAAGCCTAGAACACATGGGCACAGGGGAAATTTTCCTGAAAAGTACACCAATGGCTTATGCTCTAAGATCAACAAATAAATGGGACCTTATAAAATTGTAAAGCTTCTGTAAGGCAAAGGACACTGTTAATAGGACAAAATGGCGACCAACAGATTAAGTAAAGATCTTTGCCAATCTTAGATCAGATAGATGGCTAATATCCAATTTATACAAGGAATTCAAGAAGTTACACTCCAGAGAACCAAATAAACAAATAAAATGGGGAACAGAACAGAGCTAAACAGAGAATTCTCAACTGGGGAAACTCAGATGGTCAAGAAACACCTAAAGAAATGTTCAAAACCTTAAAGTCACTGGGGAAATGCAAGTCAAAACAACCCCAAGATTCCATCTCACTCCAGTTAGAATGGCTAAGTTTAAAACTCAGGTGATGGCAGATACTGTTGGGGATGTGGAGAAAGAGGGACATTCCTCCATTGCTGGTGGCATTGCAAACTGGTACAGCCACTCTGGTGGTCCCTTTAAAAACTAGTCATAGGACCCAGCTATACCATTCCTGGGCATATACCCAAAAGAAACTCCAACATCTAACAAGGATTCATGCTCCACCATGTTCATAGCAGCAATACTTATAGCCAGAAACTGGAAAGAACCCAGATGTCCTACAACAGAGGAACAGATACAGAAAATGTGGTACATTTTCACAATGGAATACTACTCAGCTATTAAAAACAATGACTTCATGAAATTTGAAGGCAAGTGGATGGATCTAGAAAATAGCCTGAGCGAGGCAACTCACTCACAGAAGAACACACATGGTATGTACTCACTGGTAAGTAGATAGATAATACAACTCATGGTTCACATGAAGCTCAAGAGGGAGGAAGACCAAAGAGTGGATGCTTAGGGAAGTGGGAGGGTGGGAGGATGGAGAGTCAGAAAAAGAGGAGCAGAATCAGGTAGAGATGTGCAGAGGGTCAGGAAATTGAACAGAGGTGTGTAGCAATGGAGGATGGGGAACTGAAGTAGCAACCAGAAAGTCCCAGATGCCAGGAAAGAACCTCTCCCAGGTCCCCACAGGAATGACATTAGATGAAATACCACCACAAAGAGGAGGGAGAACCTGTTGAAACCATATCCAGAGATTAAGCGTAGCCCTCTGGTTGGGGGATGGGGCCACCCACCCATCTCCAAAAATTTAACCCTGAACTGCTCCTGTTTAAAGGAAATACAGGGACAAAGAGTGTAGCAGAGACTGAAGGAAAGACCATCCAGAGACTTCCTAACCTGGGGATCCATCCCACTTGCAGACGCCAACCTCCTAATGCCAAGAAGTGCTTGCTGACCAGAGCCTTATACAGCTGTTTCCTGAGAGGCTCTGCCAGAGCCTGAACAGTACAGATGAGAATGCTCGAAGTCAACCATCAGTGTGATCACAGGGTCCCCAACTGAGGAGTTAGGGAAAGGACTGAAGGAGCTGAAGGGGGTCTTATCTGGCATCAATGGGAGGGGAGGCCCTCGGTCCTGTGAAGTCTTGATGCCCCAGTGTAGAGGAATGCTAGGGTGGTGAGGAAGGAGTGGATGGGTGGGTGTGGGAGCACCCTCATAGAAGGAGGGTAAGGAGGGATGGGATAGGGGTTTGTAGAGGGGAAACCTGCAAAGGGGATAGCATTTGAAATGTCATTAAATAAATTACCCAATTTTAAAAGAAGGAAAAAGTAATGCCATGACTCGGTAGCTCTTAATTGATGTCACACAGCTCCCTGGGCTCCTTGTTACTGGTGATCTGTTGAACTTACTCATGGATTGTGAAACTTCCTACCACCCTGAAGATGTTATTAAGGAAAGTGCCCAGGCCTTCCTTTTTGTCTGGGGATTCAGTCTAGAGAAACAGCTCATGGGGAGTTTGCTAGGATGGGTGCCTTGATGTCTGCTATGTGAAGGGCCTCCTCTGCCCTCTCTCCCTCGCCCTCTCATGACTGGTATTCAACTTGCTTGTCCATATGTGACTCTTTATAGAGCTCTGATCTAGCCTTTAAAAGGACTCACCTTCCCTTTAATGCCACTTTGTGTTCATATTTCTGTGCCCATATTATCTGTATTATTATTGTCTAATGTTCTTCTCACCTCAGTGCCCAACGGTGGCCCTGAAACACCTTCATTCTTATAACCCTTGTTGAAGGAAACTGTCAACTTCCTTTTCACACTGACTCCTGCTGCCCATCCTTCCTATATGAAGAGCGTTTCTCTGTCCTCAAAGAAACTGGATTCTGATCAAGGCAGAAGACTGTTAAGGAATTCTGTTAAAGGTGCACAGAAAACATTCAGGACAGGATCCTGCTTTAAGAGGCAAGGGTTTGGGGTTCAAAATGGACTTTATCCATGCCCCGGGATGAATAGGAGTATAGGATGTCACCGATATAGATCACAGCACTGCACCGCAGCGAACTCCAGAGCCACGTGGACCTACATGAGACCATGTCTCAAAGATCGCTCCAGGCTCAGTCACCGCAGCCAGCGCTGCCTGCAGTTTCCTGTACTAAGTGCTTCTGCTCACCAGAGCAATTGATTCCAAGACCTGGCTCTAGTAATGGCCTTGCACATCTGTGCCAAGTACTCATCAGTGACAGCCTGGACCCCTGCTGCCGGAAGATCCTCCAAGATGGAGGGCTGCAGGCGGTGGAGAAGCAGGAGAGCAAGGATTAGCTGCTAGCCGAACTCCAGGACTGTGAAGGGACTTATCGTCATGAACACCCACAACGCAAACAGCCTCAGTGCTGCAGAACCCACCTATGATGAACATGTGCCTGACCGGGCCAATTCCCCAGGCCACGGCTTCGATGAAAGATGGCAAATGGGACCAGAAGACGTTTATGGGGAAAGAACTGAATGGGAAGACACTGGGAATTCTTGGCCTAGGCAGAACTGGAAGAGAGGTGGCCACCCGAATGCAGTCTTTTGGAATAAAGACTATAGGCTATGACCCCAGCCTTTCTCCAGAAGTCGCTGCCTCCTTTGGTGTTCAGCAGCTGCCGCTAGAGGAGCTCTGGGCTCTCTGTGATTTCATCACTGTCCATACCCCACCCCTGCCCTCCATCACAGGCTTGCTTAATGACAGCACTTTGCCCAGTGCAAGAAAGGCGTGCAAGAGACCTGTGCTCAGGGAGGCACTGCGGACGAAGGTGCCCTGCTCCGTGCCCGCAGTCTTGGTCAGTGTGCTGGTGCTGCACTGGATATGTTTACAGAAGAGCCACCACCGGACCGGGCTTTAGTGGACCACGGGACGTCATCAGCCGTTCCCATCTGGTTGCCAGCACCGAGGAGGAGGAGGACCAAAGCCGTTGTGGGGGGAGGGGATATCGCAGTCCAGTGTGTAGACATGGTGGCCCCTACCAAGCTGTGGACTTGGTCCAGGGCACCACACCAATGCTGCAGGAACTCAACGGAGCTGTCTTCCGGCCAGAAGTGCCACTACACAGAGGCTCACGTTCCGGCCTCAGTCCTCCAGTCCTGTTGCGCTGCCCACTCTGATCGGCCTCTCTCAGAGGCGGGTGTACAGCTGCCGTCCTACCAAACCTCCAAGGTATCTTCTGGGGAGACCTGGCACATCAGGGGCCATTCCTCCCTGCTGCCCAGCCTGGGAGTGTGGAGGAAGCAGCGTGTATCCGAGGCTTTCCAGTTCTGCTTCTGACCCTGGGGCTCAGCGGTCGCAGCCCCTCAGGCTCTTCAGCAGAAACCCGCTCACTGTGACCTGTAGGGAGAGGAGATCGCAGATCCTCAGCATCTGCCTGAATTTATATCTAGTAAAAAATCTAAATCCCCCCCCCCACCAAAAAAAATCACTCCAAGTCTTTCTACCAAAGATTTGATTCTTTCTGAGGATTTTTACCTCACTTTGTTCTTTCTTGGAACAGCCTAAAGGCTTGACTGCCTCTAAGAACAGGCTTCACTTTCTTTGGAGCTTTGCCATAGGCAGGGAATCTCGTTTTGTGGACAGGAAATTCCTGTCCACATTAGAAAGACAGAGAATGTCTCTCAGATGCCACAAATATGTGACACACTTCTGTTCTCACTCCTACATACTCTGAGGAAAACATCACTAACCAATCACAGCCTTTTTTCCCCCCAACTGAGTTTGGACATCACTTCAGAGTCCTCAACACAGACTTTGGATTAGCAAAGACCAGGTTAATTAAAAATGACGGCGAGAACAAAAAAAAAAAAAAAAAAGATTCCCCCAATGAGCTTCCGGATTATCTCATCCATACATCACTTCAGAATATAGCCCCAGCACCTGCCATGTGTAGGTAGAGGCCGCCGGTGTCAGGCTTGATTCTAAGACAGAGTAAAGTGGGAAGCGCTGGAAATACAGACAGAACCAGCCATAAGAGTTCCACGCCCACACAAACTCTCCTAAGTGTCTGGGAGCTGTACTGTTCAGGCTTGTGCTTTGAGTCATAGACTGTGAGAGCACAGAGCCCATCAGACATGACCAGGGAGGCTCCACCTTGATCTGTCTGGACGCTGTGCAGATGGACTATAGGATGTCTCCTAAGATGTCTGGGTATCATTTCAGTTTCTTGGCTTTCACCAGATTGAGTCTTAGGTATAGACAGGATCCTGTCTACCCATCATTTCATTGTGCGGGTATCTTTATGATCCGTCAGTCTATTAAAAATTAATATGTAATGGACTAGGTGTGCCCTTAACCTTTTCTGGCCATGGCATTAGTAACGGGAATTTCCAAAAAAAAAGGGGGGGGGGGTCCCACGTGAGTAAACTTGCAGCTGCTGTCCATATTCAATCAGAGGTTAGGAGGGCCTTGGGCAGGTTCTCAGTATCCCTAGAAACCAAGGTGTTGTAGAGTGCCCTTTATCAAAAGCACAGTAATACTCATCAAGGGACCAAAAGAAAAGAAAATAGCCTTGTTACTTTTTAAGTAGAAATCTGCTTAAACTGCAAGCAGCAGAGACCAGCTTGTGTATTTTAGTACAAATCCATTGTTTCTGATTTCATAGATATTTAAAGCCACATGGAAAACGTGAATCTCAACACAGAGCGTTGAGTTGTCACTGGAGTTCTCCTGAGTGGTGAGTGAGCCATCAACTGTCATCGTTAGAAAGACAGCATGATACAGGGGAAAGGGAATTGGATTCTGACGCAGTTAGATCCAAGATGTAGAATGTGACATGCTTGGATCTGAAGCTCAGATTCATCACTTACGATCCATGTGAACTTGGAATATTAACTATTTTTGTTGTAGTTCAATACTCAGATTTTTTTTCTCCAGCAAGAGAATAAAATTGTTTTTGTTTTAACTATCTAATTAGCATTTCTCTAGTAGAATGAAAGAAATATGGTATTATACCATCTTTTTGAAATAGTAGTTTAGGAGGAAGTACTTATTGCTAATGTCTTGGTTACTTCACTATAGTTGCAGTAAAATGCCATGACCATGGTAATTTATAGAAGAAAGAGTTTTGGGGGGGGGGGGCTTATGGTTCAGGGGAGGGTCTAAAATAGTGGAGAGAAGTCCTGGCAGCTGGAATAGTGCTTAAGAGCTCAAATCTGAACCTCGAACATGGGTGAGAGGACACAGGTACAACTGTAGAAGCCTTTAAACCGCCAAAGCCAACCTCCAGTGACACATTCCCTACAACACGGCCGTACTTCCTAAACCTCCCAGAACAGTGCTACAGACTGAATGTTTAAATGCCCCAGACTATGGAGGATATTGCACAGACCACCATAGCTAGGAGGAGCCATGCTGGGGTGACTACAGCCTGCTTTGTTACCTGTGGCACACATGGGAGAACTGATGAGTTTCAGCACAACACTCAGATCCTTTCTACCACAGGATCAATGACTCCTGGTTTTCCTATCTAAGCAGCATGCACACAGGACTACAGCACTAGGGTTTGTCACATAGATTAGATGAACACAATCGCTCTTCAACCTATGCCAGCATCCTTTCTAGACAATAATAATAATAATTTTACACCATTGAGTTCAGTGACCTAAGATGTCAAGGATAAACACATCAGAAATTATGTACTTTATGTTCAAAGTGCAATCATTTAGAAGGGCTATCTAATGGAGCAAATGGACAGAGATACACTTTTTTTAAGCCTGGATGCTGCTCATATCTGCAGCTGGTACCCTGTTTGAGGATGCTTTGCCCACATGGGAACTGGCTTGAGAATGCTCAGGGTTCTGGATATGAGAATATCTAGGCTAGATGAGCTCAGACTCTTCTTTCCTTCCTTGTATTCTTCATCTCAGTTACGAGAACTCTCTCGCATAATCATGTGCCTAGTTCTTTTGCTTCGGTTTGACTTGCTCTCTTTTGTAAACATTCGTTTCACTATTATTACCAATGCTATTATTATCATTCGTTTTTAATCAGGTTCATTGATTTGATAATTTCGTGTGTAAGTTGCTATGCATCCATTTACTTATGCACCCGTGAGCTCTAGTACTTAAAAAAGATAAAAGCATTTTAAATCAGAAGAGGTAGATACGAATATGTACTCTGCCATAAGAAAATATGTGAACTAGAAGGAATGACTCAATACCTCTGTCTTCACGCATAAGCTCGGCCTATAACAAACACTGATTTGCAGTCAATGCACAGACCCAACGAGATGACATAATCGAGTGTTTAGTGTCTGGCTTACAACAGGCCCTCAAATCATCCCATCACTTATCCACTTACAGTTAGGATACCAGTAGAGGACATAAAAGCAAATATCCATCCACGTCTTGGGAATGGTAATCACAGGTCATGCTGGCCTTTTAAGCTGAGGCATAGGGATTTTGTAAGGAAGAGCTGAAAACATTCCCTTCTTTATTTGTTCTATGTGGGATACTGTATGTCTGAGATGTCCAAACAGAGACAAAACCTTGAATCCATAGAGATGCGTCCATGGGTCCTGGGCACATCTAGCTTACATTTCTTTTAGACCCAATAGTGTAGAATCACAAACTAACAGCTAACAGACAGCCATCCCACTTGGGACCTTTGTTGATTAACCTGGTGAACAGTAGCCCATTGCATTGCCAGAGCGGTGTTTTCTCTGTAGCCAGTCTTCCAGTTTCAGCAGCCATTCTCCCGAGGCCAGCAATGAACGTGGCTTATATAGAAAACGTGGTTTATATAGAAAACGTGGTTTACACCTTCAGCATCCATGAAGATGTCATCAATACAGCTCCGGAAAGACAGCTGCCAACCTGCTGGAGCAGCCACATACAGGGCTGATCTCATGGGGTTGGGGAGGCTCTTCAAAGGTACCAGATTCAAGCTGGGTCTGAGATTGGTAATCTCTGTCCCATGGCTGACCAGCATGGGCTTCAAGAGTTTGAGAAGAAGGAAACATCGACAGTTTTTATTTCTGCTGTGACTTCTCTTTCTCCATGCAATTTTTTAAATGAGCTATTTTAGAACATTCGCTCAGGGCTGCTCATTCAAAACCTGGTGGTTACAGAGTACAAGTAAAATTCTCTCTGTGCATTGATAACTTTGTAGGTTTCAATAGGACAAGTGTAGGTTTATGGAGATCTTTACTTGCAGGCAAAACAAACCCAGTTTGTCCAGGAATTCCTAGCTAATATGATGGGCTCTTTGGTTACATTAGACATCAGTCCCAGTTCCACCTTGGACCAGCTTTTCAGACTTTTTAAATGAGCTAAATAGGTTTCCACCATTTCTTCATTTGTAAACTAGAAAGCCTGAATGTTTATGTATTTATCTCAAATAGTCTATCTATTGGGGTGGCAAGATGGCGCAGGGGGTTACAAGAATTTGCCTCTTCAGTCTGGTTCAATTCTTAGAACCCACTGGGTAGAGAAAGAGAAATAAATAGCTTTGGTCTTTCTCTCTGTGTCTCTCATCTTTCCTGTTTTACACCTCTCCCTACCCCCTGTCCTCTCTCTCCCCTCTTTCTCTACCCTCTCTCTCCTCTCTTTCTCCCTTCCTTCCTCCCTCTCTTCCTTCCTCCATCTCCCTCCTCTCTTTCTCCCTCTTTTCTCTCTCTCTCCCTCCCTCCCCACAGTCACTAATTAAGAAACAAAATTTAAATACCATATGGTTTGGGGAAACATAACATTTAAATTAAGTCAATTTTTAGATACTTGACACAGTGTTTGAAGGGTACCAAGTAAACACAAACATCATAAATCATTATTGTAAGTGCTGTGTCATTGGCTACTAGAGTCACCAAACTTTTGCATATGTTGTGATTAACTCAAAGATGACTAGCACGCACCTTATCTGAGCCTGTTCATCAGTTTCCAGGAGGGGTCAAACAAGGGTTATTTTTATCTCATAGCTGTGGACGTTTCAGTTGGTTGGCCCTCTGCGGTACAGCACAGTGGAAATGCCTTAAGGAGGAAACCCACTTACTGCATAACCAGGAAGAGAAAGAGGGGATCAGGAAATGGGCTAGGGTCACACTACACCCTTTAAAGTCCTGTGCTCAGAGATCAGGAAAAAAGCCTGCTAAAGCCAACCTTTTCCTTTTCTCACTTTTTATCCTCTTAAAAGTGCTGGGAAAATTATTTTTGTAAGGGTGGGACTGGGAAGAGAGGAGGGAGAAGGACTATGATTGGGATGGAAAGTGAATATAAAAATTAAAGTGTTGGGGAGATTGCTGAAGACAAAAAAGCATTTTTTGGCAATTTTGTGTATATCTATGATGTATTTTGATCATGGCCACCTTGTATCACCCTTCCTTATTCCCCTTCCACTGCATCCTTCTACCCTTCAAGATCCTGTTATGGCCCACTGAGTTAAGTCACCCTAACTTATATGAATATGGGGTGGGGCATTATTTACTGGAGCTGGGGCTCCTGGCTAGTGGTCACAGAAGGAATTTACTCTTCCTCTCTCAGAATCCATTAACTTCCAGGAGATACTGAGGGAGGGGTGAGGCCTCAGGAGCCCCTTTCCCATCTATGATGTGATGCTGATAAAGTCTGATTTCTTAACTTTCTACTATTTCCTAATAGCTCCAAACTGGGGACCTGTCTTTGAACACATGGACCATGAGGGACTCATCAGATCCAAATGACATAAAGGCTGTCTGAAGAAATGGTTCAGGGCTTGAGAGCAATGGCTGCTTTGCAAAGGGTCCAGGTTCAATTCCCGGTGCCCCCTCCTGGCAGCTCATGACAGTATGTAACTCCAGTCCCATATGTGATGCTCTCTTCTTGCCTCTTTGGGTACCCGGCACACATGTGCTATACATACATACATGCATGCATACATACATACATACATACATACATACATACATACATACAGGCAAAACACCCACAGACATAGAATAAATATTATTTTCAAAGAATCCTTAAATTACAGAAAGCTTTATCTATGAACAACTGGAGGAGCCAGGGCCTTCCTGCTTCTCCAGCTTCAACTCATATTGGTTCTTTCCTGTAGGATGTGGGCCAACCATCCTGTCTGCCTTTTGGTTCTCTGCACGTGGTAAGCTCTGTAGGCGTTTTACACAAGGGATGTTTTCTTTGAGTGGATCATCTATATGGAGGGACACACTCTTCGTGGTTTCCTCCTGTTTACCTTCATAACTCACCTTTCAGAACACCACTTTCCTGAGGATGGGCTCCCGATCATCCATGTAAACAAGTCCCTTGAGGGATCTTTGTTTCCTGTCCTAGCTTTGCACTTCACAACACTCAACAGAATGTGGAGTCCCATGGCTGCATATTTGTTTGGTTTACCTTCTTTAAAATGTATTATCTTCCCACTAGATGCTCAGAAGATCAACCCAGGGAAGAAACTCTCCTGTTTGTTTGAATATAATTTTTACTACACTGTGTGTGTGTGTGTGTGTGTGTGTGTGTGTGAAAATGCCATGGAACTCATGTGAAATTAAGAAGACAGTTTGCTCTTTCCTTTCATTTGTAGATCAACAGATCGAACTCAGGTCATCAAGCTTGGTGGCAGGTGTCTTTACCCACTTTTGTTTATTTTTAAGTATTTTTTTTTCTTTTCTTGTTACAATGAAAAGTTTTAGCAGAGAAAAAGAATTGTGGAACACAGCTTCATGACACAGAACCTGTAGCACGTGACTAACACTTGGCCACATTCTCTTAATCCTATGCTGGTATATTTATTCTTTCTTCTCATTCATCCACAAGGTCACCCAGCTTATTCCCCAGTGAATTTCAAACTGAGCTGAAGAAAACAGAATGTTTCCCCCTTAAACATGTGAGCCTGCAAATTACTGTTAGGCAGAGTATAATATTAGTGTATGTGTCTCCTTTTGCTTTGGGGCAAAATGTTCACACAGTGAAATGCACAACTATTAACTATATAATCTGGAAAATGTACAAGTGCCTAGGCCTGCCTAACCCAAACTCCTATTGGGATAGAAACCATTGTTACCAACACACATACCATAGTTTCTCTATACCACGTGTTTGGTCATATCCAACTCTTCCCATGGCAGCTAATATTTTATTTTCACCACTGACTAAATTTAGCCCCCTAGACATTTGTGTAAAGGGAATCATAGTGCATGCATACTTACAATATTATCTCACATTCTTTTAAGTTGTGGCTTAGATCAATAGTTGAGTACATTCATAGCTACATAGTATTTTACTGTACAAATATACCACCATTTGCCTGTTCTCTAATTTATTCATGTCCAAGTTAATCTCTCTCTGTGTGTATGTGTGTCTGTGTGTGTGCGTGTGTGTCATAAGTGAAGAGTATTGTATGACATTTTCTTCTTAGGTTCACTTATTTTGTTCACCTATTGTTAATAAACATATCATTGTGACTAGAATGAATATTTTGTCACATTTTATTGTATTGCTTTATCTTAGGCAGATTCATAGGAACAAAGCTACAGTCACAAAATACGTGTAAGCCCCAATTTAAAAATAAGTTGTACTTTTTATCAAAGTAGTTGTAGGAAGAGTTTGTTTTGCTAGTAAGCACATGAATTTATGTATGTAGTAATAGTTATTACACTTGTAAATACAGAAAGGCAATATTAATATAATGAATATTCTAATCCTTTCTTGTCACACTAGAGGTGTATTTCTTCATATATCACTTAAGTTCCATGAGCTGACAGTTTGTTTTGTGTAGGAATAATGACATGTGACTTGGACGGAACAGAAAGCAAAGACAACTGGTAGGTGGCACTTTCAGATACAAGTGACATTTCTCATTTAAAGTGTATGATCTCTGCTCTGTCCTCTTCCTCTTCCTGTCGAATGCTTTCCCACATGGAGGAGTCCAGTGAAACTTAGGCACAGGAGACATTTGTGAAGGCAAAAGAGCAAGAAGCACTTGGGTTGAGAATTTGTCTCACTCAAAGTCAGATTAATCCTTCTGCGGAAGGCTTGTGTTTATATAATTGACTTCTCCATTTCCTCCCCTTCAAATGTAACATCTAGATTTGTCTGATTTTTAAACTGGGTTATTTGAATGTCAAACTTTCGGTAACACTTTAATAGAGGTGTCCATTAACCCGTGTTAACTTAGAGCATAGTGTCTCTGGAAGTACATGTGACATTCATATGAATACCAAATGCCTTCATTAGGTGCCGCACTTCCACACTGAATACCAAATGCACAGCCCGACTCAGGGAAACAGAATTCCCTCCCTCGAGTTGCCAACACATGTTTGCCTTTCTTCCGCAGTGCCAGTCAGCCCTGTTTGTTGTTTATGTTCAGGAGATGGGATGTGGCAATTGGAGCTTTGGCTGAAATAAACAAATGGCACTGTAGTCACCAACTGGAGAGACAGAGTTGCAGGCTGGTTATAGAAGATCACCCACAAGTCAGTAAGAGGACCTCACTTAGTATGCAAGGTGAATTCTGAGCACTTCATAAGAGACGATAACTTTCTTTGACCAATGAATATATTATTTATAAGTGATTCCAGTGCCTTTTTCTCCCTCTCCTTCTCTGCCAGTCTCCCCAGCCCTCCATTTTTATGGTATGTTGTAGCACTTGTCCAATGATGAAGCCGCTCATGATAAATAATTTATAAAGCAATTTACAAGTACATTATTTTCAGCCATGAGACCTAGAAGAACACACACACTCACACACACACACACACACACACACACACACACACACACACTCACACACACACTATGGGACTTAAGTATCAAGATATTAGAAGGAGTCAGGGTGAAGCCGTAGTCCAAGGGTCCTTATACATGGGCCACACAAAGTTTGTGAAGGTCATGTGATAATGTTTAAAAGAGAACTTACTAAGAAGCTATATCTTTTTTTTTCTCCTTGGTTCACAAGGCTTTTAGTGTGAGCCTAAGACAAGATATTTCCATTGGATAAATTAATCTGAACACATCCATTGAGCCAGACCCATGTTAAGAGTATTCCATAAATTATCTTGTTTTCCCCTTCTTGCTCTGTGACATCTATGTTTGCATGGCTGTACTGACATGGAGGGAGAGACTGAGGTGTCTCCTGACCTTCATTCTTCCCTCTTTTAACTCACAAACTAGCTAAAGCCACATGTTAAAATATTCTTTCAACTGCTAATATTCACAAGTGTTGGTCTACTGCTGTCATGAGTGAAGCTTGTCACTGAGCGCTGGGGCACATGGGTAGATAACACATTTGTGGCAGAGTTATCCAATAGAAATGGGATGCCAATGACAGACACGAGCCACACATATAATCTCAAGTCTTCTAGTAGTCATTACACTTTTTCAAGGAAGGGAAAGAGATGAAATTAATTGCAAGGGAGTATTTTACTTAGTCCCACATATCATAACTAATTTTAAAACCTATGTTTAGTATAAACATTATTAATGAGGTACTTTATTCTGTTTTTTTTTTTTATACTGTTCCAAAGGAGATGTTCATTTTATACACAGGACCTGTTTCTGTTCGGACTAGGCACACACCAGGGTGCTGGTCACTGAATGTGGCTACAGGCCAAGGGGGCATATGTCTATAAGTAAACCCTGAAAGCAAATGTCCCAGATGAAACTGTGTGACATTTACATGAGAGAGTTGATCATCAGATAGGTATAAACCCCGAGTACAGGGACATTCAAAACTTAGGAAAGAAGGTTTACATACCAGGGGATGTGGAGGGGGAGGAGTCAGACCAGGTTCTCCCCACTCCAGGCACTCCTCTCCGAATCACTCTTTCTCTTTGCTTGTTGTTTTATTTAAATTGGGTTGTGCTATTCATGTGTGCATGCCTATGTGCATTTGTGTGTGCATGTTGTGTGAATGTATACATGAGGAGGCCAGATGTGATCTCAGATGTCGTATTCAATCTCTACCTACTTCATTTAGTTTTTGAGATGAGGTCTCATACTGTGCCTGGGGCTCGCTAAGTTGACTGGGCTGGCTGGCCAACTGGTCCTAGGTATCCTCTGCCCTTTGCCTTCCCCGTCCTGAGATCAGTACACAGAACTCTGCATGTGACTGTTCAAGCAGGTGCCCAGGATTAAACTTGGAATCTCATGGTTACAAGGCAAGCACTTGACAGAATGAGCCATTTCCCCAGCTCCTAACTTGATTACCATTTATTCCTTAACTAATTAGCTTGTCCTTGGAACTTTCTGAAACTCTCAATAATAGAAAAGTAAGATTGAATGTCATAAACACATTAATTGTAAAAAAATATACAAATATAGACAGTGGAGTCATTAAACTCTAGCTGTGTATGCTTGCCTATCCATAGAGTTGGCATCTACTTTGTTTTGTGTTTTAAAAAGAGATGGAATGAGAAGGGCATTTCTGCTTTGGACTGAGCAGGAGTGGAAGTGACTGCCTGTATTTATCCCCCAAATAAAAACAGCTACACAAGATGCCCAACAATTATAATGTAATAGTTTCCAAGACATGGACAAGAAAGAGGCAACAGAAGACAGCTCTAAGAGGCCATAACAAATGTGATCTCTAAGGTTACCCCAGCTTCATCCTCAGAGGTCATGAACCCACAATGAATATTAGTCTCTGATCACACCTAACAAATTGAGAAGCAAAATAAACTATTTCCACCTAATTTGGTTTCATTCCAGAGCAAAGGAAAAATAATATTTAATAGTTCAAAACCTAAAACATTGTGCGGCAGTATAGGAAGAGAGGAATCCAAGTAGGTTCTGAGAACTGTCCAAGCTGAAGACACAGAGTTGAGTATTTAGGAAGTTGAAGGTCCTTAGAATTTACAGAGCAGGACACAGGAGAGCAAGAGTTAGGGCAAAAGCAAGAGTGAAATTGAAAAGGGAGAAGGAGGGAGTGAGGCGAAGGAGAGAGAAGGGGAGGAAGGGGACAGGAAAAGGAAGTGGGAGGGAAAGAGAAAATGGAAAGGGGAGGAGAGGTAGGCTGATATCCCTAGATAGTCTACAGAGGGCTAGTCTCAAGCATTCAACAAGTATAGAAAAGCCATTAATGTGACCGTGGAACTAATGCCAGGTGTCCTAAGCCAAGACAGGCCCGATCCAAGCTCTCCTTCCACCAATCAGAATGGGTGACTTTAGGATTCAGGAGTCATTAGGCAAAGTACACAAATGGGAGCTTAACCATCAGCCATACAGAAACTGTTGTGATGGTGCACACCCTATCAGATCTCAGAGCAACATCTCAAGGGACTACGCAAGTTTCAAACAACTCGTTTGAACCCCAGATTGGAACTAAAGAATATTTATAAGGACAAATAAAAATTTGGGGCTTGTGAGAAGACTCAGTGCAGAAAGACTATGGCTGCCAAGCTAAGCAGCCTGAGTTTGATTCCTGGGGCACACATCATGGGAGAGAAGTGACTCTCACAAGGCATTTTTTGACCTCCACTCGAGCGCAGTGACACAAGCTGCTCTTCCCATGGACATAGAAATTATATAGACAAAAAACTTAATGCTTTCTAAAAAAAAGTAATAAAGTCTACAACATCTCAATAAAATCAACAAGGGACTTAAATCATATCAGAGATAGCCAGGCTTGTAAATTAGCCAAATATGGTTACAATGGACAGAGAAATCCATTTAAATCAACCCAGCTCTGATGGAGGCGCTGCAACAGCAAGAACATTAGTCCTGAGAGCTGTGTTCCTTCACTCACAAGGATAGACGAGTCATAGGGAATCAAATTCACCCGTCAAATGGAGAACTCTAGCGCTAGAAAGCCTATGCAGAATGGAATGAACTGCAGAACCAGTACACACTTAGACACGGCGACAGAGGTCATCCAAGGCAATCAGATCACTCACAAGATGTGGGGACCTGCTCCCTACCACTGCAGAGAAAAGAATGCTTCTCATGATCTCATGAGACCAGAGAGCGGGGCATCAGTCTGCAAGCAAACACAGGCAAAGACACCTTCACAAAAGGAGATGCGCAGTAGCTTTACTCTGTGCGTATGATCATAAGAATGGAGACATGAAACTGAATATTTTAGTAAGTTAAATCCAAACCTTCCTCACTCCTTCCTTCCTACGTATATTGCCTGGTAATTACAAGGACCACTGACTGATGTAACTACTGTGCCTAATTAAGTGTCAAAATCACAATGCTATGGGAAAGAAGCAGTGCCCCACCCCTCCACCTCCAACTAAATAAACACAGAAAAGCTATAAACTTCTTGAAAACCCAGACAAATTCAAAGTGAGATAGTGCAAGCCTGAGGTAGGTTGCAGGAATATGGGACAGAGATTGCAGAGTCAAAAAGAAGGGATCGTGAAGAATGATGAGAGAACTTCGGGGAGCAATGGCTAAATTTATGCCCTTGAAGTTTAGACGTGTCAGAAATGTAGCCATGTCTCGAAATATATCAGATAATGCGGTTTAAATCGTTTAAGCTTAATATATACTAATATTAAGCTTAATATAACTTTTACGCTCAATTATACCTTGAGCAATTTTTAAAGGCTTATTTAATTAATGTTATGTGTCTGATGTTTCACACACATGTGTGTCTGTGCACTGTGTGCATTCTGAGTGGCAATGGAGGCCAGAACAGGGCACTAGAGCCCCTGGAACTGGAATTACATACAACTGTGAGCCACCATATGGGTGCTGGAAGTTAAATCTGACTCCTCTCCAAGAACAGCCAGTGTTCTAAAATGCAAAGCCATCTTTATAGTCCCAGATTTTTTTCTCTTTTTAAAAATTAGATATTCTATATTTACACATGAGATGTTATTCCTTTACCCCACCCCACCCCACTCCCATCCCCTTCCCCCTCCAGTTGCCTTCACAAAGGAGCACTCCCTTCTGATCCCTCTACACCCCACTGCCTTGCAATCCCCCTACATTGGAAAAATGTGCCCTCTCTGGAGCAAAACTCTCTTCTCACACTGATGCCAGACACTATCTTCAGTTACATATGCAACTGGATCAATTGGTCTCTCAAAGTGTGCACAAAGGCTGGTGTTTTTCTCCATGGGAGTTTTGGAGGGTTTGGTTGGTTGATACTGTTGTTATCTTCCCATGAGGTTGCAAACCCTTAGTATTAGATGGTTTGGTGGTCCTTGTCTAAATCCAGGCTATATCCTCCATATATTTAGAAACAGAGGGAAAGATGTGTGTATCTTTCTTATGATCAGAGTTGGCATTTTTCAAGATTGTGTTCATTTCACCATATTAACACATTTCCTAGAGCTATTTCAAACATTCGGTTTCTACACAGTCGGAAAACACTTGGGTAGCTCACACAGAACTCTGACAGACAGTCCTTCCAGAACTGGAAGAGATATTTCTTTGGAATGGTATCCATGGGAGGCTCTTGGGGAGAATCTTCTCCTGGTTTCTCTGGCACAGACAGGAAGTAACTGTCCCGTCAAGTTCTTGCCAACCTGTAAGATGGTGGGCAAAGTGATGGTGGTCACACTCTAAGCCCAGAATTCTCTTTGAGCTCACTGTCTCAGTCAAAGTCAAGCTAACTTTTTCTGTCTTTTGCCAGGTAGAGTCATGCTTGGTTTTAGGTTTTGTTTTGTTTTATTTATTTATTTATTTATTTATTTATTTATTTATTTATTATTATTTTAAAAGGCAGATAAAATGCTCTGTGTGATCTGCCTCTATGAACCATGCTCTTGGCCCCAGGAACTGCCCCCCTGGAAGGGTACGACAGACCATGGTTTAGAGGGTACAGTTAATAATAAATTACAAACGTGCTTGTTACAATTAAGGATAGACCTGCATTCCTCTCCTCAGCCCACGAGCTCACTTACTGGCCCTCTCTACCCCATGGGCTTAATCGACATCAAAGTGAAACAAATCCGATAACACATTTCCCTGAGCTAAGGGAGAGTTCAGTGATTCATTCTCAGTCCTTCTCTTTTGCCTCTTCCTGCCAAGCAGCTGAGCTGAGCTGACAGAGGAACAAAGGCATTTCAGAGGTTCAGTCCTTGATCTCTTCTTGTTCTCTGTTGTCCAATGAGAACCCAGACCCCCAAACCCAAAGAGACTTGATGACAAGTGTCATTTGAACAATGACACCTTGTTGATAGTCCTGGCTGCCTTCATGATGGCCATGCAACCTGGAACCAATGCCAAGCTTTCCAGGTATGTGAGAACTGAATGAAGCAGGAAACACTAATTCATACACACAGGGATTACTCATTGCATACAGCAGGCAGAGAGGAAAAATGCTTACAGTATAGAAGTCACACGTGTGGAAAACATCAATGGCATGATACATAAAATTTGAAAATAGACAAGAATTAGAAAGAAGTACAAATAGAAACAGTGGCTTGAGCCTGAAGCATTTGGCTAAGTTTCTAGACAAGTGATAAAATGCCTCACACTGGGTGCCTTAAACAGCAGATATCTCAGAGTGCCAGAGACCACACTTCTAAGGTAGAGCATGGCCTCTCTCCTTGGCTTGCCTTCTTGCTGTGTCCCCTCACAGCCTTTCTTCTGTCTACATGTTCCAGCATGTCTCTACGCTCACATTTCCTCTTACAAAGCCACACTTATACTGGAATTTGCCCGAATGGCCATATCTTAATTTACTCTTTTAAAACCTTATCTCTAATAGGATTCTGTTCTGAGAAGCTGGGAGGTAGAACATAAGCATCTGGAGAGACCACAGGTTAGGCCATAACAGGTATTCAACAATGTATTTGTTAGTATGAAAAGTGTCTCAAGGAGGAAAATATCTAGTTCTGAAGTTAATAACTAAGGTCATGGCTATAGACCAGGAGCCTGAAAGGTAAGAAATGGAAGCTCACACAAGGAAGTCTGGGGTAAAAGCAGAAGGGTGGAATTTTAAAACCACTCTTCAGTTCATCTCCCCACCCTGAAAAGTACAAACCATGGAGTATGCACTGTACAACCACTCGGATCTACTACCCACCTAGTTGTCATCAGGTGGCTTCCATGGTGAGCCACCACACACGTGACGAGATGAACATTGGCATGAGTGACCATCCTGCAGTGTTAGAAACTACCATGGTCAACATAGCATGGGCTCCAACTTACCTAGACCAGTCTGGATGCCACCATGCCAGCCATCAACAGTGACCAACAATGAGTCCCCCCATATTACATTATTTTTTGGGGAAACCACCCAGCCATTTGCTAGCAAGGTGATTTCATATGGCCCTTTCTATACCAGGCAGTTTAACAAGTAGTCTTGTTTAGGGGTGACATGCTATGAGATTTCCTCTTTGGTTGCATGCTGAATGGGTTTATGGAATAACTGATCCATAGATGTAGAACTCCAGACATGATCACACCCAGAATTGGTCAGGAAGAGGCTCACTTCCCTTCCAAGGAACGGTGTTGGAATGAACTCTCATCCTTATAGCGTCCTGGGATGAACAGCATTGTCTTTAAGCTGCAAAGTCTAAACTGTTTTCTTCTTAACTTCCCTCTTTTGCCTCTGGACCTTTGCAGTGACCACCTCTGTGGCACAGTTAGAAAACACTCTGCCCTTCTCAAGCTTCCTGCCTCTCAACTTCCACTAGGAATCTGGTGTTAGCACACACTTCTTGGAGAACTAGAGTGAAGGCAAACCCTGTCCCTGTTATGTGTGTGCTGAGCTTCCAGGATCGAGGGGCTGCTGAATTTTGACCTCTACCCTTTTATTAACCTGAGTGATCCTCCTTGCAAGGTTAGCTGTGACTATGCCAAATGTATCAACAGAGCTGAAAGCCCCCTTTCTTTGGAGACCAAGCAATAAGATAACAGGGCTCAGATCACCTGATGGCTTATTAAGTTTCCAGATTCCTTCTGACATGCCTGCGATGGTTAAACTTTTGGCCCAGGGGAGATTAAAACAAGTACTAATGGATACATTCAACTTATTTCTAAAAACTGGATTTTGTGATAGTAGCAGTTAGAGTCTTAGACATTAATCCTCCGTGACATCATATTTCAGGCTTCGGTAATGCGTTCCAAATGTTATGAATCTTGAGTTTCAGCGAGGCCTGAGTACATAGTTTCCTTTCTAGGAAAACCAGAATACTAACGTGTCTCCTTGTTACATTTTCTGTATTTTAAAGATGTTTCACTTAAGGAAAATAAACAGCCAGTGGTATTAAGCATCAATCAACGGAGTCATGAAACACGTGTAGTTGCCTTATTTGCTGGGTCGATGAGCTGTCAATTAATTTGAGTTGAGCTAACCTCGAATGTTTGAGGGTTTCCAAAGAACAGTGCTTTGCCCAATTCACTATAAGAAATGACTCCCAACTCCCTTATGTTACTTTTTAAACATAGAGCTGTCTAAAGGCAGTAGCAAAAAGAAACAATAAACCCCTTTCTTCATATAATCCTGAAAGCACACTCTATCAAATTTACAATTCTTGTGCAACTCTTTTTTCTTTCCTTTTTGCCTTGTACATTCTAGCTGTTCACTCTAAATAACTCTGAGCCACTGAGGTGCCTCCCCTGTGACTTTGTGGCTCTTGAGGTCTTCAGAGAATTCTTGAGAGCAAAGGGTGCTTGCTTTTCTTGTGATTCTTGTGTCACAAACAAGACAGGCAGGGACGAGGCAATTCTGTTTTGTGTCTGTGTCTGTGTGTGTTCATGTGTGTGCACATATGCGTATCTATCTATATATATGTATGTGTATGTGTGTGTGTGAGTGTGTGTGTGTGTGTATGTGTGTGCTTATGTGTGTGTGTGTATGTGTGTATGTATCTATATGTGTGTGTGTATGGTATGTGTTGTGTATGTGTGTGTTTATGTGTTGTGTATGTGTGTGCTGTGCATGGGCATGCTCTTTAATATGTATTTGTATAGGGATATCTACTAATTGTAAATTCTAGTTTATTCTAAAAGAAAAGGATACTTGGGATAAAAGAAATCTTTATGCTCTTCTTATACATCCCCAAAGTGACCATTTTAATATCCCCTTTTCATTCTTAGTATCTTTATCTTTGTCATCTACACTGCTGATGGTTCTACATATAGGGAAGCCTGCCAGGTGAATCAATTGAGGGCTGACTTTTGCTTCATGTTTGAAGCAAAGGAGTAGA
Organism: Micromys minutus; assembly: GCF_963924665.1. Taxonomy (NCBI): domain Eukaryota; kingdom Metazoa; phylum Chordata; class Mammalia; order Rodentia; family Muridae; genus Micromys; species Micromys minutus. The sequence continues at coordinate 48,216,348 of NC_137980.1, read as the reverse complement.
ATGCAATTCTACTGAGGCAGTTAGCCTCAGTGATGGGGCATTATTCATATAGTTTTCTTCTCTTACTATCTCTTACATACCTCTGCCTCTTGCAGAAAGATCATGTTGAAGCACGTATGAACAGCAGAGCTAGACCATTGTTACCTGTGGGAATCTTGCACAGAGAGGGAATGAAATTGGATTTAGAGGTACTCATAAGACTACTCCTAGCTTTTAACTCTTCAAACAGTTCTTCATTGCTCTTAAACTAAGGCCTAGTGTTCACCAAAGCGCAGTGCTAGTCTCCCTGTATTTTTCTGACATGTTGTCCTTTGATCAGAATGATGCTAGAAGGTCATTCCCTTGATCTGGTTAGCATCAAGATAAGGTCAGGCATTAATTAATGTTGAATTACCAAAGAATTCCTATGGAAATGCATATGACATCTACATTATAGCCATAATTAGCTAATTAACCAATCAATTATAATGATTAATGTGATCGTAATGAATGTATGGCAAATGGTTATTAATTCCTAGCATTTCCAAAATGAATACATTAATCACAGTTGAATCTACAGTATAATGTAGGTGCCTGATTGTCATTCTGAACTCTAGGTGTGATATAATAACTTACATCTGCTCACAACTTTCACAATCTATCAAGTGCTTGGTCACAAATTATCTTAGCTTTTCCCTTTACAACAAACTTGTGAGTCACTTGTAGAAAGTATATGAATAATGCCCCATTGTTAATAGTTTTGCTTTTTCCAACTTAGTAAGTTGTATTCAACCATGGTCTTCAAATATAAAATAAAATTTCTAGGACCAAGTAATAATTTTTTAAATTGGACATAGTTCTGAATGGTAGGATGAAGTTTCTCCCGTCCCATGATGCCTTTTCAAGCATGGAAATTGCCCCTTTGTCCCGCCTGATCATGATGTACGTGTCATCTGCTGTTAGTCACTCAGGGACTGCCTCAGTTAGCAGATCACAGTGCTTGTTTTCAAGGTTCCCTCATGAGACTTAATTTTAATGACATCGAATCACAAGAGTAAGAGACATTGGCCACATTATAACAGTACTTGTTATTATTTGTCTCTTATTGCTGTATTATTGTATCCTAATTTATAAATTTAGTTATGTGGAGTCATTACTGCCAAAACTTGAGGCACTCAGTCAAACTTAGTCCCTATTCTCTGAGGACAAAGTTAGGGGAGAAGGCTACTGTGCTCTTAAATGTTTCCATTTCACAAATGGTAAAAGTGAGTTTCAGAGAAATTGAAATTGTGTCTCAGTTTTTCACATCTTTTTTCTCGTTTCTACCTTTGAATAGCTCTTCCTACAATCATATTTGACCATCTCAGTTCTAGATATGAGTCCTTGGATTAGGGCTTCCCTGTCCCTCCCAAAGCCATTTGCTGCAAAGCATTTTTGGTGTTTGCTGGAAGTAGTGATGGGAATGGAGTATCACCTCATAGCTGAGGGAGAGAAACACTGAGTCATTTGGAATGAAAGGACTTTAGGAGGTGACATTTCCACTATCCCCAATGTGTAGTTAAACGAAGAAGCACAGAAAATTGTCACCATATCAATTTTCTTCTCTCAACACTGACTACAGTGTCAAGGGATTGGGAGCCAGCAGCCAGCATGTTTGTTAAAATAAATACTTATATGGAAGAACAGATATTTCCAATTCAAATCAACCAACCAATCCAAATAAGCTAAAGGTCTTTTGAAAATTTCCACCAGAACTTGTCCACCAAATCCTTTTCTGTCAGCCATAAGCAAAGTTTTGATCAGTGAGTCTCAGAAATGTCTAGTTTGGGTGTGCATTGTTCCCCCCTCCTCAGACTCAGCTAGCCTTGGGAACATCTGTTGCAGGATCTCGGTTGCTGCACGGCCCCAGTTTGGGTATCTTGCTTTTGTCTAATGCCTTGTTTTGATGAAAGGCATATGTTATGTTCAAAGACCCCTGTTCGGCTCAGCCTCTGTATGCCCTTATGTAATTAGTTTGTTTAAACTGTGTCTGATTATGTCAGGTCTTGACTGTGGCCCTAAGTACAAGGTTGTAATAGGATATACCTATTAAACAGATGTCAGACTTTAATGGATATGTTTTGAAAAATCAATTGGAATTAAACTTTTAATAACTACTGTAGAACAAGAAAAACGTATTCCCTTTCCTAAACAAAACAATGCGGTCTCTTACCAGTTTTATATTTTTAAGAAATATTTTGTCTTATTATTTGACTGTTTTACATGTGTATATAACATATTTTGTTCATATTAATTCTCCCACTGCCAATTAATTAGTCTTTCTTATCTTCTCTTGGAACCCCTCCCTCCTCTTCCCAATATATTCAACTCCAACTTTCATTTTATAAAAAATATTCACTGAATTTAATTAGGATTGCTCACATGTGCATGGATATGAAGCCATTTACTAGCACATGGACAGGTAACCAATGGTTGCATAGCTTAAGAAGAGTGACTTCTCCTTTCTACCAACTATTAGTGGACAGTAGCTCCTCAGCTTGGGGTGAAACCTCATCAGTCTCCCCCTTGTTCATGCTGAACTATTGAGGGGCTTGATCTTATCAAGTTTTACAAAGGACACTATCACTGTCAAGTACAGGAGTGCAATGGTGATATCATATCCTGTGATGTCATATCCAGTGATGTCATGTCCAGATGATGCAATCTCAGAGCACTCCTCTCCATCCTCTGGATCTTGGCTCTTACATCTTTTCTAACCTCTCTTATGAGATGTTTCCTGAGTCTTGGGCAAACAGTGTTTACTTGAGATGTACGTCACAGTTTATTGGAAAATTTTTAACAATTACAGTTTCTGGTCTCTCAATTACTGGGTAGTTTGATTTGGTCTAGAACTTAGGCAACGGTACTTTTAAATGACCCTTGAGTCTGATGATGTCTGATTAAGTCTGGCAGGTATAATCATGGAACAATCATAGATGCTCAGCTAGAAACAATTGGAGGTGGTTATTTATTGCAAATAAATTGGTTACTATTATGAAGCTCTATTTTAATACACTCACTTATTGCTTAGCCATTGACTGATTATTTACTTGATATGTTCTTTCATTTTTTGAAGCTTTTGTTTATTTCCTGAGTACCTGGTAGGTGTAGGTTATCATATCATACTCTATTAATCTATAGAGTCTTATTTCCTAAGACATGCTTTGGCTGTTAAAAAATGCTTTCTATTCATTTGAGAATAAAGAGACCAAATGTTTGCTCTATGTCTGGTCCATACTGTGCATGCATGGTCTGTTTGCTTTTTTTTAATTCAGAATCTAATAGGAGCCCTGTGGACATTAACTTTTTTGCAACCTACTTTTAATAAGGGTTCAATCTCTCTTTTATTTTACCATCTAGCCAAGGTAGTGGAAGAGAAAAGTTATTAGGATATGGTGGAAGTGGGCCTGTTTAGCAATAGTTCTTTGGGGGCAAGTTGAATCTTCTTTCTCAACAATTCAATCCTGTAGTAAATACCAAATATGACTTAGTAGCTGCAGACCAGTCCTGTAGGCAGCTACACATAAACCAGTAGCTACAGTCCAGTCAGGCAGACACCAGGCATGAACCAGCAGCTGTAGTTCAATCCTGAAGGAACCACAAGGCTCGTCAACCTGCCTGAGGTGAGGCCTCTTGGAAGCCACAAGCAGCCACAGGAAACTCATGAGCAATTCTTGGGCAAGTTTCTCTTAATGGTGTCATTTTCACAAGCTGAGCTCTACAACACTATGAAAGGCGAACCAATACATGTCTGTCATTAAAGAAGAATAGAGAGGCAGAGTAAACCAAACCAATGCTCAGTGCTTGTCTCCTACTGTCTGTGGGGTTCTATTTATACTCCTTCATCATGGGTCCTTTCATGTGTTTGCTATATCCAAACATCCTTTCCCCCATCCCCTGTCCACTTCAGGAAAACATTTTTTTCATTTGTCTGCTTTAGCAAGACATCCTTTCACCTATGTGCCCCAGGAAATCATCATTTGACATAAATAACTTTCTAAAGAACCTAAAAGTTGGTAGGGCTATTTTCATTTTATAGGCAGAAACAGTGAGTTCATACAGCTTAAAATATCCATTTACTGTTGTTCAATTGGCAAATTCCAGAGGTGAGAAGATAAAGTACATGTAAAAATAAAGGGTAAGTAAATAAGTAGGTAAATAAAAAAGAGAAATCACTAAATCTAATAATCCAATCCTGACGGGGGACTAGAGAATTAATAATCTAAGGTAATATTTCTAGCTATACTGTGAAGTGATGAGGACTCCATAGCATCATCTTAGGAAAATAAGATGAAGGATATTTCTGTACATTTAGGCAAGTATTCCAGGAATCCAGGGATCTCACACAATTCTGACCCAGCAGTTCTCAGGTAGAGTATCAGAGAATGCGCAGAATCATCTGAGATAATTCTGAGCTACCAGTGAGGCTTAGAATTAAGTTACATACAAAGTCGATAGGGCAGCACAAGGCTTTCAGACATGTTGGAACTTAATTCTGAGATAGAGCTCAGTCACTCCAGAGTAATCTGCAACCTTAACCCTGCTCAATAACCAGATCTCTAGATTCTCTTCTCCATTTCTGCTCTCCCTTTTCCAGATCCACCTCTACATCTCGACATCAGTTATCTTGCTGTTGACTTAACTTCTGATCTCTGCCTAATAGACTCAGCTTGCATTCTGGACAGTTTTAACTCTCTTGTACAGTTTGACAGATCGTGGCAAACAATCACAGCTGTGATCCATGGTCCCCAAGGTTACATTTGTTTAGAATGGACTGCAAGGCCTCAGTGTTTTCTTTTCAAGTGTCAGTTGTTCTTTGTGAACGGCACTTAAAGGAGGAAATGCTGAAAAGATACTCTGAATGAATACAAGAACAATTTGTAGAACCAAGTGGGAAATAAGAACAATGCTTAGACCCAAATGTAATTGAATAGATTGCAATAGTAATCACATTTTACCTTTTTAGTGCAAAGGTTCATATGCTGGCCCACCATCCAACTGAACCCTAAGGACGAGAAAGATGAAGCCTAACATCATCAGCACATCTGGAAAATATTCATACTTTAACTGACATCAATGAAATAAAGTCGCACCTGCATTGGCTCCCTTTGGTGAAAGATTGTCCAGAATTCTCATTCGTGGTTAGCTCTCACCATGCAACTGATACAAAGATCAAAATGCCCAGAGATGGGCTATTGGAGAGGAGAAAAGAATGTTTCGTGATCATACCTGAGAACATCTTGTAAGCGTTGGATACTACATGGACCTCAGCCAGTTATTCATAGAGCAGTCTATGGAGGTTTGCAAAGTCAGACAGGAGGTGAACTGCTCGTGAGTTTAAAGGAGGGCTTGTTCAGGACAAGGACTGTCTTTTTGTGATATAGTAGAACCTTACATTGAGTAAAAAATCACCTTCTATTTGTGACATCTACCTGCTATGATTCTTGGATGAAAAGGGAAAGTTCAAAGTGAAGAAAGGCTTGTCTGATATCTAGAGTGGCCACCAAAGCTAAGTACACTACAAATAGAACCCGGGGGGCATTTTAAACAATGCCAGAGTTTGTCTGCCAAGGATCAGATGAATAACACCATGTTTGTGAACCAGCTAGGTTTTGTCCAAAACATGTAAGACTGTCCACTGTGTTCATGGTTATGTATGAAATAGCAGAGACAACATTTAAACAGGTATGTTTGGTTATAATAAAACCCAATGTTTACAGAGCAGATATAAGAAGAAATTGATTCATGGGGTAAACCAACCCCTGTCTCAACAGGTTTTGAGAACATTGAAGATTTGCATTAACATAATCTTCAAAAGATGACATAACCATACATCTAGATTATATCCATAAACACTAGAGTCCAGTAGGGTCCTAAGAAAGGTTTGAACAATTCATTGTCTACCGATAAGGAACTGAGTGAGCTCCTTCCAAACTACAGGGCTCGCCCTACAACAGCAGCATTTATTAGATTTGGGTGCAGAATATTGTCAACACTGTTGATGATTTTACATCTCTCTGAATTTTGAAAATACACACATGACTTCTAGCAAAAGTTTCTCAACCTTTGTGCTTTCGATTCAAAGGTATTTCTAACTAACTCTGGAGCTTCCCTTTGAGGTGTGGAAGCCTGCTCCTCTCTTAGACTTTAACACACACATTATGAATTACTGTCAGTGTCAGCAGGATAGTTTTTCCAATTTCACAAATGAATTTTCTTTCAGGAGCTGAAAATGTTTTCAAAACTGTCCTGAAAGCAAGTAATGCTTTCGGTCGTTGTCACCTCCATGAAGAACACACTGCAACTTTGCTTTCTGACTTCATTCTCCCGGTGACATTTTTCACACAGGCTCTGACAGAGACAGCAATTATAAAGACATCCAGGTTGGCATTCAAGGATTCTTGAAGTTAACAAATTGTCCGGGGATAAACGACAGTGAAGTTGGCAGCCTCTGCATTCCTTATGAAAATGTGCCTGTGTAAAGGGATCAGAACAAGCCTTGTGAGAAAGCTACACTCATTTTGGTGGGGATGAGTTGGAGTCACCTCAGGACTGCCTTTTTTGAGGGGTATAATCTGGCCCAGAGAACCTAAGATACAGCCTTCTCAACCTATTTGAAGGGTCAGAGAACAGTGACAATACACACTCAGACACAATACAGCTTCTTGATTGACTGTCAGTATTCAAGTACAAGGGAGACACTTGATGAAATCTACTTCTTGCCCAATCTCTCGGAATTCAGCAGTGGGACTAAGCTTAAAATAATAGGAAAAGTGTTGCTCTATTTAAGGAAGACGTTCTTATGGTAGGAATTGGCAGTAAAGAAGAACCACATACTCGGTAATGACACACTGAAGCATTCTTGCATCTACCAGATTGATTCTCAGGTTGAAGAAGAGATGTTTTAATGAAAGGAGGGTTTGGGTTGCTAACCTTTTGATCTCCTTTTATTGCTCTTCCTTCTGTCTGAAGCTTAAAACCCATGCTATGGGTGTTGCTATGCAAATCCATCTTACAGAGAAGTAAATAAGAAAATCCAGAGGCTTAGAACTTTCTGGGGTCCTTCAGTCAGAAGATACCATGAATAAGCCATAAATACTGGAGACCACAGACAGGCAGGGTTGGTCTTTGCTTGGATTAGATCAGAGAGCTTGGACTGAAAAGACTGAAAAACCCCTAAGTCTTAGATCTCACCTTAATAACCCATTTTCCCTGATAATATAACAGTTCTTTAGGGTAATGAGCAAGGAGGCTTTGAAGGTCTCCTAAAGATGGTGAAACTTTCAGGGGTTCTGTTGCAGTAAATATTAAATAGGAGGACTTATGTCTTTATCAGTCCCCATAGTCTCACTAGTCAGATGTCTCTCTAGTGTGGAGCTGGGCTCACAAACTCTGTCACTTGGTCTGTAAGCTACAGTCTTCATGAGATTTCCTTCCCAGGTGATTCACTCCATCTGCCCTGTTGCTTCTGTCTAGAGTAGATACGACCACCCCAGCCTTTTCCATCTCTCCATTTCCTGGCACAAATGTGACTCTAAATCCCGGTATCTTTTCATACAGGTTTATATATTACGTTCTAAATTCACAAACCCTCTACAAAATGAAATTAAACCCAGTGGACAAAGATGCAAAGTTCCCTTCTATAAGAGATAAAAAGACCTATAGAATCCCTTAAGAATATTCATATCTACCTATCACCAATTATGGCCAGATGGATCTAGGTCTGCTTTCTCCAGCTCCATCTTGATTAACCTCTCAATCTCCACACCTCTTTCATTTTCCTACCTTTTCCCGGCCTACCTCTCCACTGTTCAATCATGTATCACCCTAACATCAATCCACAAGATTCTCTTGAACTTTCTGACTTAGACCTTCAGGCATACCCCTACACACAGGTTTGTGGCATCCATTCCTTCTTCCAGGTCCCTGGTCCTGGGTCAATTGGAAATATAAGAAAATATGCTAATTAGTAGGAATGGAGACTGGTTAGGGCAGACTAAGAAAGGAGGGGAATGAGGATGTCAGGCAGTGAAGTCAGTGAGAGATCTTAAGAGTCACAGATGGTGTGTGACTGGACTTCCATTCAGGAAGGAATGACAGCATTTGCGAGGTACTCACTGGGATTGTGTTTCTTACTGGGGTATATCATCCTTGTGCTTACTTTGGAGATCAGTTATGGAGTCCACAACTAATCAAAGACTGCCAGGATTCAAAACAAGTTCCTCAGTCTCAGAGTCACTAGCTAAGGTACTGTGTATCTAGGCCTTCATGTTTAGGCAGAGATGATCCTAGGGGTATTTTCTAAAAATCAGTACTGTTTAGGCAGAGATGATCCTAGGGGTATTTTCTAAAACTCAGTACTGACTAGTGACCCTGAGGATGCCATCATGAAGTTCCATTGCATGGAAGACAGAGTTGACTTCAAGTTATCTCTGTCATGGTAAGAGAGCTGGAATGACCAGGCTGATGGAAAACAACACACGAGTATATTTGCTTATGTCAAATGTCCGATTCCTCACCCTGGGCCTGGCAATTAAAAGTACACACTATGTGACACTGAATACATATTGACGATCACACACTCAGTACAATGGATTAGACTTCTCTGCCACCATTATCCTAGTTTCAGATAGCGTATACCTGATTTTTCTCAATTCCTCCAACACCATATTTTGACTGATTCTCAAGGCTATCTCCCTCCTCCTATGGTGTCAACCTATAAGCAGCCATTCAAACATCACCCACTTACTTTCTATCAGGTCCCAGAGCCTGCCAGCTACACATGTTTGCTCTGTTATTTCTATCTGTGACTGAGACCAGCCAGTCTCCCTCTCTGTTCCTACTGCTGGGATTCTAAACGTTCAGGAAAAGTATCACGCAAGTGTAGACATGGCAAATTTTATAAATGCATAATTCCAGTCTGTCCATACTCCTGAATCTTGAGATAATCTAACTGGATTTTCTTCAACTCTTTTCTGTTAACTACTGGAGGTAGGTGTGAGGGGGATGTAGGATAAGATAAAGATTACTTTATTGGTTTGTAGGTGGTAAATTTAGTGTTTTGTTTTAGTGGATGACATCACCATGGGGAAGGATTGGTAATGCCAGATTGGCAGATATTATCCCTTGAGTTTCTGACTCATGACTCTATGCATGGACCAAATGTGTGCATATCTAACAGGTTCTCTGCTGATGCTGCTTCCCTTGCTGTTCATCCTCACCTTCTTGCCCACTGTCTCAGATAATCAGGGTTTCCTCTCCTTTCTGTGATGAACCTTTCTAGTCAGGGACATTGGGTACTTCTCCCCAAAGGACAGCTAGAAGGTTCCCTATGTCCAGGCTGTAAACTCAGTCTTAGTGATTGGACTGCAAACAGCTGACTTGGACGTTGCAGAATTTTCACTGCCTGTGAGAATGAGCACAATTGTGATTAATTCTGAGTTAGATGAAAATGTCACTAAGTAGCTACAGCAAGGAAAAGCACTATAGGCATCACGTATATGATGCTAGAATATAAAATGCTCACGAAGTCAGATAAACAATCAAACACTCTCTCCAGTAGTGGGACAACTGGAAAGAATTTGTCGCCTTCACACTCCGATGACGTACGTCTCTATTTTTTTTGAGAACCAGTCTGCAGTACTTTATGGATGCCGGCTTGTTATCCACCTAATAGAGTTGTCTGCATCTCAATTTCATATTCTCTGTGAAATATTTCAAGGAGACTCAACCAAAACTCAGGAATGAAAAAAAAAAAAAAAAAAAAAAAAAAAAAAACTACAGGAAAGGTCGACTGGGAGATATCGTCATCACTCTTGTCAACTCTTAAATCATCTGATCTTTTGGAAGCTGCTGTTCAGGTAGGAAACTCTGAACTCTGCAGACTGGTCCCCCAAAGAGACCAGTGCAGGTGGGGGCCAGCACAAAACCAGCATGAGGGGTTTCCCAGCAGCAGCCCAGAAAGCACTTGTGAATGTGGCAGGAAATGAGATCTTAAGTCAGTGCATAAAACAATCAAATCCATCACAGCCTGGGAATGGCCCCTCATAACTCAGGGACTGTCACAGCCCTTTGTGTGCACAGAGGCAGTTGGATTGAAGAAGGAGTGACGAACTGAGTTGAGAGCCTGCTAAATCCATTCTGGCAGCCAGGAGGAATATGTTTCCAAAGCCAAGTCACATCATTTTCCTTGAGCTCATTTGACTGCAGGCAAAAGAAGCTATTGCAGAAAACAAAGAGGTGGGGGCAGGGGTGCTGGCATAATGAATATTAATGAACTTACGCCTCTGGTTTGGGGTTGAGCTGGTACTGGTATAAAGAGGTAGATAAAGAACACATTTAAACTGATTATTTCAAGATGGGAGGTCTTAGCCCCCTTTGCTTCATATGTGCTAATTGTACATCTTCTGTGCGCATGTCCTCTACTGCTCTGAGAAAGTTTGTCACTCACCCTCTTTCCTCGGTGACATTAAAGCATGCTGCAGGGTTTATAAGCTGTTGTGATAACGTCAGAATTTGCTTTTCTTTCTAAGTGAATGGATCGGGCAAAGCATCCCGGAAGATACAGCTACCGGACAACCCCTCTTTCTGGCAGATTACCAACAGACTCTCCTTGATGTATGTATGGACTTGGGGTTTGTTTAAAACTGACACCATAAAGATTTGGTTTCTCAAGTACCCAAAATGTTTTGGTTTTGCCCATTTCCAGATTCCCCCTACACATGTTTAATCGTAGTCTTTCCAAACAAAGGTACAAGTCCTCACTCATGGGTCGAATGAAGATGACCCTATTTGGATTCAATCATTTCAGTTGTAATTAAAGACATGGTTATATGAAATTAGGATAAATGCCCGATGTAATAGCTGGTATGTTGGTGTCTGTTCTTCTGTTATGTATTGTAATGCTAAGTGTGGGTCCCAAGACCCAGAGAGAGTCTGCACATAGACCCAAGTGATACTATAAGACCTTGCCCCCAAGTTATTTCTGATTTATAAATAAAGATGCCAACAGCCAATACCTGGGCAGGAGAGACATAGGTGGGCTTTAGGGTTCCTGGGCTAGGGATCAAAAAAGAACCTTTGGAGACAGGGGAGCAGAAGATGAGGGAAGGAGAAGCTGCTATAGGTTAGGTGAGTCATGAAAAATAGAAAGGGTTATGCATATCTTTTATCTGGGAACTAGATGCTTAAAGGCAGAGTGGAAACCCCAAAATGGGATTAAAATTTTCTGCAACACTAGTATTCTTATAGGTTCAGGAAGAAACAATAACAAAGAAATTCAGACATAGAGTAGAGACAATCATATGGTCATGAAACTAGGCGTTTGAGCAATGAAGCAGCGAGCTAAGGAATAGTAAAGACTGTTGGCAGTCACCCAAAGGCAGAAGTAGGAGGATGGTGTTCTTTTGAGCTGTCATAGTCTCCTCTTGACACTTTTGACTTCAGACATATTTATCTCCTGAGCTCTAAGGGGATTACATTTGCGTTGTTTTAATTGCTTAGTGCGTTCCTGCAGCTCCAGGATGGGTGGTGCTACAAGCCCTAAGCTTGAACCCCAGTTTAGGGTGCTCGGTAGGATCTAGAACAAGACTACTGATGTCTTCACTTGGAGTGATGCCAAGACCTCAAAGGTAGGATGTGGGGTTCAAGAGGTGGTTCAGTGGTTAAGATCAGGTTCTGCTCTTACAGATGTGAGAAATTACTTTTTTATATCAAAAGTAATTATTAGCCTGACAAGGCTCTAAATTACCTAAATACATTCTTCCTATTTGTGCCAATTAGTAAGTCTAGCTTATATCAGTGGAATGATATACTGTACCCACTTTAGGATTAAAGACAGAGGCCATCTTGGACAAGTGTACTTGCTAGCCCAGTGTGGGTTTTGTCATAACTCCTTTTTGAAAAAAGAAATTGACTCACCAAATGACTTTTGCTTTACTCAAGTGTTGGCCAACACTGAGATTAGTCTTTGCCCACACAGAGAGTATTGGTTCAATCCTCAGCAGCCAAATCAGGTGGCTTACAATTGCCTGCTAATTCAGCTCCAGAGTATTTAATACCTCGGTCTTCCATTAGCCCTTGCACTGGTGTGTGTATATAATATATCCTCTACCACATGTACACATAAAGTCAGCTTCTGAAAAACAATTAAGGTTCAGAACCAAAAAGTACCAGTTTTGTAATGATTGCCGGCCAATGTGGGATAACTCTGACACTTGTCCCATTTGCAGATGACATATTAACATAAAATTTCAGAAAATATTATGGCATTCTTATCAGGATTTGTAGAACATCTTTGTACTTTCACCTGAAAACTGCATCTTCAAACAAGCCCAAATGAAGGCAAAACTATCCCAGCAATGATGCTTCCAATGGCAAAAAGCCAGAAAGGAGCACAACAACAGAGAAATGGCTTAGTGAAGTTGGGGGGAATATATTTGTAGTAATAACATGTGAATCTTTCAAAGTATGACATTAAACATGATGGAGTGACATTAAAATGCCTTAATATGATGTGAAGTAAATGAAACATTTTAAAAATTACTTAGTATGATAACAATTACATTGATGGTACTACTTTAAAAAAATCCTGCTATGATTTATTGCATTTGGGGGTATAAAAGCCCTTCTTATTTTTGCTTGTGAATCCTTCTGTAATGAATTTCTGAAATTTAAAATATGTAGTGGCAGATCTTCAGAAACATTTATTTATGGTTTTACAAACAAAAGGACCAGTCATCTAAATATTCCCACAAATTTAAAGTCAGTTTCTATTTTATGTATTTATGTGAAGAATTTTGCCTATTTCATGACATGGCTCAGAAAATTACCTCCATTTTAGGGGAGAAGAACAATCTTGTTAACAAAGTTAAAGTAACTCAGCAAGTCACTTTCTTTTTGCAAAAATGGTGTTCAGGAATCCAACTGGTCTGGTAAGCACACATGACCACAAGACTGACCGAGCCAGCCTCAATCTTTTATGCTAATGGAGGTGAGCCATGTGTCTCATTCCCTGAACTCACAATCTCATGTGTCTATTGTTGTAAAGGGAAGACCAAGGTCCAAAGTATATAGGCTCTTGTTATGAGAACTAACCTTGATATAAAACAGTTTTCACATTTTAAACTAAAAGGTTTACTTATTGGAACAGGGCCACGCCCCTTTACCCTAGGATGCATCACAGTGGCAGGGTAGAGCGGATCACAAAGTCCCAACATTCAAAACACTTCACCTCTTGCTTTAAAACATCTTCCCACTCAAGTTTGAAATTACCCCTTTAGGATCTCCAAGGTGCTCCCAATAGGAGAGAACTGTGTGAGATTTTGGGATGGGCATCTGACCATCACTGAATCTATAGATACAAACCTTTGATATTTCTACTCTGGAGTATGTGACATAACTCACTATGGCTTTGATCATATACTACATGAGGCTGAAAAGTTATGGCTCTGTATTTGGAAGATTTGAATCTGGATGTCCAGGCTTGTGGTCACTTCCTCTCATCCTACTAAATATATTCTGGATAAGTGCCCCCCCTATCCATGTTAACTCCATCTTCCTCATTAAAACAAAGGCTGAGGGGTAGTGGAGCCATTGTTATCCACTCCAAGAGATACAATTGAATTTGATTAGCAATACAGCAGAAAGCTGGCTGTTTCAGAGACCGCTTTTGTCTTACCCAAAAGCAATTCAAGTTCATTAAAATCACAATTATCTGACTCTTAATTAGGTGAGATGATAATTTAATTAACAATGCCCACTTAATTGTCGGTGGCAGGGAACTGAAACAGGCAGGCTCCTGGTGACTAAAGCAGCTTGCCCTGAAATACAGTAGTAGAAGGTTTTCTAAAATAGCTAGCTCAATACTTTCTGTGTGCATGCTTGGCAATTGCAGGACTTAAGAAAAGTAAACTTGGCTCTGCTTAGAAAGTCAGAACCAACTGAATCTGGACCAGTGATGCTGAAGGACATGGCATGGGATGGTGGAATGTGGAAAACACAAAGCCCAGATCAGCTGCTAGAGTCCTGGTTCACTAATTTATTCAGCCTTCCTCTCCACCCTTAATAATCTAATTATTCCCTCTCTTCCAACATGCACTAAAAACTCAAGCCTGTTCTATTAAGTATAATGTAGATGAAGCAAGTATAATGTTTTATGGGTTATCAAGATGATTCTGAAGGTTAATCTTAGTGTCAGCTTGGTGTGGTTGAGATATATATACTTGGGGTGTGTCTGATTTGAGGAGGAAAGACCTAACATTGACCTTGGGCTGGAAGATCATGCACTGGGTGTGAGTGCTTGCTATGCAAATGTGAGGATCTGGGTTAGGATACCCAGTCCCTTCACAGAACCAAAACAAAAGCATGTGCATGACTGTGCAGACATCAGTAACACCAGCTTAGTAGGAGATGCCGAAGCCAGTGTAAGACCCAATTTGAGCCTTATGTATTTGAGGCTCCCATGAATATGATGAGCGATCAGGGATCAATGCAAAAGCAAAAGTTTATTAGTCCAGTGCACTGGGGTGGCCTTCATCCAGAAAAGAGGTGACTGCAAAAGGCTGTTACAGGCAGTTTTTATACTTTTTAGGGGTACAGGTTACATCAGTAAGGTTATAATTCAAACATATTGGCTAAGCATATTGACCTTTGAATCTATTAGCTAGCAAGCATGTGACAGGCATTTGAACTCTATCTGGAACCAGAGGGTCAGGTGATTAACAGTCAGTACGTTCTGTGGCTTTTCAAGAATGTTCCTGCTCCTCCCATGAACTGTGGGTGGGTGGAGAATGGAACTTGGCCTAGCCTTGACCTGAGGTGGTGGGTCTAAGGCTGGTGAAGCCCCTAGGTTCCTTCAGCAGGAGCTAGGAAGATCCCTGGAACTTACTCTCAGTCTAGCTCCAGGTTAAGAGAGAAAGAGGGATGAGGGGAGAGGAGAGAGAGAGAGAGAGAGAGAGGGAGAGAGAGAGAGAGAGAGAGAGAGAGAGAGAGAGAGAGAGAGAGAGAGAGAGAGAATCTTTAAAAAAGTGATAGGGCAAGACACCCAGTGTCCTCTTCTGGTCTCCATACATAAATAAGCAATGAACCCTGCATATATACTACATACACCCACATGAATAAAAGAAAAAAGCAGTTGCCAAATTGAGTGGCTAGCAAGTGTGTTGCCATTTTTTCTTATGCCACAGTTTGTGGACATAGGACTTTAGCCTTTTGACCCTTCCTTATTGGCACATACAGGCCTTCCCAGGGAGCTTCTAGGTTTGATTGGTAGGAGCCACACCACTATTTCTTCTTTTACTGAAGCTCCCTGGTTCTTATGTTGAGGAGATACAGGTTCCTCTTCCTGTCTACTCTGCAGGTGATAACTATGGGGCTCTCCATTCTATGAGCATGCATGCCAACCTATTAAGTCTTTATTAAATATAATCTATTGGCTTTGTTCCTATAGAGAACTTTGACTACTACAACCACTCAGGAGCTCTCTCTTTTCTTGAAGAGCTCAAAAAGCAGTTTTAATGTCAAGAAAAGGCTGATAACCATCCTGTTGATAACCCAAATGCATTTTATTCTCATCCGGACCTGATGTTGTGCTAAGTGCTTTCTCCCCATTATCTTATATAGGTTCGAACACTTCTCCATGTTGGATCCTCAATTGCATTTTACTGATGAGAGGCAACAGGGTCTTAAGGCAATCAAGGATCACATTGCCTGGTAGGCTAAACAGCTAATGGGGGGGGGGGGGGCTCCATGCAGTACCATGTATCTAATGCCTTTGCTGCTAAGAGCTGGTAGGTTCCTCTGGATGTTAAATGTTGATTCTTTCTGCTTTCTTAGGTGTATGTATAAGCATGCTTAAAATTGATTAGCTTCAACCCCTTGGAGCCAAATTCTTTTTTTCTTTATTTTCTTCTCTCCTTCCTTCTTTCTTTTCTTCCTTTCTTCCTCCCTCCCTCTTTTTTTCTTTATTTTTTCTTTCTTTCCTCCCTCCCTCCATCTCCTTCTTTCTTTCTCTCACATATTACATTTCAACTACAATTTTTCCTCCCTTCCCCATCCCCAGTCTTTCCCTCCACCTCATCCCCTGGAACTACCCAGTCCCTTCACCTCCACCTCAGAAAATAGCAAGCTTTCCAGTTACATCAACCAAATACGACATCACAAGCTACAATAAGACCAGACACATATTCTCACTCACACAGAGGCCAGACAAGGAAAATGACTGTGAGGTAAAGGATCCCAAAGGCAGGCAAAAGCTTCAGAGACAGTACAGCTCCCACCATCAGGAATCCTACAAGAACACCAAGTTACACAACCAAAACATATTTGCAGAGGACCTAGTTCAGACCCATACAGGCTCCCTGATCTCTGCGAGCCACTATGAGTTCTGATCAACTGATTCAGTGGGCCACATTCTTATGATATCTTTGACCCTGATGGCTCCTCCATCCTTCCTCCCCTTCCTCTGCAGGATTCCCCAAGTTCTACCTCATATTTGGCAGTGGGACTCTGCATCTGATCCCATCTGTTTGCTAGATGAAATCTCTCTGGTCTCTCTGATGACGATTATGCTAGGCTCTGGTCCCAGTGCATTTTGCAAGCATGACAAACTGTAGGTCAGAGGTTTTGTGGCTGGGTTACTGTCCCAGTCTCTCCACTTAAGGCGTTGCCTGGCTACGGAGGATGGTCGGTTCAGGAGGAGCAGTTTCTTTTTAGTTTGAAACTTTATTTCATACTTTCCAGGGTTCTATCAGAAGAAGTGTTATATTAAATATGTATTCTTAAAACTTGATCAAGATGGTAGGGAAGGCCCAATCAGGGGTGAGTGGAACTATTACAGTCGGTAAGGGGCACCATCATGAGATCTTACAGTAGAGGAGGAATCGAATTCAACCTTGCTGAACAAATCGGGTTTTATAGCTAAGAAATGGGTGAGGTTGGTAAATGAAATAAGTGGAGCCTTAGAAGAGTTTTGCCTAAGAATGACCTAGCAAGAGTGCCAAGGAAGTGTGGCAAGGACCTTCCCCTAATGAAGAAAGATTTCAGAGATCAGTCACTGGGTGAGGAGTAGGTGGGACTTCAGAGTTGGGAAGTGAGGAGGAAAAAGAAGGGACTTGGGGCCTTTTGGTCAGAGAGAGGGCTTGGGGTACAGGATGTAATGAACTAGCCCACAGGAGGATTTAGTTTAGAATGGCTGACTAATTAGGATGTTAGTAGTTGTGTCCAGTGATTGAGTTACCTGTTGATTCTAAACTAAGTTTGTGTGATGTTTTCCTTCGTGCGGTGACTTTGCTGAGTTCCAGAGAAAGGTACGGTGGCCAGGTACCTCAGCCAGCTTCAGAATTTGATAGTGATCTACCACAGGAACTTAGAGAGTCAGACGAAGAGATTTTAGAACAACAGGGGCTTAAGGCAAGCAAGTAACACACTGCCTGGCAGGTTGAACAGCTAATAAAGGGTGGACCCTCCTTGCAGTACCTTGTGTCTAAAGGGTTGGAGTGTCTGCACAGATAAGGACACCCGCCATAGGATGGGGGATGAGGAATGGTCTGGGGATTATCCAGGTGGAAGGATTTTTACTGATTAGATCACTGTGGTTTTTGCTAGATCGGGACAAAATGGAGCCAGGCCCTGAGATACAGATCATTGCCTAATGCCTTAGCCTGCTCAGAAATGGGACTACGGGGAGCCAAACTCAGGTTTCCTCAGAGGAGAGATTTTTCTAGAAGCTGAAGATCCAGTGTGAGAGGTTTTTGAAGAGCAGGGCTCCTGGCAGTGTGGTTCTGACCCAGTAGCCACGCAGCAACCAACTCTCCCATTTCTTCTTAAGTAACTGGCATAGGGGCACAAGGTCCAGGCTCTGGCACATCCATCTGTCAGTCCTGAAATTGGTAGACTATCATAAAATATGCATATGTGTATATCACCATAGGGTGCTCCCATAGTGCCCAGTAGACTTGCAAGAAGCTCCTAGCAAAAATCTAGACCTCCGAGTGGCCATCCATAGACCCATAGCAGCTTTTTCTCCATTGCAATAGCTTTTCCTCCATTTCCTCCATTGTGGGAAATCTCCACATTCTGGCCTCTGTCTTCGAATCAGTTTCAGCCCTGCAGATTCCTGGCATGCCGAAAGTTTTGGGTATTTAAGTGAATAGTCCTTAACAAGAGATTTGCTCCTGGCAGAACTGAAACAGCTGTGGTGGTAGGAGGTGCTGGATTGAAGTCTTCCTATTATTTAGGAGGGACACAGGCTTGGGACACATCCAGTGTCCTGCTGGGACTTCCTGGACCTGGAGGGAAGGAGCCATTTTCAGCTGCAGACGTGGATGGATGTCTCCCAAGGCTTTCTCCCCCAGACTTTTTTCTTTGCAACCAACCAGCCAGCATTTTTATTGTTTCCAACAGCAGTGGCCACTGCCAGGGTGTGGGAAATGTGAACTCTGAAGCTTGTTTGAATTGCGGTGACCTGCTTTTATTCTGAGCAGCCCCTGGGGTTCTGTTTACAAGTCAGACCAGAGGCACTGGGGCCAGGTTCACCATTTCCGCTGTTTGGAAGCCGAAGGAGCACAAGTTGACCTTTCCCCTGCTTTGCTGTAGCCTCGTTAATGTTGCAGTTTGTGTGCTTTGTTGGCTCTCTTTACAATCCCCCAGAGCTCCTGGTGGGCTTCAGTGGAAGAAACTCTTCACCATTAAGTGGCTTTCAGGACAAGGGGCAGGAAACACACACTAGCCTTTCTCTTGGCAGCACCAAGTTCAAAGCTGGTCTAGCTGCTTGTCATTGGTAATCTGTGCCTATACGGCGGTGGGCAGTGACCTACTTGTCTAGGTCACATTTAAGCTAATGACATAGCTAGATCCCATCCTTGACATCCTACTGAGTGGGGCCAGTTCTGGGTCTCTCCTTTTCCCTCGGGGAATGGGGTACACCAGCCACAACTTCCCTTACACTTTCTATGGCTGAATTCTGTTAGATCCAGGGAAGTCCTTTGCTTCTTAGCCAGCAAACCAGTGGTCCGGAAAATGGCACTGAACTAAGAAATATCAGGGATTCCTTGGATAGTAGTTATCACGGACGGATGTCTGAAAAATCTCCCCCTTGTTTTTTAAGTTTAAAGGTGATCTAATGGTGGCTCATTCTTAGGGATCTTTAAATGAAATAGCATCGTCCTTCTCCACCTTAGTTCCCCATTCAACCTTGCTTCTTTCCCTTTGACACAGGCTCTCGTTTTCCAAGGCTGATGGAAACAGCCTGCCATTTTTGCTCATCTTCACTCCTGCCCACCCCAGGTCTGTTCTCTACAAAGTGGCCGGCTTTCTCACCTAAATGTGACTTTGTCATCTCCAGCTGGAGCCTCTTCAGAATCTTTAGTGAGTCTCCTTAGGATGGAGCACCCATGGGGCGAGGAGCCTCTTTCCCTCTTCCCTGTGTGCTCCTATAGCCCGGACAGACATCTTTATATTCCCTTGCTTTCCTCGGCCAGTGTCCAGCTAGTCCAGTCCATGTCATCTAGTAATCTTTCCTTTGGATGATTTTACCGTTTTCCCTATTGGTCCTGCACCATTATTGGCCATCCAGAGCCATCACAATCCCCACCGCCCAAATATGTTTTATACAACTGTTTAAGTAGTGTCTGGCTCCTCTAGCCTATGATCTCCGAGAGAGCAGAGACCTCCTTAGCTCCTTTGTCACCCTTCCTATCACCCCACACCTATTACTGTGTCAACCCTAGAAAGCTCATCACCCTGTACTAAATGAATGTGGATGATGGTTAAAAAGAATAGCTCCCTACATTTAAGGAGCTGATTTTTGAATAGGAAAGAGTAAAATTTTCTTGCTAAGGGAGTCTTTGTGTGTGTGTGTGTGTGTGTGTGTGTGTGTAAAATCCAGAAAACAAAACATGAATAGCTCAAGCTTGCCTTGGGGGCTTCAGGGGCCACCAGGTCACCAGGAACATGTGGATTGTGCTCTGAAGTCATTAGCCTGACTCGAGTTGCATCGGATTCTGTTAAAATGTGTGCCGATTGCTGGGGAAACTGTTTGCATGTAATCAATCTTCAGCCACAGAGAGATGTCAGGACAGAAGAGCATGCCACTCTGGCTGTTTTAAACAATGGGTAGGGCCAGGCTGGTCCCACATTCCAGACGCTGGAGTTCCTGATTACCCTTCATCCAAGCAGGCTGCTCCTCCTGGTACCCATGGTGCAAGTTCCAAATCTTTCATTCCCGTTGGAAGCCTGGGGGGAGGGAAGTGTGAGGGTGGTTGTTGTATCTATATTCAGGAAGGTCCTATACAGTAGGAATGGAACCGGACAGGTTCTAAATCACCAGGTGACTGGAAGGCACGTTAGGGACAGTCCATACAAAGCAATGAAGCCATCCCAGAGGAGGAGCAATGACACACAGTAAGTGGTCCCCTTAGACAGACTCCACTGAGGATTCTAGAGCTGATGGTGGGTTAGTGGCTGTCAGCTTTAGCCGACACCATAGTCACTTGGGGGAGTGGTTAAAAATATAAAATTCTAGCAAGCACCAATCCCTAACACTCTTAATGGTTATGCTTACAGGCAGGAGAGTGTTTTCCTCTGAGAGGCTCCACCCAGCAGCTGCCTCAGACAGATATAGATACCTACAGCCAAACAGTGGATGGAGGTTGGGGACTCTTACGGAAAAAACAGGAGGAAGGATTGTACTCCCAAAGGAGATAGGAACTCCAAAGAAAGATCTACTAACCTGGATCCTTCGAGCTCTCAGAGTCTGAACTACCAGTCAAAGAACATACATGGGCTAGATCTAGGTTTCCTCACACATATGTAGCAGGTGTGCAGCTTGGTCTTCACGTGGGTCCTGAACAGCTAGAAAGGGAGCTATACCAAAAGCTGTTGCCTGTGTGCAGAGATATGTTCATGTATCTGGGCTGCCTTGTCTGGCCTCAGTGGGAGAGGAAGCACCTCGCCTCTCAGAAACTTGAAGTGCCAGGGTAGGGTGGTACTCAGGGGAGGTCATAGCCACTCAGAGGACAAGAAGGAGGGGGATGGGGGACAGATAATGGGATAGAGTGACTAGAAAGGGAAAGTGAGTAGAATGTAAGGTGAATCAGTTACAGTGTGTGTGTATGTGTCTGTGTGTGTCTGTGTGTGTGTTTGTGTTTCCAGGCTTACTACATCAAAGTTACCCTGGGACTGGACCAGAATTTAAAAAAATTTGTATGGTTTCACCCAGCAGTGCCATGGTGAGGCTTGGGCAAATGTTGTCACTGTGTGCTGCCTCTTCTCTTCCCTGCATGATGCCCTGGGCTCCATTGCTCATGGAGGAAGAAACTGGCTAACTCCACTGTTTGCCTTCAAATTCACTGTATTTCTGAAATTTAGCCATTAGCCAATCAAAGCAGAGTTTCTCTTCCCTGCTTAGTTACTATGTGCCCTTATACATATGTGACCTTGCACTTAAAATATAAAATCAGGAACTGCTGTTGACCCACTTCTTAAGTTTTTCATTTTATAAATGTGTTTCCATGTTCTCATTTTAGCTGGAAAATTTCAATTGTTAATGCATAAAATCTCATGCGAATGCACACACACACATTTTAATATAAATATTAATTGTAGCTCTATTTTTGGAATGTATAGGTTGCTAACTAATGTTTTCCCAATTATAAGTGATATCGGGATGTATATTTTTAAGCATATAGATCTTCTATATTTAGGAATTTTACTTTGAATACATTCCCAGAATTGTTATTATAAGCTAAATGTATGAACTTTTTATTGTTCTGGAGATCTGTTGCCAAGTTATTTCCTGAAAAAAAGTGTTGCCAAAATATACCCAGCCAAGACATAATTAATGACAGTTTCATGGCCCTCCTAGCCAGCACAGAGTATTAACATATTATTTTATATTATTACTAATTTAATAGTTACATGTGGCATTCATAGCTAATTTATTTGCATTCAAAGTGTATGTTATGCAAGCATACTCCTCGGATGCGATAGAAACATCCAACGTAATGGTGCTGCCCTGAATTTGATGAATACAGATTTCTGTTCTTTGGAATAACATTACTGGGTTTATGTCAGAAATTGCATAGGGTGAGGAGACTGTCCATCAAGTTTTCTCTTCAGGTACCTGTTTTATCTTAAGGGTCCTGAAGAAAGGCAAGTGCTGAGAGGAGGCCAGAAGGAAGATGAGGAGACCTCTCTGTATTCCTGGGTTGAGCTCTGGGGTGTTAACCTCTCACTTGCCTTTTCTCATCCCCTAGAACAACCTTCTCATACGACACACCCACTTCAACCTTGGTACAGGGAGCTTACATCTCATTCTTTCCCACTTTTGTTAACTATTAAAATAATCATTGACTTATTAAAGTTATATTATTTACTTATTAAACCAAAATAATTTATCAAGTATCATATGGAAGCCACAATAGAAGGGACCTTGTATCCAGCCAGAGAAGATACTGTCACATATCACTACACGTTCATCACTGTCCCCTAGTCCCTCAGAGGATTTTGCCCACAAGGGCTTCTTGCTGCTCAGAGTGCTTGGCTAATACATACTTTTTTCCCCTACCTGGGCTCTTTTCAGGCATCCCACCATCCACAAGAGCCTAGGCATCACCTTTTCAGAAGGACCTCTGAGACTCATGGTACCGCTGGCCTCCCTTCTCAAATGCTTTGCACTGCTTCTCCTGGTTCTTCTTCTCCGTGGCTCTACCATGATTCCATGGGATACTGGTGTCACTATCTACTTACTGTCTCCATGGGAAGTAAGCTATGTGAGGCAGGTGCTCTATTTAGTTGTCCAGTTTGCTGGCTGGTGTAGAAGGTGCCTGACTCCTGATGTGCTTACAGTGACTCAAACAACTAAACACATGGAGCAGGTTTTGTTTTGATTTCAGTGTGAGGAAGAGGCTCCTGGAGAAACTGTGGATGTTTTTTAGGTATATTCAGAGGACACCAGGGAACAGAGAGTGGGAGATAAAGGAGCAGAGTTAAAATGTAGAGTCTACTTGGAGTGCTTTCTGAGAGTCTCTTACTAAGTCTTTGGCCACTCTCCCTTTCTGGTCAATGCTACCTAATCAGTCTTCTCTGAGGCCCCAGAACACACTGATTCCTTGCAGCAAAATTGGCAGTAGCATCTTAGCACTGAGTCTTATGGTCTCCATGTTGGGAAACTTTGGATCCCCTTGATAAAGTGATAATGGCTCTGCCCCTTCACTTATGGGCTCTGTATTGACTTTTGGAACGATTTGATGGAGACTTTGGTGGAAGAAGAAACTGAGTCAGCCACTGGGTGTGTTTTTTTGTGTCTATACAATTGGTATTATTATGAAATAATAATCCCCCTAATTAGTTCATTTCATTAAGATTTGATTGAAGGATTTTTTTTATCTGTTTCTGTGGTCTCCTTCTACCTGAGGGTTAGAAAGATTCGGAAGCAAGATGTGTGTCTGATTTGGCTAGCTCCTAAGGATGCCAGCCCATAAATAAAACATCTAGGACTTTCTGGGGAGGTGACAGAGGGACAGGCTCTGAGTGGAAACCAGCTGATGGATGGAGACAGGAGAGTGCTTTCTTAAGTGAAGCAGGAAACATTTTTTTTTCCTGTGGACTGGGATACAGAGCTGGCTTTTCCTATTGGCCTAGTCTGATACTGGTGAAGGACAAAGTCAGAGCAACTAGGGGAAAGATGTGACCTCCAGTCCCCAGCCTTACTCTCCTGTCCTGACTGTTCCCTAAACCAGAATTCTCTTGGTAGAAAGAAAGATGATTTATCCACACATTTTTTCCAAATTAGGTCCTAACATATATTTGTGTCTTAATACAATTAACCAACAATTCTATCAATTTCCAGCAGGTTACAGAGAAAGCTGGTCCATGCTTACCACGGTCTTTGCCTTGACTGGTTTTCAGCTCTTTGAGTATATTGTGGAGTTCGAACAGAATATCAGATGTTAACTTCTCTCTTCATTGGTGGACATTGCTAAGGAATAATAGCTCTGCACTCAAAAGAAAAGCTTGGGTGTTATAGTTCCAGGAAAGTCAATTTTCACAGGTGATACAGGAGAACTGCAGTTTGGTCCTAATCTCTGGAATACATGATTCTTTCAACTTTAAGTTGGCAGGAAGAAGGAAGAGGAAGAGGAGGAGGAGGCAGAGGAGGAAACAGAAGAGGAAGAGGAGGAGGCAGAGGAGAAAAAGTAAGAGAAAGAAGAAGAGGAAAAGGAAGAGGTAAGGAAGGAAAAGGAGAAGAAGAAGGATCAGAATCCAAAAATACACATCAAAATGAACTGCTGCTCCCTTAGTGATAAGACAATGTTTAGGAAATGACTATCTAATTTGACCATAGCTGAAATATTGAAGGCAAGTGTTTATCAGAACAATACTCCCTTCCTACTAACATAAGGGATATAAGCAGCATCTCTCAAGTTAGTAGGCAGACATCAGGATGGCAGGTGCCTATAGATAAGAGGATTCCAGGAGGCTCCTGGAAGGTACTCATGCTATTTGTTGAATGATGTTAGTTTGTGAATGTCTCCATGAAGCTCCACACTTATGATAAAAGCACTTTGGAACACTGTCTTTGAAGGCTACAATTAAGTACCATCATGTTGGCTTCCCATCTCTCTCTACTTTGGCGTGGTCCTTGACCTCCTTGGCTCCTCACACATCCCTGTGATATACAATAACCGTGCATCATGCTGAGAAACCAAGAGAATTAGTGGCGTCTAAGCACCTTGATTTGCTTTGCTTTGCCACAACACGAGTAGGGATGTGGACACCAGCAGGCCTTGTCATATCTGTGAGCTTCCATTTCTTCAGCTGATTCTGGTTTTCTGGGAAGCAAGGTACCTTCCATCTTGCTGTCTTTATCTGAGTCAAACACATTGCACCAGAGGGCATAGAGCAAGAAACTGTGAGCACGTCGTTACAGGAGGCTCTGTGGAGAGCACAGAGCCCTGAGCCATGGTTTTAGGTTTTTCTACCCTCTAAGGGGAGCATGATTATAAAATTATTGCAAGGCCCATAATTCATTATCCAAAGTCACCAAACAAATGAGAAACTTCACCCGAAGCCCCCACTGAAACCAGTTAACCTCTTACATCTTGTGACACAGAGGAGCATCTTTAAATTAAGAGGTTGGCATCCTCTACGATTATGACTTATATGTGGTGTAATGAATGCATGTATTTTTGTGTATGTGTATGAATGTATATATGCTGGTGTTCCTGAAATTCAGAGGTTGACATTTGGTATCTTCCTCAGTTACATGATACTTTTTATTTTATTTTTTATTGTATTCTCTCATTGAACCTGGATTTCCCCGAGTTGACTAAACTGGGTAGCCAGCAAGCCCTCAGAGAGTTTCCAATCTGTGTCCTCAGAGCTGGAAATCCAGCTGTAAACTAGTGCTTCTGTCTTCCTTTTTACTGTGCATTCTGGGAAGCCAAATGCAAGTCTTCATGTTTGTAGGGCAAGCATTTTACCAACTAAATCAACTCCTCAGTCCAAAGAACTCTAAAACTTTTGGGAAATGTGTATTCAATAAAAAGCTAACTGGCACCTCCCAGATTATAAATCTATTTAAACCACGCTTGAAGGAAGCATTAAAAAATACTAATAAAGCAGGCTCCGAGGTCAGGGAAGAATAAAATCTCTGAGACCCCCAAACCCAAAGGGTTAATTCTCCCTTATGGCTGATGAAATGCCAACAAGCCTTTGGCAGCCTCCCTCCTTCTTTATATGACACTTTCAAAAGCTGAAGCTAGGATCGGCCAGTAATGCTTTTAATTTGTGTGTGGTTGGGAGGAGGCCAGGATTTAATCGAAATCATTAGACTGGCTTTGCTTGGAGTAGCTGTGCAGAAGAACTGGGCAGCCAGGTAGCAGTGGAATAATTAAGAAAAATATATCTAAGGTCACCATCATTGCTTGAGTTGGTCCACACACCAGGTTTAGGAATTAAACAATGTTTCCTTTGCTGAAATAAAATTTGTGCGCAGTTACTATTCTATTACACCCCAATTTTCTCTCTTCCCATTCACCTAATAAAAGCAGCCAAGGCTCCCTTATTTGCTTAACAGGGTGGGGGCAGAGCTCTGGGAACCCACTGTTTCTCAGCCAGCACAGGTGTTCAAGGTTCCTACCCTTATTCTGTCCTGGACTGTGGGTGGTCTGAGCTGTCCCACCTTCCTGAATTTCACATCTGCACACAGCTGGGCAGAGAACATCCCACCTGCCCTATCTTCCCAGAATAGCAGGAAAGCTGGGTGTGTAAGTCCTTTGAGGCCTGTCCTTGAGCAAAAATATAAAAACCCTGCACAGACCTTAGCATTTCTGTTCCTGCCCTCATCTTTCTTGGGAGAAGCATGTGTTCCAAGGCCCCACACAACAGATGGTCAAGATTAGAAATCATGTCCCCAAAAGACTGAATAATTCAGGTAAAGAAGAGTCCATCTGTGAGGCAGGGATATCCACCTGACTTATTTATATGTTCTAAACACTTACATGTATCATGGGACCAAGCATATGCCAGACTAGTTTAGTCACTCAATCAACCAGGTTCATTTACAACTACAAACCACCCATTGCTTCCTTTCCCACAACACTATAAGGCCCTGAGCTGGGGTCTGTAGTAAAGAAGAAAGGAAGAGACGAGGCTCCTTTGAGACCTGGGCTAAGGTTAAGGGAGGCAGAGGACTTGAAGACTCAGTTTCTTGTTTGATTAAGCAACTGATTAAATATAATCACACACACACACACACACACACACACACACACACACACATATATATATATATGCATATGTGTGTATGTATATATATATATATCTGTGTGTGCATGTATATGTGTATGCATATATGATGTATGTATATCCTGCTTACAAAGGCTCAAGTCTGGACATGGGCTGTAGGGGACCATGGATCATGACCTATACTTGACCAGACCTGCTTTTATACCTAGGTACTCAGGAGTGCCTAGGTCATACCCCATATCCCTACTTCCTGCCCATGTCATTAGCTCAAAATGACTACGTAAAAGGTGACTCCTATTTAGACTCCTATGGGAAAGACATGGGCACCAGTCTCTCTATTGATATCTGTCTGCCTCAATCTTTCCAGACAATCATTCCTGGGTTGGGTGTGTCTGCTGTGACTGGCCAGGCATGCCAAAGCTGTGGTTGAATGGACGGCCTTGACAATGAATATCAAGTTTGGTTTTCAGGAAGACAGATTCTTTCACCCTCCAAGAGTTAGTGAGATCCCTTCCCTCACTTTTAGACATTAACTTCTTTTGAAAAATTTTAAAGAATTATTAGAGTTTATGTGTTTGAATGCTTTGCCTGCCTGTATGTCTGTATACTGTGTGCATATCTGGTACCTACCAGGCCAGAAAACGGCATCGGATCTCCTGGAACATGAGTTCAAGATGTTTATGACCTACCATGTGAGTGCTGGGAATCAAACCTGGATCCCTTACAAGAAGCAAGACATAACTCCTGAGACATCGTTTTAGCTCTCAATATTAACGTTTAACTATTATTCAAGATAAAAACGTGGATGAAAAGCATGTTTCTCAAAAGGCAAGGACCAGGGCAAAGAGTAACATATCCAGTGAATCTTTGTGGGTGGCTCTGAGTTTAACCTAGGAGAGCAAATGTCCAAATCCCAGTACAGCAGCCACCCCTCAGGTGATGACATGCCAGTACAGGGGCTTCCTATTTGCTGCTAGATGGTTCCATTCATAGAGGATATTGAGATGTGTTTTCCTCAAGCATTGTATGTCTGCCCCCATGCTAACCTATAGGCATTTCACATTTTAATATGCATTGATGTTAAATAACACAATGGCCAACATTATATATTAATGTTACTAATACATAGTGGTAATACACATTATATATGTGTACACATATATAACACACAAAGTGTGTGTGTGTGTGTGTGTGTGTGTGTGTGTGTGTGTGTGTGTGTGTGTATGTGTGTACTAATTGGATGTGCATGCTAATGCTCCTTTAAGACTAATATCATTGCTGTGTATTGGTCTATGTGTGGATGTGCCTGTGTATATTCAGGTTTGTGTAGATGCATGAGTGTAGCTACCAGAAGATAGATAACCTTGGATATCATTCCGCAGGAAATGACTACCTTGTTTTGTGAGACAGAATCTAATGGGCATAGCGATTACTG